>NW_026781896.1:1200000-1878364 GCF_031769215.1 Ylistrum balloti
ATTTGTCAAGTTTCAAGGGTTTGGTCAAGGATTCAATTTACAATATCAAATTTCTGCTAATTGTGTTTCTTTATCCTCTCCGTATACTTATTAACTCCTTTATGAGTCGAAGTTTTATAGTTTAATCAATATCTGGATACAGATTTAAGTTCCAGTGCTAACTTACAAGCCATGACATTTAATTAAAGTTAATGGGATGTCGTGAGCCGTTCATTGTGGTAATAGCATAGACTGAGGTCTAATTTACCAAATTGTGAAAACAATCGAAAGAAATTTTATCACTAGTACGATAATTTATTTAATTCCCAAAGTGTCACTTTTCACTTTTAAGCATAAAAGCATGAGAAACATTGTGATTTATCTGTCAATCATGTGTTCTCCTATTATTTAACACTAGCCGTCTTCAGAACATCGGCACACACCCTTGTAGTTAGCGATGTAGTGTCAAAACATTGGCACACACCCTTGTAGTTAGCGATGTAGTGTCAAAACATTGGCACACACCCTTGTAGTTAGTGATGTAGTGTCAAAACATCGGCACACACCCTTGTAGTTAGCGATGCAGTGTCAAAACATCGGCACAAGCCCTTGTAGTTAGCGATGTAGTGTCAAAACATCGGCACAAGCCCTTGTAGTTAGCGATGTAGTGTCAAAACATCGGCACACACCCTTGTAGTTAGTGATGTAGTGTCAAAACATCGGCACACACCCTTGTAGTTAGCGATGTAGTGTCAAAACTTCAGCACACACCCTTGTAGAGAGCGATGTAGTGTCAAAACTTCAGCACACACCCTTGTAGTTAGCGATGTAGTGTCAAAACATCGGCACACACCCTTGTAGTTAGCGATGTAGTGTCAAAACATCGGCACACGCCCTTGTAGTTAGCGATGTAGTGTCAAAACTTCAGCACACACCCTTGTAGATAGCGATGTAGTGTCAAAACTTCAGCACACACCCTTGTAGTTAGCGATGTAGTGTCAAAACATCGGCACACACCCTTGTAGTTAGCGATGTAGTGTCAAAACATCGGCACTCACCCTTGTAGTTAGCGATGTAGTGTCAAAACATCGGCACACACCCTTGTAGTTAGTGATGTAGCGTCTGGACAGAATATATTTTTTTCTTTTGAATTCATTAGTGCCTATAACATTTATGTATCAGTCTTGAAATAATTACTGTAACACGTGAAGTCCACTTGCCTTCTGGAAAGAGAGGGGATATCAATTTGATGATTGATCAAGGGATTTTAAAAATTTAAAAAGTATTAGGTGAATGTAAATGAATAAATTTTTTTTACATTTTTTGATTGATGTTAGCGTTTTTGCGAAAAATTTGTATTCTGTATGAAAAGACATCCTGTTGTATCATGTTGAAGTGGAACTCTGAAGTGCTGATGTGATATTGTGTCTGTAATTTTGCTATTTTTGGTAAGATAATGGAGAGAGATGAGTTTTCTAGAGAATGTGAATGATGTAGTTTCATTTGGAATAAATTTACTGTGCCAGATAGCTGACACTTCACATGTGTTATTTTAAGATCTGCACAGAAAGAGGGTGGTGAATAATCATATATAATTACATGAAAGGAAGTGCGTCATCTGCAAAATATTGTTGGAAACATAAGAAGTGATATTATTGACATAAGGAAAAAATAATAATGGTCTGAGGACCTTGAGGTAGCCCTGCATGCATTTACATTCTTAAATCACAGAAAGTAACTTCAAACAATGAAGTTAATTTCCATTGAAGTCTCAGTTTCCTAGGTAATTGAACAAGAGGCCCAAGGGACCTGCATTGCTCACCTGACTAATTCAGCTGTTAAGTCATATAGCAAAGAATTTTGCATATGACAAATCAAATTGCTTCATCCTTGCATGGCAAAAGGATTTTTAAGAAATTGCATTTCCCGTATTGGGCCCCATCCCTTCCATCGCAAAAGGGCCGGAATCCATCATCCATACAGAACTGATTTCCCTTCACCCATGAATACTTCAGACCAAATTTGGGCAAAGTCTCATTACTGCAACAGGAGTAAAATTTAAAATAATTTCCTCCTTTGGTGCTGCATCCCTCCCTCCCAAGGGGGCCAGGAACCATCATTTATATAAAAATGATTCCCTCAAACCCAAGAATGCCTCAGATCAAATTTGGGAAAAATCAAATCATTCCTGCAGAAGGAGTAGGATTTTAAAGAATTTACTATATTTCCCCTGTTGGTCCTATTTTCCCTAATGGACCCTCTCCCTGTTGACCCAGGAAGCCAAGCCTTACCACCTATACAAGATTGATTCCCCTTCACCCAAAAATATTTCAGACCAAATTTGGTTAATGTCAATTCATTCCTTCAGGAGAAGTAGGATATCAAAGAATTGACTCTATTTCCCCTACTGGGCCCTGCCACTCCCACCCCAGGGGGCCAAGTCACCCTAGAATGCTTCAGACCAAATTTGGGCAATATCCTCTAATTCCTAAAGGCCTTATTGATATCATAAAAACAAAATAAAAGTTCATTTTCTTATACATTACCAACGATTTCATTATTATAAAAGAAAAAGAAAAAGGCAAGCTAATTGACAATAGAATTATCAAGTAAAGTCAGACCGATGGTTAATAATGAGATCATATTCAATTAAAAAGTTGTAAATTTCATTGAAATTGGCATCATTTAATGCCTCATTAGATGAACCATTTCCTTTATAAATACCATCAACATTATATGCTTCCAGCGAATAGGTATTACAGCAGATTCTAATGTTTTAATGAATTATGGCAAAAGTGGTAATGAAGAAGTGCACATGAAGCTTTTTCATGATTTTTGGAAACCATCAGGTCCTGAGGCGTTATCAGTGCTGAGAATATCATAGAAACACCATGATCAGTGGTATGGATGTTTAGTGTGAGGTGGAGGGGTATTAGGTTGTGCTATTTGGGAGGATTCAAGATCAATTGTTTATACAGAAATATCAATTCAGTGTTTGTTAAGAAGCTCTGCTTTGCTAGTCAGATTATTTGGTCATTGGATTCAATTTGTGGAAAAGAAGAGAATTTATAAAAAAAAATTAGTATTAGATTTTAATATCTTCAATATTTTGTATGTAGTAAACCCATCAGTATCTAATTACTTTTTACAAGAACTTTGATATATTGCTAGTTTGTGTTTCCCTCTGCGGATACGTCCAATAGTTTCATTCAGTATACTTCCTCTAAACTGTTTTAAGTAATGAGGATTTTTTGTTAATTTCATTTTTCTGTGAAGTCTACTATGTTATTTCAATTTCAGTGTAATTGTATCAGTCACCCATGGTCTGTCATTACAGCACATGTTATTACTCTGGTCTGAGATTGCATTGACTACACAGTAACAAAAGTAATAGAATTCTGAGCAAAAAATAAATCAAGCCTATTCACTTGTAATAAAACATTCTATCAAAGTTCTCTTCTTCATATTTCAATCAGGTTTTTAGAGCTTACTTTTTTGAGAACAGAATACAACGTTTAAGTATGTACTGAGGAGTGGTTACTACAAAATGGAGAAGCTACATGGTCTATCTGTATATACATGTAATGTCAAACCTACCTGTATATACATCTAATGTCACACCTAAGTCTACCTGTATATACATCTAATGTCAAACCTAAGTCTACCTGTATATACATGTAATGTCAAACCTAAGTCTGTCTGTATATACATCTAATGCCAAACCTAAGTCTGTCTGTATATACATCTAATGTCAAACCTTAGTCTACCTGTATATACATCTAATGTCAAACCTAAGTCTGTCTGTATATACATCTAATGTCAAACCTACCTGTATATACATCTAATGTCAAACCTAAGTCTGTCTGTATATACATCTAATGTCACACCTTAGTCTACCTGTATATACATCTAATGTCAAACCTACCTGTATATACATCTAATGTCAAACCTAAGTCTGTCTGTATATACATCTAATGTCACACCTAAGTCTGTCTGTATATACATCTAATGTCAAACCTACCTGTATATACATCTAATGTAAAACCTTAGTCTACCTGTATATACATCTAATGTAAAACCTTAGTCTACCTGTATATACATCTAATGTCAAACCTAAGTCTGTCTGTATATACATCTAATGTCAAACCTACTCTACCTGTACAACCTAAGTCTACCTGTATATACATCTAATGTCAAACCTACTCTACCTGTACAACCTAAGTCTACCTGTATATACATCTAATAGCAAGTCTACCTGTATATCTGTATATCAATCTGCAGTAGTACAAATATTCATGATTGCTTTTATTCTGCTCCCTCTCTGCTATAAGTTGCTACCCTCTTTGTTTAAATGCTGGTAATGGAGCATGTATAGTGTCACCAACCTCTGTCTTGTCACACCCATTTAAAATCAATACCATAATTTGACATCCTCTCAGACCTGGTTCATATCATTTATCCCAAAAGTACCATAACCTCGACCTCTACACCTTACCATATAAGAAGGTTATCTTGAAGGTAAAAGGAGTGAATGTCCACAGTTGACAACTTCTGCAAATTCACTCAACCATTACACTTGTATGCATGGTCACTGGAGCATGTATGTCTTACATTCTTTTTCTATTCAAATCATAAAATAAAAGGAGTTTAAAATGGATGAACAGACCCACAAAAAGTGATGTTGTGCTGAAGTACTGCATTTGGTAACAGCAACAATTTTGATAAGAGATTATGCAGACAAACATATTCATGGAGTCTAATACTGGCAGGTCACCCAATGGTCAAGGTTTACAGGACTAATCTAATTTTGATGGGCAGACTAATACTGATACAATCAGTCACTGGTTGACAAGAATTACTGGTCAGAGCTCCTATCAACTTAAAGTCTATCGCTGCCATCTGTAAATTCACAGGGGGCCAAACAGTAGAATTATAGAGCAGGTTCAGATTGTTAGTTTTCAGAGACTAAGATAACAAATACATGTGGTGTTGTACGTAAATAATAGATTTTTACATTTCGTAATTGCCTGAAAGCTTTGTCAAATAATTACATTTACGTTTTTTTTTTTACATATTTCATAACAGTATCGACCTTGTCCCTGTGTAGTTATACAATAGCATGAAGCCCAATGGGCCTGAATTAACCATCTGTTCTGCAGCTTACAGAGAATATTTTGCTAGTTTATTTATAAACCAATTTCTTCAAACCTCAAAGCATATGACAAATTCCAAATTTCAAGACATTTCAAATTTCTTGTTTTCACATATTTGGCCCATGTGACATTGAAGTGAGTCAAGTAAATAATTTTAACAAACTTTGAAGTCCTCCATCCCAGCCTGTCACATAATGGTCATATGATATAAAGACCTATATGTGAAAGTGGCCAATTAGGCCAAAAATAAATTGCTCAACTTCAATACAGCTTACACTGAAGTCATTGGTTGGGTTCATAGAGATATTTTCTGCAAACTTGAAAATATATTCTTTACATGTGCACTACACAAATGCCATTATGCCAGACATATTGCTTGTTGAAAAAGCATGCAACAGGTCCATTATCAAGACCTTTGGACTTTTGGTTATTGAGAAGAAGTTGCTTAGGCATTTCAACACATTTGACCCTGGTAACCTTGAAAGTAGATCAAGGTTATTCATATTTACAAACTTGGCAGCCTGTCATCCTATTATGTTTCAAACCCAATATAAGTACCTTGGCATTTTGGTTAATGAGAAGGAGTAATTTCAAGATTTTTGAGATATTTGACACCTTTAAACTTGAAAGTAGGTCAAGGTCATTTATATTAACAAACTTGGTAGCCCTTCATCCCAGCATGCTAAAGGCACAATATTAGTACCTTTAAATATCATTTAAAGATTCTGGCATATTTGACACCTTTGACCTTGAAAGTAGGTCTAGGTCATTCATATTAACAAACTTGATAGCCCTTAATGATTTATAACTCAGTCTTTGAGATTGAAGGTTTAAGACACTGCTGATGGACTTTAAGTCTCAGAGATTTGCTGTAACCTGCATGCCACATTTTAATTAATTTCATTAGTGGCAGGGTTCAGACTATACACATGCTCTTGAGGCTCTTTTGAAGTTACCAGATATATCACAAGAGGCCATAAGGGTCTGAATTGCTTACTTGCTAAAGTTCACTGAAATTCATTCATGTAAACTAAATGAAATGTATTTAACAGATGTATATCTATTTCCCCTTTTGACCCTGCCCCTGGGTATGTCCAGACCCACTTTTTATTTGAAATTGATAACCCTTCACCCAAGAAACCTGACATTCCTTCCAAAGAAGAAGAATTTTAAAGGGAAAGGCCTATTTCCCCTATTTTGCCATGTGCATCCCATCCCAGGGTGTAGTGATCAATCTTTTATATATACTACAATCAATTTCCCTTCATCCAAGTATGCTTCAGACCAAATTGGGACAGAAAGCTGGAATTTCTACAAAAGTCAAAAAGGAGAATTCTGAAGACTAAATTGCTCCTATTTCCCCTATTTGGCCCATTCCTTCCAGCCAGCGGGGGCAGAGATCCACAGTTTATACAAAACTGATTACCTTTCATTCTAGAATACTTCAGAATGAACTTGAAGACCTGTAAAAGAAGGCTATCAATTTTTACTTCTTTAAAAATTGCTCGATTGGTTCCTTGCCCCAAGGATGCTTCTAATCAGATGACATCAAAATGCACTTTGCCATCTAAATTTATACATATGTTTTTTAATCAATTTTTATTTACCTCAGTCACCTGATAATTTCCAAAAGAGGACAAATCCTAGATGAAATAAACAACTGTATGATATTGTTTGATTCACAATTTAGCTCTACTGTATCTAATTCTAAATTTGTATTGAAAGGTGCTGATCACATGTACAATCATAAAGAAGGCTGTCATCATTAGAGAACAATACATATGCTATTTCTATTGTGGTATAAACGAACAAGTGCAAAACTACTGAGTGTAACATGTCTTACAATTACTTTGGGGGTTTCACCGGTGATATAAGCAATGAAAACTTCTCAAATCGTTTGCAATAATTTCTCAGTCATAGCTGTCAGCGATCATATAACTATTTTAATTTCATGGAGGACAACTTTAGATACAAGAGGCCTAGAGGCCTTGACAGTCACCTTGGATAAGCAATATTGTGTATAAAGGTTAAAGGTTAAGTAGCTTACAAGTGTCATGAAAAAGCAATGGTGACATTGAAGATAGTAAGACTTTAGTGATATGTTTTAAGCCCATAGGCTCTGAGCCAGTGTCAAAATGTGATTCATTAAGCTTTCATCTTTGCTTATAATTCAATTCTAGTTTTAAATATTTCCAATTGAAATAAAACAAATTATGCTCAAAAATATTTTTTTCTATAAAAACTAAAGTAAACTTCACCCCCTCCCAATGGGGAAATGTGAGATCCTGGGGCCATGTAATTCACAATTTTTGTAAAGCACCTTAAGATGCTTATATCCATGAAGATTTTTGAAATTTGAGTCAATTTGACACTTCTGGCCCTGCCCTTCCTGTGGGATGGGGACAATATAATTCATTCTTTTGGTTCATCTTAGGCCGGGTTTTAGGTTTCACCAAAACTTCAATAAAATTGGTTCAAGGGATTTTGAGAAAAAGTGGAAAATGTTAAAAGTATACAATTAGCAAAAATCTTCAAAATATATTATTTGCAATTTTTGCCTATTTCATTTTTTTTGCAATTGCAATTTCTCAGAAAGTCAAGAGAACGAGACATAAAATTCTTACCACCACTTATACTTGTTTTAAATACACACAAACACAAATATATATTCTGATGAAAAATGAATAATCCACAGACTCATCAGTGCTACATACACATATATACAAATAGATATTATTTTTTAAAACAAAATTTCACATACGAAAATCTTTTCCATGGATTATATTACAAATTTTGACTTACACACATAAACAGTGAGTAACTTTAACTGGTTTAGTGTTGCCCAGGCCAGGTGAGATAAAAGTATTCAAACAATCTGTGACATCTTTTTATTTTACTGTTATATAATGTACATTGTTAAGGAGAGTCACTAAAACCATGGTACTTACCATCTAGACTGAAGCACTCTCTACTGAACGATATGTTCGTTATCAGCATTATCAGGTCATCTCTTGAAAACAGCCCACCCACAATAAATTGTATATTGAAACTGAAAGTAAGAAAATATTTGAATCATATTTATAATAATTGAAAAAAAAATGTCTAGGTCTTAATATGCTAACCACTTGATATCCTGTCCTGTTCAAAACACCCATGTGGGATAACTCTTTTTGTTAAGGAAAGACTTAAAGAATCTTTCACCCCCTTGTGAGATAAGCTGATCTAAACCTGAGCAGTAAGCTGATTTTATCTCTCCAGGGAAAAGAAAACCTGCCTATCTCAGAGGAGAAAAGAAAGCTAAAACTCATTTTCATTTTAACACTAAGAACTGTATGGCAGATTAATAAATACAGATCTCATAGGAATATCAAAAAATTACAGTATTGGAAACAAAAAAAATAGTTTTTTAAGAAGTCAAAAACTGAGGAAAAAACCTCCAAATAAGACTTAATAAAAGATGGGACAAACATTTTCACAGCCAAAACACTGTAATTAAACCGTTACATCTTGTCATGTATTCTTATCAGAGAACTAAATTTCAAAGAAATAAAGACTAAGAGAAATTGATATACTGACAGGACAGTGCAATAACACACTAACCTCGGAGAAAATTCTAGCTGTTAAAAAGTCACTAAAGTCTTATTATAAGTTAGGTAGCCAAACAATACCACACGCAAACAAGAAATCCCAAAGGGGACTTGGCAGCCATTATCGGATGACCTTCATTGGTTCTATGCAACACTTATCTTTCCTTTACTGTTTTCTTTCTTTCCCTTTCTCCTCTTAATCATATGACAACTAGGGAATCCTGCCTATGAAATCAAAGGAAGATTGAACAAGAACCTTCTGAGAAATAGCAATAACAAACTTCAACAGTGAACATGCATGATAGTTTCAGATCAGCTAGTTTGTTTTCTTGAGCAGACACAGAACTGAATAGGTACAACTTGGAACCAAGAGGAACCTGTGTATCATGTTTGAGAAATATCATTCCAGTACAGTGAACTTAAGCTGTCAAAATACAAAATAGCTACTTGTTGATCGATTTATCTCTACTGAACATGCATGATCAGCCTCAAAATTAAATGAGTACACTAGGGGCCATTAGGAACAGACATGTTGAATTCATGAAATGTCCCTCTAGTACTTCTTGAGTAAGTGATTACAACACATTTTAACCATCAAAATCCAAGATGGCTGACTGTGGGTAATTTTGTTTCACTGATCAGGCTCAAAAATTGAATGAGCACACCAAATTTTAACAGTGAAAAAAACAAAATGGCCGAAGTGTGAGAAATATATCAATATTAATAGCAATCATATAAATTGTTCACTGATGGGTTAAAAATGTTACCAATTTTGACACTCACTGCCCTCTGGTCATTTGGATCATCACACATCTCACAGTATTTCATAATCCAATACCACTCTGTGATGTTCACAGAATCATCTCATATCTTAGGGTCAGATCTTTATACAGGACAGGTGTACATGTTATACAGGACTGGACAGGTGTACATGTTATACTGGACAGGTGTACATGTTATACAGGACATGTGTATATGTTATACAGGACAGGTGTACATGTTAAACAGGACATGTGTACATGTTATACTGGACAGGTGTACATGTTATACTGGACAGGTGTACATGTTATACAGGACAGGTGTACATGTTATGCAGGACATGTGTATATGTTATACAGGACAGGTGTACATGTTAAACAGGACATGTGTACATGTTATACTGGACAGGTGTACATGTTATACTGGACAGGTGTACATGTTATACAGGACAGGTGTACATGTTATACTGGACAGGTGTACATGTTATACAGGACAGGTGTACATGTTATACTGGACAGGTGTACATGTTATACAAGACAGGTGTACACTGGACAGGTGTACATGTTATACAGGACATGTACTGATGAAAATGTGTCATGGTGTATATTATGACGTTTAGGTAATACTAAGTTTAACTAAAATCCCACCTTCCTTTGGGATCTGGAAGAGGCACAACCACATAGTCCCAATTCCGAGCTTCATTTTGATTTCTGTACAGGTCTTTAGGTTGTTCTCCACAGAATGTATTCATTTTTAACACCAAAGGTATAGCTGACTTCCTGAGGAAAAACTTGAGCTGAAATTGACAATAAAACAAGGTAAATAATTAACATGTTATGTTTCCTGGTGAGTTGTCACCATATTAATAGGTGTTTACTATTCTTGTACTAGATATATTCACACTCATATCCTACACCGGTGAACTTTGACATGATGATGGTACTTAAACCAGTACTACAGATTTAACTTGTATGTATAATTTTAATTTGATAAAAGAAGGCCAAAATGGCCTGTACAACTCATGAGGAACACTCATCATTGTCAAAAATTTTCACTAAAAAA
The DNA here is from genome assembly GCF_031769215.1 of Ylistrum balloti. Taxonomy (NCBI): domain Eukaryota; kingdom Metazoa; phylum Mollusca; class Bivalvia; order Pectinida; family Pectinidae; genus Ylistrum; species Ylistrum balloti. Next base: position 1,210,541 of record NW_026781896.1, read on the forward strand.
AAATGCTACATATATTTAATCTATTCAATCTGGGATCTGCTTCTAAATGTGTAGAAGAGGATAAACTTCTGTTACATAACACTTATCTTTCTATATACAAACATTTTTAAGACATGTACAAAATTCTTTTCCGCGTGTTATTTTTTCTACTTTGAATGACATCTTACTAAGAAGCTGTTTTTCATGAAGATGGTAGTTTTGGTGAGGAGTAGGTAGCTGTAACAAGTGTTACCTATCTTTTGACAGTAAAGTTGGAGATCAATGCAACTGGTGAAACTTGAGAAGAAGTTTTAAATAGGTGTTGCACTGGAAAGTCATGATAGCATAATCATGTTACAAAATGGCTTCCCTGGCTGCTGTGTCGAAGTTTTGACACAGTCAAGAAATAATAACTCTCTGTTGGCTACCTTTCCTTGACGTTCCCACCAAACTTTAGCTCAATGGCACCAGTAGAACTGGAGAAGAAATTTAAAATGTTTTTTAAGATGGCGGTCACGGTGGCCATCTTGGATTTCAGACATACATACATAATAACACTTGGTCAGGACCATCTCAGAATCATTACATGTAAGTTTGAGCTCAATCCCACTGGTCCAACTTGAGAAGAAGTTCGAAATGTCAAAAGTTTACACACGGCGAATGGCAGATTGTGTCAGGTAATTAATACAACCATTTAGTTTTCTCTACAGATCAGCACGCCTGGACAATTAAGAGGTTTTAGACGTAAATCCATTTTAGTTATCATAAAAAATAAGTTTAAGTAAGGAATCTCACTTCCTCAATTCTGTAATAAATGTAACAAAGTTGTAGGTCTAATCAAATTAAGTAAATAAAACATAATTTTGACATTGAAAAAGGGACAAAAAATAAAATCAATAAACAGATAGGCTATCAATTTTTACTTATATTTAGTGGTGGAAAAGTTATTGAAATAATTTATAAGCAAAAAATGGCAGCTTTTTATCAAAATTAACTGATTTTTAGAGGTATTGTATTAAAATACAAACATTGAATATAAGAACAGATATTATATAATACAATGATATTTTAGTAGTAATTGTATTAAAAATTTTCCCCAGGTTATGAACGGATAATCATGTCATGTCCAAAATACAACAGACATCCAATGAATTGTACATATATTACTTAATTGATATCTGCTTTTAAAAAGCATTTCTTTTATATATATTATATATATATATTAAATATATAAACCTTCATTGTAGTTCACGGTTTAAAACGCAGTAGTTTCCATTACATCACAGACTACATTTATGGCAACTCATTGTGTTTCTGACTAATTAAAACAACGTAAGTCAAAAATATTTAATGAGTAACTAGCTGCTCAACAATGAGTTTTGATCAGCTACAGCACCTGATAAATGAACAAGCTTTCATCAGAACTGGTTTCTGGTACAACACTACCTCTCCCTGTTAACATGTTTTACCTAGGATGTAGCCAGTATGTAATGACTGGTTATCACTACAACCTTCAGCTGTGAACTTTCACACTTGTCGAATAATTGTAATTCCCGATATTTGTCTCATCAGTGTTTGTGTTGGCAAGTTGAAACATTCTGGTGAAACATAGGCCATACTTAATCCCCTACACCCATGTGACACTTACAGAACTAACTACCACAACATTTGACACTTGCTGTATATGAATCTATATAAAGCAGCCACAACCAATTGACCAAATTTGGTTAAAATCACTTCATCTGTACAGGAGGAGTAGAGATTTAACTAGATCTATCCCTAAGCCAAAGCAAGTAAGGGAGGGGGGTTTAAATAGGTTAAAATCACTTCATTGGTACAGGAGGAGTAGAGGTTTATCTAGCTCTATCCCTAAGCCTAAGCAAGTAAGGGAGGTGGGGTTAAAATCACTTTATCTGTACAGGAGGAGTAGAGATTTAACTAGATCTATCCCTAAGCCTAAGCAAGACAGGGAGGGGGGTTAAATAGGTTAAAATTCCTGCATAATCACAAAAGAATTTTCACTCTGGATCTTTATAGGTTCTGTTATGGATGCCTTGTTAAAACAGTAATGAGTCCATGAAATAACCCAAGGATCATTTATTAATATGTACAAGCAGAATATATAAGACAGCAAATAAACAAAAAGACAAAAAAACAAACAAAAGGCTAACCTAGCTTGGTCTGGCTGAAATTTCTTTATCCAATTAAAGGAAAGAATTCTAATGGTTTATATCTATTTCTTCATTGCCGCCTAACTCCCAGTGGGTCAGCAAAACTCTTTTTTCTGCAAAAGTCTCCTTTAGTCTAATTATCTTCAGACCAAATTTAGCCTGAATCTCGGCATTCTTACAGAAGAAGAAACACCTTGGAACCAGGTAAGCTAAAAAAAAAACCCAGAAGATTTAAGCTATAATACACAATGAACTTTCACCATTTGTGCCCTTATATATCACCATTGGTCAAAACTCATCTAGCCATTCTGAACAAGTAGCACTAACAAAGCATTAAGCATAACTTGACATTTTCCTTTAAATATTTTTCTTTCCCATCTTAAGTTCAAAGAAAGCTTTCTCTTAATAACCACATGGATACTTTACAACCTGATGCTTGTAATACGAAGAAATACCTTGCACATATTGAAGTAAGGTGAGCTGGGATCAAAAACAGCAGCAGGTGGGCAGCCGTAGGTTACACTCTCCAGAATAGCTCTGTATCCTATCCTAAACTTCAACTCGTCAGTACGTATATAACCTGGAAAATCAGAGTAATCAAGAGTACTGAAATATCACAAAGGGCCCAACAATGTGTCTGACTCTAAACCATCAGCTTATCAGGAAGGTTACAATGATAAAGAATTACTGCTTATACGTTCTAAATAAAAGATATAATTGGTATTCATATAGACCTTTCCTAAATTTGACCTTCATCATTAACCTGTTGACCTTGATGTTATAAGTATCAATTAATATTCAGATATGATATAATTTTTGTTGTTAACTATCATTTCTTTTTTTTTATAGTTATTGTGATCTTGACTATTGACACCTGAAAACAAAAAGCCAATGAGAGCTAACACTTCCTGTGAACAAGAAATGAAGAAAAAAAACTGACTTTAATCATCAAACCAGAACTGTATAATGATATTTTGAAGAAGCCTATTTTCTATTTATAGTAACAGTGACCTTGACCTTTGACATTTGGCCCCATGTAATTACTTCCTGCAAGAAACATTAGGTAAAGTTTGAGTGCAGTTTGTGAAACAGAGCTGGAGATATTGTGATAAAACCAAAACAAGAGGCCCTTAAAGCCTGTAACACTTACCAAAGGATTTTAAAGTTTTCACTCTATTTCCCCTAAAAGGGCCTTGCCTGGCATGCACCAGGGGGTTGAGATACACTGTGTATATAAAATTAAATCCCATTCATCCTAGGATGCTTCAGACCAAACATCCCTTGATGCTTCAGAGCAAAGTTAGTCAAAATCCAGTGGTTACTACAGGAGCAGAGACTGTCTGTTGATACAAATTAAACTCTCTTTATCTTTGGGCAAAATCCAATCATTCCTGCAGGAGGAGTAGGATTTTACAGAATTTGCTCTATTTTTCCCATTAGGCCCCATCCATCCTGCCAAAGGGCAATGGGACCTACAGATTATACAAAACTGATTGCCCATCACCCTAGCATGGTTCAGGCTGAATTGGGACATGATTCAGGCATTCCTTTTAAACAAAAGTAGAAGGGTTTTAAGTTTGCTATTTATTTTTTTATATTTATACCTGTCTTACCTTTCCTGTACACTGAGAGACACCTGTTTTAAAATAAATGTACACAAACACATGTCTTACCTATATCATTTATCCAGGTGAATGTTTTGCTATTCCCTACATTGTGCCATCCACACATACTATTTCTAAATGAACACATTATTTCCTCAGGTAGTGACCCTGAAAATAGATATAACATTGCTGTGAATACTTACAACCTATTGGCTGTCATACTGCAATATCAGATCTTATTTACAAACATACAGCCCACAATACATTAAAATATACCAAAAATGTTTGTGACACTTAATATCCTTACTACTGATGTAATGAAATACTCAGCAACTTGTAGATCTTGGTCCTTAAAATTTCAAAATATGTCTGGAAATGGGAAAAAGAAATACAAAAATGAAATATCTTATTATCAGTAATGGTTATCAGTGAGAAAATCAAGACTTAACACAAAATCATGTATCACATCATCAAAAACAAGAGATCCCAGAGCGATCTTGGAGCCCACCATTGTTAGATCTTTATTTGCTATTTGAAAGTTGGGTCTTTTCCCTTCTGTTCTCTACTCCTCTCTGGTTTTGCTCTTAATGATAAGAAATTTGAGCATTCCTTTGCAGAAATAGTGATGATAATCTTTACCTGCCAAATCCAAAATGGCTACCTGGAAGCCATTTTGTTTCTTCTGATCAGTCCCAAAATCAAACATGCACAACGAGAGACCAAAGGGAATATATATATGAAATCTGAGAGATATCCATTCAGTACTTCTTATGAACAAAAGGACAACAATCTTAACTATGTGAAATCCAAGATAACTGCCTGTCTGCCATTCTATTTTTCTGATCAGTCCCTCAAACAGGCACAACTAGGGGCTGAAATGAACCTGTACATGAAATTTGAGAAAGATCTATACAGTAGCTCTCAAGAAATAGTGATAAAAAACTATCAAGATCAAAATCCAAGATGGTCGCTTGTGGGCCATTTTGTATTTTTCTGGTCAGTACCAAAATCAAACAGGCACAAATAGGGATCAAGGGAAACATTCACATGAAAGCTGAGAAAGAACTCTGTTATAACAAACTTTCAAAAACATAACAAACTGATAACAAGCTTTCAAAGTCAAAATCTAAGATGGCCATCTGTTGGCTATTTTGTTTTTCTGACCTGTCCCAAAATGAAGTTGGCACAACTAGGGACCAAGGGAAATCCACATATGAAAATTAAGAAAAATCAATCAAGTGCTTCTCAGGAAAAAGCGATAACAAGCTCTTAAAGACAAAATCCAAGGAGTCACTTTTTGCTTTTATGCAATTTGAGAACGATTCATCCGATACTTCTCATGAAATAGCGATAACAAAAATTGTTTGCTGATGATGGACAGACAGATCATAGACCACGGAACAGGGTGATTTGAATTGAGTACCATCTGATGACGGTGGGCTAAAAATCTCTACTTTTATGGAACTGTATTGGTGCAAGGGCAGTTACTCTCAAAACAAACATTCAAAAGGAATACTTGTTATCTCCCTTTGTTCATGCCATTGCCATTGTAACAGGAGTGATAGCTATTCTATAATGATGTATTTGATTTTTAAAATTTTGAAAGTCATGTACAGTAATTAAATACATTTGACAATCTGTGCTGTGTGAGCTTTCACTGGTATATACCCAGTCCTTGGTATCAGTTTATATCCATGAAACAGGCTTGGCATGAGGGCAAAATGATGCTTATGAATAATTATTGTTAATTTTTATTTGTTCTTATTTCATGAAATTTTAAAATTCCTCTCTACAAACAATAATAATAATCTTCAACTGTCAAAGATGGCTATCTTTCAGCAATCACCAATCCATGTGATACCTTTCAGAAAGAATGATAACAAGGATTGTTGTTTAAGGACAGATGGACCACAGCTGCAGGCCCATCTCCCTTTGTTCATGCCAGAAGTCATTCTTTTTGGTACAAAGCAAAAACTTAGCAAAATAGACTCTTTTGAAGTAACTATCAATGACCAACCTATTCAAACATCAGATCGAGTGCGCTATATCGGTATCGATATAGATAGTTAAACATACATGCTACTTATAAAAACTCCCATTGAAATATTTTTGGTTTTTTCAGTTACTGCTTTTCCAAATTTCATTTAAGCTTATGATTTCAACTTTTTCAGACAGACAGATTTCGGTCAAATTATCTAAATTTTAAGTCTGATAGTCAGTCCAGTTTTAAAAAAGGATTCCCAGGATACAATGATATTCCTGCCAAACTTTTAGTTTAAATAGTTTTAGGTTCTTTACAAAATATATATTTTATATCAATAATACATGAATCGTTTTTTATGGAAAGGGACCACAGCGGAAATAAGTCTTCGGACTTTACTGTGTTATCCTGGTTCAACAAAATTGTTATTTTACATGTTTGTATGTATTTTAATATTGTGTTTTACCAAATAAAAAAATCTAAAAATTTATACAGCCAACCATCCGATGATAGTTAAACATACAACTTTTACTAAATTTTAAGTCTGATAGTCAGATCCAGAAGTAAAATATTTGTGAATTTCTAAAACCTTGAAAGAAATAAAAACATTAAGCTATGTGAAGTATAAGGTTATGAATTTTGTGATAATTCTAGGTATGATGCTACAACTCCTCCTCTTATCACAGCACATTTTTATCTCATTGTGATCACATTTCTTGCTGAAGGATATCAATTATTTATCTCCGGACACATCTAGTTACTGGCTTAAGTATTATACATGTAAATATATCAATGCTTATTTGGTTGCTAAGGGACAATAGGTAGACTCCAGCATGTTTTGTGATAACTACTATCTGAGTTATAATTGTAAATTGAAATTTCTAATTTGTTTTTTTTCAATAATTTTCTGGGAAAATTGTTATAATATACTATACTAAAATACAAATATCAAATATGATGTGGAGAATGATTTCTTTATTCTATTTACTTCAATAGAAAGAGTTACTGCCCTTTGAACATCTAACTTTGTAATACAAACCACACAGAATTTGGTCCTCATCAGAATATTCTGCTCCGTCTGGACAATCCACCACCAAGTCACATCGTTTGTGTGCTGGAATACACACTCCAGCCCCACAGTCAAATTCTGAAAGGTCACACACCTCTTGTGCTTCATCACCTGTAACAAACAAGACATTTTGTTCCTTATTTTTATCAGATATTCCTTATTTTTTAAAGTTAAATAAAGACTTGAACTGACAAGCTTAGTTTCTGCTGTCCATACAACCTATCAGTCAAAATTCAAAAAGAACAATTTTTATCCTGTTTCCATCAAAACTGTTATTACATTACCATGTATTGTCAAAAATACATGTATAATATATTGGATAAAGATGGGACAGATCATACACTAAATGAAGTGTGAAGAATGTATGGAAGCTTATATGTACAAGCCATTTATACTTGAGACTTATTTTATGAAATATTGAGGTTTTAACCAAATTAGGTCTTGTATGAAATAATTGATGGCTTAATGTAAATATTCAAATATATCAACCCCCTACTCTACCCCTTTTATCTCTCTTTTTTTTTCTCTCTCTCTCTCTCTCTCTTTTTTGTTAATTTTGATAATTTTGTTCAGTTCAAATTAATTTAATGATCCCTTTTTAATCCACCCACTATTATCAACATCAGTCTGAAGCCTTCAGTTTTTTCACTGCATTTGATTTTTCTTTGTACCATATTCAAATTATTGTTAAGCAAATTACCTTAACTCAATTAATCTAATTCCTCAGAAAATGACAAATTCTACAGTAGGGAACCTTTGTATGGACAAACTGGACAGTAACAAAGTACATTTATTATCCAAACTAATCATACCACAAGCTGATTTATCTTACAGATAAACAAAAAAAAAAAAAAAATGTGATTTCCTTGCGTAACAATATAGCACCAAATATTTCTATACTGTTTAATGACCAGTCAAGTTGAAGGTATTGTGTCTTCAGTTTGGCTATCACAAATGTTTGGAGGTTTGCAGATGACTGACGTCATTTTTGCCAATAAGAGCTCTTCGAACTGAAAATCATGAATGGCCCAGACTATCAAAGTAAATGTCAAATATTAACTACAGGGATGTCTTAACGACCTCTCCCTGCAGTCATGAGAAGTTGTCAATATTATTATAACATATCGAGTGCTGAATACATTTGCATTTGTCACTTTTTCATTTTTTTTATTCTGAAAGGTCAATATTTGTCACTAAAATACAGTAACCCAAATCCATATCATCTGTGAAGAATGACCCAAATCTAGGTGTAAGGCAGGAGGTCTCAATAAGACAGAGGCACAATTATTTATTTCAATGCCTCCACTGGGATTTCAGCAAGTTAACTCTCTGGCTTGCTAACCTGAAGATCTCACTTACAGTCAGAATGTCAATTGACCTTAGAACATTCCAAATTTAAACCCAAGAAATCTACCATGTTGTTAAATGACTGTCTCTGGGAGCATTTGTTGCAAGTCAATATTGTTTTACAATGATGATATCATCAGTTCAAGATCAATTGATGCTATTTGACGGTCCTGAATAGGCGATATTGCTGAAAGCACAATCAACAAGTGATATCCCCTAATCACTTCAGTGATACACTTAAATGGAATAAAAATTATCAAAATAGTGTCTCACGCATTCACGGAATTAAATAACCAAAGTAGTTGCCAAGAGCTGCAAAACACTTTCTCAAAATCATAAAAAATTGATAACAGTTGTCATCCTTATCAACAATCTGTTGACACAATACTGAACCATGTCATTGATCAGGCCACCAAGAGACTTGAAAGGCTAGAAAGCATCGATACTCCGGTGTCACCAGTGGGCAGCAATTATTTAGCAGCTAGAGATATGTCATTTGTTGTGAAGTACAAACATCGATAACTTGTAAATGTAGTTGTCATATCATTCAGTCACGATTAATGACCTCATTGCAATAATTCAAAAGCCAAACAAAGCATCACACATAATATAAATACCCTCATGCCTCAAATTTACAGTAAACAGAAACCTACACATGTTCACAAACATTACCACTTGTAAGAGTTTACATTTGTACCTTCGGCAGTGCAAACGTAAGTTACAGTTACCGTAAATAAGTAAAATTGCGTACCTTTCACTGAAATGCTTTATAAAGGGCAGTATGGTCTGTGTAATACTGGAAGATTGTGTCAAATTAGATGGTGTGAATGTCTCTGGTGTAAATGGGGTCTAATAAACTACCAAAATGATGGGTAAGTGAGTTGAAATGCTGCTGGTAAGTTTCTTTTTATGGATGACAATGCATTTGGTGTTTTATTGATGTCAAATTGCAGCTTATAGAGCAGTGACATCTAAATTACAAACTCTGGATTTCAAGTAAAATAAAATATAAAAGATAACAGTGATTAGGTAAGTAAGATAACAGTGGTTAGGTAAGTAAGATAACAGTGGTTAGGTAAGTAAGATAACAGTGGTTAGGTAAGTAAGATAACAGTGGTTAGGTAAGTTATATAACAGTGGTTAGGTAAGTTATATAACAGTGGTTAGGTAAGTTATATAACAGTGGTTAGGTAAGTTATATAACAGTGGTTAGGTAAGTAAGATAACAGTGGTTAGGTAAGTAAGATAACAGTGGTTAGGTAAGTAAGATAACAGTGGTTAGGTAAGTAAGATAACAGTAGTTAGGTAAGTAAGATAACAGTGGTCAGGTAAGTAAGATAACAGTGGTTAGGTAAGTAAGATAACAGTGGTTAGGTAAGTAAGATAACAGTGGTTAGGTAAGTTATATAACAGTGATTAGGTAAGTTATATAACAGTGGTTAGGTAAGTTATATAACAGTGATTAGGTAAGTAAGATAACAGTGGTTAGGTAAGTAAGATAACAGTGATTAGGTAAGTAAGATAACAGTGGTTAGGTAAGTAAGATAACAGTGGTTAGGTAAGTTATATAACAGTGGTTAGGTAAGTTATATAACAGTGGTTAGGTAAGTTATATAACAGAGGTTAGGTAAGTTATATAACAGTGATTAGGTAAGTTATATAACAGTGGTTAGGTAAGTTATATAACAGAGGTTAACAGGTTAGTTATACAACAGTGGTTAGGTAAGTTAGCTAACAGTGGTTAGGTTAATTGAAAACAGTGGTTAGTTAAGCTTTCTAAAAGTGGTTAGGTAAGTTATATAACAGAGGTTTAAGGTAAGTTATATAACAGAGGTTTAAGGTAAGTAAGATAACAGTGGTTAGGTAAGGTAACAGTGGTTAGGTAAGTTATATAACAGTGGTTAGGTAAGTTATATAACAGTGGTTAGGTAAGTTATATAACAGTGGTTAGGTAAGTAAGATAACAGTGGTTAGGTAAGTAAGATAACAGTGGTTAGGTAAGTAAGATAACAGTGGTTAGGTAAGTTATATAACAGTGGTTAGGTAAGTTATATAACAGTGGTTAGGTAAGTAAGATAACAGTGGTTAGGTAAGTTATATAACAGTGGTTAGGTAAGTAAGATAACAGTGGTTAGGTAAGTAAGATAACAGTGGTTAGGTAACTAAGGTAACAGTGGTTAGGTAAGTAAGATAACAGTGGTTAGGTAAGTAAGATAACAGTGGTTAGGTAAGTAACAGTGGTTAGGTAAGTTATATAACAGTGGTTAGGTAAGTTATATAACAGTGGTTAGATAAGGTAACAGTGGTTAGGTAAGGATAACAGTGGTTAGGTAAGTTATATAACAGTGGGTTAGGTAAGTTATATAACAGTGGTTAGGTAAGTTATAACAACAGTGGTTAGGGTAACAGTGGTTAGGTAAGTTAGATAACAGTGGTTAGGTAAGTTATATAACAGTGGTTAGGTAAGTAATAACAGTGGTTAGGTAAGTTATATAACAGTGGTTAGGTAAGTTATATAACAGTGGTTAGGTAGGTATAACAGTGGTTAGGTAAGTTATATAACAGTGGTTAGGTAAGTTATATAACAGTGGTTTGGTAAGTTATATAACAGTGGTTAGGTAAGTTATATAACAGTGGTTAGGTAAGTAAGATAACAGTGGTTAGATAAGGTAACAGTGGTTAGGTAAGGTAACAGTGGTTAGGTAAGTTATATAACAGTGGCTAGGTAAGTTATATAACAGTGGTTAGGTAAGTTATATAACAGTGGTTAGGTAAGTAAGATAACAGTGGTTAGGTAAGTTATATAACAGTGGTTAGGTAAGTAAGATAACAGTGGTTAGGTAAGTTATGTAACAGTGGTTAGGTAAGTAAGATAACAGTGGTTAGGTAAGTTATATAACAGTGGTTAGGTAAGTAATATAACAGTGGTTAGGTAAGTTATATAACAGTGGTTAGGTAAGTTATATAACAGTGGTTAGGTAAGTTATATTGGAGGGTAAGTAAGATAACAGTGGTTTAGGTAGGTAAGTTATATAACAGTGGTTAGGTAAGTTAGATAACAGTGGTTAGGTAAGTTATATAACAGTGGTTAGGTATATAGTGGTTAGGTAAGTTATAACAGTGGTTAGGTAAGTTATATAACAGTGGTTAGGTAAGTTATATAACAGTAGTTAGGTAAGTAAGATAACAGTGGTAAGGTAAGTTATATAACAGTGGTTAGGTAAGCTATATAACAGAGGTTTAAGGTAAGTAAGATAACAGTGGTTAGGTAAGTTAGCTAACAGTGGTTAGGTAAGTTATATAACAGTGGTTAGGTAAGTTATATAACAGTGGTTAGGTAAGTAAGATAACAGTGGTTAGGTAAGGTAACAGTGGTTAGGTAAGGTAACAGTGGTTAGGTAAGTTATATAACAGTGGTTAGGTAAGTTAGCTAACAGTGGTTAGGCAAGTAAGATAACAGTGGTTAGGTAAGTTATATAACAGTGGTTAGGTAAGTTATATAACAGTGGTTAGGTAAGTAAGATAACAGTGGTTAGGTAAGTTATATAACAGTGGTTAGGTAAGCTATATAACAGTGGTTAGGTAAGTTATATAACAGAGGTTTAAGGTAAGTAAGATAACAGTGGTTAGGTTAGTTATACAACAGTGGTTAGGTAAGTTAGCTAACAGTGGTTAGGTTAATTGAAAACAGTGGTTAGTTAAGCTTTCTAATAGTGGTTAGGTAAGTAAGATAACAGTGGTTAGGTAAGTTAGCTAATAGTGGTTAGGTTAATTGATAACAGTGGTTAGTTAAGTTTACTAACAGTGGTTAGGTAACTTTTATGACAAGTTAGGTATGTTAGGTGACCAGTAAATAAAACGGTAGAGGTAATATGTTAGGCTAGAATGGAAGAAACAAATAACTGAGACTTCAAGAAAGAAACAATGAGTGAAACCAAATGTACACAGATATGACCTTACCCATTGTAAGTCTATATTTATATACCAAATGTACACAGATATGACCTTACCCATTGTAAGTCTATATTTATATACCAAATGTACACAGATATGACCTTACCCATTGTAAGTCTATAAATATATACCAAATGTACACAGATATGACCTTACCCATTGTAAGTATATATTTATATACCAAATGTACACAGATATGACCTTACCCATTGTAAGTATATATTTATATACCAAATGTACAAAGATATGACCTTACCCATTGTAAGTCTATATTTATATACCAAATGTACACAGATATGACCTTACCCATTGTAAGTCTATATTTATATACCAAATGTACACAGATATGACCTTACCCATTGTAAGTCTATATTTATATACCAAATGTACACAGATATGACCTTACCCATTGTAAGTCTATATTTATAAACCAAATGTACACAGATATGACCTTACCCATTGTAAGTCTATAAATATATACCAAATGTACACAGATATGACCTTACCCATTGTAAGTCTATATTTATATACCAAATGTACACAGATATGACCTTACCCATTGTAAGTCTATATTTATATACCAAATGTACACAGATATGACCTTACCCATTGTAAGTCTATATTTATATACCAAATGTACACAGATATGACCTTACCCATTGTAAGTCTCTATATATATTCCAATGTACACAGATATGACCTTACCCATTGTTAGTCTATATTTACATACCAAATGTACACAGATATGACCTTACCCATTGTTAGTCTATATTTACATACCAAATGTACACAGATATGACCTTACCCATTGTAAGTCTATATTTATATACCAAATGTACACAGATATGACCTTATCCATTGTAAGTCTATAAATATATACCAAATGTACACAGATATGACCTTACCCATTGTAAGTCTATAAATATATACCAAATGTACACAGATATGACCTTACCCATTGTAAGTCTATATTTATATACCAAATGTACACAGATATGACCTTACCCATTGTAAGTCTATATTTATATACCAAATGTAACAGATATGACCTTACCCATTGTAAGTCTATATTTATATAACACCATCAAAAGGGTAAACTGATATCATATGTAACAAATATAAAAATGAATGAGGAAAATGAAGGAGCTTCCTGAAAATGTCGAACAAGTCTACAGCTATAGATTTTTTTATCTAGATTTGCTTTCTGATTCAATTAAGTGAATTTTTAAAATGATCTGAAGATACAAACTAAGTCATAACACTTAGCTTCACTATCAGAGCGATAAATTTGTCTGAATTTGGTCTAGAGTAGTTGACTTAGATAGATTTCACATTCTCATCTTACAGAGGCAATTATTTATTTCAATGCCTCTGCTAGCATTTGAACCCAGGACCTTTGAATTACTAGTCTGTGCTTAACCAATCGAGCTAAAGAGATGTTGTCTCCAGCCAAGCAGTATAATGTGACAAGTATTTTACCACGGTTACTTATGTCTAAACACTAAAATTGCAAAGATAACTGGCTAACCCCGTTTCATTTAGACCAGTATAACAAAATCATAGTCAATAATAACCTTATTCTGGTTTCAAATTCTCCATTTACATACTAAATAACAGCTTTTACAAATTATCCATATTAAAGATAGCCATGCATTCCAATCTAGAGACTTTCAATAAACAGGCATATGCCATTTTTTCTTTCATAACAGAAAATCTTAAGATGAGGATTCCTATAAATAAACCAGAAAGTGATAAATCAATTTGTATTTATATTCTAATTTGATTTATGCCCATAAGGCATTTCACTGTTACAAAGGACAGAAAAAGATAAAACCTTGTGTAACAGGTTATCCTTTGTTTCAAATGTCATATAACCGATCCGTTGTATAATTTCCATGACAACTAACTTAATTCCCAATCACCACAAGACTAAACAAACTAATGGTTCTGATTTGGAGATCAGAATAAAAACATCATCTCCTTTTGTTGTCTTAAATACTGGTCCCATTTGTACAGAGCAGAACAGACAAGGGAGGACCAATTCTCCTTAGTGTGTCCCTGTTGGTCAATACTCTCAATGTAAGACGTGGAATTTCCATGGTGATCTGACAGTTATACTCTGTGGGTAGCATTTTAGTTTCAGCTGAGCTAATAATCTTTGTCAGAACTGTTGTACATGACATTCCAACCAAATAAACTCTGGTTTAGACCTTGACCAAAAATCAGTGGAAACTAGAATTTCCCGAGAGATTGTTGTTGAGTATCCTATCCAGTTGTCTATATCTCTATAAGAAATAAATATTGCTATAAAAAAACCTTGTAGTTCTCACAACAATCATAACCAATACCTTCTAGATATTCTTCATGAATAAACACCAGTTTTACTGTTTTAAAAGTCCAAGTGTAAAATTCTGCAGTTCTTTCAGAATTCTCCAAAATTATTACAGCAACGAGATCAAGTGATGTTTAACTGGAACAAGGACTTACAGACTAAAGATTATGAATAAAAGTACTCAGCTAAATACTGATTAAGTACAATTTTTAGCTTTTTCATCCTGATAATATATCAGATTTTGTTAAGCGTTAAGTCAAATAAAGAGATACAGGTTTTTTTCTGATGAGCACAGTGACGAAGCGGTTAGTGATGAAGATGTAGAAAGTGATAGGGTTTCAGGTATTAAGCAGTTTGGTAAGCAAACTACACAACTGTCTTTCATGTAGAACAGCATCCTTTTCACAAGACCTGGTTTCATTCTTATTTCTGTCAGATAAGTAAGAACAGCCGAAAGTTCCACACTTTTCTTACACATTATAACAAACATGCATTTGAAGGATGGAGTGACCTAACCCTTGCATGGGATCGTGTCCAGAAATTGAGGTAAACAAATGAAACACGATCCTCGCCGTGAGCATAATTAATACAAGATAAATGAGAATTGTGCCTCTTTCCTTCATGTACATTTTTATTTCAATCTGTAGTTAAAAAATGCACCGTAGTACGTGATTAGGAATGCTACGCTAATGAGCAAGCATGTTGACAACTAGGAGCATGGTGTTCTGTGTTAAAACTTTCATTTTGATGAATAATAGAATACATTGAATGGTGGAAAACTTTCACAACAAGATTTATAATAGATCATATCTAATACAGATTCTCCAGTGGAGATATTGTGAATAGTTCACACATTACCAATCTCTGCTGAGAGTTGTCGTTTTGTACATTCAATAACCTGTTTGACAATTGATGTCCAGTCGAAACAGCATTATTGCAGAATGCCTCAGAACTAATGAAAAATTAGCCTTTGGCACGAGTATGATACACCACAGCTTTAAAATGATGGCCGAATTAAGCCTGGATGTCAAAATCTCAACTATTCAGTCATTATTTTTAACTTTTTATACACTCCGTATACCAGAGTCACAATCCTATTTTTGTCATAGCATATTCATATCTGACTTAACATAGCAGAAATATTTGTAGAAATGGAAGTGGTTGTAAAAAAGATGTTCTACTTTTTTCAATTAAAGAAATGGATTTTATCATATGATTACCTCAATATTCAGTGATTATACCCAGGTCATGTATTAGCTATATTACACATAAGTATTATAGCTTATTGTGATGTCATTTTATCAAATGAAATGACTCCACACATTCATAAATTGCATCGTGTGGTAACAATGACCACCACAGTCCAATTTCCATCAATATTTACTTCAATAATTGATCATGTGATAAAAAGGATTTTAAATTGTGAAATTCCACAAGAACAAATTTTTCATTTTAGCTCGCCAAAGGCTCAATAAATAATCAAACAAGAGTTCTATAAGAAATCTTGGCACAAGAATTGTTTGATATTTCCTGCAAATAAATTTTCGCATGAAATTTTGGTTGCCATGGAAGCCAACTCACTATACACAGGATTTTGTGTAATAGTAGCTCATCAGTCCTTAGATCAACTTTGATGAAACTTTATCAAATTGGCAATCTTAATAAAGCCGTTTATTTGTAGAACTGTTACTATATAAGTGTCATGGAGGCTTCGACCTGTTTGGTTGAAATTGAGATTTTGTCCAATTGTGCTGAAAATTGATATATAAGGAATTTGAAATAGCCACTGGTAATTACTAAGGTACTGTTTTCTAAAGACCTGTTGCCATGGTACCAAATAAGACCTATGATTACAGGCCTACGGATCTTGTCCAGACTTCTCCTAAACTTTGGAACCAATTTCAATGAAACTGTACAAAAATATTATGTACTTTATATAGATGTGCTGGCAGTTTTTCCTTCTTTCCTTGGAACAATCCTTTTCAACTTATATTAAGTTGTGTCGTTTAGCAATGCCTATAAGGTAATACATCACAAGTTTCAAGAATTGTTACTGTAACATGTCATAGAAATGATTTTGTTAAAAAAAGAATATAACTTTAACTATATTGTACACGTAATGCAAAAGTAAATTGTGTATACATTAACTGCTATCCAATGCTAAGGCTTTTAACAAAGTTTGATTTAAAAACAATTACATTCAAGTTTTTATTTTTCCAATATAAAATCTTCTAGCTTGTAACAGCAGAGCATCTATGACAATTCAGTCAATCAGACCAATTTTTGGCTCCGCCCATCAGCCCTTTGGGGTCAGTCAAGGTAAATATGTGCATCTCATCAAAATGTCAGCTTATACTTTCATATTTCTCATATTTCAATGTCCCATCTTTGACCTGGCTTCCCTGCAACCAAACTTGAACCAAGACTCCCGATATACACTGAGTCAACTTCATCAAAGGATTTTCAAAACAAAATTTGGTCAAGATATCTTTATTGCAACAAGAGATGGATTTTAAGAATTTCTCTTTATCTGTCATTAGCTGTTTTGTCTTGTCCCTCAAGAGGGTCATACCTGTCTATGCAAAATTGAGTCACTATTATCCAAATTGAACAAAATCCAATCATTCTTACAATAGCAATGCAAGATTTTTTAAGAATTTGCCAACTTTCAAATTATGGGCACCACTTCTCAAGGCCCAGGGTTATATAAAATTGGTTCCCTTCCCCTCAAAGATCTAAGCAGAATCTGCTCAGTGACACTTATTACAACATGAGTTCACTTACCCTTTGAACCAGTTAGGTAAGCTAAAGATATTAAGATCTGACACTCTTACCATGTTCACTGAGCTTCTCCAGGTTGATCTTGTCCACCATGATGAAGCTGCTTGCAAATAGAATTTGGCCTTGAAGTAAGATGTAGAATTTGTCACTAGTGTCCAGTGTAAAGTTGAATGTCTCCAGTGTCCATCTATAAGGTAAATTATATAAAGGTATTCAGCTTAATGTCTCCTTAGAGGCATTCATATGAAAACTTGAAAAAAGGAAGCCTTTGTTTTGGTACATTGATCCTACAAAGGCAGCAATTCTTGGCTGGAAAAATTACTAGTCTGTTAATTAAAACAAGAGGCCCATGGAACTGTATCACTCATCTGGGTATTTGAACTTTCATACCAAAACAGTTATTCATAACGACAGTGTTCACTTTTTCACAAAGTGAAATATACAAATTACATCTATCGAGGTCCATGTGAAATATTCAACACATTCTGTCCACTCGATAGGACTTCAAAAACTGACGAATATATATTGAAAATGTGATATGATATACTGGTTTATAAGATAGGGGGAAACCAAACCCTAAACCTTTCAATACAGCTGACATTTTCTATATATAAATGACCAAAGGTATACTGGAAATGGCAAATATTCTGTAGGATAATTAATACACTACAGGACTTACAGAACGAAGACACATCAAACAGACACCAAATTCTACCAATAAGACCATAGATATTCATTAAAATCATCGTTCACAAAGAAACAGAAAATTTTCCTACGTATAAGTCCTGAGGCTGAACAATTTGTGATTGTACTTTAACAAGTCTCGAGGATTAGCTTGTTAACAACATTATGTATCTCTGTGTCAATACTTGTGATACATTAAGTATTAATTAAATACGAAACTGACACTATCATTGAAGGATTGACTGTCAATAAATTCACCAATTCTATGTTATTAATGAACCCTTTAGCTTTAGAACAGAGGAAGCCTTAATCCATCAAAACAATTATTTGGGACTTGTTTGTAGAAAATAGATGGTGATGAATTGAATTCTACATCAGTAAGTAGAACATCATTGAATTGTCATGGAAACAAATTGACTGTACCTTTGTTTAAAATAATAAACCACCACGATTAACACTAAAATGTGAGTTAAACCTTCTGGTGAAGTATGTAGCTATAACATGCAGAAAAATAAAATATTATGGCTAAAATCAAGTTTATGGGCTCCTAGATGTTATAAGCTCAAGCTTAAGCTTATAAGGACCACCTACTTGGTGCACCCATAGGAACGCTGATCATCACTATCATATCTACTCACAGCAACCAATTTTACAGAATTTTTCTTTTTATTGTAGTGTGCATTGAGGTGATATAAAATATTCTTTCATTGCATTTCCAGTGTTACAGTTTCAAAACCCTGTCCAGTATTGTTCTTTTGGGTGATCAAATATTGTCTAGCTTTACTGCTGGCAGCCGTCACAGTGAAAACGTAAAGTTCTATGTTTGGTTTGAATAAACTCAGCAAGATGGCCAAATATATCAGGTTTACATTTATTTACACTGTGATGGGTTGCGAGGGACATGAGCAACGCCTCAGTCTCCCAATTTTATGATGAGGGCATAATAAAATCACTTCTATACATGCAATGAGTGTGTAACAAAATAAGGGATCTAGAAATGTACTTTCATTTAAAAAGTTCTAGAAATGTACTTTCATTTCAAAAATTAAAGTAAGATCTAAATGATGCAAAAAGGGAAAGTAAAAATCATGGTACAATTTTAATATTAGAGGCCTAAAGGGCCTGTATTGCTGACATGGCTTTGTTTGGCAGAAATTGCTTCATCCAAACTAAAGAAGCAGAAATTTAAGAGGTATGTTTCCCAATTGGCTCCAACCTTCTGCCCCCAGGGGGTTAGCTAAACTATTTAAACACAAGCATGCTTCTGGCCAAATAAGGACAGAATCTTGCCAATTCAACAAAGGATATTTTTTTTATTTGATCTATGACATCTATTGGGCCCTATTTCACCAAAGGATGCTCCTGACCAAATTGGGATTGAAATAACACATTCCTACAGAAGAGAAATTTTAAGAATAAGCTGTACTTTCCCAATTTGCCCAATCCATCCCATCCCAGAGGGCTGAGACCAATCATTTATACAAAATTGATTTCCTTTCACCCTAAAATGCTTCTGATCAAATTACGAAAGAATCCTGATATTTCTTTAGAAGCAAAAACTGGCTGTATTTCCCCTATTTGGCCAGACCCTATGTTTATGTGAAATTGATTCCCTTTTATCTGAAGATCCTTCAGATCAAATTAGGACTGAATTCATGCAATCCTACAGATGTAATGGGATCTTAAAGATTTTGCTCTATTCTCAGTATTGGCCACTGCTCCTCTGACCCCAAAGAAATCAGACCCTCTGTTTATACAAAATTGAGTTGCCTTACCCCAGGGATGCTTCTGACTAAATTCATAAAACTCTGCTCAGTTTTTCATGACTGGAAGTGATTTGTAGGAAAAGTTAATGGACAGACAGACAATGCACAGACAAAGGACTCAGCATTATGTCATAAGCTCATTTGGCCCTTGTTAGTTAAAAATTAAATCCAAAAAATCAAGCAAAAGGCACAACTATGAAAAGTATCCTTTTCTGCAGTTTTCATAATGTACAACAGAAATCTAGCAAAGTTTAAGAGTCAATTTTGTACTAATGTCTATGTTTCCATACATTCTCTCACACCTATATACTTTAACTTTGTTTTGATAATGATCAGTATTTTCTCAGAAGAATCTATAAATTGGGTTCAGTTCATCCAGTTAAAAGCTAAAAACATTCAATGACAGCCAACTGATGTAAGCGAGGTGAATGATTTGTGTGTATGTGCTTTTGGGAGGCTTCTTTGTATATTGTGCAAGCCTTCTTGTGATAGGGTGGAACTGAAGATAACTTTAAAGTGTTACAACACTGAAATGCTTCCAGAAGGACACTCCGTCTGGTCACATGACACTTACAATTGACAAAGCTGCATTATCTCTCCACCAAAAAAAAAAATGCTAAATTTTATGTCAGGAGTATCAGCTACTCAAAGACTCTGATATAAATGTTTACAGTCAGAGAATAAAACCCAAAATCCTCCTCACATGGGTGAACACCCTACAAAAGGCCAAAACTGACACAGTGTCAAAGAAGACATTTGGAAGAGAAGATATATTCAGAAAAGAAAGAAAACATAAAGTTTAGTCATCTCTTGCAATCATGTAATGTGGGCAGCAGGCTCTGTCCTACCTGCAGGGTAGTATGTAAGTTGAGACAGTGACAAACATCTATAAAGATAGAAATAGTCAAGAAGTAATCAGGTCTGGGAAAACCACTGTCGATTGCTTCAGTAAAATGCCTTTCCTCATCATAATGATTTCTATCTAACATCTGATACAACCAATTAATTAGAATTTAGCATTTGATATGACACAAGTTTTTTTTTTACCGCTTATGGATGAGACTGGTTGTTTTTATATAAGTGAATGATATATAAACCACGACGAGATTAATTACATAGCAATAAATTTAGAAAAATGTACTTTATTGAAATGGTCATCACACTTGATTACACATGAAACAAGATAATACACCATTTAATCTCTTCACACAGGAACAATGGGACAAAACAATAAGATAATTGCTGGATAACCATGGTCTGTCTCAATAACACACTGATTCTGTTGACATGGAGTGGTATCAGGTTCAGACATACAGTCCTAGCTTTTTCTTTGTCTGCGTAGGAACCAACCACAATATAACAGAGTATCCTAGACCCATGCTTATCAAATAATGGAAGATACAGCTTTTAACAAATTACATATAATTGATATTAGGGTAAGAAAACACGGCATGAAGTCTAAATTACATGAAATTCTCAGCTATAGCGCTCAGCTTTTTTACAAAATTGTGAAAAAAATCAAACTGATGGAAAATTCATTTATTTAATGTATAATATGCTATTAAATTATTAAAATCAAAAGAACTTGAAAGTCTCAATTTTTTTTTTTTTACTTTTTTTCTTTATGAAGATCAAATACCAAAAATAGGTTACAGTGACTTACTTCTGTTCTACAAACATACAAGTTATCCATGAAATGTCATATGGCGAAACCACTTTGCCTAGCAAAGGTCAAAGGTCAAAAAGGCAGGTCATCTATCATGCAATACAGGTATTGTATATATAACAATATAAAGTCTCAAACAGACGCAATAAAGTGTAAACAAACATTAAACTGTTTGTTTTTTGTCAAGGTCAACATACAGGTATCAGTGACCTACTTCTTGAAATTTACACAAACCCATGATGTTCACACATACAAATCCTGGGAGACTTTGATGTCAATTATCAGTGACCTACTTCTGATATGAATATGATTTTTCTTTTTCATAAAGAGGAGGGGGCAGCAGGGATTACAAAAAACATACTAATATTATGATCCTTAATGATTTGTCATGTTCATATTATCAACTCATCAACAGCCATACCAAGCATCAAACGTCAATAGAATAAATACGTTAGCTTGCTGTGTCAGAACATTAGCATGCTTGGTAGAGTGGACATCAACACCAATGATAATACAATATACAAGTAATACAGCTGATAGGATTTTCAGAAGATTAAAAGAGTCACTTTTTTAAATGCAACATTTACACTAAACCAGTAACTCTGATCAATAATTGTTATCTGACACAACAATTTTTTTTAAACATTAAGCTAGGTGGGATTCCAGTAAATGGCTGTCACCAACCTTCAGCACCAACACAAAACATTGCATGGACTAGGAAATCACATCACATTTGCATCTTACTTTTCTTTTATTGCAGACAATCTCATATTCATGTATGCCTTAGGCAGTCACTAGCAACAATTGCTTCACTGAACCTGTGTCTAACCCAATCATTTTACAAAGACCACTCCAGGGTCATCCTGGACACGAAAATCCATTGGCATTCTCCTGAGCACTTCTAACATCACCCTCAGATATATTGTACATACCTAATCCAACACATGTTCATACTGATTTACCATGTACAAAGTCAAAATATATATACTCCAGGTTATAACCCTAAAAAAACTGTCCAAGTCACAACCTTAACAACACTCAAGGTCACAACACTAACAATATTCAAGGTCACAACCCTAACAATACTCAATGTCACAACCCTAACAACACTCCACACCAAAACCCTAACAATACTCAATGTCACAACCCTAACAATACTCAATGTCACAACCCTAACAATACTCAATGTCACAACCCTAACAACACTCAATGTCACAACCCTAACAATACTCAATGTCACAACCCTAACAACACTCAATGTCACAACCCTAACAATACTTAATGTCACAACCCTAACAACACTCAATGTCACAACCCTAACAACACTCCACACCAAAACCCTAACAATACTCAATGTCACAACCCTAACAATACTCAATGTCACAACCCTAACAATACTCAATGTCACAACCCTAACAATACTTAATGTCACAACCCTAACAACACTCAATGTCACAACCCTAACAACACTCAATGTCACAACCCTAACAACACTCCACACCAAAACCCTAACAATACTCAATGTCACAACCCTAACAATACTCAATGTCACAACCCTAACAATACTCAATGTCACAACCCTAACAACACTCAATGTCACAACCCTAACAATACTCAATGTCACAACCCTAACAATACTCAATGTCACAACCCTAACAACACTCAATGTCACAACCCTAACAACACTCAATGTCACAACCCCTAACAATACTCAATGTCACAACCCTAACAACACTCAAGACCAAAACCCTAACAATACTCAATGTCACAACCCTAACAATACTCAATGTCACAACCCTAACAACACTCAATGTCACAACCCTAACAATACTCAATGTCACAACCCTAACAACACTCAATGTCACAACCCTAACAACACTCAATGTCACAACCCTAACAACACTCAATGTCACAACCCTAACAATACTCAATGTCACAACCCTAACAACACTCAATGTCACAACCCTAACAATACTTAATGTCACAACCCTAACAACACTCAATGTCACAACCCTAACAACACTCCACACCAAAACCCTAACAATACTCAATGTCACAACCCTAACAATACTCAATGTCACAACCCTAACAATACTCAATGTCACAACCCTAACAATACTTAATGTCACAACCCTAACAACACTCAATGTCACAACCCTAACAACACTCAATGTCACAACCCTAACAACACTCCACACCAAAACCCTAACAATACTCAATGTCACAACCCTAACAATACTCAATGTCACAACCCTAACAATACTCAATGTCACAACCCTAACAACACTCAATGTCACAACCCTAACAATACTCAATGTCACAACCCTAACAATACTTAATGTCACAACCCTAACAACACTCAATGTCACAACCCTAACAACACTCAATGTCACAACCCCTAACAATACTCAATGTCACAACCCTAACAACACTCAAGACCAAAACCCTAACAATACTCAATGTCACAACCCTAACAATACTCAATGTCACAACCCTAACAACACTCAATGTCACAACCCTAACAATACTCAATGTCACAACCCTAACAACACTCAATGTCACAACTCTAACAACACTCAATGTCACAACCCCTAACAATACTCAATGTCACAACCCTAACAATACTTAATGTCACAACCCTAACAACACTCAATGTCACAACCCTAACAACACTCAAGACCAAAACCCTAACAATACTCAATGTCACAACCCTAACAACACTCAATGTCACAACCCTAACAACACTCAATGTCACAACCCTAACAACACTCAATGTCACAAGCCTAACAACACTCAATGTCACAACCCTAACAACACTCAATGTCACAACCCTAACAACACTCAATGTCACAACCCTAACAACACTCAATGTCACAACCCTAACAACACTCAATGTCACAACCCTAACAACACTCAATGTCACAACCCTAACAACACTCAATGTCACAACCCTAACAATACTCAATGTCACAACCCTAACAACACTCAATGTCACAACCCTAACAACACTCAATGTCACAACCCTAACAATACTCAATGTCACAACCCTAACAACACTCAATGTCACAACCCTAACAACACTCAATGTCACAACCCTAACAACACTCAATGTCACAACCCTAACAACACTCCACACCAAAACCCTAACAATACTCAATGTCACAACCCTAACAACACTCAATGTCACAACCCTAACAACACTCAATGTCACAACCCTAACAATACTCAATGTCACAACCCTAACAACACTCAAGGTCACAACATTAAAGGTAACAGCCCTAACAACACTCAATGTCATAACCCTAACAATACTCAATATCACAACCTTAACAACACTCAAGGTCACAACCCAAACAAAATTCAAGGTCACAATCTTTACAACATTCAAGGTAACAGCCCTAACAACATTCAATGTCAGACCTTACTAACTTCATACTTTTAGCAACATTCAATAATCAGAGCCCCATTCATACAATACACTGTCATACAATGAATGCTTGTTTTTGTTACGAGCTATTAACTACCATTCATCAGAGATGATAACATTTCCTTACCCCTGTGTGGTAGATGCGTTGAATGTGTGTAGGTGACGTGTGCTAGTCTGTGTACATAGAGCGATGGTAAGGGCACAGGTTTCTTTAGACCCGTACAATATACTGTAGAAGGATATCATCAGTTTGCGTATAGTTCCAGGTTCATACCACGCACTCCGGATCACTCCCTCAACATTTACATCAATGGACTTGGAATGGTTGACCATAGACTTGGTGCCTGCTAGTAGAGCATATGTATCTGAAAATAAGAAAAACATGGGGCTTCAATAATATATCATATCTAAAATTAGTAAAAAACTATACCAAAACAGATAAAGTCACATAGTCTAATCTGTCTTATTCCTTGAATGTAAACAAAATTTTGAAGCATATAGTTGGTTGGGAAGTGCACATATTGCGAAGTCCTATATAATGATTATGTATTTCCCCTACCTATTTATATTGTGTATTTCCCCTACCTATTTATATTGTGTATTTCCCCTACCTATCTATATTGTGTATTTCCCCTACCTATCTATATTGTGTATTTCTCCTACCTATTTATATTGTGTATTTCCCCTACCTATCTGTGTTGTGTATTTCCCCTACCTATCTATATTGTGTATTTCCCCTACCTATCTATATTGTGTATTTCCCCTACCTATCTATATTGTGTATTTCCCCTACTTATCTATATTGTGTATTTACCCTACCTATTTATATTGTGTATTTCCCCTACCTATCTATATTGTGTATTTCCCCTACCTATCTATATTGTGTATTTCCCCTACCTACCTATATTGTGTATTTCCCCTACCTATCTATATTGTGTATTTCCCCTACCTATCTATATTGTGTATTTCTCCTACCTATTTATATTGTGTATTTCTCCTACCTATCTATATTGTGTATTTCCCTTACCTATTTATATTGTGTATTTCTCCTACCTATTTATATTGTGTATTTCTCCTACCTATTTATATTGTGTATTTCCCCGTGTATTTCCCCTACCTATCAATATTGTGTATTTCCCCTACCTATCTATATTGTGTATTTCCCCTACCTATTTATATTGTGTATTTCCCCTACCTATTTATATTGTGTATTTCTCCTACCTATTTATATTGTGTATTTCCCCCCTACCTATTCTATATTGTGTATTTCCCCTACCTATCTATATTGTGTATTTCCCCTACCTATTTATATTGTGTATTTCTCCTACCTATCTATATTGTGTATTTCTCCTTTCTATCTATATTGTGTATTTCTCCTACCTATCTATATTGTGTATTTCTCCTACCTATCTATATTGTGTATTTCTCCTACCTATCTATATTGTGTATTTCCCCTACCTATCTATATTGTGTATTTCCCCTACCTATCTATATTGTGTATTTCCCCTACCTATCTATATTGTGTATTTCCCCTACCTATTTATATTGTGTATTTCCCCTACCTAATTATATTGTGTATTTCCCCTACCTAATTATATTGTGTATATCCCCTACCTATCTATATTGTGTATATCCCCTACCTATCTATATTGTGTATTTCCCCT
The DNA here is from genome assembly GCF_031769215.1 of Ylistrum balloti. Taxonomy (NCBI): domain Eukaryota; kingdom Metazoa; phylum Mollusca; class Bivalvia; order Pectinida; family Pectinidae; genus Ylistrum; species Ylistrum balloti. Next base: position 1,236,966 of record NW_026781896.1, read on the forward strand.
ACCTAATTATATTGTGTATTTCCCCTACCTATCTATATTGTGTATTTCCCCTACCTATCTATATTGTGTATTTCCCCTACCTATCTATATTGTGTAATTCACAGGTTAGAATACATACATTTTATGTCAGATTACATAAACTTGGTTCTCTAAGTACATTTGATTTACATTAGATCTAAGCTGCAAATTGCAAGACCTGCATGATTAGAATTAAAAATAAAACCATAGCGTGTATGGGCCTGGTATATGAAGCAATAATGACACTTGTTAAATGTTAAAAGTGCTAAAAGAAACTGGTTAAGTACTGTATGGCCCATGAATGAAGGTTTCCATCTCTTTGACTCCTTGCTAGGTATTGTGTCCTGGTAACGTATCTACTTAGCCCCTAAATTCCTGACATTAAGAGGGGAGGTATATTGCAAACCAATGTATAGGCAATTTCAGCTGATTGGTCAACAATTAGACATGATTGGCAGCTGTTGGGGTCATTTGTCCCCAGCATCCCTTTTCACTTACAAATGAGAAAAATCTAAAATCTAGTGGTGATAATTTGGCTGGACAATGAAACTCTGTCTCAGTACCCTCCACTAGGGGGTTTGTTAGATCTATCAGATTTCAGCATGAATGCAGTGCTAAATCACATGCAGATCAAGTGATATCAGTTTGAGAAAATCTTTGAAGTACTGAATTCATCTTATTGTTTTCTCATTACATGTAGGAATATGCAATGTAAACATGGTATTTGTACAAATCTCAGATCTGAGGACAAGATGAAATTGCCTCTCCACAAAAATCTTCCATAATAACATGGCTGTGGTATTGATCTTCAGACCTTGGGGGACCACAAGCCAAACCATTCCTATACCACAATCATCCTCCTATAACACAATCTTAATTTAATGGCAGAATTCTAAAGGTTATTTATCAATGGGCAGCATGTAAATATTGTTTGTGGGAACACAATATTAACAACAGGCCCAGCTGGCCTGTATAACTCACATGCATATTACAGCTAAATAGGTGTAAATTACACTATTTGTGACAACCATTAGCACCATAACACATGTAATGTTTTCCTTAGCTTATGTAAGGTGCCACTTTCATGAGAAATGAATTCTTGTCTGTCTGATACAATAATTTAGATAATATTTTCTATGATTTTTGATATATTTCATCTTTTTGACCATGAAGATAAGTCAAGGTCATTTGTGTTGGGAAACAATCGCATTGATGAACCCAAGTTCTTGCCGACAAAGTATCATGGCTCTAGATTTTCTCTATTATATGTTTGTAGCTTATTTGATCCAGATGACCCTGAATGTAGGTCAAGGTCATTTATATGAGGCCACTTAACAACAGTCTTTTCCATGTACCTACTGGCCAAATTCCAGTCTTTTTAAACTTGATAAGATGACTTTTCATCTTTTAAACATTTTAAGCAATAAAAAAAATAGGAACATTTCTAAGGCAATGACACCGGTTGTTGGTATTTTCATTGAAATTCCAATAGATGTGGAAGGTACTAATACCAGCCATGGATTTACAGATGAATTAATACGGTAATTTGCCTCCAACTAGGTTTCTTAATATACTTATCAAGTTAAAATGTTAAAGTCCATGGACCAGTGATAAGAGAGATTTTCACAAAGTTGCATTTTTCTGAATTCATCTACAACTAGGGTTTTAGTATACTTATCAAGTTGACATGTTAAGGTCGATGGACCAGTGACATGAAAGACTTTCACAAAGTTGCATTTTTCTGAATTCATCTGTTTCATTTCTTTATCTGCCAGACACATGTGTCAAAATGTTGTAGGTTTCTCACAGTATTTTCCTATCAAATACTGCACATACACAGAGAAAAATATCATGTGATATTGGTTGCTATGGAGAATTTCAAAGCAGGGAAAAATATTTTATCAGTTATTTTCAAGCTTGGCATTGGGTGCAGAATTAGGTTGCATCAGCTGTAGCTAAATGAAGGACTAAATTTACTGGAATGAGAATGACGTCTTTTCCAGGCAGTGACCAACCAACTATTCTTCAATCCTTACACATTTCCAAAGAGTGAAAGACAGACTTAACATACAATGATCCAGATCTAACAGCAGGTTTCACACAATCTATTGATGTAAAATTTCTATGTTGGATATGTACAGCTTCAACACAACATTTTTCTTTCATGGATTCGCCCCTTTAAAAATATCTTTCACAGCAAGTCAGTTCAAAACAGTAAAAAGAATCATTGACGCCAGTTTTATAGGATGGCAACATAACGATTTTATCATCAGTGCTAATACTTCACTACAAAAGAGATCACAGCACTGTACAGGATACAGATACAATAGGGATTCAACAATGAGTGATGTGTAATAAATACAGCTCAACATTGGTAAGCATGTGTTCTTGATCAAAATACTTCCAGGAAGGACGCTGCTTTGAGCGCTCAAAAGGAATTTCTAATTATAGTAATGGGGACCCTGAAAATATTGAAAACCATCCCTTTTTAAGATATTATGGTCATTTATAAGTGTATAAAATTTGATAAAAATCTCTCAAGGAATGAAGTCCCCAGAATACTGACATGTATAAGTGTTATATAGTAATATTCCTATATCCCCCTCCCCAACATTTGCTGTGATGGGATAATAAATATACAAGTATCTACAGTTTAATAGATTTAGGGAAACCTATTCTGAGTTATGATTAGAATCTGATCGTATACCGGAGTTGTGATTGGTCATTTTTTGGAGTCCCAATAGATTTATATAATTCTCCAATGTTTGCAGTGTGATCACACACATAAGAAACAGTCGAGCAAGAGAAGACGATGGGAGGTACATGATAGTTTAGATATATATATATATACATATATATATATATATCAAACCTGCTGATACAAGTTCAGCTATGTCAAGGACAAAAAATCTTACTGGAAACTATGAAATCTACAACCATAACAGTACATTAATGTTCTTGTAAAAGCACTGCAATCGTCACTTACTATAACACACCATTTATCCAGAGAATATCTTTCAATATCAATCAATGAAATGCTCATCTTGTATCGTGAACGGTGCCATTTTCTTGTCACAAGATAAAAGTATTCTTATGTGGATAATACATGTCAGTATGTGTTATAACCCTGTAATTATTACTGATGTCTTATCAGATAACTGACAGGAGGAGATGGTACAGACTGTGGCAACATGGGAGTGAAAAGATCATGTCACACCAAGAACATGTTTTGTGTACTAGGAACATGGGACCACTCAAACAAAACCAGACAACACCAACAGATTATTTAGTCTAGGTACATGTGACCTAGTATGAACTACAGGAAGTCATGTGATGTTGTGCCATGAGGAACATTTCAGATTCTTTAGTCTAGGTACATGTGACCTTGTATGAACTACAGGAAGTCATGTGATGTTGTGCCATGAAGAACATTTTCAGATTCTTTAGTCTAGGTACATGTGACCTTGTATGAACTACAGGAAGTCATGTGATGTTGTGCCATGAGGAACATTTCAGATTCTTTAGTCTAGGTACATGTGACCTTGTATGAACTACAGGAAGTCATGTGATGTTGTGCCATGAGGAACATTTCAGATTCTTTAGTCTAGGTACATGTGACCTTGTATGAACTACAGGAAGTCATGTGATGTTGTGCCATGAAGAACATTTCAGATTCTTTAGTCTAGGTACATGTGACCTTGTATGAACTACAGGAAGTCATGTGATGTTGTGCCATGGCGAACATTTCAGATTCTTTAGTCTAGGTACATGTGACCTAGTATGAACTACAGGAAGTCATGTGATGTTGTGTCATGAAGAACATTTTCAGATTCTTTAGTCTAGGTACATGTGACCTAGTATGAACTACAGGAAGTCATGTGATGTTGTGCCATGGCGAACATTTCAGATTCTTTAGTCTAGGTACATGTGACCTAGTATGAACTACAGGAAGTCATGTGATGTTGTGCCATGAGGAACATTTCAGATTCTTTAGTCTAGGTACATGTGACCTAGTATGAACTACAGGAAGTCATGCAACATTAGAGAAAATAGGTTTATATTGAATAGACTTAACCCGATTCTTGACTTTACAATAAAGGATGATCAGCAATTTAATAACCACAGGTTGAGAGTGACATAACGTTCAATAATAAAATAGACTTAAGATCTTCAAGGTCACACAAGTTCAATTTTTATTGTTGTAACATAGAAATCATCATGTTACCAAAATAAGATATTACACGTATAAATGGAGATGTGTTTAAAATCAAACTTCCTTAGACATACAATGTTAATAATTCTAACCCTATTTGAATTATTTCCATTGGAAAGACAACAAATTATATTCAAAAATGTATATTCCCATATAAGCTGTCATAAATTTTACTATTCTCTCCATGTATGATACTGGAACAATGCTATCCATAACATGTGATTTCCATAGAGTATAAAGTCATTCTGTTCACCCATGACCTACAGGTGTCACCAATACAGGACCATCAATGGGAGCCTCGCTGTCTCATACATGGATAAGACTTGAGCGAACCTTGTCATAGGTAAATATAGGTGATCTCAGTTTCACCTATATAACTGAGTTTTAAGCTAAAAAACACGTACATTAGACTTATTTTTTATATCAAGATAATATCAAATTTCCTAAAATACGTCCATTTATACATTATCCATTCTATTTATAGGCATGTAAAATACTGGCACATTCTGCCTTTATATCCCTGCATTTCAACGTGTGGTCCAAAACTCACCCATGACGCCATACATTATATTTATACTTGATAATATAAAAACCGATGTAATGGTAATCCGTTAATCATTTCTTAATTATTCAACTTGATGATGTATGTTTATGAACTACAATGTTATATATGTCAATTGACTTATGTATCGTCGTGAACTAATATTACAACTTAAGTATTCACATATCGTGTACCTGTATGTAAACCACAATGCACAGGTAAGGTTAGGGTCACTATTATATAGATAGACTGGTGAAATCTATCACAGAGTGATAAGATATAGATACATGGTCCGTCCGACTTAACAATTCTCATATGTGTGACTCACCACAACCCGTAGTTTGTGCTTGTTTTTTTTTAGTGTCATATGGTACCTTTGTAATGTAGCTACTTGTGGCTAATCTGTCCATCCTAAGACTAAATCATAAACAGATGAGAATTCCATCTCGGTAATTAATTGAATAATATACATTACTTATAAAACAATAAAAACAAATTTGATTATGTAGAACTATAAAAATGTGTATGTGTGACTGCAACACCTCCCCAGGGGGAATGCAAGACCCTGGGGTCATGAAAAACTCACAGCCTTGGTAAAGCACCTTAAGAAACTTCTGTGAAAGAAGAGACTATTTAATTCTACAATTCCTGGTCTTGGCCCTGCCCATCAAAACTCTGCAGGCAAATTACTGTTATGGTAAACTTTGATCATGGAAGATTTCTACAAAATTTAATTCTATTTACTTCAGTGGTTTTTGAGATTAAGTCAAAAAATGACAAATGTTTGCTAGATGGATGACGCACAAAATGTAGTCTAAAACATCCTAATGTTTGTGCATCGTAGGCCATAAAAAGTTATAAGTAACATTGGCTGTAAATCTCATTCTACATATTGCTTACAACCATAAAATAAACATTTCTTTAAGTCCATAGACTGCTAGCATAATCTGTATCTTAAAACTCTTGTCTGACAGGAAATTAGGTTACTGAATTCAAAGAAATTTTCTCTACACAGATTCTGCACCTCTTCCATCCTATTAGTGCCAATCACATAGAACAGCTAAGGGCATTTGAACAATGAAACTACCTTCGACCACTGACAGCAGTGATCACAAGGGTCCGTGTAACTGGTCATTGTTAGACAGAATTTCACATGGAGGCCTCTCTTCATCCATAAAATGAACGATTCATGTTTTCTATACAAGGAATCAGAAGTTGTTAGAATGTAACAAGAAATGTTTCATTTGGGAATACTTTCTGTTGATATGAGTTTTAAATGTCTGCTGATTATTTAAAACCCAGTGGCAGTTTTAACCTCAATTTGACCTTGATACAACTGTGACTTTGAAGTGACCTTCAAATAACATATATAGTTTTATGAGAGGCCTGCAGATATTTTAGCCATTAAATATCATCTTAAGATGTCTGGCATTGTGTGTGACTGTCAGTTTTTTGCAACTGTAACCTTTACAGATTTAGTCCTTTTGTGACTTTGATACAATTGTTGTTATGATATGACCTTCATAAAGTAAGTTAAAAGACCTGGATGTGATGGTTCAGTATACATGTATCCAGTATATTCAAAATAAGTTGAGGTACGTAATTACAAATTAAGCTTTTTGGCATTTTAATGATAAATAACAAAATATGAAGGAATTCTAAATCGTAGGTACTATTCTATCTCTGTCATGTTGCCTTGAAAGTAAGGCTAGGTCATTCCTGTTGATAAATAAACCTGCAACATTTAACTATCGGTTTAGCCTGGTATTGTGAAGCATGGGGTCAAATTACCATAATGGTGAAATGGACTGTGGTTCACTTTACCATGAACTTCACTTAACCATACTACACCGGTACAATAATTTACCAAAAGAAGGTTCCAGAACATAAAAGTCCAAAATTGAACAATTCAACAATGAAAACTTTCAAAATAGCTGTGAAGCTCAAAATTGTGCAGACTATACTATAAAAAATTACTTTTTCTATATCTATTTATTTTCCATTTTCACTTTTTGGTGTTAAATGGTGCCTAGACAGTTTTTACTCTCACTAGATCCTGTAACACGAAACATTTCATTACTTACAGGAAATTTCTTATCATCCTTATTTCCTGATGGCACTCAAACAAATTCAGTATTAGCTAATCTAGTCTACTCATTCACTCATCATGGAGGCAGTATTCAGGAAGAATATGAGATACTTAAACTGACTTCATCCCTATTTTACCTCTCTAAACAAGCTATTGAAGACAATACAAATACCTTCATGCCCCAAAGTTGTGGAAAATGCCAAGTGAAAATGGAAATGTAGAGTTATTTATTTGGTTTCCTGAGCCAGTCTGTCATGTGTAATGAATATTGAATGTCTGTTACCTTTTATCTTAAACAAGAATATTGAAAAGTTAATTTTAAAATTCTGGCAATTTCAAATTAAAGTGACAAATATTTGGAGTAGCAGTGACCTAGTTTTTTACAGCTGAATGTTTAAAAGCAAACTCTTACAAAATACTTATGAACATGTAGGTGAAGTATTGTGACAATAGGAAAATAAAAAGCAACCTGTATAATGTGCTGACCTCAAAAATTCTGTCAATTTCATGTCGAAACAATGACCTAGTTTTTGACAGAAGGTTGAAATACAGACTTATCAAGATGTACTGTTTGTGAACACACATGTGAAGTATTGTGACAATCAGATAAGAAATGTATCCTGTTGAGAGGTGACATCCCTTGGGACAAAAGCAAACAACCATACACACACACAGTTAGATCCCTATATACCCTTGACAACTTCTTTTAAAAAATGTAGATCAAAAGATGTCTTGGGAAGAAATCACACATGGTTCTTCAATAATTATGTATACAAGCCAGGAAGAGGAAAAAAGTTACCTGTATCAGTTGGATTCTTTAATATTTTCTGATTTTTTTCATTCTGATAATCGGATTAACTACAATTACAACTATAATTACGATCATGAAGCACTTTTGTGACAGATATATATGTGATTAGCCTATTTAAACAGAAGTTTAGCAATGAACTTTTAACCTCTGATAAATGTTTGTAATTGACTGCTGTCTCACTCTGTTTTGAGGTAGAGTGCAAGTGCACAGCAATGCATAGATAGGTAGAGTGCAAGTGCACAGCAATGCAAAGATATAAATTACTTCCAGCATCCACATATAAAAATAGCTAAAAAAAAAAAAAAAAATACAATGGCTATAATCTTTCACTCAGCAACATTTCATCGAGATCAATGAAGAACAATAGATCATATTTTAACTAGATATGTCATTATGACAAGAATGCACCCACAGGGACAAAATTCAAGGGGCATAATTCTATTAAATATCATCTAACCCAACCAACATGACATGCATATTTCCGTAATACATGTATATACCAATTTCAATTCAAAATGTCTGAATGAGATAATGTGCAGAAGCTGATAATTGCTTGAAATTTTTGAAGTACAAGGGACATAACTCTTTCAAAGTGAATTCAATCTGTAATGAATAATCTTGAAACTTTTAAAAATCAAAACTTAATGCAGATTTTTATTAGTGACATTAAAAAGAATAGATTTGATTATAAAAACCTTTTAGAAGTTAATGCACTGAAACCTTACTTTTATGGATTGCAATGAGAAACTTAATTAATTTTATCAGCGTACGCAACAAAAATATTATCTATTTTTATTGAGGCATTCTAAAGTTATGGTGCGGAAAGTCATGAAAGGGACATAACTCTGACAGATATTGCCAGTAAAAATCAAACTTGCCCAAATCTAAACCAAAAATGTTAAATCCAAATTTCATTTCAAACAGCATTATCACATCTAATAATGACATCCAGTAACATAGATCCAGACAGAGATTCTGTCAATGAAGTAGAAGACGCATACCTTTTGAAACAGCTGATCTTATTCTCTTCATACTTTTTCAAGGGTGTCCGTGTTAATCTTTTTTGTTCATTTGATTACATCCTGTAAGTGGCTTAGAATCAACCTTAACATGATCAACAGAGCAGTAGTCCATTTCTTTACTTTGCCTTTATTTCATGAACTTCAAGTTTGAATTATAATTTTGTATATACATTTTGATATTTCTGTGTTGCTTTTTCAGTCTATCACTATTGATCTTACAACAAATTTATGACTATAACATATTATTTCCTATTCCCTGCCATGTACACTATTACTTGTAGGTAAAATTTCAAATCTATAACAAACTTCATCATAACTTTCTAGGTCTGTCCAACACTACATTCTAATCATATAACATAGTGGCCCTTGGGCGGTCGTCACACCTGTCCTGATGCTAGCCTTCTGACACTGTAGTCTGACGTATACATATACATAGAGAATACATGGTCAGTATCTTAAAATATATGCTGTATTTTGGCGAGAGTGAAGAAAGAAAAAGAGACTAGCCTCTGGTGGGCCACTTTTGTCTTTCTGTCCCGAGCCAAAATACGGCTTATATTTTAAGACACTGACCATGTATTCTGTTTATCATGCAATATTGATTGGCCAAAACTTTTGTTTACCTGGTATTAAAAGTCAAAAAAATGGCTCACATAGAAATGAAGTTCCAAACTTCAACAGATATGACAGCGATTTTATGAATTTTCGTAAATAAACATATTCATTACAACATACCAGATCACTTATTTCAACAGTTATTTATATCATCAAATGTAATTTTAAAGTCAATTCAGAAAGAAATTCTGTTAAATTACCAAACATGCTAAAATACAGCTGTTACTGCTGAATAAAGCAAAAATTTATGTGGTGTGTTTCAACAACAGCACTGCAAGCTGCTGGATGAATCAGTATTGATACTGATGACCAGGTAAGCATCTAACACAGATAAGCTGTACAAATAAAGTTGTTATATCACCTGGTCCTCTATTATTCTTAGAGTTTTGAGTTACTAAACTGTTTTAATCAATAAAAAAAACTTTATGATGTCATCGTTCCAGAAATTACAGTCCTCTCCATTTCATAAGAGAAAGGCTTTAATGCTGGAGACAAAATATCAAATTCTTGGTGAAGTTGACAATGGAACTCTAGCTAAGGAAGGCCAATTTTGAAATTCCAGCTACAACACTTTTAAAAAATTCCACTGAAATCTTGTAAAAATACTTTGCTGTGAATTCATCGCAGAGCAGGATATATATCACTGAAGTGCTACTCATGTTGAAAATGCTAATTACAATTAAAGGTTTGTGGTAAAAACAAGGAATTGGCACATTCCTTTTTTTGGGTCTTTCTTGTTTGCAAAATCTGATGAATTTGAAAAACAACTTGGAGACCATTATTTCAAAGCTAACACTGACTGGTTGGAATGTTTTGTAAACATATCTATCCTTTACTATATCAATGTTTGTGATCTGTTTGTGGGTAAAGCGCTGTTAAAAGTCCAGAAATAGAGGACAAGTAACAAACAAACCCCTGAAAATGGATTAAACAATAAATCCAAAAATATATTCATAATACAAACAAAACTGGTCTTTTTTATCATCAGCTGACAAATAAAACATTACAACTAAAAGGAGAAAGTTATCATGGCAGAAAAAATCCAAAGAATGGTTGACAGTTATATAGACTGGAAATATGGATAGATCTGACAAACTAAATCCTCTTGTAATAGGCAAGCTTCAAAATCCAAGGTGTTCCAAGGTGTGAAATCCTTACCTGTTGTCCATAGGGAAAACAAGAAGTCTTGAATGACGTCAAACAATTTTTTAAGTTAGATTAGAATTCTCGATCATGAAATGACTGTCCTACCATCTGAGTGTAAAAAATTAACAGTTTATTTAAGGTAATTGTGTTAAGTATTTTAATGTCGATGATGTCAGAACATTTTTGGAGACAGATGCCCAACAGGCCTATGCTATCTTGAATGACATGACAGTCCTGCTTTCCGTCAATATAATAGTGATAATGTTAGTAGTGATATTATGAATAACAAAATAATTCAGTTTCATACAAATATGCATCTGTATCATGTGACTTTATTAAAAATACACTTGAACCCATAAGTGCTAGTGATAAAGCATTTCAGACTAATCATATTGGGAAATAAGGATGAAAAAAAGAAAGACTTTTTAGCAAAGCACAGTACTTGTAAAGATTGCAAGGCATTAGCAACATCAGTTGAACACCAAGTGTTATCTTTAATGAATATCATAATATCATATTTCAGTGCCATAACTGAAAACAAGATTATGGCATCAAATATTAATGGCAAACATATATGCTTTATAGTGCATAGAGAGATGATTCCCCTACATGCGTTGCAAAGAAAGCAGATTTTTCGAAAGATATAATATTTTATGGAGAAAATGAGTTACCCCCTGCCAGACTTGCAGATGACGAACATGGTAATTAATGAGAGAAACAATGATTTGGAACTGAGAGACAATGTGACAATGGCACATGTTGCTCATGTCGTTGCTGACATTGTCAGTTCTGTAGAAATGTCTAGATTCTGACATTGCTGCTTCAATTGTTTAATATGGAAGATATCATGTAGAGACTGTCGGTGATGACGATTTCAGTGACAACGAAAATGACACACTCTCCAGAGTATCACAAGAGAAAGAATAGAAAAAAAAAATCTATCATTTATTCATGAATGGCAAGGGGATACTCCAGTTTCTGCTTTAAACGCTTTGCACACTATTCAAAATGTTCTGTAAAATGAATTGGAAAATTTGTAAATTGGAATTAAACAAAAGCAAACATCTCTAAATCGTGTTTAATGGTGTTTATTTGGAAATGCCTGTATTAATACGTATCAACGAATACGTTGGTCTTTTGGTGAATCGTATTGGCGTTTCTTATAACGAATTACGCTTGATTTTTTCCAAAAATTGTTATACATGTAGATATCTAAATAACTAGGCTTATGTAACCAACTTAATTTTTTCTTGTTTGCTAAAAATTACTTATAAACATGTTTACTGTATCATAAAACACCAAGCTGTTGTCCAGTTGATTTAAGATTTAAGTACCTATGCTAGATCTTAAACATGAAATATTACTCCAGAATTCTGTTGTTAATTTAAGGTATTCCATAACAAAGCCAATTAAAGATGTCAATTATCAATAGACAAAAAGCGTGTCCCTAGTGACACGAGATATAACACCCTTGTGACAGTGACATTTAATTATGTAGCATCACTTTACCCAGATGTCTGCACTCCAGGCAAAAGAATCCCACACTCAAGTGTGATGGATTTTCTGGACCAACCACCAGTCTCATCCCTATTGATAATGTTATTTGTAAACTACATATATGGTGTATACAATCAGCTTAAAAAACACTGGAATCGTTCATACATTTAATTACATCCTGTAAGTGTCTTAGTCCCTGCTTTAAGTAATGAACAGGGCATTAGGGTCTTGTGGAAGATGGGACTTTGATAATGGAAGTGCCCTAATGATTAAAATCATGAAGCAAGACGTCTTAATTAACACGATATATCTCTCCATACACCATCCAATGATTGTCCACGCTGAGTGGACAGCTTTTGTTAAGTACAGAATATTGATAGGACAACTTCATCACACCAGATTGATCAAAACAAGCAGCAGAAAAGCATAACAATAAAGGCTGTGTTCGAGTGGTTACCAACACATCCTATTTCTTCAACTGAAGTAATACACCAAAGTGGAATGGAAATTACTTTTTGTTGGAGAATAATTGTTGAAAATGACCTTGACATAAACGATTACTCACTCCTGCAATAAAATCTTAACAGAATCATTAAATACACTATAGATTTTCACGTCATTAAATCTTAAGGGCACATAAATGATTCTTGCATTTATATAGATAATAGTTTTTTCTGATACAAAAAAAAAACCAGTATTAGTCTTTTCAAAGTTAAACAATAACATGACCTTTAGAACTATGTCTGTATGTATATGTATGTCACAGCTTGTTTCACCTATAATGATTAAATATTTGGCATTCAGAAAGTGATTAGAGCACAAATATTTTCAAAATCCCCCACATGTTGCATCTTCCAATTCAAATATAGAAAAAAAAGTATTCTTTTAATATCAAATGCCATCTGAGGAAGGTGGCAAAAAAACAAAAGTCGGCAGTTGGAATCTGAACACTAATGACAAACTGATCATGTGATATCTTAAACAGAAAACTCCAAAGATTCAGAGAGTACTCTGAGACCAGTAAAACTAGTGATCTGATAAGAAATTCAACCCTCCTTGTAGAAATGATCAAGAAGTAGAGACTTCATGACTACCAGCCTGCATTTGTCATATCTTACATACAATAAGAATATCTCTTTATAAAGTGATACACCAATAAAACAGAAGAAATCTTGGGAATACATGATAATAGTCAAATCGTATTGCACTGAATAAAAATATGGAAATGGAAAAAAAACTGTCTGATCAGAAAAGAGTGGCCAGGTGGCACAGTGGTAACACACTTTCCTTACACCTAGGTTACGAAGGTTCCATTCCCCAAAGAGATGCAAAAAGGTATGAAGACACCTACTGGACCACAGGGTTTTTCCAGGCTTTACTCCAGTTTCTTCCCCAAGCAGTAAGAATCCTCATACACTTCTATAAGGCCAACAAGAATGATCAATATGAGCTATTGTCTGTTCCGCAATGTTGTAAAGTAGATAAAAATTATAGTTCAATCAAAATTCTACAGAGAAAGCACAATGTTTTATGTTATTACAAATTGTATAATAATCCCATCAAATACGCTGAAATTGGGGATTTCAAGGCAAGCTCAAAAGGCAAAAGAACAATAGGCAGCTGTCATTATTGGAAAAATTTGCCAAATAAAAAAATCCATTGAGGATTCCACTGGGGAAAACGGTTCTATATTCTAATTTAAAGGGAATCAGTCAAATCCTGAGGGAAGAAATCTCTGGATATGATTTAAGTGATGAAAAAAGCAAAGGCATTATTGATAAGTGTTCATTTATCGTTGAATCAAAGTTCAAAGTTTTTTTTTTTTTTTTTTTTTTTTTTTTTTTGTTTTTTGCTTTTTGCTGTTTTTCAGTTTTCAAACTTCATGTCAGATTATTTAGTGCTAAACAGATTGAGATCTTCTGACAGACAACACTGACATAATGGGGAAAAACAAAAGGCAATAACTCTTCAAAAATGTTGATTTAAAAATTGTCGTTCAGGAATACACTAGTCCATTTTATGCTGATAAAACCAAATATGTTTAAAAACGTTCATGAACAAGAAGCCCAGAGGGCCTGTATCACTCACCTGGATCTTTATGACCAACAGGACTATATCTGTAGTAGATGCTTAAAGCAATATGACTATTTTTTCACACACAATGTGGGCACCATTAAGGGAACCTTTTGGCCAAATATTATGATCCTAGGCCTTTAGGTTAATCAGAAGTTGTTCAAAGGTTTAACACATTTGACTGTTGTGACCTTGAATATGGGTCAAGGTAATTTCTGTTCTTAAATATTACTGGGCATCATTGAGAACCTATTTTAGAATAATATCACTATCCTAGATGTTTTGGATAATCAGAAAATGCCATTTAAAAGTTTAACACATTTGACCCCTGTGGCCTTGACTATGGGTCAAGGTTATTTCTTTTTGCAAACTTTCTTGGACTTCATAAAAGGAACATACTGGCCAAATATAATGATTCAAGGATTTTTGATATTTCAGAAGAAATTGTTTAAACGTTTTTTATTTGACCCCTGGGACCTTGAATATTGGTCAAGGTCATTTCATTAAGCAACTTTGTAGGACACCATAAGAGGAACATAGTAGCTTAATATAATGATTCTAGGCCTTTGGGTATTTGGGGAGAAGTTGTTTACAGTTTTTAATAATTTGACCTCTGTGACCTTAAATATGGGTCATGGTCATTTCTTTTCGCTAACTTTATTGGGCTTCATCAAAGGAACCTTCCACCAAAATATAATGATTCTAGGCCTTCCGGTATTTTGGAAGAAGTCATTTAAAGTTTTGAACACATTTGACCTCTGTGACCTTAAATATGGGTCAAGGTTATTTTTTTTTTTGCAAACTTTCTTGGGCTTCATCAAAGGAACCTTCCATCCATATATAATGATTCTAGGCCTCTTAGTATTTGGGAAGAAGTCGCTTAAAGTTTTCAATACATTTGACCTCTGTGACCTTAAATATTGGTTCAGGTCATTTCTATTCACAAATTTTGTTGGGCTTTATCAAAGGAACCTTCCAGCCATATATAATGATTCTAGGCCTTCCGGTATTTTGGAAGAAGTCGTTTAAATGAAAAGATGACGGGCGCAGGACAGACAGACGACAGACGATGACGGATGCCGCGCTATGGGCCAGGTGAGTTAAAAATCTACACGAGGAAATTTCTGGAAAAAATAAAAATCCATGATGGATGAACAGATGAACAGACAATGCCATGTTTTAATTTACTCAAGGGATAAAGAAATGCAGGGTGACATTATTTGCAATATCTTGCAAGCGTGTTGTTCAAAAACCATGAAAACTGGTCAAACAACTCTCTAGGTTACAGTCTACGTGCACTGTATCAAATGTTGCATTATTGTATTGCATGACTATGTTTTCCGGGGAAAGCACAGAGCAGGAACATCTGCTCGTCATACCATTAGGTAGTCCTCATAGAGACACATCATTTCCGATATTTTGATTAATTTCTGATATCATTATACAGTTGGCACAGCTGATGGAAGTTGAGAGGGGTCAGGCCATACCAATTATTAGGTAGTTATAACTGTCCTATCCATGAAAAAACTGTACAGAAACCATTGCGGGAAGTTGGTCTGTGGGCACATCACCCATTTGTAGGTATTTCTGAGATGTATATTAACAGCAAATTTTTTTTTAAAGAAAATGAGTGATTTTGTAAAATGATAACATTTCTTACAGTAAGCTGTAAACTGGACCCACATATGGACACTTGATCTTTGAAACCATTAGGACTTAATTGCTTTTTGAAAATTTATTACTGAAACAACTTCTGGAAGATTTAGCCAGGAAGCAAGGCCAGGTTTCATACAATGTAGTCATGTGACAAAGCTCAAATTTCAATATCAATTATGGTATATAGATTAAAAGCCTACTTTCAGAAAATTCAGCAAAAAAACAAGCCACACCAGGCTTTTTAACAAAGCTACATTTACTATAGTCTGACAAGATGGCATTCATAACCTCTAGCCTGGAAAACAAATAGAAATATATTAGGGTAAGATGTAACCAAAGCTTGATCAATCCATCAGGACATTTCTCAGCACTGATTTGTAGGAAAACATGTGAATGTACAAACAAATTGTATTGAAAATTTTCTCACTCTTCAGTAATCTGTACACAGCCTGTATATGGCTTGACACTTTCAGAGAGCCTTACTATCGACATGGCAATGGTAACAGAGTTGATGTATGGTGTTACGACGTTTATCTAACTGATGTTGAGAGCGAAATCCTCCTCAAGAAATAAGTTGAAGGTTTTCTGAGAGATCTGTATCTTATTAACAATCTCAAATTACATGAATACCAAACACATGTTATTTGTAGCTGAACCATTTCAGTCGGCCACTTATTATATTCAATACGAATGTAAAATGAATATGATATATATAGATAATGAAATGTGCTTCCTATACTTGAGTTGGATCACGAAATTCATTGAAATAGAAACTTCCATGATCCACATTTAGGAGGGAAAATGCTGCAATACAGTCAAATCTAAAAAAACATTTGGAAAGGAATAGAGGACTGCAACAAAATGAAGTCAAGTCTCTTGGAATTTTACAGACAATGCTTTGGATTTTTTTCACTTTGGGGAAGATAGGATCTTATAGCTCTGTTCCCTAGTAAACCCACAAGAAAAAATATATCATACAGCTGAACTCTTTGATTCTACAGCATGGTAAAGGTGGTGACATGTGACAACTTAAGATAGATATATGTACTTTTATAGGTTCTCTAAAGTTAGGCTGGGTAAGGACAAAAATTTATTCTAGTGACAAATGAATTTGAGTCTAAAAAACATTTGTTGATCTAAACATACTGCTTAAGTGTAGAAATTAATTGAAAATTGAAATATCAGACTTTGTCAGACAAATTCCTCAAATTTATCCTAGCAAGATCATAAAGCATGGATACTATAAACAAAATGTCTTTTGCATATAAATCTCACAATTGGCGCAGAGTCATGCAAATTAGTCGCCATCAATTAAAACATAGATAATGAACAAAGATTTTCATAGTTAAAATAAGCTGGTTTATAATTATGAATAATTACCTTTTATGCAGTTATCCTGTACATGTACATATAGCTATAACACATTTCACAATGTCTATGGTTAAATTCAGTGTAAAGTATAACACATTTCACAATGTCTACGGTTAAATTCAGTGTCCAGGACAATTTTATCCCCTTGAGTTTTTGATTCTGAGGAATTGGACTGTTTGGTTATTTAAACACTCCGGTGACACATTCTGTTATACATCATCGAAGATAATTGTATCAATATTCCATGAGGTTTCCAGAGCAAGAGGACCATGGCCCTTAACAGTCATCTGACGAATGACGAATGGATTTACCAACCACAGAATTTCTTGACAGTAGTCTGACAAATCTGATTAATTTAAATTTCCAAGATTCCTTAAAAGCATCAGAAATTCATAAATGGTAGGTTCTGTGCATGAAAAACACTTGCACCATCATGTTACAAAATAACTTCTGCGGTTACTGTGTTGAAGTTTTGATCAGACTGAAAAACAACAACAAATCATCTCTTTCTGTTCTTTATAAAAACTCCAAACATTTTTCTCATCGGTGTGAATGAATCATGAGAAGAAGTTCTGACTATTTGTTGTAGATGAGTTCAGTTGGATTTGGACCAAAGCATAAAAGTAGGATTTGGTCAGAACAATCTCAGGATCATTTCATTCATGTTTGATATCATTGTTATCCCTGATAATGTTTCAGGCCAAATTGGGTTGAAATCTACCCAGGCATTTATACAAAAACAATCAAGCATGACTGAAGTTAAACAATTTATTAATGATTGTAAAAGTGTTATTATATGTATATGGAAAACATAATTTTGGTGCAAACAGGGGCAACTCACTCATAAGCACCTAATAAAGCTATGTTAACAAGCTTGACTCTGCGACATCAGAGAAGCACAGTGAAGAAGGCAAATGGCTAGACTCCATATAAGAGAAGTACATGACTCTGAAGAGACTCGGCTCAAAGAGAAGTGACTTGACTCTGGGACTTACCACGTATACGGAGTAGCCGCCTTCATACACAGGACAAACTTGACTTCTAAGGTAACCAATGAGAAGACCCTTGACTCTGTAATGGTTCAGAGAAGTGACTTGACTCACATAAGGTCCTTGGAGAAGCTTGACTAAACTTCTAAAAATAACTAAGTATATGAAGTGATTGTGGAAAAAAATTCCCCAAGAATTTAGAAGCCAAAAATGAGCGAGTAATTCAGTGATATGAGTGAGTGCCCCAAATCATGGTAACCTCCTAGCAGGAAAGAAGATCACAATGTCATGATAAGTCCCTAGGTTAGCACACACTGATTAATATTCGGGAAGTAATTGAATGATATAACATAATTAAAGTCAAAACATCCTCTTGCTCAACAACCGCTGAAACTGAAAGACTAGCAATAGGGACACCCCTCTAGGACACAATGATGATTGGTCAAAACAAGTAAGACACACTAATTAGCATACTGATAACATACTCCAAGAACAACACATAACTTCCTTTCCATTATATACACATTACAAGTAAGCTAGACGATCAGAGAGAATCAGTTTTTGTATAAACTAAGATTTAATTAAAAATTAAATTGACATTTAAGAAGGACTAGCATTTCTCAGCAAAATATTGTCTAATTTCCCGTTGTGGGTCCCTGCATCCAAGTCCCTAGTGGTCAAATCAAATTTCTGATTGCTACTGATGTTACTGACAAAATTTGAATGAAATCCGTTCAAACATTACAGAAAGAATAGCATTTTTAATCAAAATATTGTCTAATTTCCCCTTTCGGGGCTCCAC
The DNA here is from genome assembly GCF_031769215.1 of Ylistrum balloti. NCBI lineage: Eukaryota > Metazoa > Mollusca > Bivalvia > Pectinida > Pectinidae > Ylistrum > Ylistrum balloti. The sequence continues at coordinate 1,255,809 of NW_026781896.1, forward strand.
ACACATGTCACTCACAATGAGAAATTGGGATAGCAAATTGTCTCCACTGTGGTTGAATGAATGAAGATAAGTGTTCAACTTTGCCTGTTTGCAGACAAACTTTTCAATCTCCACTCCAAACCCTGTCATGATAAATCTGTTGAGATGAGATAGTGATCTATTGTTGTGTCCAAAACAATAATAGGTTGTGTTAATAGAAAGGCTCACATTCTAGCAATCTTAACTTATAACATACCTTTTTTTTAATCCAAAATGACTTTCTCTGACAAATAATGCCTTCAGCAGGACCAATAATCTCTATCCACAATCTGAATTGCCAAACTCATACAATAATCTTGACGAATTGTCAAAGTCTTGTTTCCTCTTGATAACCAATTCCAAAATGTGAAAATCTCTTTTATTTTTAAACAATCTCTTGGAAAAAGCACTTTGATTCATGGCAGCCACTGGCAAATGTAACAGTGCGTAAAGCAAAAGAACTGTTTTATCCTCATCAATCATCCATTATCTTTGGCCAGCCACATTCCTGAGGGCACTTAAAATGCTGATATGGTATAATCAAACTGACGTTTATTACAGAAATGTTAATAATGTAATCCAATGTAGAACTGCTAGCTAGAGTAATCATATTTGTCAATTAAAGTCCGCAAAACAATGACATTACACCGGAGAGTATGGCAATAAGTCTTCTAACCAATCACATGACATTGGGGCAGTATGGGATTAAGTCTTTAAACCAATTACATGACATTGTGGCAGTATGTTAGAATGTCTTCAAACCAATCACATGACACAGGGACAGTATGGAACTAAGTTTTCAAACCAATCACATGACATGGGGGCTGTATGGCAGAAAGTCTTCAAACCAATCACATGACACTGGGGCAGTATGGAACTAAGTCTTCAAACCAATCACATGACATGGGGGCTGTATGGGATTAAGTCTTTAAACTAATAAAATGACACTGGGGCAGTATGGCAGAAAGTCTTTAAACCAATCACATGACACAGGGGCAGTATGGAAGCAAACCTTCAGACCATGACAAGCCATGGGACAAGTGTACATGTGTACTGGTCTATCCCATGGTTTTTATTTGTTGCTGTTTGTTGTGTAGTTTAGTATTCAGGACAGGGAAAAGCTTTGTAGGTTTTTTATGAATTGATGAATTGAAACTGCAGCTAGATGATTTTTCATGGCAGCTAATGCATGCGGAAAGACATGTGCAGTTTGGACATTTTTGGGGTTTGAAACCTGCAGTCTTCTCTTTGCTTTAATACATTAACTGAGCTCATCATTTTCCCAAGCATATCTCTATGCATAATTACACTACACATACCAAAGTGTATAGTATTTGTGAACTAAATTGTTCTCAAACAAACTTTCTACATTAACTACCAAAATACTCTGATTAAAATGGAAAATTCATATCAACATGTTTCTTTATCCCCATCTTTATAGCCCACACTGCCATACCATATTTATCTTGTTATAAGTCTGGGTGACACATAACTTATTACTCAAAATTAAGGAATGAACTTATAACATGGAAATCAAGCAGCATTAGTAATGTACTATGAACTTACTAAGAAGCAATATAAAAAGTTTATTTCATTACTAGCCATGGTTTTATTGATGATGAAAGTCCCCCCCACCCACCCCAACTGTTGCTTTACGTCTCTATTAACAGCTTTGGGTCATTTTAGAATGTGCCAGGTTTGGGTGGTGGAGGAAAGTGAATGTGAGTTCCTCGAGAAAAAATAAGGACCTGTGACCAGTACCTGGTTACTGCCCCTCGAATGCCTTGAACCTGCAGCCCTGAGGTGAAGGGATAGTGATAAAGGTGATTAGACGTCTTAACCACTTGACCACCGCAGACCAGTTTTTTTCAAAGATTCCCATCAATGTCAGTAACTACAGCCAAACCTGTCTAAAAAGGCCACCTCTATATAAAAGTTATCTGAAAACAAAGGCCGACCTAATCCCTTTAATGGCCTATATAGACTTGTTTATATATGAATAACAAGGATACTGAACTTATTTATGTACCCAGTCACTACGATTATAGATGTATATAGACAACTCATTGCATATACCGTTATGATTCCATCTATTAAGCACAATATAAAGAAGTTGGATAACCATGTGATGTTTGATCAAAATCCCACAAGTCATGAAGCCACCTGGGTGATGACATTGATTTTCTAAAAATAGTAACGGTGACATTGACCTTCACTGTACAACCCAGAAGCTGCCTGACATTAAGATTATAATACTTAAATGAATAGAAGAATGGTTAAGTCTGATGACATACCTCCAGCACAGGTCACTCCTGCATCCTCTTTATGACCTGGACATCCATGCAGAGATTTTCTGGTTTTGCAGGCAAGAATGTCTGTTTCTGTACCATCACAATGAACCTCATCCACCAAGCCAGCTTTACCACTTCCTGGCCCAAAGTGGGATTTGGTGTATGCTTTTCCGCCACTGTAAGGAATAAAGATGTGTTGCCAATACCTCAAGATCTTGTGGAATTCCAATACAAAGATTATCTGATGTACAATAAAGACAATTTTCAAACACTACCATGGGGCTCCTATTGCTGACTTGATCTGCTGGTTATGATGACAAGTCTTTGTTGAAAATGTTACATTATAGTTGATCTTTTGTCATTAATGCTTATATGTCAAACTTATCTAGATTTTCTTTTCAGTATGTTAAAGGTTAAATATCATAAAACCACAACATTTTTTACAAGTTTTGACCTCTCTGATATAATTCATCATTTACTAAACTGAAGAGGAGCTGCAATAGTTAAGTTGGTAGAAAGGGGATCTACATAGCCCTAGGTGAAGATTTGAGGTGCGTGGTTCAATGCTCCTTACCCAGGGGTTATTTGTAGTTTTCAGTAAGCATGAGAAAAGACCAGTTTGTGTTGGCCTTGGACAAGACTTTTACCCTAGTGTGGATGGTATAATGGACCTCCTCTATGCTGATCAGTGATTTCTCAAGGGTTGTCCTGACCATCATCTTCAATGTGACACTGGTCCTTGAGGACAAACAACTAACCACTTCTAATTGTCTAGTAAAAGCCTTGTCTCTTAATCAACACCTAATCAGGAGTAATAATGAACTTTGAAAGTGGTTATCTCAAACATATTGCAGAGTTCAAATTTCATGACCTTACCAAGCTACACAAGGCCAAAAGAATGTTTTGTTTCTGAAATCCATATATTTCTTTGTCTGATATCAACAATCTAACAGCAAAGGAATGAATTTGCTTGAATAACACTCCTAGTTTTATGATGTACTTTTGCATACCATATCTATAACTGCAATAACTTATATGGCTAGAAAACCTCTATCAGAATTAGATACCAAAACAGGACACCCTGACCTTATTTTCAATTACCAGAATAATTTATCCACACAAGGTATACTCTACAGACTGACTAATGCATGTTTGTATAAACCAGATCAAGAGTCCCACAAGCCTTAAGGGTCATCTGACTATAAAGACTTATATATGAAAGAAAATGAATTGCTCAACTACACTTCAACTTATACAGAAGACATTGGTTGGTTCATAAAGACATTCTCAGTAAACTTGGAATCATATTCTTTATACATGCATACACAAATGCCACTACACCAGATATATTGCTTGTTGAAAAAGTATGCTATAGGCCCAATATCAAGATCCTTGGCCTCTGGTTATTGAGAAGAAGTTGCTTACGCATTTCAACACATTTGATACCGTGACCTTGAAAGTGGGTCAAAGTCAGCAAACTTGGTAGCCCTTCATTCCAGCATGATAAATACCCAACATGAGAAGACATCATTAAAAATTTTGACATGCTTAAAAGTAGGTCAAGGTCAATGATATTACTAAACTTGGTAGCCCTTCATCCAAGCAGGCTACAGGCCCAATATCAGCACCCTGGGCATTTTGGTTATAGAGAAGAAGTTGTTTAAATATCTGATATATTTGACCCCTGTGATCATAAAAGTAGGTCAAGGTCATTTATATTCACAAACTTGGTAGCCCTTCATCCTAGCATGCTGTAGACCTAATATCCTCATCCTGGGCTTTTTTGTTAATTGAGAAGAGGTTGTTTAAAGATTATAGCATATTTGACCCCTGTGACCTTAAAAGCATGTCTAGGTCATTCCTATCGATAAAATTGGTAGCCCTTCATCCCCTCATGCTACAGATTGGAAATCAGCACCCTGTGCCTTTTGGTTATTGAGAAGAATTTGTTTAAAGATTTTAAAAATATTTTACCCTGTGACCTTGAAAGTAGGCCAAGGTCATTCATATTAACAAAATTGGTAGACCTTCATCCCTTGAAAAACTTGAAACAGCCTTATATTCATGTAATGTTTTAAAAGTCTAGACATTCTAATGCTACATTAATGGGAACAAAAAAAGAAAAGAATTTTCTTTCAATTTTTTGAGACAGCCAAAACTACCAAAATTCTTTATAAACATATGATTTCTTTGTTAATAAGACATTAGTATTTACATCCTAGCAGGGCCTTTATATAGGAATTATGGTTCTTAAAAGCTCTCACTACATATTAAGTATATGGTACATACTGAAAGCATGATGCAGGAGTAACACTCGCCTTTCACCTTGCCATCTTGAGTTTGATTCCCCGAATGGATTCGAAAAGTTAAGAGATCATCTACCTGCTCTACCACATCAACTATCTTCATGGTTACATATGGGCCACCATTTAAGTCAAAATACCTTGAAATTAGTTTTGCAACTGTTGTAAAATAAATAAAGTTTATACTGTTACATGATAAACATACAAAACTGTTCTGTTGAGAGACAATTCATAAATACCTGTATTAGGTATCTAGTCATACATGTAGATAGAGCTTTCCCAATTAAGTGGTTAAAGTACAAATAACCTTCGGCAAACATAATCACTTATCACATGTACCTATACATCTTGCATACATATAGAGATACTGTGTTTAAATATAGTAATGTTAGTCAATATAAAACCTATTCTAGCAGTGAACACAATATGGGAGGTGGTACTAAAGATCAAATTTGTTAGCCAACTGCACAGGTAAATCAAAATGATAGGGAAAAAGAGAAGGTTATTTGATTAGGAAGTTTAAAGGAAAGAGAAAGAAACAGGAATGAATCCAATGTCGTAAGAGGATTAATGAAGACAGGAGGTAATGGGTGTTTGAAGTGTGGAACGAGATGGAGAAAACCTGGAGGGAATAGATTTTAATGAGAAACTTACAGTTAGAAGAGGGTCAGATTTAATGGCAAAACAAGTTGAAATGTGTTGATTGAGGAGAAAAGAGAAGATGGAATAGTGATGGAAACTGATAAGTTGAGTTATATGACATACAACTCATTGAAAATGTGACATTTATTGCTTACCTGTATCCGAGCATCCGACAAACAACAATGGCATCAGTATCTTTCCAAGAGTCATCACAAACTGTACCCCATACCCCTAACTTGCGGATTTCTACACTGCCCTCTAAATGTGATCGCCTTTTATTGCCAACAAGTCGCACATGATCATTTCCTACAAGGAAAAAAACAATCCTGGTTTAACTATAGCAACATCAGTTATTTTGTAAATGTGAAAAAAAGTCTTTATTTCACATTTGCAGTATCATGTATTTTTTCTTTTCCTTTTTTCTCTCAACCTTGTTTATACTATACACAGCTAAAGAAATATGCTTGAAACTTGAAAATGAGATGCAGCTCATTTTCTTTAACTGTACACAAGTGCAGATTTATTCATAAAAGAAATTACAGGCTTACTTCTTATTTATCTAGACAATTATTGGTTGAATAGCATTTCATACTACAGTTCAGAACAGTTTCCTTTCTACACTGCCCTATAAATGTGAACGCCTTTTTATTGCTAACAAGTCGCACATCAAAATTATAAGGTTTGAAACAGTTTCCAGACGAAAGGCCCATGTATTGCTCATCTGGTTTAGTTTGGTCACCAATGCTTAATCCAAACAGGAGGAGACAGATTTTAAAAATTGTAATGCAAATGGAGTCAGATCTTTAGTTTAAACAATATCTTTATTCAATAATCAACATATATATCATACTTATGGGATGGGAAAACAAGCTTAGAGCTCATACTAATTCCTATCTTTGATTTATGTTTGATTTATATATATATTCATCACAACAGAAGACAGGTTCAATTACCAGATTTTCTTCTATTTCAACTATTTGACACCTCTGGGATGCTACCCTTGATTAAATGAAAATGAGTTCCCTTTACCCATAATTGCTTTAGATCAAATTTATACAAAATCTTGTCATTTCTAATGACACAGAATTGAAAAGAATTTGGCCTCTTCCCACTATAGAACCAACACCCCTGGTTCACTGGGCAGACACCTATTGTTTGTACAAAGCTGGTTTCTCTTCACGCAAGGATGCTTCAGATCAAATTGGGCCAGAATGCTCTTATTTCTACAAAATGATTTTAAAGAATTAGCTTTATTTCCTCTTTTGGGCCACACCTTCTTTTTACAAAATTGATCTTCTTCACCCAAACATGCTTCACACAACATTGGGAAAAAATCTAGGAAATCCTACTAAAAAAACAAGATTTTAAAGAATCTTCCCTGTTTCCATCAAGTGGCCCAATCCCTACTGCCCAAGGGAGCCCATGAAACACAGTTTATACAAAATTGCAAATCCAATCATTCATTAATGGAGGAGAAACATTTTAAAGAATCTGCCCTATTTCCCATATTGGGCCCCCATTCCTTATGACCAAGGGGACCAGGATTCACCTTTTATACAAAATTGATTCCCTTTAATGCAAGAATGCTTTGAAATTAAATTAAGACAAATTTAATCCTTCTGACGGGGGAGTAGGATTTTAAAAAATTTGCTCTATTTCCACTGCTGCCCCAGGGGGCCAAGATCCATCCTTTGAAAATAATTTAATCCCCTAAACCAAAGGTAACACCAAACTGGAACAGAATCTAGGTGTTAATAGATAAGATGAAGGATTTTAAAGAATTTCCTCCATTTCCCATATTGGGCACTGCCCCCTCACGACCACAGAAGACCTAGACCCACTATTTATACAATATTGATTCCACTTCTCCTACAAATGCTTTAAGCCAAATCAGGTGCAAATTAAATTTTTTCTACAAGAGGAGTAGGATTTTCAAGAATTAACTCTATTTCCCCTTTACGCAAGGAAACTTCAGACTGAATTGGAACAGAATCCTGGCATTCCTTTTTCGGAGTAGGAATGTAAAAAAGAAGCACATAGGGCCTGTATCACTCACCTGGATCTCAAAGCCCAGCAATGTTACACATGCTTATATGTTGGGCATTTCAAATATTTCAAAATTAAAGCTAAGTCACTAACCTCTTTGATGAAGCAAGATCAATGGGTAAATTTTTATATCATCACTGTCTTTCTCTTTTGATATAAGAGTATATATTGTTATCAGGTTGGTATCTCAACTATATCAAAAATATGACCCAGAAAAAATGTCCCTAAATTGTGTCATTCCCAAGGGTCAGTTCTTAAGTAACAATTTCAACTGCTTCAACGATATTACCCAAAAATTAAGTCCACATAGGAGAGGCCACACTCAAGGGCCAGTTCTTACATTGTGAATGTTTTATCTCTTGATGCCCAGCATTGTCGTATATGGTTAAGGGGTGGAAATCTAAACTGTTTCAAAGATGTTATCATGAAACCAAGTCCTGAGAATTGGGGCTAGACCCCAGGGCCAATTCTTACATCATGATTGTGTTCATCTCTTTATGCCCAGCTTTGCTATACATGGTTATGGGATGGGGATCTAAACTGTTTCCTCATTGAGTCATTCCCCTTATAATTTCTTCCTCTTCACCTAAACACGATTCAGACCAAATTTTGGACAAAATCCAATCATCCCTACTTGAGGTAGTATTCTAAAGAATTTGTTCCGTTTCCCTTATTGGGTCCTGCCCCTCCTGCCGATATCCACCATTTATACAAAATTGATTTACCTTCACCCAAAGATGCATCTGACCAAATTTGGACAAAATCCACAGTAAGATTTTAAAGAACTAGCAAAATTCACACTTTTAGGACCCCCACCCCTCAAGCCCTGGTGGAGCTGTGGAACACCATTTACACAAAATATGTTCACATTCCCCCAAGTATGCTTCTGATAAAATTTTGTCAAAGTTCCCTGGGTTGTTCATGACTTGTAGTGTTTTGAAGAAAAGTTGACAATCAACTGATAACGAACGACCCTTCAGGCTAGGTGAGCAAAAAAAACGGGGTTGTGGATCTGGAGTCTTGTACCTTGCACAATGCTGTAGTGTAGCTTATGTACTTAAAATTTCATAATTCTAATTTAAAGCTAATCTCCAAATACAAAAAGGACTGATCATGGAAAGAAAGCGAGCCACAAAACTTTTGAAGAGCATTATAGACATGGCCATCTGTCAGTATACATGTACTGATTGAAAGTTCACTGTCCCTGTGTTTCTTTGTATATCAGAACTTTGCCCAAGACATTTATATTAGATTCTTGATAAATTCAGCAGTCAGGTTTGTACTGTAAAATCGTTTGAAAACAAACAGAAACATCAATGGTAAGATGATTAATATCAGCAGAATTCCAATCTATTCTCACCAAATAGCTAAGATATCAAATCCTGCTACTAGTTCATGTACTGTAGCAACTATTTTTTTTGTACGTTAAATCATGACGAGCCATGGTTATTTATAATCTATAATCCATATTATGAATTCATGACAATTTTCCAGACCTAGTAAGAAACTTTAATAGTCAAAATTGATGTTTCTTTGTTTAGGCCTGATCAGTCAGACCCAAAAATGAACATACACAAATAGAGACCAAGGAGAGCAGACAAGAGATTTGAGAATAATCTGTCCAATGCTCGAGAAACAAGAGTTATAACAGGAATTGTTTAAGAACAGATGAACAGACTATGGATGACTGACCAACCATCCCATCACTACATTGTGAACTAAACAACATTGGAGGCATTCATAATGATACAATTTCTGTATCCTAATGATCTGACCTTGCCTTTTGGCCCAAGGCAAGTAAGAATCAATATATGTATATCTTCGAACGGCCATTGGATGCTGACAATTCAAAGTTCAAGAACTATCCCCAAATGAAATTGTAACTTCTATTACTTCCAATGTATCCACATACACCATTGAATATTATCCCATTGGGGAGCATTTTTCTGAGGTAAGAAAATTCATTTAGTAAAAACATTTAGTAAAATGCCTCGAGATCCTTCCATCAATAGTGTTTGATATTCTACCCATTAGGGTTAAAGATTTCTCAAATTTGACCTCGATTAATTTAATTGCAATCCCATGCTTATCATTTTTACACACTTCAGCATATTTTTATCATAAAATACAATATATCATGAACTGTTATACCAACCAAATAAAGCTGATCGCCTACAAAGCATTAATTATATAGAAAAGAGCTCAAGGGGAAAAAAAGGTTATTTAGAAGCCAAGTGACGATGTAATGTTGGATCACTGTTATACTTATTTGGAAAACACCCTTTTAAAAAGTTTTTTCCAGTTCTCGTCTGTTTTCTGTACCATTATTTTTACTGGAAAAAAGTATGGCACCACAGTTTCCCGAACAAATGTTGGATCTGTTTTGTTATTGACCCAAAATGGTGCCAACCATTAACATCTTATTTCTATTAATAGAATACTTTGCGTGTGGTTATTTGATACAAATAAAAAATTCGAAGGCATGATAATCATGTACTACATTTAATTATGACAAAAACGAAGCAGGTTTTTACAACCAAAACCAGGCATAAGATACAACACTATTGTACAACCTTTTAACAAGAGATTTTACAACAAATTATACTTATGGATGATATGGCAATATGATTGATGAATAAAGAAATGCAGAATGAATTCAACATTGGATCCCAGTACTAAGACTAAAAACAAATAGTAAATGCTTCAAATACAACCTACTGAACAACCTACTAATATTTTAAACTTGTTATACAATATATCTTGCAAAAGCATTCCTAAAACTCTGATACAATTAGCGTAGGTGAAAAAGAGTCATAAAGACTTCATTACATATTATTCTTTGAAATGTTTACTTAAATCAAAAGCAATGAAATATCAGGCGCTTCCATACGCATGTATTTTTTACCAACATTGAACATAAAATGAAAGTAATTCCCATCAATTTTCATTAAAGATATGAAAATTATCTTTAAAGGCTCAGATGTGTAGTATCATTTCCTCTTACATTACAGTGAAAATTGTCAAGAGGATAAATAGGTTATTCACATAGTACCAAAACACCAGGTCTACTTCGTACTTCATCACATTAGTATATATAATGTCAAGAAAATTTTTGTTATTTTTTTTTTTAAAACAGTTGGATATTTACATCCGACTTAAAATTCAGGAGTTCATTATCATCTATGCCATCTACTCGATACCATTAACTTGTCAAGAATTTCCATAACTAACTGTATATGGCCAAATCAAAAATCATTTTCAAAAAAGAAAGACATGCATTGTTTAACTTTAAAGAAGATAAATGTTGAAGTCAATTTATGGTCTTCATTTGTTCCTGCAAAATTCTCGATCTAGCAGTATTGTATAAACACCAGTTTTACATACATACAATGAACAACTATTTACAGTCCATCTTGGAGAATTTCTATTAAACGGTTTTAAATTTATTTATGTATTGTCTGCAAGTGTTGAAAAAACATTTGAAGATTTTTGAAACTCCTGTTCTGTCCTTTCCACACACTAATTCTAAAATGGTGTGAAATGTTTGCACCACGTTACTATTTGTCAAACACCTGCGAAAATCTTGATCCCTCCACATCTTCCTTACCAAAAGGAATAGAGAAAGGTAAGCATTATTAAAATCCTTAAATGATCAATCCATGTTGCACTTATTTTGGCAGAGGGAAATGTAGTCCACTATTTTTCTTTTTCGATGAAAAAATATTTTTCAACAGCTGCCGCGGATTGGTAAATGGGTATCGTTACCCCACCGACTGATGGGCTTCCACATTTTCCCCGATTAGAAGAATATAATTCTAATCAGACGTTCCCAACATCGAGGCATGATAGCATGATTTCAGTGGCCTCCTCTACGGTCATAGTTGTCTCCTCCGTATCGGTTTCCACCACCATAGTTTCCGCCGCCGTAATTACCGCCTCCATAGCTTCCGCGTTGGCTTCCGCCGCCATAACCGCCACCACCACCACGGTATCCTCGTCCACCACCACGGCTACCACCACGATCACTTTTGGCCTGAGCGTGCGATATTTTTATATCTCGGCCATCAAGTTCCATAACTTGATCTTTTACAGCGTCTCTAGCCGCTTCTTGGCAGTCGAACGTGACAAATCCAAATCCTCTGGACCGGCCGCTTTCCCGATCAAGGATGAGTTTACAATCAACAACATTCCCGTATCCTGAAAACGCATCACGCAATGATTCTTCGTTTGTGTTATAACTTAAATTACCGGCGTACACCCTGCAACCTTCTTCACTCATCTTATCTGCTGTGTTTGTCACTGTTTCAGTTCAAATATAGTATGAAATGCTAGTATAGTGAGACTTCCACACAATCCTTTGTGTTCCTCGTGGTCTAGCTAATAGCTCCCACAATGCATTGTGATTTTCATTCTGCACTTACGACTCACTTCCGTTAAGGAAAATATTTTTAAGAAGAAAATAATTATAATCATTTTCCCCCTTTTCAATTCGTTAAACTTGTTTTTTAAGTAACTCTTCTTCCCAAATAACACTTATTTTTCAGACTATATCACATTGTTTAGCGCGGATTACTACTTCCGCCGGTTCCACGTGGAGTAGTGTTTACAAAATCGATGTAGGGCTACCTCGTGCATAGCATATATTGTAGGCACTGCTGAACTGCCCAAGATTCCGCGTAATTTGATAAAGAAGGTGCACATTTTATATACAGACTTTTCTGTTTCATGGCTTCACTTCAGTCAATTATACTTCAGGGGTCTATTCGCAATTTGATCAAGAATACTCAAGTTATAGATATCAATTTGCGTTGTCTGGTTATTTCTTTGTTTTTTTTTGCTTTTCTTGTTGCATTTTTTTCAGTAACAAATAAGTTAAACAACACACACACTTGCATTAGCGCAAGTTAATTAACAACCTATTCGCATTTTGAACTGCCTTATCCATGGCTACATCGAAGCGTGTTTTTAGTCAATCATCAGATGGTGGGCTATTCAAATCGCTCAACTTCCGTGGTCTGTCCGTCCGTAATTATTTCTTGAGAGGTGCTGATTAGATTATCTTAAAAAAAATCATGTAGTTGCCCAATGGTCCCTTCTTGTACCCCGTTGATTTTTTGTCTGGTTAAAAAATGGCCGACAATCGGACATCTTGGATTTGACCTTGCAAGTTTGTTATCACTATTTGTTAACAAGCACTTGATAGATCTTCCTTTGATTTCATATGTAGTTTCCCATTGCTTCCTTGCAGTGCCAATTTGATTTTGGGCAGATTATCTGTGCTATTTCTGCAAAGGAATTTTCAAATTTCTTACCATTAAGATCAAAAACAGTAGAGAAGTGCAAAGAAGGGAAAAGATCCAAATTTCAAAGAGCAAATAAATGATGGGTGCTAAGATCCCTCTGGGCACTCTTGTTTTAATTTGTTTTATATTTGCAAGATTTTAATGTTACAAGATCCGACACATCCACATATGTATCAATGTGTAACATCATCTTTTTCTTCTTGTCTGGAGTTTGATTTCCTGAACAGATGCAGGTTTTCTGCAGTTTCCTCCCACAGCAGGACTCGAAGAGTGATTAGTATAAGTTAAAATGAATGAAGTTAACATTTGTATATATATCTCATGCACATACAAAACATACAATTTAAAGGCAGGCTAAAAGGAACTTACAAAACAAAATACTGGAAAAGAAAAAAATGAGAGTGAAACAAAGATGTGGAGTGAATATAGTAAAAAATGACTACAAAATTGGAAAGGGATTTAGAGGAGGGGAGGCAATTAGTTAAGAATTGGAGGGAATGGGGGTAATGGCTGGATTTTAAAAAAAATGTAATGCTTGTGCATGACAACTATGTAAGACTGGAAACAGATATGATGCATTCTGTTATATTTTTTTCCACTTTATTCAATTACTTTCATTCGTACATACCTTTACCTGCTATAAGCATCTGCATACTGCAAGTTTTGACTTTAAAATGTTAAGTAAATTGTGTACAAACAGTTTTTTTTATGTAGAATAACCTGGTTTTCAGCTTTATATCATCTGCTAAAAGGCCATTATAGAGGATGGTAAGCTTGTGAATATAATGAATAGATAAAAGTCTATTTAATACATTGGAATGTTTTTATTACTGATCTTACCAAAAAGGGATGTTTGTTTATTTAATGAGAAATGAATGAATAAAAGCCTTTGACAACATATCTAGACTTCGAATTAGATTTGGAATTGATGACATTTCCAAAATAAACAAACCAGTTTCTCTTTCAGAGTTATGTTACACAGCTAGTTTGTATGTAAGACTATCTTTCAACTTTGCTTAACTCTTTTGGCGCCGTAGACTACTAAAGTCGACATTCAGACAGGCTGCCGTAGGCGACTTTAGTTGACAATTTTTGCCATTGTTTTCGGATATTTTCCGGAAAATATTTGGCACTGAGCTGTACATTGTGAGAGATATTTGGCGCTGAGCTGTACATTGTGAGAGATTTGGCGCCGAAAGGGTTAAAAAAGAAATGAGTTTGAGGTTACAATATGATATTTCTATTTCTACTCGAGTTGAACTCGATGAAACTACCAAATTTAGCTTGTTTCTTTCGTCAATGAATTTGACCTGATTGACTTTGTTCTGGATATATCTTCACTGATTCTGTTAAGGGAGACAACTCTTACAAGTGTTAAAATATGCTCCAGATTTGCAGAACAAAAATTGCTAAAGATAGTATACAATGATTATTGCATAAATCATAATATGACAATATGGTAATTTGAGTTCTTGATGAAATGGATGTGAGTAAGGCCACAAAACACACTGCGGAAGAATTTAAAAATGGCTGCCTCAGAGTTTGAAGCGAAGTGGGAGATGACGGTAGAACTCGGTATACTTCACGTAGCTGTCAGGAAATTTTTATAATTTCTAAAATATACCGACAACATCAATTATTACATTTGAATTATGTTTTTAAAATTTTTTTTTAATGTTTCACTTAATCATGCTTTGCCCATGTATTGATGTTTGTTTATCCTCTAATGAAAAATTTGGGTTTAATGCAATCCATTAGACTTGTACAAGTTCTAGTAACCTCAGACTTGGATTTGCGGGATGATGAATTGAGTTACTCTTTAGCCAAATTCAACATGAACTGCTTTGTATATCTACATTCTTCAGTCAGTTAAAACAATTTTCTTTTTTTTTTTTCATTTCTAACAAATTTTTCAACAATTACCTTAGGTGAATGGTCATAGTCCAATACTGGAAATAGCACTATTTGAGATCCAGATTTTGCTTCCCAGTTTTCCATTTTCAAAGTTCAGATGTTTATGATAAGTCAACTTAATACAAACATTAGATGCTTATAAAGACATATTTTAGCTTTGAGATGTTTGACTGGGAATGCTTTTGGCCTTACAAGCTTACATGCATCATGACATACCTCGATGATCAAGTCGGTCTTTAGTCCATATGGTCTGTATTAACCCATTAGAGCAAATTAACCTATCAGTAAATTATTCAGAAGTTCAAACCATGTTCATCATCTAATTTAAATTGTTGGGACTATTTTTTATACACGATACTGCAGACTTCGATTCGTTCAAAATATTAAAACGAAACTGTCTTAATTGAAATCTAAGCTTTGATTCTTGCTTTTGTCAATTTCTTGGGATGATGAATTGTGTTGAGCCTTTTGATTTTGGAACCGATCAGAAAAAAACGGCAGACTGATGGCCATCTTGAAATTTGACTTATTTCTTGAAAAGTACTGAAGACAGATTCTCTATTACAAAATCTTCAAATTGTTGGACTATCAACAGATATCAGCCAGACAGATCTAGAAATACACATACGTGCGTATTTTTGGTCATGTACTTAATAAGTTCTGTATGTTATGGAATTTGAAATGTGAGTGATGCGCCAATTTCAAGTTCAAATGAAATATCTTTATGATAAGATGGAACCTGTATTTATGTACTTAACACGAATTAACACTTGACACATTAAAAAGCTTAAATTAATTATGTAAAGTCTTGTATCAATATTCTGATTCATTGATTAAAATGAAATTGATCGAATAGATACCCGGTACACCTTTATATGTGGTAAGTCAAACATGTTGACTTTATAATCAAAACATAGATATTGAGTTCACCTATATATCAAAGAAGCAACATTGATTGCTTTAAATCCGTGTAAACCAACAGTTAAATCCATTATTTGTCAGGGTTCACATTCAAATACATACAGATATTAATTATCTTCTACTTCAGTAAACACCTAAGGCATGTTTAATTCACATTGTTACCCATCACCCCGACCAGATAATGTGACCACCAATTACAAGTTCACGTACAAATTATAAAAGCATGTGAAGCTGGCAGTCAACACAATCATTAATGGTCATGAAAACTGTATTCATGGTGCAGTATATACTACCTTATAGCAGTCACTGTCTGTGACAATACTTTACAATATCTTCCCCTGTCACTACCTTATAGCAGTCACTGTCTGTGACAATACTTTACAATATCTTCCCCTGTCACTACCTTATAGCAGTCACTGTCTGTGACAATACTTTACAATATCTTCCCATGTCACTACCTTATAGCAGTCACTGTCTGTGACAATACTTTACAATATCTTCCCCTGTCACTAGCTTACAGCTGAGTCACTTTCTTGGACAATGTCATACACTTTCTTCCTTTGTCACTACCTTACAACAGTCACTACTTGTGACAATGTTATACAATATCTTCCAGTCATTAGCTTACAGCTGAGTCACTTTCTAGGACAAAGCCATACACTCTCTTCCTTTGTCACTAGTTTACAGCAGTGATTGCTTGTGATAATTCATATTATACCAACTCTTCCTCTGTCAATCAGCTTAGCTTTGAAGAATTGACTTCTTTCAAAAGCTATTTATAGGACATGAAGCAAAAAAGAACATAAAACAACAATACACAATACAAAACTTAACTGTAGATCTGTACCATGGTTCTAGTTCTGTATCAAGGTTCATGGTTCTAGTTCTGTACCATGGTTCATGGTTCTAGTTCTGTACCAAGGTTCATGGTTCTAGTTCTGTACCACGGTACTTGGTTCTAGTTCTGTACCAAGGTTCATGGTTCTAGTTCTGTATCAAGGTTCATGGTTCTAGTTCTGTACCACGGTTCATGGTTCTAGTTCTGTACCAAGGTTCATGATTCTAGTTCTGTACCACGGTTCATGGTTCTAGTTCTGTACCAAGGTTCATGGTTCTAGTTCTGTACCATGGTTCATATTTCTGGTTCTATATCAGGGTTCATGGTTCTAGTTCTGTACCAGGTTCATGTTTCTAGTTCTACATCAGGGTTCATGTTTCTAGTTCTATATCAGGGTTCATGTTTCTAGTTCTACATCAGGGTTCATGTTTCTAGTTCTATATCAGGGTTCATGTTTCTGATTCTATATCAGGGTTCATGTTTCTAGTTCTATATCAGGGTTCATGGTTCTAGTTCTGTACCAGGTTCATGTTTCTAGTTCTACATCAGGGTTCATGTTTCTAGTTCTATATCAGGGTTCATGTTTCTGATTCTATATCAGGGTTCATGTTTCTGGTTCTATATCAGGGTTCATGTTTCTAGTTCTATATCAGGGTTCATGGTTCTAGTTCTGTACCAGGTTCATGTTTCTAGTTCTACATCAGGGTTCATGTTTCTAGTTCTATATCAGGGTTCATGTTTCTGATTCTATATCAGGGTTCATGTTTCTGGTTTCTATATCAGGGTTCATGTTTCTAGATTCTATATCAGGGTTCATGTTTCTTGTTCAATATCAGGGTTCATGTTTCTGGTTCTATATCAGGGTTCATGTTTCTAGTTCTATATCAGTGTTCATGTTTCTAGTTCTATATCAGGGTTCATGTTTCTAGTTCTATATCAGTGTTCATGTTTCTAGTTCTATATCAGGGTTCATGTTTCTGGTTTCTATATCAGGGTTCATGTTTCTAGTTCTATATAAGGGTTCATGTTTCTAGTTCTATATCAGGGGTCATGGTTCTAGTTCTATATCAGGGTTCATGTTTCTGGTTTCTATATCTGGGTTCATGTTTCTAGTTCTATATCAGGGTTCATGTTTCTGGTTTCTATATCAGGGTTCATGTTTCTGGTTGTATATCAGGGTTCATGTTTCTGGTTTCTATATCTGTGTTCATGTTTCTAGTTCTATATCAGGGTTCATGTTTCTAGTTCTATATCAGGGTTCATGTTTCTGGTTCTATATCAGGGTTCATGTTTCTGGTTTCTATATCAGGGTTCATGTTTCTAGTTCTATATCAGGGTTCATGTTTCTGGTTTCTATATCTGTGTTCATGTTTCTGGTTCTCATGTTTCTGGTTCTATATCAGGGTTCATGTTTCTGGTTCTATATCAGGGTTCATGTTTCTGGTTTCTATATCAGGGTTCATGTTTCTGGTTGTATATCAGGGTTCATGTTTCTGGTTTCTATATCTGTGTTCATGTTTCTAGTTCTATATCAGAGTTCATGTTTCTAGTTCTATATCAGGGTTCATGTTTCTGGTTCTATATCAGGGTTCATGTTTCTGGTTTCTATATCAGGGTTCATGTTTCTAGTTCTATATCAGGGTTCATGTTTCTGGTTTCTATATCTGTGTTCATGTTTCTGGTTCTCATGTTTCTGGTTCTATATCAGGGTTCATGTTTCTGGTTCTATATCAGGGTTCATGTTTCTGGTTCTATATAAGAGTTCATGTTTCTAGTGCATGTTTTCAGTTCTACATCAGGGTGCATGTTTTCAGTTCTACATCAGGGTGCATGTTTTTAGTTTTATATCAGGGTTTCTTGTTTCAAGGTGTATACATACATATACATGTATGACTATGAAATGTTCAGACTAGTTCATCATAAATTTAAATGAAAGTTATAAATCTCAAAACATTTGAGAAGGAAAAAATTGGCATTATGTGTGATCCGTAGAGTGGTGCATAGTACTGTGTAATGACACTTAAGCGTGATAGCACTGTGCAAACTATATAAAAGTAGGGCTGTTATCAAAATGTTTTCAAATGTAAGGACATAAAAAAATAAACAAGACTGAATTGGAAAAGTTTTGATTTTTTTTTAAATCAAGGAAGAAAAACAAAAGAAATATGTTACTTTACCTTTTGGAGCTAATGTGTTTATATCCAGGATAGATTCGTTGATTCCAAACTCTTCCAATTTTTGTCTAGTTATTAAAACAAATGCTGATCCTGGTTTGTTAGAATCACTTGATTGTATTTTCCACTGACAATCATCTGAATTAAAATCACATAATCTGCCATTAACAGGCAGCAACTGTAGAAGCCAGATTAGCACTATTCCTGATGGCACAGCCACTTGTAGCATGGCAGTAAGTTGGTTCTGTGCCTATTCTCGAGTCTCCGGTGTGTCTTTAGTGTTCCGCTGGCCTCAACGACATGCATCCCATAACCAAATCAGAATTGACAGCTATGTTGACGGACAATCTGGTAAAGTCATAGATAGCATTAATCAATACTAACTTTTCAGGGACCACAAAAGAATATAACACTTGTTTTATTCAATATCCTAGTTCACATTGATATGACATAACTCTGAATAGAAGTGCACATAACCTACCCATGAGCAATCTCTTTAGATTCAACTCAATAAAATAACCATTAGTTTGTAAACCTGAAGTTCCATATATTTCCAGAGGTCACCAACAATATTTCTAAGACTTGATTATAAGTATTGATGATGATATGTTATCATAATGTTTAACCCACAAAACATTGATGGATGACATTCAATTCAAACCAATATTACAAGTAATTCAGACAATGAATGACAAATAATTTTAACAATTATCACCAAATTACTATGTTACTTCAAAGAAAATTTACCCAAGAAACTCAGTGATGTGTTTCTCCACTTAACACATTACAAGGTTAAAGACAAAACATACATCACAATTTCACAGTGTTCTGTCGGTATTAATGATTGTTCTTGTCAAATGTCTCTGTTTGCTTACACCTATTAGCAATACAACAATAACATCATCTAATGTCTCAACTGATAACAGTTGTGTGTGATGAGACAGCTTCAAATATCTCCCACTGCTTACAGTTGTGTGTGATAAGACATCATCTAATGTCTCCCACTGATAACAGTTGTGTATGATGAGACATCATCTAATGTCTCCCACTGGTTACATTTATGTATGATGAGACATCATCTAATGTCTCCTGCTGCTTACAGATATGTGATGAGACAGCTTCAAATGTCTCCCACTACTTACAGATATGTGATGAGACAGCTTCAAATGTCTCCCACTACTTACAGTTGTGTATGATGAGACAGCTTCAAATGTCTCCCACTGCTTACAGATATGTGATGAGACATCATCTAATGTCTCCCACTGGTTACAGTTGTGTGTGATGAGACATCATCTAGTGTCTCCCACTGCTCACAGATATGTGATGAGACAGCTTCAAATGTCTCCCACTACTTACAGTTGTGTATGATGAGACATCATCTAATGTCTCCCACTGCTTACAGTTGTGTGTGATGAGACATCATCTAATGTCTCCCACTGCTTACAGATATGTGATGAGACAGCTTCAAATGTCTCCCACTGCTCACAGATATGTGATGAGACATCATCTAATGTCTCCCACTGGTTACAGTTGTGTATGATGAGACAGCTTCAAATGTCTCCCACTGGATTACAGTTGTGTATGATGAGACAGCTTCAAATGTCTCCCACTGGTTACAGTTGTGTGTGATGAGACATTATCTAATGTCTCCCACTGGTTACAGTTGTGTGTGATGAGACATTATCTAATGTCTCCCACTGGATTACAGCTGTGTGTGATGAGACAGCTTCAAATGTCTCCCACTGGTTACAGTTGTGTATGATGAGACAGCTTCAAATGTCTCCCACTGGTTACAGTTGTGTATGATGAGACATCATCTAATGTCTCCCACTGGTTACAGTTGTGTGTGATGAGACATCATCTAGTGTCTCCCACTGGCTACAGTTGTGTATGATGAGACATTATCTAATGTCTCCCACTGGATTACAGTTGTGTATGGTGAGACATTGTGAAATGTCTGCTGTCCTGTAAACCTATTTGGATGTATGATACTGGTATCAGCAGTACATTTAAGTAAATAGGAAAACCCTACTGGACTACTTTAGGGATTAACTCCTTTGTTTTCTGTTCAATGTACATGTTATGCAATAATATTTTTTAATGAAAGACTAGAAATTTAGATTGAAGATTACCATCAAACAGTCCTTTTTGAAATTTAATAATACAGAATTAAAAGGCTTAATTAGAACTACAAACTAACTTTGAAACCAATACTATCAATATTAAATTTTTGTTTTTCCAGGCAACTCAAAATCTTATACTTACACTACACACAAAAAGTCACCATATCATGTTGATGGCTGTTTGATCAGTGGGCACTACCCAAAATCACTTGTGTTGATTTACAAATTTAAATCCTTATAGTTTCACACTGAGGGCAGTAACTTCTGACTTGTAGTGTTACAGCTATGTGTTCAAGTCAAACACGTCAAGAATATAGTGATCAGGCTCCGATAACTCTCAAGGTGACATTATGTCGTAGGAAGGGATAACGTGTGTTGAGTCCTTCAGTGTATACAGTGTTATCCAACATTGTCCATTACCAATGTTAGAATGAGTGTGAAATATTACTGGCCAAGAATCTTACCTTAAAGTACCTTCGTATTAAAGTTAAATTGTCCAATCGAAATGCCTAGATTGTCAAATCAATAAAACATTAGCATTGTTATCATCTTTATAATATTACATGTTTAACATAAAAATGGTTTTCTGTATAGCAATCCAATTAACCATATTTCACTTAAAAGTGGAGTCACACAGATTTCACAGCAACGGTATTGACTGAACATGTACAAGTTACATTACATGCATAATGATGATCAAACTGAGAATTCATTATTGTAGTCAGGTCAGTAGCCATGTCAGTACTGTATATATTACCTGAAACTTTGTAATGTTCTCAAGAAACCACAGCTGTTTCTGTAACCAAATACTTGTACAGGCATCTATAGTTAACAGGCATTCAATCGATAGTCAAGTTTTAAAATTACCTGTTGTACCATACTGGTCTTGATTTGATTTTATACTTTAATAAAGGTTAGTCCAAATGTACGGTAGGTTGACATCAGGACATTTTAAATCAGGTCATGTTGAAACATCTAAAGGAATTTTTATAATCACAACTCCTCTTTATAATTTATCTTTAGTGCTCGGTTATACACATAACACAAATATCACCAGAACAAGTCAGGATATTGATAGACTGTTTTCATATGGAAATTCAGTTGTAACACCCACACAGTTACCTGTATCTTGTTATCTAACACTTTAGGGAGCTCATTCCATCAAACGATATATGAGGACAACAAGCTGAAAATTTGTTTTTGAAGTTTAAAACTTGTTCTTGATGTTCAGTTTTCACATCCACATTTCTTGAGTCATTGGCAAGCTATAACAGAACAAAAGTTATTTTTTATTTTTGTTTGAAATATTTTATGGCGTTAGTTGTCCTGGATGTTTCTTATTTAACATTTGATACCTGAAGTATTCATGATTTCCTTTAACCATTCATGTTAATCATGTCACAAAGCCAAAGGATTCTGAGGTGTACACTGCCAGAAATAAATTAAAGGTTCAAGAGCAAAGCCCCCTTCCAACGGAAAATATTGGGAAAATCAAACTGGCAAGCAATTGGCTTCAAATATTGTGAGTACATGGTTGTGTAAAAGCAGTTAGGCACATAAATATTTTACCTTATTCAAGATACAAGGTAAAATTACCAAATTGCCAATTGGACATAACTGGACATTTAATGAAGAATCTAATTTCATTATATTTCCTGACAGTTTTTATAAGATTGCACTAAATCTCAATGTTCTGAGTTACTATTAAGCTGTTATCTGCCTATGATACACACAAACCTTTCGAAAAACTTGACCACAAAATTTTGACATGGCAGTGTTGTGTGAAAATGACTGAAAAAAAATACCACTCGTAGTTTTGATTGGGTCAACCACAAAATTTGCCATGCAAATCTAACAGTGAATTTCTTTTGATAAGGTCTGAAGACCGACCACAAACAGGGCAAAATTATCTCTTGTACAGAGCTAAATATTTTTTTGCAGGTTTTTGAAGTTGAAATAAAGACTTGATAACAGCTGAGTATCATGTTTCTTCACACTGTATTTACAATCCAGTGAAATTATCCTGGTTAAAACTGACACAAAAACACTATGTAATAGTAATCTGCAACATTTTGTTGTCACTGCAAAAACAAGTGCTTATCGCAGCTGGCATTGAAAAAAAAGTCAATGCATATTTCATGCATGTATTAATTTTTTTGTGTACATATGTTTTCAAATTATTTCAAAACTCTATTCAGGTGATATTTGATTGCATCCATTTATTTTAGGGAGACACCAGAGAAATGGCAGCTCCCATATGAAATATGATCAGAATATCACAATGAGGATTAATATTTCTCATCACTACATGCAAATCAAGGACACCAATAAATCAAGAGATTCTAAAGGGAACAGACCTGATACATATTGACAGCAGTTTACCTTATTGACCTTAAAATTTCTGACCATTAATTCGAAACCCTCAGATGATCAATAAAAAAGGCACGAAACTCTAGTTATCATAGTGATTGAGCAAGCAAGCATTACTGAAAATCTGCTCTTTACCGTAAAATAAGTATTTTTTGTGGAGTATTTATTTTTATTGATTTCACTGGTATTCTTCATCCACAAACAAATTTGCCCATGAACTGTTGAAATAAGTAGACTTGAGATATGTTTATCCACTGAATCAAGTGCACACAAATTTTTTTGCTTTTTGGTTTTTTTTTTTTAAATCAGCAAAAATGGAACCCCTAGAAAATATATGATTTACAGTATTTTGAAGAGAACAGAATAAACCCACAATATAACATTCCCGAACACACTTTTGAGACTTCTAAAACCTGTGGTTGGTTCATGTACGTGTCTTTAACATCGAATATTTATTGTACATTAAACCATGCTTTGACGACAAGCACAACTGATATCCAGCCCAAAGAGTCACCAACAAAATCCACAAAGTTACAGGTCAGAACGGGATTTACCCTGAAGCACATCAAACACACGTAGCTAAAAAACATCACTTTTTACCAGATGTCTTTTATTTTCACCGTTACTGTCAAAAGTTTAAACCTGCTGCTAACGTTTCACCACATATAAAACAGCTTTAATACCTATTGAAAAAAACAGATAGAAATTGAATTCAGATGTTTAAGTGAAACATACAGAATTGCAATTTTAACACATAGCATATTTCACTTTCGAGTCTTACCAGTACATGGACATCAGTATTTGAGACGACTCAAAGCAGTCATTTCCTACCTAATCACTAAAATCAACAGATCCACTGTCTTTGTGCAAATCTCCCACTTGACATCCCAGACGATTTCATCAAGACTGGAATTATCTTCATGTGATACATGGGGGATAGGATATTATATGGTATATTGATAGACTAGAAATCTCAATTGCCTCTTTGTTTCTCAGAGAAAGAAATTGATACATGGTCTGTTAGTTACACAGAGTCTGAAGTCTGTCACCTAAATTGGCATGTAACTGTCACATTTTCTAAGGATTCATTTGAAAATTGTATCCTGTATGATATATATTTCAGTTGAAGCATGATGAACAAAAGACGGCAGATCTGTGGTCAGACTTAACCTAGTGTTAAATTCGGTTATTTAGGAATATCACAGAAGATAGCTCAACTGCTAATTCTTTTTTGTAAAGGAACCAAATTATCTATCTTTTTTCAAAAGTTTTACTCTTTTCTCATAAAACATTGCATATTATTCAGTAAATGCTAAGCCTAAGTGAATGAAGGAGCACTTTGCATATTTGCATGATATAATTAGTCTCAAATGGGATAAGGGACTCTAAATTTTTTCATTAATCATCTTTACACAAATCATTTAAATAGGTCTTATCAATATATAAGTATTGTGGTAATATTTTAATGAAAATTACCCATTGAAATTGTTGCCTAACATCTGGACAGATTGTTCACCTCTGTTCAACCTAAGACGTCATATTTTACAGTTTTGTTTATTGAGAAGAAGCCATGCAAATATTTGACCACAATGGACCACTATGACCTTAAAAGTGGATCAAGGTCATTTATATTAACAAATTTGATAGCCAATGACCTGGGAATCTCACATATGTAACATCAAGACACTAGACCTTGTAGATCTTTCAGAAAAATTTTCTCTGAATCTGAACCCTAACAAAAACATTTCCCACATTTTCTTTTTAATTGATATCAGTAGTAATTATAATACTAACTAAATATCATTACTATGTGCCTCTTGGTTATCAGCTCGACTGGTGAACTTATGTCACACCGTGACCGTCACCAGTCAAGTTTTCCAATAAAACGACAAAGAAGATTTTGACCAACTTTGGTCAGAAGCATCCTTAGGCGAAGAGAGATTCAGTTTGGTATAAACAGTGAGGGTCCCAGCTCCTTCTTATCTCAATTTGGGGAAAAATGGAAATTCTTTAAAATCCTTCTTTATTTAGGAATGCCTGGATTCTGTCGCAATTTAGTCTAAAGCATTGTTGGGTAAAGGGGAATCAATTTCATATGAACAGTAGATCTCAGCCCATTGGCAGAAAGGGCCAATGGAGCATGGTATTAAAGCATGGGGAAATGAACCAGGATCTAAACACCATAATGGTGAAATGAACCACGTTGGAGGAAATTTAGGGTGGGGCTGGGCTATGGTAAAGGAAATCTTTTCAATTTTCTTTTTACTGATTAATTTTTTTCACTAATTGTTTTGCAATTCACCCTCATTCAGTCATATCAACACATAAAATACAACAAATATGTACAGTATACAGTACACCTGTTTACTATCTCATAGCACTGTTTTTGACCTTAGCGTAGATATGATTATAGTATAGCGGAAAATGTTGATTCCTTATCATCTCATACACTAACCTAAGTCAGGTCTAGTACTGGTTGTGTACTATTGTCCTGGTTGTGGATATCAATAAAAAGCACAAGGGTAATGGATTATTAAGAATAATGTTTAATTCAACAGTGCGTGCAATATAAAGGGAAATTTGACTTAAAAACTGGCTGATCAATATTCAATGGACAACAGGAGATTGTGTAAATTATCGAGTCGATTTTCACACACCATCTGTTTATCACTCTTTAACATCAGTATTAGTGTTTATTGTGTACTTACAATAGTACAACAGTCTAAATCTTTCACATTTAAGTCATCGTTTACATTCTACAGTAAGGTCTTCCCAGTACACTGACTTGTCCTCAAACTATTGATATAACTGTGTGTAAGACGATTTTAACTTTACAGGCATGAGAATCTACACAGAACATCAATAAAGAAATCGAGCACATGTGGTGATAATGTGATCATTTAACAGGAAAATTTTTAGCTTCTATGATAGCTCTAATCACAGGCATGAAACACCAAGTATACAAGGTTTTTTATTTGGAGAATTTCAGTAATTCATTTGTCTCTTAATTACTTCATTTGTTTATCTCTGATTTATGTAGAATGATAATCTTTAATGTTTAGACAGGTGACATCATGCTCTGTCCATTCACATCATCAACAGATAGACAGGTGACATCATGCTCTGTCCATTCACATCATCAACAGTTAGACAGGTGACATCATGCTCTGTCCATTCACATCATCAACAGTTAGACAGGTGACATCATGCTCTGTCCATTCACATCATCAACAGTTAGTCAGGCGACATCATGCTCTGTCCATTCACATCATCAACAGATAGACAGGTGACATCATGCTCTGTCCATTCACATCATCAACAGTTAGTCAGGCGACATCATGCTCTGTCCATTCACATCATCAACAGTTAGACAGGTGACACCACGCTCTGTCCATTCACATCATCAACAGTTAGACAGGTGACATCACACTCTGTCCATTCACATCATCAACAGTTAGACAGGCGACATTGTTCTCTGTCCATTCACATCATCAACAGTTAGACAGGTGACATCATGCTCTGTCTTTTGATTTTTTTAATTCATCAATGCTTCAACTGGTGATACTTGCATCCTCAGTTTGCAGATATTTTTTTTATTTTTTATTTTTTTATTTATTTATTTTGTTTTTTTTTATATCCTCTAAAAACATGTAAGATTCATCTTTCTATTAATATCCATTTGCAGATATAAACTAAACGATTATGATTATTGTTTCTAATTATACACAGTTATGTTTTCTTCTGTTAATATAGTTCAAAAGATCAGTACAGATTCATCTGACAGCCAGATCAAGTTGATAACTTGATACAAGCATAGATAATTGATATTACAGCAAATAAGATTTTAAATTAACGAGGTTGAAGCTGTAGTACTTTATCAGTTCACAACATAACAGATCATTGCTCTTCCCTAGTCCGAGATGACTCGTTAAAATTTCGAACTCCTTAACGACAGCTAGCCTGTACCCAATGAAGACCACAACTAAATATCACAGACGATAGAATCAAAAGGAAATCATCAATCTATCCTAAATTCCCTACGTCTGTAAACTGACCCAACTCAGGAAAGCATGCCCTTTCGATTAAGCAAGCAGAAAACAGATTGACTTTGATGCTTATCCAGTCAGATAGCTTCTGCCTTCTGCTCCTTGACAGGCTTCAATCAATACCTGGAAGATGGCACTTGAACACAATATTGGATTGTCATTGACAGCCAAGCCCTATTACCCACGCACAATGGATACAATTGTAATCCCTCCACAGGATGAAGGACCTTAATTTATAGAAATTACACTTTATCACACTGAAGCACTGGCAGTGCAAGAAATTAACTATTAGTCGTATTACCATAACTAAATTGTGAAGGCATAATGTCAGTCACATTCAGTTTATGTTGTTTGATGTTGATTGTAAATGTGAAAATATTTCATTATAAACATCTGATCACCAAATCACCATTTCTGAATTTGGAATGAAATATCATCTGCGACCATTGACTTCATTTGTCAGACTTTGAGGAAAATGTTGCTTCCCTAACTTCTTGTGTATTGCCCATTCTGTTAGATTGCCTGCACTAACCTTAACAACTGTTTGAAGTATTTGATTCTGCAAATAGCTTGCTCCAGTGCATTGCCCCTGGGTTATCTGCTACTAATCATATATAATTGTGTTATGAAGTACCCATAACACTACCTGGGTGACCCCGCAATACATGGTTTGTATTGCAGGTATTATTACCTTTACAGTGAACAGTGTCAATAAACAAGAGATGGGTGATCAACAAAGTGATGATGACATACCCCTAGAGATTGTGAGGCGGGACAGCGGGATAGGGAACAGCTAGGATCTTGTTATGTATGGTGCAGTGTATATACACAACAGGAGAGAGAGCACTGGTAGTTTTGTTCTGTAAATGTAGGGCTGTTTTAAAAACCATGCAATCAATGTCTTTACATGCACAACTGTCTGGTAGATTGTTCCAGTCCTATACAATTTCAGGGAAGAAAGAGATTTTGTAGAGATCTGAGCACTAAATTTCAGGGAAGAAAGAGATTTTGCAGAGATCTGAGCACTACAATTTCAGGGAAGAAAGAGATTTTGTAGAGATCTGAGCACTTCAATTTCAGGGAAGAAAGAGATTTTGCAGAGATGTGTCCTGGAATAAAAGCTCTTGTTACTGATCTTTTGTCTATCAATGGCATTTGACACATGTTGCTTTCCTCGGGTGTTTTCCACATATTTGGGTGATACATGTGTCCCACAACCACCTTGTAGAAGAAGGGAGTCAAATTTCCTTCCTCTGGTCTGGAGTGGTGGAAGTACAAGATGTTGTAACAAACGGGCAATGCCTCCTGGGTCCAGTGAGGTATAATCACCTTGCACAAATCGTGAGGCCTATCGTTGGACTCGCTCAGGATTGTCAGTGTCCTTAATGAAATAGTGATTCAATACAACACAGCTGTACTCAAGCATGGAATGTATGAGTGCTAGGAATGCTGTTTTCCTGAAGGATGCCTGACAATGCCTTATGTTCCTCCTCATGAATCCGAGAATTAAGTTAGTCTTCTTCGTTACCTTGGAAATATGGGAATCAAATTAAAAACTATCAGACATGGTAACTAAGAGGTACTTGGTTTCTTTGACTTGTTGAGGGATGTGATGATCGAGTTGGTAGATGTGTGAAAAATGACTGTTGACATTCATTATAACACACTTCTTTACATTGAACTTCATACTCCAGGTAGCCGCCCATATCGCCAACTCTGCTAAACTTTTCTGGAGCTACGCATGATCAGCCATGCTCCTTTTACTCCTGTACAGTATACAGAAGAGATGACTTAACTGTGACCAAAAGGTCATTTATATAGCCCAGGAATAAAATTGGTCCTAATGCCATACATTGAGGGGAGACTGGAAGTTACATGGACAGACGTTGACTCTCAGCTATCAACTACCACCTGCATGTTCCAATTGGATAGAAAATTCCCTTGTCAGTTGTCCAATAAACCAACCAAGCCATATTAATGCATCTTAAGCAGAAATTTGTTGTGTGGTTCCATATCAAAGGCTAAATGAAAAAATATTAATAAGAGTCTCCATTCAATCATTTCAACACAAAAATGAATGAAAGAAAAATAGGAGCCAAGATGGCACCCGCCATTACCTGATCTTTATTTGTTCTTCAAAAATAACTATCAATTGAGCAGACCAGAAGTGTCTTGAGGGCTACTGAAATGATCAAAATTCAAGAAAACTTTGGTTTTGGATCTAACTTTAAAGACTGTTATTGGATCTCAAGTTTTCCCTCTTTTCCTCATATCTGATCATAGTTGTAGTGTCTTCAGTAATAACAAATATATTTCACACAAGCGTGTCTAATATCTTAATATCTTTCACCAGTGCATAGCTTGAGTGAAAGATACAGAATATACATGACAAAATATAGCCTCTTTTTTTTTTTTAATCCTTAAAAATATGTAAAACAAAAATAAAATTCAATGTAATTTACAACATTTACAACATCTAAAAAGTTTGAAAGATATCAAACTAACAGGAGATATCAAGACAAGAGTAGAGATAGCAAAAGGGGCAGTATCTCTTAAAAATGATGATCAACTTGTCATTCAGAAAGAGACTTCATGTCATAACTACCGAAGAGATTGGTTAAAAACTTTGAAAGGAGGTCTAGCCCTGGATAAAATGACAGACAAGCAGACACCTCCTCTTAGCATACTGTAATCTAACAGGTCCTTCAGCCCAGCGGGAGACCTAAAAACCAATCTACCAGCCATTTTGTTTTTCAATCAATACCATTAGTTAATATGAACGACTGAGGTGGACCGATATATGAAGTTTGAGAATGCAGAAATTTTCAACTTTATAGCACTGACAAAGTATAAACGGTCAAAATTTAAGATGGAAGAATGGACAGCAAGGCTACTAAATGAAAATCTACCCTAAATGTCATAAAATCAGAGAAATATACAAGATCACTGAACCATAACAAATAACACTGATGCTAACTAAGTGTATCAATTTATCATCTAATATGTACTCACATGGACTCATGGTTCACTGCAAATGTAAACATGTTGATGTAAATCCAATTATTTTTTATTTCAGTTTACCAATGCATTTTATTTTGTATAGTAATAAAAAGGCACACAGAAAAGGCTTGGAGCTACTAGTAATTTCATATGTATGGGATGCTTTTAAACCATGAAATAGTTTTTCTGTTATACAATTTTCAACACATTAGATACTGAGCCTTTTCAATCAGGTGATCGCAGTTTGAACAACAACTGCAAATTTAGATTAGGCATCCGATAGAAACCAATATATCAAGCTAAATATTCATATTGGCCAGACACAAACAAAACAGATTCCATTGCTGTTGTTTTTAGTTGAATGGTTAAGCCATTGCACTGTTCTAAATTTCAATTTAAGCCTGATCGAATCGTTAGATATTGAGTTTCACATACAGTTTTCAATTATTAACTTTACAGAGTGTTGCTCTTTCTGCTTTTCATCAAATGAAAACTAATTTATTTTCTGTTTTGGATGTTATTTCTGAATAACTGTAACTTCGGGGTGATTACAGGTTATACAGAGCTTTTTAGAGTTTAAAGCTTTATTTAGTTTCTCAATGAAAGAAATGTTCAGTAGACACATTTACCACTAAATCATCAAGTGTGACACATAGCTTTTCATGCGTGCAAGCTAGTGTTATGTTGTGCTTAGGTCATCCTTTACTTCTTTGCATATCATGTCATATTTGTTTGAATTGTCAATATGTCATATCACAGTTGTTTGTATTTTCAACTTGTCAAATTTTGTTTCTGTTGTCAATATGTCATGTCACTTGTTTGTTTGTCAATATGTCTTGTCACATGTTTGCATTGTCAATATTTCTGGTCACATTTTTAAGCACTGTCAACATGTCAGGTTACATTTGTTTATTTTGTCAGTGTGCCGTGTCACTTTAAGTTGTCAATACGACAGGCCACATGTTTGTGTTGTCAATATGTCAGGTCACATCTGTTTGTGTTGTCAACATGTCAGGTCACATTTGTTTGTGTTGTCAATATGACAGGTCACATTTGTTTGTGTTGTCAATATGACAGGTCACATTTGTTTGTGTTGTCAATATGACAGGTCACATTTGCATTGCCAATGTCAGGTTATGCTTGTTTGTGTTGTCAATATGTCAAACCTTGTTTGTTTTTGTTGTCAATATGTCATGTCACTTGTTTGTATGCCAATGTCAGGTCGTGTTTGTCTGTGGTGTCAGCATGGCAGGTCACATTTGTTTCTGTTGTCAATATATCAGGTCACATTTGTTTCTGTTGTCAATATATCAGGTCACATTTGTTTCTGTTGTCAATATATCAGGTCACATTTGTTTCTGTTGTCAATAGTTTGTATTGTCTTTATTTCTGTACTTAACAGATTTTACATCCACTATCTTTGCCTTTTGACATTGCAGTGGATCATTGTGTTGTGAATTCCTATGTCAATATCCATAGGTCATGTTTGATTGTTTAACTGCTAGCCCCAACTACTGTCACTAAATACTCTTTGACATATACAGCTTCTTTCAGAACTGTTATGAAGCCAACAAATAACATTGTTATGTAGCTCACTTAGTTTTTAAAGTTTTTTTTCGTTTTTTTTCAAACACATGTTCATAATCATAATTATCATAACTCAATCACATGAATAAATATATCAGTTAAATGCTAATGAAAAATGGCAAGATCTGAACTTATGGATGGTACTACCAGCTTACAGAGAAATACTACCAAGTTTGTTCATCACCAAACACTGCTGACCTTTACCATCATATAAAATAATAAATATGCCCTTCATTATTGTAAGATCGCCTCGAGATCACATGATAATGTTCATGAGTAAGCCTCACAGCTTACTGAACTCTCCACTATCTGTACTCCTTAAGTCAAATATCCTCATCCTAAGCCTTGAGGAACTTAAAAAGATTTCAAAATCATTAACCCTTATTGTATAGATTATCTTTGAACGACAAGCTTTACAATGGGTCTGTACTACACACCTCTGTGAGCAATCTCTTTGAAGAATACTCACTCTACAGACAAAACATTATCTTCATCACATCCTGTTTCATGCCTAATATCTTGACCGTGTAAGTATATAGACTTCAAAAGGAAATGGTTATTGAGAAGTCTGAAAGAAAGGATTAACACATGCTTCCAGATAACAATGAAAAGGACATCACGCCAGTGAAACATTTAATAGGAACCCTGTTTAAAACCCTATCTAAGCACTGAAAAGTCAGACACGGAATGAAGATAAACATTTTGCCATTATAGTTGAAGATAACTTATTGGGCATGATTTTCATTTGCTCACATTTTATAAAACAAGGGCAAACGGCAATAGGAAACCATTTTAACCCATTTTTTATTAAGTGGGAAAATGGGGATACAGTTGCTTATTTTGACCTAAATGAGCTTGTTGATGTGAAAATTGTGCTGAGACTCAGAATTTGCCAAAGGCAAACAATGCTTTCTTAACTAGCTATAATCTGGAAGCATTCAAAGCCATTTTAAAAAAAAAAGAATTTTTTTCCTTCACTTACAGAATTGCTTTCGACCAGAATAATTTATCTTATTGATAATTTGTATAACATATGAAAACATTGGAGATTTGATAAATTCAGTAAACAATATACAGCCCTAGGCTATGACAATCCTATATAACAACCAAAAACCACCTCAACTTGCAGTCTAACTTTTTAAAAGTACAAACAAAACAATTAAACATCCTTCATTTATCAATCCTTCCCTTCTAGTTGGTAATGTATTATGTTAAAATAACCAGATTTTTTTTTACATAGTTTTGTAAAAATCATATAAGGAACATGTTGTGTTAAACACAATAAAATATTGTATTGTTTTCATTTTTCAAAAAAACAATTTCAAATATAAATCATTTAATTTCATTTAAACTTTAAAAACGAATTGATATTTCCTTTTTGAAAATACACATATGATGCAAATTTGATATTTGATAGAAAGACACTTTCGGTTCAGAATGTCATAAACACTTCGTAGTGGTTAAAAATTGAGGGGTTGGTTGGTGGAATTTACACTTATGATCATACATAATTCATTTCACAAGTAATCTTATATGCCATTATTAAATCCTGTTAGATTAGTATAACATGGCCGCTAATGTAATATAATCTACATTATGGCTAAATTTCACACTCCAGTACAGAAATCATATTAAACACATTTCCTCCATATTCACAAGAAAACAATAAAACTATCCTGACAAGTTTATTGTTATCATAAATTCATAGTGTGTATAAACATCTGAAAAAGGTGGTGTCAGGCTCAGAAATATTTCACAGTTATCAGGTGATTAATCTAAAGATAATTGATTAAATCCACTATGGAAAATATTGAAGTCGGACATTTAATAGGAGTTGTTAAAACTGCTCCCTCTTCAGCTATAAGACAACATAATTTTATTGAATTCAAATTGAAATTTCATCACAAATCTAAAGGTTTTGTACTATCTAATCATAACAATATAAAAATTAGATTAATTCTATTTCAATCTTTCAATCTGCTTTCCATGGTTTTGGCTGCTGCTATACTCTCATCACCACGTCAGTAACAGCTGAATATGAATTGCATTGTGATGATATTAACATTAACAAAACTACAATTTGAAACTTTCTACTTAATTTTTAAAAGGAATTCAAAGTAACAACTACCGAGCAAGTACATATTGTCACACCATCACAATCAAGGACATATTATCACATGTTAAGGACAAACTGTCAGTTCAAGAACATATATTGTCACACCTGCAGGTTCAGTGAAATACACTTGGTATTGTCACACCTACAAGTTCAGGGACATACACTTGGTATTGTCACACCTACAGGTTCATTGAAATACACTTGGTATTGTCACACCTACAGGTTCATTGAAATACACTTGGTATTGTCACACCTACATGTTCAGTGAAATACACTTGGTATTGTCACACCTGCATGTTCAGTGAAATACACTTGGTATTGTCACACCTACAGGTTCAGATTATATTGTCACACCTACAGGTTCAGTGAAATACACTTGGTATTGTCACACCTACAGGTTCAGGAACATACACTTGGTATTGTTACACATACAAGTTCAGTAACATATATTGCCACACCTGCAGGTTCATGGACGTACATTTGGTATTCGCAAACCTACAGGTTCAGGAAAATACACCTGGAATTGTTACATCTACAGGTTCAGGAACAAACACTTGGTATTGTCACACCTACAGGTTCATGAACATACACTTGGTATTGTCACACCTACAGGCTCAGGAACATACATTTGGTATTGGCAAACCTACAGGTTCAAGAAAATACAATTGGTATTGTCACACCAACAGGTTCATAAACATACACTTGGTATTGTGACACCAACAGGCTCAGGAACACACACTTGGTATTGTCAAACCTACTTGTTCAGTGAAATACACTTGCTACTTTGAAACAATTATATTTCAGAGTTAGAGTTTTCACACCATCCTTGTGAGATACATACCTGATCTAGTGTTATACATAACAGATGCATCAGGAGCTAATTCAGTTATTTAGATAAGTAAAATGTCATATTCAGGTTGTAAATGCAGTGGTATGTTGGAAAATATGTCTTAAAACAGGTGTTAGCATACCTAAATTCAGAGGAATTTTCTTACCAACGTAATTAAAAGAATATACCAACACATTCTGCATTGTATACACATAGTTGTCATCTTACACCTACATATGTATACCTAAAGCTGCTAACTTTGACAGGTGAAAATTTGTGCTTTTCTTATAAAACAAAACAAATTAAATTTGATTGAATCAAAATTTTGCAATATATATATCAAAGGACTTCTGAAATATTATGTGTCTCATTATTTCATAGATTAGATTTTTGCAATTACATTTATGTACCCCAAATTAGAGAAAATGTCACCCTCATGATAATAACATGCTATATGGTACATATACTAAACAAAAAAAGAAAGGTAACACTACTTTATTCTGTGATTAATTAATTAATCCCTTCATAAATCCTTACCAATCATGTATGAATAAAGTAATTGATCAATTCTGATAAAACTGCAGTCATGGTTCATTATAAAACTTTGTGTTCAGTTGATTTTATTCCACTGTAAAGGACGTTGGGGTCAATTTCAAAGGTAACACCATTAGTAACGGGTATGGCCACCGTTTGCAAAGTAAACAGCATTGCATCGTCGTCACATGGAACTCGTAAACTGGCGGATAATTCGAGGAGAGATGTTGTTCCATTCAGCGATCAAGGCTTGGGCCAGCTCCTGCAAGTTTCTGACTTGTACTCTTAAAAAATTATCACCTCAAAGAACTCGTTGACTAGAATGATTTGCAAGTAAATATCTTAAGCATTGTTTAAGTATTAATTTACAGCGTTGTTGAAGTATTAGTTCACAGCGTTGTTGAAGTATTAGTTTACAGCGTTGTTGAAGTATTAGTTTACAGCGTTGTTGAAGTATTAGTTTACAGCGTTGTTGAAGTATTAGTTTACAGCATTGTTGAAGTATTAGTTTACAGCGTTG
The DNA here is from genome assembly GCF_031769215.1 of Ylistrum balloti. Taxonomy (NCBI): domain Eukaryota; kingdom Metazoa; phylum Mollusca; class Bivalvia; order Pectinida; family Pectinidae; genus Ylistrum; species Ylistrum balloti. The sequence goes on from NW_026781896.1 coordinate 1,291,384, forward strand.
TTGAAGTATTAGTTTAGAGCATTGTTGAAGTATTAGTTTAGAGCATTGTTGAAGTATTAGTTTAGAGCGTTGTTGAAGTATTAGTTTAGAGCATTGTTGAAGTATTAGTTTACAGCGTTGTTGAAGTATTAGTTTACAGCGTTGTTGAAGTATTAGTTTAGAGCGTTGTTGAAGTATTAGTTTAGAGCATTGTTGAAGTATTAGTTTACAGCGTTGTTGAAGTATTAGTTTACAGCGTTGTTGAAGTATTAGTTTACAGCGTTGTTGAAGTATTAGTTTAGAGCGTTGTTGAAGTATTAGTTTACAGCGTTGTTGAAGTATTAGTTTAGAGCGTTGTTGAAGTATTAGTTTACAGCGTTGTTGAAGTATTAGTTTACAGCGTTGTTGAAGTATTAGTTTACATCGTTGTTGAAGTATTAGTTTACAGCGTTGTTGAAGTATTAGTTTACAGCGTTGTTGAAGTATTAGTTTACAGCGTTGTTGAAGTATTAGTTTACAGCGTTGTTGAAGTATTAGTTTAGAGCGTTGTTGAAGTATTAGTTTAGAGCGTTGTTGAAGTATTAGTTTACAGCGTTGTTGAAGTATTAGTTTACAGCGTTGTTGAAGTATTAGTTTAGAGCGTTGTTGAAGTATTAGTTTAGAGCGTTGTTGAAGTATTAGTTTACAGCATTGTTGAAGTATTAGTTTAGAGCGTTGTTGAAGTATTAGTTTACAGCGTTGTTGAAGTATTAGTTTAGAGCGTTGTTGAAGTATTAGTTTAGAGCATTGTTGAAGTATTAGTTTACAGCGTTGTTGAAGTATTAGTTTACATCGTTGTTGAAGTATTAGTTTACAGCGTTGTTGAAGTATTAGTTTACAGCGTTGTTGAAGTATTACTTTAGAGCTTTGTTTAAGTATTAGTTTAGAGCGTTGTTGAAGTATTAGTTTAGAGCGTTGTTTAAGTATTAGTTTACAGCGTTGTTGAAGTATTAGTTTACAGCGTTGTTGAAGTATTAGTTTACAGCGTTGTTGAAGATTAGTTTACAGCGTTGTTGAAGTATTAGTTTAGAGCGTTGTTGAAGTATTAGTTTACAGCGTTGTTGAAGTATTAGTTTACAGCGTTGTTGAAGTATTAGTTTAGAGCGTTGTTGAAGTATTAGTTTACAGCGTTGTTGAAGTATTAGTTTAGAGCGTTGTTGAAGTATTAGTTTACAGCGTTGTTGAAGTATTAGTTTACAGCGTTGTTGAAGTATTAGTTTACAGCGTTGTTGAAGTATTAGTTTACAGCGTTGTTGAAGTATTAGTTTAGAGCGTTGTTGAAGTATTAGTTTAGAGCATTGTTGAAGTATTAGTTTAGAGCATTGTTGAAGTATTAGTTTACAGCGTTGTTGAAGTATTAGTTTACAGCGTTGTTGAAGTATTAGTTTAGAGCGTTGTTGAAGTATTAGTTTAGAGCGTTGTTTAAGTATTAGTTTAGAGCGTTGTTTAAGTATTACTTTAGAGCGTTGTTTAAGTATTAGTTTAGAGCATTGTTTAAGTATTACTTTAGAGCGTTGTTTAAGTATTAGTTTAGAGCGTTGTTGAAGTATTACTTTAGAGCGTTGTTGAAGTATTAGTTTAGAGCATTGTTGAAGTATTAGTTTACAGCGTTGTTGAAGTATTAGTTTACAGCGTTGTTGAAGTATTACTTTAGAGCGTTGTTTAAGTATTAGTTTAGAGCGTTGTTGAAGTATTACTTTAGAGCGTTGTTGAAGTATTAGTTTAGAGCGTTGTTGAAGTATTAGTTTAGAGCGTTGTTGAAGTATTAGTTTAGAGCATTGTTGAAGTATTAGTTTACAGCGTTGTTGAAGTATTAGTTTACAGCGTTGTTGAAGTATTAGTTTACAGCGTTGTTGAAGTATTAGTTTAGAGCGTTGTTGAAGTATTAGTTTAGAGCATTGTTGAAGTATTAGTTTAGAGCGTTGTTGAAGTATTAGTTTAGAGCATTGTTGAAGTATTAGTTTAGAGCGTTGTTTAAGTATTAGTTTAGAGCGTTGTTGAAGTATTACTTTAGAGCGTTGTTGAAGTATTAGTTTACAGCGTTGTTGAAGTATTAGTTTACAGCGTTGTTGAAGTATTACTTTAAAAGAAAGATGCCACATAAATGCAGGTTCCAGAGTTAGTACTATTCTAAAATGTGCAAATTTTGAAAACATGATAAACAATAAAAATTTTTCTTCTTCTTTAAGTCAGAAAAAATCCCTGAACTTTGGACCTTAACCAGTCCACTTTGACAGCCCTGCACTAAACCAGTCCAATGTGACAGTCCTACCCTTAACCAGTCCAATGTGAAAGTCCTACCCTTGACCAGTCCACTGGGACAATCCTACCCTTAACCAGTCCACTGTGACAGTCCTACACTTAACCAGTCCACTGTTACAGTCCTACATTTAACCAGTCCACTGTGACAGTCCTACCCTTAACCAGTCCAATGTGAAAGTCCTACCCTTGACCAGTCCACTGGGACAGTCCTTACCTTAACCAGTCCACTGTGACAGTCCTACACTTAACCAGTCCACTGTTACAGTCCTACATTTAACCAGTCCACTGTGACAGTCCTACACTTAACCAGTCCACTGTGACAGTCCTACCCTTAACCAGTCCACTGTGACAGTCCTACACTAAACCAGTCCACTGTGACAGTCCTACACTTAACCAGTCCACTGTGACAGTCCTACCCTTAACCAGTCCACTGTGACAGTCCTACACTTAACCAGTCCACTGTGACAGTCCTACCCTTAACCAGTCCACTGTTACAGTCCTACATTTAACCAGTCCATTGTAACAGTCATACACTAAACCAGTCCACTATGACAGTCCTACCCTTGACCAGTTCACTGTGACAGTCCGACACTAAACCAGTCCACTGTGACAGTCCTACACTTAACCAGTCCACTGTGACAGTCCTACACTTAACCAGTCCACTGTGACAGTTCTATCCTGAACCAATCCACTGTGACAGTCCTACCCTTGACCAGTTCACTGTGACAGTCCTACCCTTGACCAGTCCACTGGGACAGTTCTACCCTGAAGCAGTCCACTGTGACAGTTCTATCCTGAAGCAGTCCACTCTGACAGTCCTACCCTTGACCAGTTCACTGTGACAGTCCTACCCTTAACCAGTTCACTGTGACAGTCCTACCCTTAACCAGTTCACTGTGACAGTCCTTCACTAAACCAGTCCATTGTAACAGTCATACACTAAACCAGTCCACTGTGACAGTCCTACCCTTAACCAGTTCACTGTGACAGTCCTACACTTAACCAGTCCACTGTGACAGTCCTACCTTTAACCAGTCCACTGTGACAGTCCTACACTTAACCAGACCACTGTGACAGTCCTACCTTTAACCAGTCCACTGTGACAGTCCTACCTTTAACCAGTCCACTGTGACAGTCCGACACTAAACCAGTCCACTGTGACAGCCCGACACTAAACCAGTCCACTCTGACAGTCTGACACTAAACCAGTCCACTGTGACAGTCCTACACTTAACCAGTCCACTGTGACAGTCCTACACTTAACCAGTCCATTGTGATAGTCCTACACTTAACCAGTCCACTGTGACAGTCCTACACTAAACCAGTCCACTGTGACAGTCCTACCCTTAACCAGGCCACTGTGACAGTCCTACATTTAACCAGTCCACTGTTACAGTCCTACATTTAACCAGTCCATTGTGACAGTCCTACATGTATATAACCATTACATGGTAATTTTACATGGTACTATCAAATCATAGTTTATATAGTTTCTTTTAAAGAAATACTTCACACAGATGGGTTGTTTTAGGATATTTGACATATAGAATTTATTGGACATATAGAGACCTCACAATGATTGGTTGTTTTTGACTGTTGGACGTATAGATACCTCACAATGATTGGTTATTTTATATTATTGGACATATAGAGACCTCACAATGATTGGTTGTTTTAGATGATTGGACATATAGAGACCTCACAATGATTGGTTGTTTTAGATTATTGGACATATAGATACCTCACAATGACTGGTTGTTTTAGATTATTGGATATATAGAGACCTCACAATGATTGGTTGTTTTAGATGATTGGACATATAGAGACCTCACAATGATTGGTTGTTTTAGATGATTGGACATATAGATACCTCACAATGATTGGTTGTTTTAGATGATTGGACATATAGAGACCCCCACAATGATTGGTTGTTTTAGATGATTGGACATATAGAGACCTCACAATGATTGGTTGTTTTAGATTATTGGACATATAGATACCTCACAATGATTGGTCGTTTTAGATGATTGGACATATAGATACCTCACAATGATTGGTTGTTTTAGATGATTGGACATATAGAGACCTCACAATGATTGGTTGTTTTAGATGATTGGACATATAGAGACCTCACAATGATTGGTTGTTTTAGATTATTGGACATATAGAGACCTCACAATGATTGGTTGTTTTAGATTATTGGACATATAGAGACCTCACAATGATTGGTTGTTTTAGATTATTGGACATATAGAGACCTCACTCTGATTGGTTGTTTTAGATGATTGGACATATAGAGACCTCTCAATGATTGTAAAAACCCTTATCACACATATGTTTGAATTTGAACAAACTTAGTAGCTCTTCATCCCAGCATGCTACTGGCACAATATCATGACTTTTGGCATTTAGTTACTAAGAAGTCATTTAGAGATTGTAACACATTTGACTCCTGTAATCTTGAAAGAAGGTCAAGATTCTTCATTTGAACAAACTTGATAGCCCTTCATCCCAGCATGCTACTGACACAATATCATGGCCCTTGGTTATTGAGAAAAGGTCATTTTAAGATTTAAAGAGAGACATGTGACCTTGAAAATAGGTCAAGGTCATTAACTAGATCAAACTTGGTAGGCCTTCACCCCATCATACATCTGGCAAATACCATGACCCTGGGCTTTTGGGTTATTGAGCAGAAGTCAAAAATGTAAATTGTTTACGACATACGATGGACAAGGCATAACGAACATTGCCAGTCAAAAGATGATTGCAAAGTCTCAAGTGACCAAAATACAAATCTAACAAATTTTCCAAAGAAATGGGGTAGGTTGAAACAAATGCCCCCAAAGTTCCTTTTGGATTGTGTACTTTGTTACCTGTAGGTAATGATGATAAAATTGGAATATCATTTGTTTATGTAGGTATGTTTGATGTATAGTATGTATGCTTTGTATGGTATATATGTAACATATGATATGATACATGTACCTGTCATTTATGATATAACACAGTTTAACAGATGTATCATAAATATATGTTATATATGTATAAGGTATGCTATATGTATGACAAATCTAAGGTTTTTATGATAAATGTATGATATATGTATATAAGGTATGTTACATGTATGACTGATGTATTGTATGTGTAAGTGTATGTTACACATAATATATGTATATATGTATAGAGTATGCTATATGAATAACAGATCTATTGTGTTTGTGATAATTGTATGTTATATATAATATCAGTGTAAAATATGTTAAATGTAAAACAAATGTATGGCATGTATGTTGTGTATAATATAAGTTTGCAACATATTAGGTATAAAGGTGGTAAACAGTCACTGTTTTGTACAATATGGCCAGGTCAAACACTGTTTATGCACATGTAACTTGAAAGTATGGACAATGTGAATGATGTGGAGAATGACAGCCCTCCTTTGAGAGGACAAGTTTTATAACATTGTGTCTATGTCTTGGTCAAAAAAACATTAACTTTGGACTTGAGGCACTTGACATGGAGAAATCAATGCCATGTCTTATCATGTTATTTAAATTTCGTGGCAAACAAATTCCAGCTCATGAATCTGAAATAAGCTTCAAATGAAATATTGACTTATTTTTACAATATATGCATAACTAGGATTGTACTTTTGTCACTTCATCATTGCCTAATGGGAACACCTTAACAAGTTTTAAAATGATTGTTTATATAAGCTGCCAACCTCGTCAAATTGTACATCTTCCAGTAACACATTTGATGAGTTCAGTGTTGATACCTATAATGACGAATGACACATCAATAAGAGGTTCACCTGCACCCACAAACATCTATAATAAAGAATAATAAGATTCAATTCCACAAATAATTTATCATCAATTTGAACAATTATATCACAACTTTCTGTCCTTGTTGATCAGTTTCAAAATTCACAAGGAGAAAAAAATAGATCATCAATGAAAATTGTTTTTACAAAGAAACAAAACAAAAGATTACAAATTCACTTTTAAATGTAACCTGACATCCCTAAAGTATCTTGGTTCTCACCATCATATGACTGTAATCATAAGGCTCTATATGTTGGATCTTTTTCCTTTTTTCTTTTATTTGTCCTTATGTCATCTCTTTGTTTTTATCCAATCAGTCCTAAAATTGGTCAACAAGAGACTACTGGGAAACCTAAATTTGAAATTAGATTCATCCTCTGTGTCTGAATTAGAAGCAGCAATAGCAAACTTGTCAGTATCCATGCTGACTGCCTTTTGATCATATTGTTATCGATCATTCCTAAAATCTATCATGAATAATTAGAGGGCATCATGGGTAAATCACTACATGAAATTTGAGAACCTTTTAATCATATTGTTATTGATCATTCCTAAAATCTATCATGAATAATTAGAGGGCATCATGGGTAAATCACTACATGAAATTTGAGAACCTTTTGATCATATTGTTATCGATCATTCCCAAAATCTATCATGAATTATTAGAGGGCATCATGGGTAAATCACTACATGAAATTTGAGAACCTTTTGATCATATTGTTATCGATCATTCCTAAAATCTATCATGAATAATTAGAGGGCATCATGGGTAAATCACTACATGAAATTTGAGAATGACTTATCCAGGAGTTGTCAAGGAAATAAAAAAATTTCAATTGTCTCAGATGAACAAGAAGGAAGTCTGAAAATGAGAAATAACAATACTTTAACATGCCGTAATTTGTGATGGCAACCTGTCAGCCATATTTATCCCTCATCAGTAACAAAATCAAGCCATGAGCTCTACAACGAATCAAAAGAACTCTACAAAATTTAAGATATTTGAGAAAGATTCATCAAGTGATTCCAAGAAATACAGTGTTTTCAAGGATGGATGGATCCAGGACCATGGATGAAGGGTCATGATTTATAACCATCCACCCTTGCTATAAAGCCAAACATCATTATAAACTATATATACTTGTGTAAATTATTTTTCACCTTCATGCACTTTGTACATTACCATCATTGAACTTAAACTTTCACACGGGGGCTATCTCATCATACACAACCCTTCGCCACCAACGTAGTTCCCAAAGGAGCATAACGTTCCAAAAAGGGGAGGTAGATGAAACTGATATAGATTAAGCAGAGCTACAATGTATAAGAATTATTGCCAGTAAGTATTGTTGAAATCAATTCAGTAGTTTAGGAGGAGTAGCGGCACTTCATTACATCTACAGTGAATGTGGATTTGGGGATGTTAACAAGAGCAAGTGGGAAAAACACACAAAACCGCACAAACATAATACATGTACAACTGCACATAGTTTGATCAGGTTGTGCCTAAAATAAATTGGTTCATCAATTTCCCTAATTAAGGTCTAACAGCCTATGAATGTTTCTTAATGTAAAATAGTCCATCTGCGTGTTCAACCTTTCAAATTAGTGACTACAAAAACTTCCCACCATATGTCTGTTATTTGGGATTATAAAACAGTTTTTCGTATTTTTATTGTAATTGATTTGTTTGTTATGTATAGAACATCTTGTTATATCAGTAAATCCCCTTAAATTGAGGAAATGGTTATTATCTTTTTGCCCAATTGATTATAAAACAAGAATATTCATTTCTTTCCAACGACTTCAGACTAACAAACAAATCTTAGTTATTTTTATGGATTGCAAATGGGCATTAGTTTTGTTTTACAATACGCCTCCACAGTTGTAACATCTGAATACTGATCACCTAATAATAAATCTGTCCAAACTCCCACTACACTATCAAAATCTTGCCTGCGGTTGAGGATTGTTGGCGACAGTCAGCCGTGACTTCCCATCCTTAAACACGGTACAATTTTATCAATGAAATTTGCGCACATGGATGACACAAGCTAACTTGCATGACAAATCAGCTGATATGTGAATGACAGGATTCTCTAACACCCTAAAACAAAGTATAGCACTTTGGGCTAGCTGGCCATTTAGAATAACCTCATCAAATGGTGAATTTCTACTTCCATTGTCAAACCTTTTAACCTTCTTTACAGAGTTGATTCAAATGTATTCTGGTTAAAAAATAAACCTATCCTATGTGGAAACAGTTCAATTTGGAGCCTTCTGAAAGCTATCAAATAGCTTTAACCAATCCTTCAGGCAGTTATCATATTTGGGTTTTACATGTATAATATCTCATCATTAGTGTAAAATCTTCTATGTAACTTGCTAATTTTCTAAAGATCACAAGACCAGTGTTATAGAATTATTATAATATGATCACAAGACCACATCATATGATTGTCTCGGCAAAATAAATTTCACCTGGCCAGCAGAAAAACAAGTTTTGGTTTTTGTATTTTAATGATTATAAGCAGTACAATTTGTGATTGACATAATCTTACATCTAATATATCAATGTCATGTTATATTTATAAAACTAGTCTAAGAATTTGATATTACACCAGCTTTTGGGCAAGTATATAAATCAAAAGAAACTTGCTAATTGAATTCAAAATAACATGGACATGAGGGTAAGATCTTCTTTGTATCAGAGTGTCAGATAAAAAAAAATCAATGTAGACAGAGTCAGATAGGGAGAATTATCACATTAGACTTGGTGCGAGATACACGATTATTGTACCCTGGACAGGTAAATCTACGCCCCTTTCCTCTATCATCAAAATTGAAGCTCGTCTTAATCAACAAGTTATTATAAATAGACATAAAATATCAAGAGTATGATTTTATTTGATCTTTTCTTTGCATGCATGCTAGAATTATATTATGTGATAGATTTAATCACAATGCCTGTTTTTGTTTACACAGAATACCCTTTGTCTCACACTCAGACGAGGAAAACGGGATAAAGAAATGTAACAGTGACTCCCTTTATGGTGAAATGGGGATTGATTATTAAGCTTTCAAACACATGGGAAGACTTGTGTTTGACAACTAAATATTCTCCGGTCAGAATGAGATCCCACTATCTCACCCAAAAGAGGGTGAAAGATTCTATTATACATGATCAGACAGAGTATGTCACATTGGAGAGGTTATCATACTGGACAGGATGTCAGATAGGAAAATCGACCATATTATGCAGGGTGTCAGCATATAAAGATGATCACACTGAACAGGGTGTCAGACGAGAAAAATGAGTATATTGGACAAGGTGACGGATAAGACATACACTAACAAAATCTCTTAGTCCATCACAGACGTTGGATGTTCTACAGAAAGGTTTCTATTTAGTGACAGAAATGCTATCAATGTTCTAATTACTCAAGGCTTCATTCTTATATTGATCTAACACTATACAAAAATATTGTGATACACTCTTCAAAACATGGGAGTCAGTCTAAATATACCAGTGATATATTTAATCAGTTCCAAAGAAAACCAATTATCTGTTTTCAGGTTTCCTGAAAGTGTCAATTTCAATTGATACAGGGTTTCAAGGAAATCCTACTTTTTACAAAACAGAAGTCTGTAAATGTCAATTATCTACGACACAATTGATTTATAACTTTGTAAATGACACCTGGTCTTATTTAATGGTACAGATACCTTGCTAATATCTTTCATACTGATTCTGTTGTATTAATCAATTAATAACCTTTATCATGTACAGTTTAATGTTATACAGTTTATCACATAAGCTGCCTTTCTTCAGTGAATTTACAGATGTAATGTTTTTGTGTATAGGTCACCAGCGTAACATACCCTGGAGCATTTTTCATTGGTTGCAAAAGTCAGAAATCAATTATGATGCCATAATATTGGCGCAATAATACAGCTGTCTCTATTTAATTTTGCTCTCCACAATTTTACTTCCAGTAAAAAAACTATCAAATATAACTGAGTTATATGATAAAAAGTATCATAGATTATGTTTTCATTTTGTATGAGATTTTATGAATCTCAGGATTGAACTTCAGCTTACTACGGTCTTTAGTGATTGTTAAGTACCTTGAGCCTTTAAAATTTGTTCATGGTCTTTGTCAAAAGCCTAAATCATAGAGTCTATAGGCACTTGTTCTGAACCTTAGAATACCAAAAGCCTAAAGCATAGAGCTAACAGCCATTTGTTCAGAGCTATGAAGAGCCTTAGGGATTTTTTCAGAGCCTTAAAACAGTCAAAAGCCTACAGCCTATAGGCATTTGTTCAGAGCCTTAAAACTGTCAAAAGCCTACAGCCTATAGGCATTTGTTCAGAGCCTTAAAACTGTCAAAATCCTAGATCATAGAGCTTATAGGCATTTGTTAAGAGTCTTAAAATGCCAAAAACCTTCAGCCTATAGGCATTTGTTCAGACCCTTCAAACTGTCAAAAGCTTATAGCTTATATAGTTACAAAAACCTTGTACCAAGAGTTTTAAGCAATTGTACATTGCCTTAATCTAGCAATTAAAACCTGAAGTAATTGTTGAGTGCCTTCAGAGACTGAATACCTGTATCTAGAACCTAGAGCCTAAATCATCTGTCCAGAGCCTACAAACTGTTGAAATACTAGCATCAAGGGCTTTTAAACATTTATTCAAAATTTTCCAAGACTTTTCATAGTCTAATCTAGAGTCCTAAATAGTTGTTTACAGATTTCAGAGACTGTCAAAATTTAGAGATTCTGGAGACATCAGAAATTGTTCATTTCTTTCTGATACTGTCTTCACAGCCTTTACTACTTTCTAGAACCATCAGTAATTGCAGAGCCTTCAGACACTGTCTAATCTTCAGTCTCTAGGACCATCAGTGATCGTCAGAGCCTTCAGACACTGTCTAAACTTCAGTCTCTAGAACCATCAGTGATTGCTCAGAGCCTTCAGAGACTGTCTAAACTTCAGTGTCTAGAACCATCAGTGATTGCTCAGAGCCTTCAGAGACTGTCTAAACTTCAGTCTCTAGAACCATCAGTGATAGCTCAGAGCCTTTTGAGACTGTCTAATCTTCAGTCTCTAGGACCATCAGTGATCGTCAGAGCCTTCAGACACTGTCTAAACTTCAGCCTCTAGAACCATCAGTGATTGCAGAGCCTTCTGAGACTGTCTAAACTTCAGTCTCTAGAACCATCAGTGATTGCTCAGAGCCTTCAGAGACTGTCTAAACTTCAGTCTCTAGGACCATCAGTGATCGTCAGAGCCTTCAGAGACTGTCTAAACTTCAGTCTCTAGAACCATCAGTGATTGCTCAGAGCCTTCAGAGACTGTCTAAACTTCAGTCTCTAGAACCATCAGTGATTGCAGAGCCTTCAGACACTGTCTAATCTTCAGTCTCTAGGACCATCAGTGATCGTCAGAGCCTTCAGAGACTGTCTAAACTTCAGTCTCTAGAACCATCAGTGATTGCAGAGCATTCAGACACTGTCTAATCTTCAGTCTCTAGGACCATCAGTGATCGTCAGAGCCTTCTGAGACTGTCTAAACTTCAGTGTCTAGAACCATCAGTGATTGCTCAGAGCCTTCAGAGACTGTCTAAACTTCAGTGTCTAGAACCATCAGTGATTGCTCAGAGCCTTCAGAGACTGTCTAAACTTCAGTCTCTAGAACCATCAGTGATTGCTCAGAGCCTTCAGAGCAGAGCCTGTATAAACTGCAGTCTCTAGAAACATCAGTAAATTTTTTAAATATAAATCCATCCTAGAGTCTAGGTTCTACTTGTCCATGGCCTTCTATCTATATTCCTAAGTTAAGCTATAAGTTGTACTTCAGTGCACTGGAATCAACATTATTTTCCCAAATGTCAGGGTTATAGCCTTAGGGTCAATTATAATGGAAATATTCAATTTGAAGACTTTTAATGGCCTAGGTTTTTATCATTACCATTTATTAATATATGAAGACCTTTAATAAAACAGGATGTAAATTATCATCAGGAAGTAGCTTCCTTTCCGTGTTACTCAGACTGTCTCGCTGCAAAAAATATTAAATCATTGCCCTTAACAAACTGGTGTGACAATCAATATGGTAAATAGAATTGAGTGCTCATTACATTGCCCGACCATTGAGTGCACACTGAATGTCATTCTTCTCTGTCATGTCTCTCTGATATAAACAGGCAGACTTAAGTATGGTGCTGTCAGTAACATCATGTTCTACACCTTTACGGTCAGTCCTTAACTGTAAGATCTACTTCACTAGCACTATCTCCATTAAGTTGTGATCAATCAACTGTGCAATTGTGTCAATCACGTTTACTTCCTCAAATTTCCCGAAACACCAAATTGATGGGTTTTTCTTTTTCGGAAAACCAATCAACAACATACAATTCCTTCTATTTCATCTCCAACCTTGACCTTTATTTCTTCTAAATGATTCTCAAAAAGACAATTATCTCATTGTCATAGACAAAGAGAACGTTATTGATGCACTTGATGTGTGGAGTTCAGTTGGTGTAACTAATAGTCAGTAATTGAACGATTTTCTTATATATCAGTAAATTAGAAAACACAACAAGGTATGCTTTAGATTCTGTTTTAAAGACTATCAACCATCAAAGCATTTTCAATTTAGAACTGATCACCATAATGGTGTAAGATTATGCACAATAAATGCTTTTAACACTAGAAGGTGGGAGCAGGTTTTAGGGATATTATCATGCATATCATGAATGTTTAATCATCACTGACAGCAAAAATGCTGCAAAGTCTTTGTGTAAAGGCTGATGTTTAGATTTCATTGAATCTTTTACTCCCATAATCCAGAGTCAATAGAAGAACATTGATGACAATCTACATACATTAAGCATTCCTATACAACTCAGCCGCCAGCAGCTAAAGGGCATTCATTGATCATTGCTTAAATGAAAATGGACATGTCGGGTGATTTCACTAAAGAGTCACAAATATACAGTGAATCGCATATCTGGTTATAGCCATGACTTAAAATCAAGAGTGAATATTTGGTGTCAAATCCATGACAATCCTGATAAGTCTGCTGCAGATACCGATGTATTCAAGATGTCTTACTTGCGTGATCAAGGTTGATTCCAACAGTATGTGTTCTACATTTATCGTAATTTAATGACAAGCATGGTTGACATATTTCGTCTCATGGCATTCATTAAAATCGGATAAAAGGAAGAACTTGTGTTTAAGTGAATATTGCTATCTGTAATCGTTTACCTTACATCAAATGAAAATATCTTTTAATAAGAAATTAAAAATAATGTCAAAAATCTTTCTACAGATATAGTTTTATAGTATTTAAACCAATCAAAAATCCTTTCTTGACATGAAAATAAATGTAGTATGTTTCCCCTCTGCCCATGTGTGTACATTGGGTAAGGAAGAGAATACCCTATACAAGAACAGTGTTAACGTCACTCTCTAGACATGGACCATTTAAGATTACACTCAGCTATAGTCATGTAAACTACGAAATTCTCTCCTAATTTACACATTGTACCATTCTGAGTATGATGCACAAAATAATATGTTCAGCTCATTTTTCGTCAAAAGTTTTTATATGTACTGTTAAAAAACTATAATTTCTTGTGAGGATAGCATTAAATCATTACCTGGATGTTAATTAACGCCCTTGGATTATATAAACCATTCATTTTAATTTGTTCAGCTGAGGTTATGGTTGCATATTTTTAGATAGTTAGAAAATGTCTGAGAAGAGCTTTAATTAACACCTCTATTGGGAACATTTCACATAACATCAAAAGGATCTGTAATATCAAGCCTAATCTGGAAAGACTTCAATATTTTTTTCGAGGAGTGCATTAATGATCCATTAAGTCAACTAAAAGTTTCCTGTAATCCATCATTTCTAATATTTCCAAGCAGATTATGTTTAGACCAATTAGATTTATTGAAGGTTTTTTAATCAAGAGTTCATAATCCCCAGAGTCCTCTTCGGTTCCAACAGGAGCGCTGCAGAGCTGTTACAATAATAACTGTACGGGAGGCGATCCTTAACTGTGTCGCTGTAAGTGTTGGGAGGGGATGGTCATGTTATTTCTAGAAATTTTATCACCTTTCTCTCTCACAATTGTTTTTGAATAGAATCACATAAATTAGCAGACTAATTATTTTAATGCCCCTTACATTACTCTTGATTAATTCTTGATTCTCAATAGCTGACAAAATTTAACTGAGAAATTACTGTAAAGTTTGTGTTAGAAATTTTGTATGTCTACATTCATATAATTACAAGCTGAAAAAACAGTCAAATTAGAAAACAATATCTTTCACAAAACATGGGGTGTATAATATATGAAACTTTCCTATGCATTGTAGTGTTCTCATAAACCAACCCATTCCTTACATACTGCTCCTCCATGAGTGTGTGGGTCTTTGCATCAGGCAGCTGGCTAGTGCCGTCACCTATTGGGTGTTATAATGACATAGATTGCCAAGGGACTGTATACATGAGTGGGTTTTAGAGATGACCTAGTATGATGTTACACTTAAACTGCAACCTCAGTACAGATCTGAAGAGTCAGTTATCACCTAAAGTACAGTCTTATTTTGATTTACTTGTTTAGTGAAACACCAATTCTCTTAAAACAATCATTTTATTGAATGATTATTTAGTAAAACATAACTTGATACAATGAGTCTTTGATGAGTCCTAAGTTATAAAAGCTTGATGAAAACTGATGCTTAAAGTCAAGTTCCCATTGTGATCCAAATCACTTTATGCATCATAAAAATAGATTAATCTCTCATGACCTTGTTTTTTTATTTTGGATTGTATTACTATCAACGAAGTGTCTATTAAAAAGGATGACAGTTCTTGCTTAAGTGACTGAATTCAAATATTCAGATCATACTAGAAATTTAAAAACATGTAACATTACAAAACATGCTCCTGAAATACCACTATTTAACATTAGTAACAAAACATATCTGTATGCTCCTGAAATACCACTATTTAACATTAGTAACAAAACATATCTGTATGCTCCTGAAATACCACTATGTAACATTAGTAACAAGACATATCTGTATGCTCCTGAAATACCGCTATGTAACATTAGTAACAAGACATATCTGTATGCTCCTGAAATACCGCTATGTAACATTAGTAACAAGACATATCTGTATGCTCCTGAAATACCGCTATGTAACATTAGTAACATATCTGTATGCTCCTGAAATACCACTATTTAACATTAGTAACACAATATATCTGTATGCTCCTGAAATACCACTATTTAACATTAGTAACAAGACATATATGTATGCTCCTGAAATACCACTATTTAACATTAGTAACAAGACATATCTGTATGCTCCTGAAATACCACTATTTAACATTAGTAACAAGACATATCTGTAAGCTCCTGAAATACCACTATTTAACATTAGTAACAACACATATCTGTAAGCTCCTGAAATACCACTATTTAACATTAGTAACAAAACATATCTGTATGCTCCTGAAATACCGCTATGTAACATTAGTAACAAGACATATCTGTATGCTCCTGAAATACCGCTATGTAACATTAGTCACTAATTAGCAATTTAATTGTTAGATAATGTTCAATAACACACTATGATGTCAAAGTGGTCTGGACCCAATCTCACACCTACTCAACATTACAGCATGAAGGTTTTCCAAATTGATATATCCAAGCATAAAGATTAGTAATATCAGGTCACATTACTGCTCTGTCACACCATTGTACTTTGGTATGAAACAAGAGGTAAATATAAGACCACCTTATAGCTCAAATTCTGACTTATGGAATCACCTCTCAGTAGGAGTCACCCAGAAGTCAACACTATCTTTTTATAAAACATTAAATCTTCTTTGATAAAGGAGGTAACCAATCTTTATCCAAAGAAGGACTTTAACTTTTTTTATCCAGAGAAGGAATTTAACTTACTTAGCATTTGAAGGACAGGTATTCTCCACATTCTCCAAGGACTACCAATTCACAGCAATTACTGCTATCAAAGTATATTTTGAGAACCTGATTTTTTTTTTTTGAATATTCACATCCTCCAAGGTCTTCGAGAAATTAGATATGTCATCCAAAATCTGCCAGTCTCTATTCACATGGTCTATTTGGTGTCATCTTCGGTAATAGTCCATATCAATTTTTTCGAGTGTGGTTCGAAGTAGGTGCACCCTTCACTCAACCCTATCAAAAGTTTTCACCTTCATTCAAATGAAATGTGAATGAAAATATTTTCACCTTTACACCAAACAGAATTGAGTTGGGGATTTAAAACATTGTACTCAATTAATGTAAGCATAAGTGTTGCTTCAGTATACAGCTTTGCGCCCTATTTATGAAAGGTCATGCTTGAAACTAGAGTTTCGATTATTAAAAGACTAAATCCCTTTAACTTGTCACATTTTTCTAAAATAGGCTTATATTTAAATAATGCATGACATTCACATTTCTCTAAAACAGGCTTATATTGAAATAATGCATGACTTTCACTTTTCTCTAAAACAGGCTTATATTTAAATAATGCATGACTTTCACATTTCTCTAAAACAGGCTTATATTGAAATAATGCAGGACTTTATAGGGAAACATTTACCTACCAAATTGCAGAGAGAGAACACAAAGCAAAAGGGAACATATTCAGGGATATACACGATGCTTTAACAGTGACAGTAGCTTAGGTGTAGGTCAGTCTGCCAAGCATCCAAACATTGATCAATATTCAGGCCACTGATAATTGTTCCTGAGTTCTGATTTTCTAAGCTTACAAGATGTCTTAAATGTTAGCTTAAGACCAAACTCTACACCCACGGATGCTACTTAATTAGGGAAAGCCAGACTGTAATGAATTATGTCAAAGGACTGAAACTAGTATATATTTTTGTTTCATAATTTGATCTGAGAACTGGGAAAAAGCGATGAAATCAATTTTTATATGGCATATCTTTTAAAACAAACAATATTTCAAATACATTCAGACATTAATAACAGACAGACATGTACTTGAAACATTTATCAGTTTTAGTACACAATCATTTTGGAGCCTTAAAGAGCAAGACCTACTCCATTAAAGATATTTTTTCACATTTTATTGACTGGAAATGTTGTATACTAGCAGATAATATATAATTTAAGATTTTTATAAAGTTTCAAATTTGAAATTGAAAGGACACCGGAGATATCGGTGCCAGAATAAGTCTCATTATTCAACACCAGGATATGAATATTAATGAGGAAATGTCATGTGATACATTCAGACGCGGTCAGAACTGAAACAAACATGGAGGAAGAGGTGAGCAGTACGTCCATGTGACATCACTTGTATAGAGATTTTACCGATGAATGCAATCAATACTCTATATATCCTGAATGGAAATCATCGAATGTATGTATTGATCACATCTTTCAATGCTTAGATATGACACAAAAACATACAGATTACGAGAAAAACTATGATTAATTGCAAAGAGGCCCTCAAATGGGGGCTACGATACGGTAACGAACATATAGAACATCGCGAAATGGATCTATCTAAAGCGAATATTCAATGATAAGAGTATTGATATGATTTTACAGTGACGCTAAACGAGTGAGCTAATTGAGAGCGATACAGAGTATTAACCAGCCATCTTCCTTCTTTTTGCCTCAGTGTCCCTCGAAACACATTTTCTTCCCCGCTTCCCTCGCACGCTTTCTACCATGTTGGAAGAAGACAGATATATTTACAGTTCCTTGCGCATGCGTCAGAGGGCAGGACTTCCCGCATAATTATGAATTAGCACCGAGTCGTTTCAAGTTCTTTTTTAAAACTATTAATTAAGTTAGATTGGTAGTGATTTACTTTAAAATTGCGGTATTACAGGGTTAGTCAGAACTTTTGCTACTTGAGAAAAATAGAAAATCATGAATTTTTTTATATGGAATAATATCGGCAGAGGAGTGGGTCTGGCTCTTTAAGGGCTGTTAAAATTCCACATTTAATCTCATTATTTATGCACTGATTGCACAGCTATGTATATTTTATAGTAAATTCATGAGTTTAGGCATACTTCACAAACAATTCGTATTCTTTTATACAAACACAATTATCAATTATTAGTAAGCAAGAACAAGGATGATAGAAGGGAAGTAACTCCTTCACTTTTCAGCTACAAATCAAAATGAATTGCAGAACCCTAATTTAGAGTACTCCAAAATGTAAACCACATAAATTTCAAAATCTAATATACAACATTTACAAATCAAGAAAGACCATTGATTCTCACAGTTGTATTAAAATTCAACCTAGGATCTTTCCACATTGGACCACTAGAATTTTTTCAGGATTTTTTCATGTTCATTATTAACATAATTTTCAAAATGATGGTGAATCTCATCGGAAAAAGGTAAGTCTGATGCTGCAGGTCATATTCAAGTCATGTTAAAATGCCTGCATATGTAAATAAAATCTCGAACTTACACGGTCACTAGCTTTTGTCTTCTTCATCCGCTTACTAGGTACTCTTAACAAGGAAAAAACATTAAGTCTTTTAATAGCACAATGATTAAGTGATTTATTGAACAAATCATAAACAAAAATGCCCAAGATAAAAATGTGTGGTTTTGTTTCAGGAATTTGCTGTTCTACCCAAACATATTTTGGCCTATAGCAAACAGACACATTTTTTTTGCAGAGTGATATCTTTAATATTTCGATTGTTGCAATCATTATTCTTTTACCCTCAAATTTATAACATTACTGGTAGCTTGTCTTATGGGTACCCAATATACATTTTGTGTGTACATAATCTGCAATCATTATTATCATACAAAATGTACAACCATGGTTATAGGGTAACCCCCTCATTTGTAATTATAAAATTTTAACAAAATACACTTGTTTATCAGTAAAACCTAAAAAAAACTGACAAAATAAATAAATGTGAAGTACCTCTGATGTTTACACATCGTATAAAATACTGATATATATATATAGATAGATACTTATCTTAATTTATCTATACTGCATACATCAGAAAAGAAAAAACTCGTACACTCGTCAAAATACTCTTTATAAATTGATAAACTAAATGAATTGATGACACAAAATTCCCACTAAAAACAAACATGGTGGTTGTGTCCGGCTTACAGTACATCCTGACTGACATGCCATTACCATGAACTATAACATTTATAAATTTGTTTCCTTCCATGCTTAATTAAGCAAAAATAACCTTACCTCTTATTTTTGGAAATGCATTTATTTTGGTCACAGTTGTATTATTAAGCAAGCTGTAACACACAGGCTTAATCTACATGTATCATTTAGTGCACTATGTGATGGTAAAGCCATACATTCTTGTTCAATCAAGACAGGATGAACTTGAGTGATGAGGGGATGTATGCTGACAATTGAATAGGATAAAGTTTTTTTCTTAAAACCTGCAAACAGAAAGACAATCATCAAGAATTGACAACAGAAAATTATATTCTGGAAAAGTTATTCTTAAAAAGATGTTACAGTTATGGACCTGGGTCATAATGGAGTCATCTGGAAAGTTATTTAAGGAAAAAAAGGGTTTTTTTGTTGTTTACTGCATTTAAAAAAAGTTTTTTTACAGATATTGTAAATGATGCAGATAAGCGCATTATGTTGAAAAAGGCCATGGCCCTTAACAGTCATCTGACAATCAATAAATCAATGGACAAACCACAGAATTTGCAGATGGTGGTCCGACAAATTCCGCTGACTTCCCACGATGATATTTTAGACTAAATTTGGTTGAAATCCATTCAAGCATTAAGGAAGAGTAGCGTTTTGGAGCAAAAGCATTGACTAACTTTCCCATTTGGGGCCCTGTTCCCAGGTCCCTAGGGGTTGAACCAAATTTCTGAATATAAGAAGTGATAACCCACCTGCAATGATGTTACAGACCAAATTTGGTTAAAATCTACCCAGGCATTAAGAAGAAATCGTGTTTGAAGCAAAATGTTGTCTAATTTCAACTTTTGGAACCTCATCCTGAAGTCCCTAGGGGTCAAACCGACTTTCTCAATTTAAGAAACATTTTTTTCCACCCTCAATGACTTTTTAGACAAAATTTGAATGAAATCTATTGATGCTTTTAAGAAGAGTAGTGTTTTGAAGCAAAATATTGACTAACTTTCCCATTTGATGCCCATGTCCCCAAGTCCCTAGAGGTCGCGTCAATATTCTGAATTTTAGAAATTATTTGGTTTGAATCTATTTAAGCATTAAGGAAAAGAACTTTTTGAAGCAAAATCTTTGACTAACTTTCCCATTTGGGGCCCCGCCTTCAGGTCCATAGGGGTCAAATCAACTTTCTGAATTTCAGAAATAATAACCCACCTACAACAATGTTTCAGATCAAATTTGGTGAGCTTGCACACCAGTAAACATGATAATAATATCTAATATTTGCATTTTCACAATTACTTTTTTTATTTACAATACTTAAAAAAAACAATGATCATCATTCATTGGATGTGAAATGCACTGAAGGAACAGCCGGACATCTGATGGAGTAGTAAAATAATTTATTTAGTTTTGGCTGGAAATTTTGCCAGACTTGACATCAAATGGAATGTGAACTTCAATTTTGCTGACAAGGCAGAGAAAATACATCAGAAATATAAATATATGATGATATGCCTTTAAATTCACATGGAATTATTCCATTGTACATGTATATACCTCTCCTATTAAGAATTGTTTCTGTACTTTCATTTTTTTTTAAAGAGGATGAAAATTCTCAAAAAGAATCAAAGGCATAAATTGCAAATATGGCCTGTGAAATAAATTGTCAAAGAAGATTGAAATTCTCCCAAAGGGTCAGAGATGAGAACCTTATTTCTTGTTGACATTTTAAGCACTCATAGTGAAGAAATTATTTTGATAGTACATTTTCATTTACATCGCCAGGAGTTGGTTTACTGTAAACATTTTAGTCAGTAAAATGATAAATCAAAGTTACTTTTATTAGACCATCAAAATACCTTAAAATAATTTTCAATAAATAACATGTACAAACACTGTATTTAAATGGGGCAATTATTTTTCTCATTATTTTTAAATAAATTGTACATCAAATTTTTTAATTACATGTATTTTTTTTATTTGCTACCCAACATTAACACAAATGTTCACAATAAATGTCTTTTTAAATCTAATGTAGTTTTTTTGACAGTCATGAACTTGAAAATGGAACAGTTTGTACACAAGTAGGCTAACAAAGGCATACTGATACATAGATTGGAATTACATGACAAGCATTTGACAGAAGTGTGTCATATAAAGTATACAATGTAATTTTCTGATGCAGATTTCTTCTTTGAACATGTACAACATTAAGAGGAAATAAATTTAAGAAAAAAAGAAAATTTTCAATAGAACATTTATGTCAGACAGTTGCATTATGGGCGAGTCCTACTGTCATGGAGCTACAGATCCACAAACTTCAGATCCCTTCTACTAGGTCTCTAATCATGAGTGGTTTGATCTTATACAAAGTGGCCAGACTCACCACTCCTTGTTGACAGGTGACAAATAGAACACCAGCAATGTTCAACTTTTTGACCTTCCCAAACTGGATAGGTCTAGAAACTGACCTCTCCATTCTATTGGATGTTACGATTCATATGGTGGAAAATCTGTCCAACCCAGTTTCGATACGTACATTTGTTTAAAAGCCAACCTCCCTGTCCTTAGATTGGACTCACACAAAGCAGGAGTTATCTTTCTTCTGTCACACAGTGTACACAATTCATAATGGAAACAACCACAAGACTATCAGATGTCAATCCTTGATCAACACGTGCAACAAACCCCTCCATACAAACAAGACTCTTAACCTTAACAAGTAAAGAACTGCTGCCTATTCGTGGTTGTGTTTGCTAAAATAATGATCTCAGCTGATAATACTATATACAAACACCTTCGAACACACCTTAAATCCTGTTTACATTTAACATTCACCACAACTTTTTAATTAACTTCCAAATAGACTAAACTAAACTCTAACATGGGACAAATCCAATCATAGGTACATAAAAATATAACTTTATCTTACAGGTTTTCAGACAAATATCAATATTTGTAAAAATCACAGTGATTATGATCAAATTAAGCCCCGATGTAGACAATCTTACAAAGTGACAAAGTTTATGACAACAGTTCAATTTTAACTTTTGACAAAATTTTTTAATTTACATAACGGTAATTGTCATATTTTCTTGGTATTCTCTTTCATCTTTACATTAACAGAAACAAATTACATAAAGAAAAATAATCAACGCCTAACATCAATCAAAGATGCATAAAATAGTAATATTACCCTAGATGAACTCAGTTCTAATATATGAAAGAAAAGAGTCCTTATATCCTGCGAAAGATATTGAGAGAAAAATCTGGTTAATATAGATAAAATCATAAAGTTACAATATATAGAGGAATATGTTAACATTCAAAGAAATAAAATCGAAATGTACTCATATGTATAGAGTGAGAATCTATAATACCTAGTGGAACAAAGTTCTAGCTAAAATAAAAAAATATATATATAACGTTCTAAATATATGTAGGACAACACAGTGATAACATTCAAGAAAACAAGTTTCATATGTACTCATAATAATCTATAATATCCAGAGGAACAAAGTTCTAATACAGCAAAGCTCTGATATGTAGAGGAACAAAGGTCTAATACAGCAAAGCTCTGATATGTAGAGGAACAAAGGTCTAATACAGCAAAGCTCTGATCTGTAGAGGAACAAAGGTCTAATACAGCAAAGCTCTGATATGTAGAGGAACAAAGGTCTAATACAGCAAAGCTCTGATATGTAGAGGAACAAAGTTCTAATACAGCAAAGCTCTGATATGTAGAGGAACAAAGTTCTAATACAGCAAAGCTCTGATATGTAGAGGAACAAAGTTCTAATACAGCAAAGCTCTGATATGTAGAGGAACAAAGTTCTAGTACAGCAAAGCTCTGATATGTAGAGGAACAAAGTTCTAATACAGCAAAGCTCTGATATGTAGAGGAACAAAGTTCTATTATTAAAAAAATGAAATTAAAAAAAAAAAAAAAAACAAAGTTATTACATGATATACAAGAACAAATCTCTTTCATTGTTCAAAGTTAAATACCGACAGAATCAAAATTCCTAAGTTCCATCATCCAGAGGAACAGAATTTTATGTTAAGTGAGACAAATTATGCTAAATACCCAGAGGAACATAGGTCTTATATCCAAAATTTTAATATATGCAGAAACAAAGTTCTGTTATCTGTGGAACAAAGTTCTATTATCTAGAAGAATCAAGTACTATTTTCCAAACAAAGTTCAGTTATCAAGAGAAACAGAGTATTCTTATATTGAGGACAATGTAAAAATACACGAAGGATATAGTTCTAATATCCAAAGTTTTAATATCTACAGGAACTAAAGTTTCCTCACCCGGACAGACAAGTTCCTAACATCATGAGGAACAAAGTTCTGTTATTCAACAGGAAAAATTTCCATTATTTTTTCTTTATAAATGCTGTCATTTTGTTTCAACTTCAAAAAACTCCACATTTAAACTCAGTTAAACAAAACATGGACATTTCAGTCTATCATTGATCACCTTTCCAAATCCACATTGAAATAGCACATCCTTGCTATTTGTGTTTTAGTGAATGAGCTGTCAAATAGCTTTTGATTGGAAAACTCTTCCCACAAATCTTGCAACTATATGGGCGGATACCAGTATGTTTGGCAATGTGGCAATGCAACTGACTATTAGTTTTGAACTTTTTTGTGCACTCTGAACAGCTGAAGCGCCGTTCCCCAGTGTGGTCCATTCTGTGACGTACAAGACCAGATCTAGTTTTGAAGGTTCTACCACAGGTTTCACAAGGAAACAACTGTCTGTCTGCAGAATGTGTCTCAAAGTGACGATCAAGTTGTCCCTTTGTCTGGAAGACTTTGAAACATTTTGAACACTTGAGCAATGGTTTCTCGGAATTATGTGTAGCTCTATGATACACCAAGTCCAGCTGATTATTGAACGTCTCTCCACATGTGTCACAAACAGTCATCCTCTGTTCTCGGTGAATAAGTTGATGACTCATTAGAGATGTCTCCAAGTGGAATATCATTGGGCATTTGTCACACTTGTGCGATTTCTTCATGGCATCACGATTATGAATAAGCTTATGATACAAGTATGCCATGTGGGATTTGAACACCTCATAACATTGCGTGCACGTGAAGCAAGATTTCTTACAAGAGCCATCCTCTTTGTGATTCTTCATTTGGTTTACTCCGAGTAATTCTGATGGAAAATTGTCCCGAAGTTTCTTTGAATGGTGTTTATCAGATACTTGTAACTGAAAGGAATCCTTATGAACATTTGGTTGATTTACATCAGACATTAACCCCTGTTTCAAAGATTGCTGTTCAACCTCATATTCTTCTAACTGGTGTCCACTGGGCATATTTTCCTGTTTTTTTGATTGCTGTACAACCTCAAAATTTCCCCCGAAATGATATCCACTGGAGAATTTTTCCCTTTTTTTCAATTGCTGTTCAACCTTGTATTCTTCCAACTGGTGTACACTTGACTTTTTTTCCCATTTCTTTGATTGGTGATCATCAATTACATTTATTTGAAAGATATCATCATGTTCTTCCAATTGTTGAATATCAGGCTGTTTCCTCTGATTCATCAATTGATGTTCATCAGACACTTGCAATTGGAAAGTACCTTCACATTCTTTCAATTTGTGTAAACCAGACATTTCCCTATTTTTCTTTGACTGTTGCACACTACATACTTGTTCTTGCAGTTGAAATTTATCCTCACATTCTTCTGATTGGTGTTCATGAGAAATTTTTGACTGTGAACCATTTCTGTGTTCTTCTGATTTCACTAAATCAGCTGTTTGATATTGCAAATTCTGTGCACTTTCCTCCAACTGCTGCACGAAAGCTGTCCGAGACTGCAAGTTAGTGTTCACTTCATTATGAGTAAGTTCTATATTAACAATATTAGCATCATCGTTTTGAGAGATGTTCACTTCATTGAATGCCATTGGTATGTCAGAGTCTGCCTGTTCATGGCTCTGAAGTAATGCTTGAGAGTTGAAAATATTTCCGCATGCTTTACGCTTGTGGCACTCCACAGATTTGGGATCTGTTTCCAATTCCTTCTCTGTATCGGTGGTGTGTGTACTGAGATGTCTCTTCAGTTGTCCTATAGTTGGAAATCCTTTAGAGCACTTATGACAATGAAATGGCATGTTTCCAGTATGATACATATCATGGATGATCAGTTCATTCCTTGTTTTATAAGAATTTGAACATTTGTTACAGGAAAATGGTTTATATCCTATATGGTCATACTGGTGCCGAAGCAGACCCGATTTTGTTTTGAAGCACCTTCCACAGATAGAACAGAAGGAGACATCATGAGTGTCACCATGGAGACATAGGCTTTCAATAGAAGAGAAGAAATCGCCACAAACAACACACTGATACACATCATCACAGCCCTTTAATGCTTTGTGAAGTTGAAGTTGAATTTCAGATTTGAAGTTCCCCTGACATCCCATGCAGTTAAAAGTTTGCACTGATTTGCGTTTCCTAGGTATATACCTGTGCATAGGTTCCTCTGCTTTATCCTTTACCAAATATCTTTTTTGAACAACATTTTGCAAATTACGGTCTTCATTTTCTTCCTTCATATATTTGTCTTCACTTTTCTGTAAGTATTGAACTGTGTTTCGCTTGTGTTTTTTCAATTTATTTGTGGGAATTTTGTCACAAACCTCTTCATCGCTGAAATTCAATTCTTCAATCCATTCATCTGTATCCTTATATACACGTCTTTTCCTTCTCTGTCGAAGTGAATATCTCTTTGGTTGTCCAACAGAATTTTCACTTAAGACGTCATGTGGTAGTGCCTTTGCTTCTTTGGTGGTAACTGACGAGGTCTGCACAGAGGACTCTAGACATATCCCACTGTCATTACCACTGCTATCTATGTCATTTGTAAGGTCAATTTTTGGTTCAGTTTTCAAAGCTTTCTGATTGGTATTACTGTCATGTTCCCTCTGGATTTTTCTTGAAAGACTAAGATCACTTTGAGGTGTTTCAGACTCATCTGCTATGACTGATATTGACAACTGTTCCTCACAGCATGTATCTACAGGGAGAGACCTGTCCAAAAATTCTAAGTATTCTTCAGAGATATATTTCCTAAACATATCCTCAATTGTTTCCAGCATATTCTCACTGGAATTAATATAAAAGTCCCTGTCTTCTGTCGTCGAGAAGGAAGATTCCATATCAGTAGAATTCTTTTTGTACTTTTTAACTGGATTTCTTTGGTGAAGAAGTGTTGTGTCTTCATTTGTTTTGGAAAGTTTCCCTTCAGGGACTTTAGCAGTGTTTTCAGAAGGGCTCTCTTTTTGGATTTCCATGGTCTTTCTAACAGATTTACTTTCCAAGGCCTCCTTTGAAAAATTTGAGTCAAAGGTTTTGGCCATCTCAGATGTATTCACCTCAGTGGTTTCAATTGTTGTTTTAGAATATTTCATTTCAAAGACTTCAGCAATCTTCTGAGAAGATTTGACTTTGGAGGTTTTAATTATCTTTTCTGATGGTTTCATTTCAAAGATTTCAGCGATATTCTGGGAAGATTCGGTTATTGCAATGGTCTTGTCACAAGATTCCCTGTCAGTAACTCCATCTATCTTCTTATATATTTCTCCTGATTGAAGCAAACTCTGATCGTTTTCATCCTCATATTCAGCTGATGTAAGATCTATGGTAATACAGACCTTGACATCCTCTTTTTTTGGGATATTTTCAAGCTCGTCATGGTCAGTTGGCTCACTTATTTTACATTCATTTTTGTTTGAAACTATTTCAGTGACCTCTGTTTGAATGTCATGAAGTGGCAGCCAAACAGCTGGCGATACTGCAATTGCCCAAGGGAAATCCATCACAGGTTCTATGGCTGGTCTAAATTTCTTGGTCTCCATTGGGACAGGATACAGGAGAATATAGCTGGTTTGGCTGTTAAAAGATAAAACCCATGTTGTATAGGGATTGTCTGTCTGAAAGTCTGAGCTCTATTATTGTAAATATAACTCTAAAAAGTCTTCTTAAGCTATACCTTTTGTGTGCTACAGTATGCCAAAATATAAATAAAGTTGGTTTGACACATCCAAATGACCGAGAACCAAATGTGTGCCACAAATGCCCTCGTCAATAGCAAAACTGTTCAAATATTTACCTCTTAATGGACATTACATTTAATATGCATACAAGAGAAAGATATTTTTACTTCAAATTAAACTTTGAATCACAACTGCATAGTGGTCAGAGTAATAGTTTGCAGATTTGCATTCATCTACAGAGCTGGCTAATTTGGCAAAAGCAAGATCTAGTTTAAAGCCATAAACAGTGGCAGTCTGATGAATTTGTTGACAAAACTGAAAGGTTTAAAAATGTTTAATAATTCTTTGGAAGACTGACGACATCTACACAATGTAGTCTTTCTCTGTACCGAGTTTCATTATTTTGACCTACTAAGGGCTTAGGAGGAGTTACGAAGAAAAGATATTTTGCACAGAAAAATCTAAGTCCAAGGGCCATAATTCCTGTATAATATGTTGAACAGCATTCTTCTTTCCATATACACATCTACTAATGTGGTCTTTCTTTGTACCAAGTTTCATTAAAATCCTCCAAACGGTTGAGGAGGATTTGCGAAGACAATGTATTTTGCATAGGAAAATCTAAGTCCCAGGGTCATAACTCCTCTAAAAAATGTTGAACAGCATTCCCCTTGCAATATTTTTGCACATTTACACATTGTGATCTTTCTATTTACAATGTACCAAGTTTCATTAAAAGGGGTTTAGGAGGAGTTGTGAAGACAGATAAATGGGGACATATGAGATGACAGAATGACTAGAATGACAGGAGGGTGTAACACTGTATGCCCCGGCCTTGTATGGTGGGGCACAGAAATTGCACCACCATGGAGACTTTTATAGCAAAGTGAAAACATGATAACACAAAGTGTGACATTATTCTCCGCCACCTGTAGCTTAAAAGAAAGACACACAATCATATATATGTTAATATTACAACAAGTTTAAATTCTATTTCTTATCTTTAATTGTTCCATACAAAGTATTGAAATGAAGAACTTCTACTAGAGTACTAGCTTGATGCCTGTATAAAGTTTTGAGTACCAGGTAATTGCCTTGAATGGTTTAAGAGAACTGGTCTGAAATAACTTAATTTCGTTTCTGTTTCGATGGTAACAGAAAAAATATTGAAATGGAGAACTTTCCCATAGCAAAATATACCACAAGCTTAATTAAGTGTAAAAAATTATGAGCAGTAAATAAACTATGCACTGTACTCTGTAACGTGCGTTAGTTGTATATAAATTAAGTGTAAAAAATTATGAGCAATTATCTTGAATGGTTTCAGAGCACTGGTCTGAAATTTGTGATGAGAGTTATCTGTTTTCATGTCAACAGAAAACAAGAGATCCCAGAAGGATCTTGGTGCTCTCCATTGCTTGATCTTTACATGCTCTTTGAATGTTGGATCTTTTCCCTTCTTATCTCTTCTCTGTTTTTCGCTCTTAACGATAGGACATTTGAACATTCCTTTGCAAAAATAGTGATGATAATCTTTACCTGTCGAATCCAAACAGGCCGTCTGGAAGCCATTTTGTTTCTTCTGATCAGTCCCAAAATCAAACGAGCACAAGGAGAGACCAAAGGGAACATACGTATGAAATTTGGGAGATACCCATTCAGTTCTTCTTTAGAAAAAGCAATTACAATCTTTACTTGGCAAAATCTTCGATGGCTGCCTTCGGCCATTTCATTTGTTTCTGATCATTACAAAAATCAAACAGGCACAACTAGGGATCAAGGAAAGCATACACATGAAATTTGGGAAAGATCTGTGATGTAGTTCTCAAGAAATAGCGATAACAACTTTCACAGGCAAAATCGAAGATCCTAGGAACCTTCCTATCAACATGAACCCGTTCCCCTTTTCACCCCTCCCTTCCCTCCCTTGGGCTGGGAGCTGAGTCAACATTTAGCTTTATTTTCATTTCCTGCACCTGCTTGGATAATTTTTACCATGTCTGATCAAAACAATATGGCATACTATTGGTATCATAAAAGAAGTTGATGAAAACTAAAAAATGTAAACTGTGTGAACCTGTTTTGGAGCACCTCCATCAGGTTTACCAGGGTTCTGTGGGGTAGCAATGTGACAAGTACATGTGAAGTCCTTCCAGACATGAATTCTCCTGACAAATTATTGTAAGGTTGGTTAATGAAAGTGTAATGAAAGTAGGACAGTCATAGGTGACTGTGACTTCCATAATCAATTTTTGAATTTTTTTTTCTCAACTTTAATGTGTTCTTCAAATCTATTTAGCAGAAAAAAAGCTACAATTTTCATTCCAATATTGAGTTTGTAAGAACTAAACCATGACACATTCGTTTTTACATCTACTTCATTCTGACCCATAAAATACCTAGAGCCCAATGAAATATTTTGATGTATCAACCTGCAAACAAACATAATGGAGTGGCCACAGGATGACCCTAATTGGCATCATTCTTTTTTCAAAATTAAATCACTTTTAGTGAAATGATAATAAGACAATTAAAGATATCAGTAAAGTTGGATATTTCCATCAATCACGATAAACAGGGCCCTGGTCTCTAGCAGCTAGAGCATCATCTCTCCCTACTGACCAGTAATATCTAAACTGTCATAAAGGAATTTAGTTCAAAGTGTCGCAGATATGCCGATATTAAGTGGTGTGATCCAAGGAGTGGTAAGCTGTTGATGTAGTACCAAACTGACCATTTGCATATTTAATAACCTAGAATTATCACCATAAATGTTGAAACATGCGTATGGAAAATGAAAATCAGACAATAAATGCTGTTTTAAGAAAATAAATATTTGGTATGAATTAAAAAAAAGAAATCTTGAAACTTTCTTGAGGTCGTCAAGTCACATCTATCATGAAGAATGATACATGTAGATCTAGTAATATTTTTTACCTTATAAGTATATTGACAATGTCTGTCAGTCAGCCTACACAAACTGGAAGTCTATTCCAAAATAAAAAAATAACACATGGTACTGATGTTTCATGTCAGAAGATGTTAACCTCAAATTATACGTTTCGTTTAATCATCTACATTACAATAAATTCAATGGGACGCTATATATGTAAGATTCATACGACAGCCGATCGTGACTCCCTGTGGGTAGAGTACAGTAAACCCTGAAATTTGCAGAACATGGCTCCGTGGGGACAGTATCGTCTATTATGGAACCATACTCTACCCGATTTTCTCCGCAGCGAAAACGTGACAGATGATCTTAAAGACCGTTGAAACTATATCCAGACATGCCCACAGAGCTATTTGCCTACTTCAGTTCGAATGAGTGCATGTATATTTTCAAAATTTTCGTACAGACCAGTATGAGCTCTGGGACTTGATATATTATGGTTTCACATGTATATGTAAATACAAAAACTTAAAAAATATCACTGATTTTAAAATTCACCACATACCTTTGAGCAAAGAACAAAGCTAGCCGAGTTTCTAACCGGGAAAAATTCAACCTTGTCAGCGAGCGAGGGAAATCATGCATCTGCTGCACAAACTACCATGTACGCATGCGCAATATGATAGCCTAGACCAAATGTAGGGCCCATGGGCTGGTTGGCTTATACATATTTATACATTTTACGAAGTCCCCTAATACTTTTCATTATTTTTTTTTTTTGCTATAGAAAAATATATGTTGGCTACATAAATATAGAATACACTATGCATGTGTACATTAAATAGTGAAATGACTCGAAGTCGTATTTGAGTATACAGAAAACTTGGGCTACCCTTCTACTGTTTACGTTTGTTTTAGGAAAGTATTGTGTATGTAGGCCTATAATGTGTTTTCACGAACTAACAACATTTTCGTCAAACTATGCAAATTGAAGTTCCTTCTATTTTCTTAAATCAGCAGTGATGATTTATTTCATAAAAGAGGGAAATTATTGAATCTTATATTGACAATCCTGTGCCTATGAATTACACGTATTTCATACCTGTGTATATTGGTTGATCAAATATCATGTATTATTTTTTTCTGTACCATAGCAGATCGCACAACATGGCCTCATAATGGAAATATCAACCTACCTGTTCAACTTATTAATCATCAATTATATTCTGACCTCTTTAATCCCAGTCTCTTCTTTTTCAAACAAGATTTTTTTCAAACAAGATCAACTGTACGCATGTACCTGTATTGCAGGGAGAGCGGAGTCATTGCAGATTGAGGAGGGTGCGGTGAATGGGGAGGGGGTTGTTGGCGACTTTTTCCCAGCCCTCCACTATACAAGTGTTATGAAAATTTCTTTCTCTCTTTCATTCGTTCGTTCTTTCTTTCTTCTTTCTTTCCGAGGTTTTCTTTCCGTCCGTCCGTATGTTTGTCAATCGCAGCTGAGGTTTTCCTTTCATAATGGTCTGAACTTTAAGTATGCGGCTTTTTAATAGCAAAGCACAGATTAAGTATAAACTATAGTTCCTTATCGCCATTTAAACTTTCCTCAGTTCTCTCCCTCCTACCTATATTTGATATTTGAATTTCCAATACCAAAGTACAAATCAGGGATAATGTGTCAGCCCCTTGTCGCCATTTTCAACACTCACTTGTTCGTTTTTCCTTTCTTTTATTTATTTATTATTATTTTATTTTTTTTGTCATAAATTCTTGTATAAGTGTACGCGTGATTTTTCAGCAAAAGGTCTTAAATCTAGTTTCAGTTTTTATAACCATAGTTCATTAGTCAACATACTTTGGGTGTTGCAATAATTGTATATTTTACAAAGTAATTACAATGTACACACATGCTTGTGCGTTTTTCGTCTTTCTTTACCACAAAGATCAATATTCATAGAGTTTCTAATTCACTTTAATTTTACAAACATGCCATTCACAAATGAAGAATGCTGTTTATCATAATCACGAATAATATTGATATTTATATAGTTATCATGTTATTCAGGGAATGTACCCATGTACAATAAATCTTATTGTGACGTCACTTTAGATAATCAAATGACGTGACACATTCACAGACGAAATGTGACGTAATAATAAAAACCATAGATATATAGAGCGGATATTGCCAAGTATAACATTGAAAATATCAGTTTTCTATCATATTTGCTTACAAAAATCGATCATGTGATAAAAAGGGTATGGAATTCGCTTTCATTAAATATGTGATTTATGAAACTCGTCACGAATTTAAAATAAAAAAAATAAACCTTTGACTCGTTTACTTCACATATGAAATGGAAACTCGTGAAAGATTATATATATATGAAATCATCATTTCGCTGATCTATATCTGTTGGTCGCAATTTTCTTTATTATCGTCTAGTAAGTCTCAAAATCGCCTGAAATTCCGACAAATATACTCAATACTGAGGAGGTCAATATCAGGCAATTGGTGTATGCTCAATAAGGGACCAAGTGAAAACTACATAATATAATATTTGAAAAAAAGTTTTGAAAATAACAATAAATAAATAAAAATAAACACACACACATCCGCCGGACAAGATGAATCAGGCACGACTAGTTACCAAAATAGCACCAAAATATGAAGAAAATATGGTTATTCAAACATTTTGAACCTTCAAACAAAAGTAAGACAGGGAAACTTGGTAAATTTGTTATTACATGCCAATAATGTAAAATGTAATTTATTCACTGAAAAACTCATTTCCACTTTACAGAAACACATTTCCCAGATATTATAACTGTAAACAAAAACAACAAACTATGGATAACAGAAGCAATCAAAACGTAGGAACAGATCAAAGAAATATTTCATAAGGATTAAAACACCATTGTCAGAAGCTAAATAAGAACGTACAAGAAGCAAAGTTAATCTTATGCTTAAATACACAAAAAAATACTTTTTATGCTAATGTAGACGGACTCGTCATACTGGGCAATAATGCGTATGCTCTTTGCTTTTTCTGCTATAACATCCGTATTTAACTCGGTTAAAAACCTACAAACCACACATGACTATGTAAAATTCAGCATTCTAAAACACCGTCTTTTTAAATCCCTTGCTGAAGTCAGTTTAACATAAATGGTTAATGAACATGAGATGGACTTTAAAAGATAGAATGTTATACGTGCTAACATGATCAGCAAAATCACACGTGATGGACGATAAATTATTCACAAACATATCTATGGTATCCGTTGATGTCTATCATCTCACTATTTCCTATTTTGCTGTAACCCCACCTTAAACTCGAAAGTCTTTCACATATCTATATGTATCAATTAATCTCGGGTTCATGCATGATAGATTAATTTTACATGTATTTATTTGTTACGGAAAGAGCGTAAGTCAGTTGTAATAACTTTTTGTCAAATTTATTTATCTTTTGTTGGCAATAGAATTGAGTTAAACTAAACTATCGGAGTGAATCTCGCAACAGGGTTCGCAACCTTTTCGTTCAAATCAAATCTTGGACCCGGAATTTTGTTGATGTGGGATGAAATCACATAAATATTGTCATCATTGTATATACTATTATCTTCATGAGCTCATTTCCAGGGGTAGACCCAGGTAAGTTACATTCAATTAACGACGGATTGATAAAAGCGGAAGTAATTATGTTTTCCCAGCCAGAATACTACTGGAATGACAGAACACGTGGAGTTCCACGTGATGAGCCATTAGCATGGTAACAGTGTAAATCATATTATATAGAAATAACAGAAGTGAGGGTCTCATTACGGCACGAGGTATAGCTACAGCATTTGTGTCAAAATTGGCGCGGAAATCAATGTTTTATAGACGAACAAATATATATGCATACAATATTCTACATATACACTTGGCCATACGCTAAGGACCAGGAATTTCAGTATTGAAATGAAAAAAAGCTGTTTTTTTTTCTCTGTAGTAACAATAAATGCAGTGTCTTTTTGTTTGGGTGAGTTTGGCTCTGTATGCCACCACGTGACACAACCCGAATTAAATTGGAGTGCCTCTTACTCTGTCGAAACACGAGTTTGCTTTGACAAATGCTGTAAGAATGCCAGCTTTTGGAATGGTTCAGTGTAGTATGACATACAGGAAAGTGGCTGCACACTTTTCTCTTTTCTCCAAACTTGAATGTCATTGATGTAACTTTTCAGTTTCGATGCCCACCGATAAGCACACAGAACCCGTCTCGTTCATAGCTATCTTCAACAAGAATTTGTTTTTCTTTTTTGGGGAGCTTAACGTCCTTGTTCCGGTTATAACCGAGCCTAGGACACTATGCGTCTTCAACGAGAATTGATTGGACTGCAATTTCACCATACATAAACCCATTTGAACATGTGCGGGAGTGTCTTCTATCAAAAGTCAATACACAGGGTCCAAAGTAACCGGAGAAGTACGGGATGCATTGATTCAGGAGTGACGGAGATTTTCTAAGAACAAACTTCGGTTTCTAATTAATAGAATGAGACGAGGAACAAAAAAATTGTACAGGAAGTGTGGTGGCTATTCCGAAATTGACATTTTCTTACACAGCCCAGTAGAACTCGTTGGTTTGTTATATTCTTGTTATGTTTTTAGTAATTTGATGACGTATAAGTTTTAGTCAAACTTTTTTTATAGTCTTCGGGAATGCTTATTTTAGGACGTCCTTTTTTTATAAAAAAAACCCCAATTCTTTGTTTTAAATTCATGTCATTATAATTTTCTACATCTACTACTTAAACTCCACACCTTAGGAATTTTCTTTAAATATCATTTATGACCGTAATGTCATGAGACTTGGTGATCTTTGACCCTCATTCCTCAGAAAGTATTAGCACAATCTGTTTGGCTGTGGTGCGGCTTTTAACAAATACATGCGGTATTATCATGCTTGAGTCTATTGTTTAGAAAATAGACATGGTAGCTGTGACGACAGTATGTGATACGATAGTAAGACTATGTAGCATATATTTGTAGGTAAAAATATGTATGATACAGATGGAACCTAAGTATATGTTTAGGAGTCAATGTAGAGCTTCAAATAAACCAAAATAAACAAATAAATAAAACAAAACCAAACCAAAGCTAGAAAGAAATGCTGAGGTTATTAGGAACATTTCGAGCAATATATCTCCACCATCAGAAAACTTACTTTGTTTATCATAAGAAACCACCGAAATGGAACATAACGGACGGAAAGCCACACGTATCATACAGGTTTGTGGTGAGTTGTTTAAGGTTTTGGTATTTTTGATTTATAAAGGTAGATAAACCTACAGAGGTCGTTACTTTCCTCTCGTGGACATTCCAACGTCACAACATCTCTACAGACACAACATAGGGATACCGACATGTCAACGATATTGTAATTCACATTCAAGATAGATACATTGAGGAAAATAGGAGAACAAAACTATGATATACACAGAAACTCTTGCAGCAGTGAAGTTTATATAGAACCAGGCGTTCGGGAATAAGTGCGTCTTCTGTTTCAACGACGACACTCGCCATTTAACTCTCGGTAAATCCAAGCAAAAACAGTTCATATAATGTAGGTTAATAGCAAATAGCAATGACACTGCCAAGCATATAACGACCATTGATTACACCTAACGTTCTATCACACAATCAAGTAGAATAATTTAAAGTGAGATAGATGTATTGATGCTGACAATAAAACACAATAAAACAATAATAAGACAATAAAACATTCCCTTGCCGATCTTCATTATTCCGGACATTCTGTCAGCTGTCGTCATCAGGATATTGGGAAAACCCCCCCGAGAACATTACACCAAATACGACATAGAAACACTTAATAGACTTCAGAGGTAATACAACTCTCTCAACAGTTTCAATTATGATGTTTGTCATCTTGAAACACCATCTTTGTTTCAACAAAGTACAGCTTTCTTTATGAAAAAAAGTTACAGACCACGTGATAGCACAACTCGTCTAGCTTTTCTTATAGGACTTCGTTCTTTAAGGTGAGGCATGATCTAACGAACGGATTTGTTTTTTTTTTTAATATTTACAAATCAAAATATAAATCTATGTTGAAGAAAGTTTAATTCACGCAAATTCAAACCGAAATTTTTCATTTGAGGAAGAAGAAATTACGACTGAGACACTTAATTAATAGCAGTAATGGCTATAGCCAGAAACTGGATAAACTGGTCGCATCAGTCTTCTGTTTACTTATTATCAACAGATGAAAATGAAAATTCCAGTTTATGTCGTAAAACACTGAAAGTTTAAAAACAGGATTTTTTCGGCATTACTTCCTCCCTTTTTTATCGACTTTGAACTTCAGCCATATTTTGTCGCATTAAAGAAATGGAATATTTTCTCCTTATTTGTTCTTTTCGTGTTAAAGTACATCGGCGAAGGTGTCAAACACTTTATATGGAATCTACAGCCTGACGTCAATGGTGTTAACTTCAAATGAGACAATCGGATTTAGACACTCCCTGGAGGATATCAGTGGTAATTTAACATAAAGGGATGATGTGGGATGTCAGACGTAGTGAATATTTTAATGTCTCTAGCACTATTTCCCCACTACGTAACATACACTTAATCCTTATGCCATTAGTACACCATAGATACATATTGTATGTCCACTTAACTGACGGATCCTGCTGCGTAAGTCTATTTTATTGTGAATATGTTGATTAATGTACTGTTTTCGGGAGAAGGCGTCACTAAGTTGTTATAACTTGTGCCTAATCCCGGTTGTTTGATGACAATATGTTTAAATCAAAATGTTAGTCGACAACTGACCGACAAACTCGTAACATAAGTTCAATAAAATATGCAGGGTCTAAAAAAAATACGCGGAAGTTTATAATTCATGGTCGCTATGGTGATCTCATCGAGAAACATTCTCTATCTTTGTGTTATATGAAGCTGGACCTGTTTGATACTCGTTGCTTTGCCTGTTGGTTTCGTTGTTGTGTACATTGTTCTTATTTGAGAACGTGACATTACTTACCTGGCTTGACCAAGATTTACATAGCGGATGTCGTCGATGAAGCAGAAGACGTTTACTCCTGTACTTTTTCAGAAGTCTCCGTGGAAATCTTTCTTTTGTTCATATATTGCCCTATTTTTATAGAATATGAGTTTGGATTATGATTATGTTGATATGTTGGTAGTTTCATGATGTTTCTTATCTCATTCAACTTAAGACACTTACAATCATATGATAATGGCGACAACTGAATGTCCGCTTAGTCTCCCCCACCTGTATTTCTCGTTAGGGGTAAATTTTTGCTGTTGCTTAGCTTAGGTAAACGATCGACTGTAATTATCAAGAAACATGTTATTTTTTTAAATGTACACCACAGGCACATTTAAAGTACGATTTGAATGTTCTGACATCCCCTGGGCATGCGAGGTGTCAGTAGGAAGATCTATTTTTTCAAGATTGTTTAAAAGACACACATGTGAATAGCACACTTTGATAATTAGAGTTATATAAAGTAGAGCCAAACAATGAATTAAACTGCATCATATATGTGTTTCGTCCATCTAGGACTTGTTAGTGGTGTTAAGGACCTATTTTTTGTCAGTTATAGGCTACATCTGGTTTTGCCCTTTAATTGCTTGTTGGTATTCTTGAGTATTTAAAGATTTCGTATCACGAGAAATGATACACCCAATAGTTAAGTGTTGGACAAGATATCTAGTGAATTCACACGGTACTTGATATCTCAAAATAGCACGGAGAACTCGAGCAGATTTTAGTATAAATTAACAGTTTGAAGACAACTCAAATATATAATCATACCCTAAACTTTAATGTATAAAATAAATAAAACATTTCAAATGGCATTTCAAAAAAGTTCAGTTGCAATAACAGCTAACATAACCGTCTCACTTTTGATTAGTGTAAGACAATAAAATATTCACATTCAGCCACTTCAAGAAGTATTCGGCAGGAAAATCACACCAGAAAAGTCAAATAACGCATACAAACATGATGAACTTGTTAGACGAGATTATGTCCTCCGGAAATAGTTCCTGTTTCTGCTTCAATGTATTCATACGCGATCATAAGACCAGTTACAATCCTATCTTTTGGCCACGAATCATGGCGCATTATCCGATACCTCAGTGTGAAATACGTTAATAATGTCCTCCATTAGTTGTTCCCGAAAACACATTTTTGCTAAATGTGTGTATTGCCTTAAAGATCTTGCACTGCCCGACACGTTTGTTGAAACGATGACGTCATTATCGTCATCTCTTGCCAAATAGTCTACTGCAGAATCGCGCTTCTTCAATTTGTTCGTTACAGCACTGTGTGAAGAGCTCCATGCTGCTGAATTGTCGCCCACAACCGTAACACATAGTGTTGTATGTATTGTCGTATGCACACCTGCTGTCCTCGAATTGTCTGTCTATGACGAAACTACGTCTGGCGATGATTCGGCCGTTAACACACGTGCATGTCAGGTAGAGGGTGACAGCTACCACAATTAGGAGCGCTGTGTATTTCATCTGAAATGAGAGAAGAGAAAAAAAACTTATCAAGTTTTGTTGAATAATAAAATGACATAAACTAACGCCTTCTTCCTTAAGACGTAATTATAGAACCTGCTACCGTTTGGGATCTATTGTCTTTCTGCCTTTTGTTTTAGCCATATTAAAGCGTTTGCCCCTACGAGAAAGAATTTTGCTTAACACTGGGAATTGGGGTAATGTAATATATGTGGTGTCCTGCTGGATATCTTCGGCAGTACGCTTATATAGTAGCACTATAATGTAAATCTGATTTCAGTTCCGCAATACGACAAGAAAGTCAACATGAAGAAAGCACGCACTCAACACATGAGGGTGTCCTACTAAATGACCCTAGATGAAAAGGGCGTTATATCAACCGACATTTTCGTGACATCTGGTACATATCATTTAAGTTCTTTATCCATGACATGTTCGTGAAGCATTGCGTTATCTTTTAGAAAGTGAGTGTCCTTATGTCGAACATCAAACAAGTAATACACATGTATCGATAACAATAGTAGCTTAAGCACGACTGTACATACATTTTTTTTTCACAATACAGATAAGTAAAATCACAAACGCATATGTGAAAACACATACAACTGAAACTTTACAGGAGCACGTGAAAGATAATTATATCGACAATAAAGTTATTATATTATAGAAGTGTTGAAACGTAATAATTTCTGAAACGTTAATTCTCACGTTGTATTTCGGCTATAATTTAACAATAATTGATTTGTTTAATAACGTTCAATAAAATCTAAAGTATAAACTGTTTGATATGACACCATAGCAGGTTTTTGTTAAAATACACGTATTTTTCATTACAATCAGATTTTTATTAACTCTATCAAAGAAACACTATATAAACTAAATAATTGAAACATCATTTGTGACTTTAAACAATGGCATGATAAATTTACCTGTACAAAAGTCAGTGAATAAGATTCCAATATTTCCTCAAAAGTAAAGGTTACAAGAATTAGATTAACAGTCCGCTTTCTTCCCACGACGGCTTAAAAGTGATAACATTCCTGAATGGATTTCGTAATATTAATGCTTCATCGTCCCTCGACCAATCAAATATCAAATAGAGCTAAGGGCGAAGTACTATATTGGATAACACTGAGTGATGACTAAGTGATATATTTAATCAGTACATAGGTTTAACAATGTACTACAGGTATGCAAATATGTAGTACGTCCTGCCTGTAAGGCCAGCAGTACCATATTTGCAGTAATTAATTTTGAAGTAGCCGGAAACGGGTTTCGCCGTTATCGATTTCCAATGAATACCAGTATTGGTGTTATAAGAGCAATATCGCTATGACAAAACCTATCCCATACTTATAAGGACTTCCCACTTATATTCTGTATCTGTAGGGATAAGTGTGGACTTTATCATATCAGCGCAAATCATATTATACAGCTCATACTGCTAATGGTATATCCATATAATTTTTTACAGTAACATTTGTTAAATGAAAATACCTATAACGAATATGAATAAGATATTGAGACATCTGTAGTTGATTATAAATAAGATACACCCAGTTTAATTAAACAAAAACCCTAAAAATAACTCTACTGTCTGTTTGACCATATCCTTTTTCCACTTATAATATTACAATTAATTCAATGTGTATATATGAATAATTGGCCGATCTGCTAAGTCTTAAACACCCGAGAATGCGTCTTATAACTAATAGTATTAGTAGAGTCAGTGTCTGCTCGATATTTCTATATAGTTCCATTACACCTTGGTAATTTACAGTAAAATGTCAAGATTATCCATTTACACTTCTTTTATCTTAAACCAAATATCAGATGAATTAACAACAATTGGTTGAAAGATTGTACAAAAGACACACAAGTGAAAATCTCATTTTGATACAAATTTAGAGTTAGATGCTATAGAGCCGAGCCAAATAATTATTTATAATTAAACTTCATCATATAGATGTTTCGTCCCTTTAA
Source organism: Ylistrum balloti (assembly GCF_031769215.1). Lineage (NCBI taxonomy): Eukaryota > Metazoa > Mollusca > Bivalvia > Pectinida > Pectinidae > Ylistrum > Ylistrum balloti. The sequence continues at coordinate 1,332,170 of NW_026781896.1, forward strand.
GACTTGTCAGTGATGTTATTGGTCTAAATTTTGAAGAAAAAATTAGGTAAATCCAACGTAATCAAAAGTAAGTGAAAGGTTTGACTGTAGACAATGGCCAGTCAATGATATCAAGTCTAATGTACAAGGCTGAATTATTTGTAGGTTCAGGTGTCAGGAACAAGAGCGAAAATAACGACATGTCGACCGGATCTTAACACAAGCTCTTATTCCATTAAACTAAAACAAATTATAAATTAAAGAAACATTTACACAACTGAAATAGCACAAGGACATAAAGCCAGGTGTTCCAAAAGGATAAGCGTCTTCTGCTTCATAGACAACATCCGTCGTGTAAATCTTGATTAATTCAAGATCAAACGACAGCCATGTTTACGAAAACAGAACCATCAGGCATGCTACCTATCCTACGATATACCGCTCAAGGTTATACAATACTTCCCAAAGAAATAATTTTGACAACCGTATAATTCTCATCAAACTTGTCTGACTATAGCGAACGGAGAGCACTTCTTGAAAGAAGTAGAAACTGCACAGAACGAAATTTGTTTTATGATTTAAAGAAACCAGAGTCCTTGGTAATGGTAAAAATTAAGAGCAAAATGTGTCGAGAAATTAAAATACCATTTCTAAATTACGTTGTGGTTTATTCGTGATTAATACTCTTTTAATAGTTACCGGTATGCCGACTGAGGCTGAAAATCACACAAAACACATTTGTTTACTGTTATTGACAACATGTGTGCCAGGGATCCATTTGGTTACATTTCTGTTCGAACTCATCTTCCAGTTATTTCGTATTATTAATGAACATAATGCACAGTTTTGTTGACTACAATTACAAAATTACAATTATGGAGAAACATTTACACAAGAATGGTAAAACAAGTTTCATGTTTTAAAACGACATGTTTTGTACTACGACATTATACTTTTTATTCTTTATCATGATGGAACACCAAGAAAGTTTTAAAGGGATTAGCCATTTACGGAACTGATTGCATTAGCTTATTGCTATTAAACAGCATGTCTGCTAGACATTTAGATACATTGCTTGCTCTTGTGCCTTTTTCATCTTTTGAAGAAGTATGAAGTCAGACCACACATATCGTGCTGAAGTATTATCACCAAGTTTGAGAAGTTACACTCATTCACTGGCCTTGTTATATAACAAACAACAAACTCTCCACCTATACATTAAGGCACGTAAATGATGAATTAACTTATTTTACCCAAGTCAATAAAGGATTCGTCTGTAAATAACAGGAAATAAATACATTTATAATCGGTGAAATGTTTGGTAAAATTGCTGCAAAATTTCATGTGGCCCTTGAGGTATAAGTGTCACCAAAGGGATCACGGATTCTCCAATCCTATATTTGTGAGGCATACCTACATGGTACACGTCTTTCTAGCAGGAAACCAGGAGATCCATATCTTGCACCATTAAGTCATGTCATGGTTCAAAAATTAGAATTTAAAATAAAATAATGAAAAAGACTGAGTTACAATAAGTTTTAAAAGCAATGTCACATTCACAGTGATAACATGACCATGTTGTAACTGTACACACCAACGTGTCGACTTTCTCCAGATATTATCACATTTATAACAATACTAGGTCGAGAATGATGTGGACAGATTAGCTTTCACTACGACATTCGCAATATATAATAATTAACATAACAAATAATCACATATTAAAGGTGTGTTTCTGGCACCATTTTTTCAAAGATTATGTGGTTGTAATTAATTGTGCGGTTAGGGATGAGCGGTTCTTCCTTCATAGATTTCACTAGTTCCGCTTACCCTTTCAAAGTTGACAGTAGCCTATTCAGTCTGAGGATTGGGAAGGCATCATTTATTTCAATTCTTCAGCACAAACACTTGTGCTATCTGTGACAGCTGATAAAAGTCACGTATGGTATGTGATATTTATTTGAATAATCTCAATGACCCTTAAACTCAGCTAGAGGTAGACTGTATTCATATCTCTTCTCCAATACTCTAATTATCATGTATAGAGTTTAGATAATGATTTACACACAGTTGAATCCTAGCCGTAAGTTAAGAAGACATACACGTTAAAATTGAAATACATAATTAAATATATCACTTAAATGCATAATTGTATATGTAAGTTTTACAACATTTTTATTTCAATAATTTTGATTTTGCCTGATTTTTCTCGCACCATCAATGGGATATTTTTTCATTACTAGGTCCTAGTGGAAATCTCACTATTTTGCTTCATCGACGGCATCCATCATTTATATATACTTTGGTTAGTCAATGTAAATGATATAACCAAATTATCCGTATCTTTGACTTTTGATAAAGGGTAGGAATACTAGTCCTTCGCTCTCCACTTTTCTTTTTTTTTTTCATTCGCCATCCCTTCTTAGGTACATCTACGATGGTGCCAGATTACCGTAAACATTTTATATGTGCATCCTGCCGCTAATGGCATTGTCTACTTTCTTGTAAAATGACTCAATCGGATTAAGAAAAACTCCCAGGTGTATGTCACAAGTAACAGTGATGACTTCACGCTCTGTGTATATGTGGCATATGTTCTCAAGAGTATTTAAACACTGGAACACCGTTGTCAAGTACATTTTATTTGCTCAATAAACATTGTAAGGATACATTGTTACAAGTTGTGCGATCTTTGACAGTATGTGCATTTTATTATCACATGCTTTAAAGGAGTCAAACATGAAAATAAAGCCATCCTTTAACATATATGATTGATGAAAACAAATGACTCATAAATAAGCGTTTGTAATTTATGTCGAACTCTCTCTCTATATATAGAATTTGGCAGTTTATGTATATATATTAAATTATATCTTTGCAGTATGAGAATGTATTAATTTCTTAATCATTTACCTTTGAATGTCCGTTATGTTTGTTTTTCACCAGCGCCGGCCATTTTTAAGACGGGGCTTTCCTTTCAGTTGTTCGTAACTACCTTGAGAACACACGTGAGACTGTGTGCCACCAAAAGCCATTGGGATAAATTGTCTTATCCCTGGACACAGCCTTGCCGTTAAGTCTTTCCGTCAGTAATGATGATTATAAATCCTTATACAACGTAACGGATATCCACTTAAGTTGACATATTTATATAAGTCTTTTTATATACAACAACAATGATGTTATCTTCTATTTTATACTTTCCCTTATATTGATTTAAATACAAAATGTCGTAATATGGTAATTTCTGTTTTCATGTGACTGAGAACTAGTCAAGTGCGTTTTGCTTTTACTGATATAGCATAACGTTATTTGCCATCGTTTGTCGTTTAAGGTTGATCAAAAATGGAATGTCCTTATAACATCCTCGACATCTCAACCTTAAATAACTTAAATGACGTTAAATGACCTTTTCCGGTTGACCGAAGCATCAGTGTTAATGAGTTTTGTCAGTAAGTACTTTTCATTGTCTGAAATGCACATTGTTTTAAACAGAGCCTAGAATACAATTACATCAACGGTTAGAGAACATACGGTCCTGATAGCTGTTAGTGCTTATTTGAACCGGAACCACGTGTGTGTGCGTTTGTACCACATTGTATTACATGCATCATAATCCATATGTTTTGGTGGTAATCTGGTCGTGTAATTAAACTGTGTACTTAGTATCATTAAAATATAAAGTTATATTAGTCAAGTCTGAAAATTATGTCAGTTTTCAAATAGTTTTTAAAATGCATCAATTAAACGGACCCATAGCATGGCTTTGCACATTACCCAATGTTATGCACAGGTTTTCCTATCTATCATATCCATGGTTTCTGTGCTAAGGTTTCGTCTTATTGTATAAACATACACTAAAGCCTGATTACGATTGTTTCCGTTTTCTTTTAGCTATATAGTTAGTGATCAATAAGATTTGAAAACACTAGCCTATATTTAAAACGGTTACTGTGTACCAAGAATTGAAAACTAGAATATTCATACCTGGACTTCTACTTGCAAAAAATAGCCGTTCTTGTTCTTGTTCCTTGTGCTATTAATATGGCTTCAAACGACTGTTTCGACCGGGAGTAGGACATATCTCAATATAAAATGAATTCCAACACAATATCAAAGACTTTTGATATACTTTATAACCAATAGCTGTACTTCTATTCCAAAAGTTCAGCGCTTTATATGACGTTTTTCACGCGGACTACAGTTTGCGATGACGTTTTTAGCATCAACAATATTCTCTTGAGTATAACTGTAGAAAGTTTGGGCAGAGATCAACAAAATTTTGCATGAATTATCACGATATATGATTGGTTTTAAATACGTGAATGTTGCTTTGGTAATTTAAGACCCAGATATAAGAATTACAGTTAGATTTTAGACAATTGACACTTGCGTGATAATCATGATAATTAGATAATTAAGAAAATAGAAAAATAATAATGAATTAAAAAAAAAAAAAAAAAAAACAGCGACGCCTTCTTCTTATCTATGAAAACCAAACCCAAGCATAATGTCTTTAAAATCAGAACATTGGTAAGCACTTTTTTCAAAATTTGCATTTTTGGTTACTATGGAGATTTGCGACTTTTCAATCTAATTGCAAATAAGCATTTTTAAAAAAAAATTGTTTGCTTATTGTCCAAGTATCTATTGCAGTTTAATTAAAAAGGAATTTGCTAGAAACAAAAACCACTTCGATAATAATCAAGAATACTTGTAATTCATGGGAGAAAATGAGAAAAAATAGACGAGAACACATATTACAACACGTACAGTGTATTTGTGAGAGCGTGTTTGTATGTGTGTGTAAGGTGATGTTCTAAGACAATACAAAAGTACGAAAATGAGTCAAATTTTAATGTATAAAATAAAACAGTTCCAATGACATTCCAACAATGTTCAGTGGCGACAACAGTGAACACACAAAACGACCTTGCTCACCTTTGATTTAAGTAAGAAAATAAAAGTTTCAAGATTCAGCCATTTCATGAGATGTTCAACATTGTAAAAATAATACAATTTTCAGACGAGATTATGTCCTCCGGAAATAGTTTCTGCTTCAATGTATTGATGCGCAGGAATATATACCGTCATCGTTTGTCACAAAGCGCTGGCCATCACCAGAAGCTTAAACATGAAATGCGATGAGTAAATGTCAAGGCTCCATCACAAATCTTTAAAATGACGCCTTTGTATTTGTTGCATTCAAGATCTTGCACTACCCGATATGTTTGTTGAAATGATGACGTAATTATCGTCATCTCCTGCCATATATTCTGCTGCAGAATTGTGCCACTTCGCTTTGTTCGTTACAGCATTGTGTGAAGAGCTCCATACTACTGAACTGTCGTCCACATCCGTAACACATGGTGTTGTAAGTATCGTCGTATGCACATCTGCTGTCCTCGAATTGTCTGTCTATGACGAAACGACGCCGGGCGATGACGCGGCCATTAACACACGTGAATGCCAGGTAGAGGGTGATAGTTATCACCATTAGGAGCGCTGTGTATTTCATCTGCAATGATCCAAAACCATAAACTTAATTTAATTTAAAAAGAAAAAATACTTCGTTAACGATAAAATGAACAGGATATGTAATCGCTGAATCGTCTAAAAGAAAAAAAATGTATTTACCTTTGCACAATTAAGTGAAGAGTTCCCAAGGTTTGATCTGTTAAGGATAATAAATCACACGCTGAACACTAGTGATTGCCCGGTTAGTTCTCAAGAAACTTTTAAAGTGATAGGATTCTTGAATGAACTTCATAATATCTACGCTTCTTCTCCCACTGACCAATCAAATAATTCCAGTTAAGGACGAAGTATCGTATTGGATAACAACGGTTGATAATAGTTTACTATCTATCTGATAACGAAAGGTATGTAATCTTTACAGGTATTTATGTACGAGACCTTACCTGGCCAGGTATGTAACTATGCGGTTAGTTTTACCTGTACAGGTGTTAACTACTATAGTATATAACATGAAATACCCGTAAGGCTGTACAGTTATTTTAGTTAAGTAAGAAATTAATTCTGTAGAAACCTGAAACAGACTTCACGCACTGACTACTAATGTCAATTAAAATTCTGCAAGTGACAAAGTCAGAATCGCTTGTAACAATGGTTGATAAAGTTATGGTTGTTTTACATGAGCTAAGACAAAATAATTTTTCATTACCATAGGAAGATCCCTATTGACTTTCCTCAATATCTAAGTATGCAGAAAGTCAAGTGGTAGACTGCATTTAAATGTTCCACTGCATTATATATAGATGACAAATTTAGCTTCATTCCCATATATATATATATATTTAAATATGAATATCATATGTAAACGATATTATGTTACCAACGTAATTCTCAGGTGTAAGATCTAGGGACATTTCATGTGTGGTGGTCACTATTTCCGGTCACATGAATAATATCTAAAAGCACGAGGAAGTGGAATGTCCGAATTTATCAGTGGACAAGGCCTCTGGGGGTAAAACTGCAGATAATATCCCGATATACCCATAGATAACACTACAACGTGTCTCAGCAGGGGATCTGCATGACCATCATTTATAGGTTCAACTTGACTCCAAAACATTCCATTGTGGCTGGTGTGAGTTTTTTTTCGTTACATCGTACTTAAAAATCAGCTCTCATTGAATACTTGGATATTGCTAATGACAAAATAAAATTATATGAAGTCATTGGCTGGTGTTACGTTTGTTCTTTTTAGTGGTGAAAAGGTCGTTAAGATTTTTATAAAGTATATCGCACCCCCATCCCATCCGAAATGCAAAGAATAGCGCCAGGTCAATAAGTCAAACAACAAAATCTAAGACAAGCTTGAAGGCGATAAAACAACATATGAATTATTTGTATTGAAACCCATGCAAAAGTAAGATTAGAATATGACCTGGGTGTTACGGAAGGACAACCGCCCGCTATTTATCGACGACGCCGCCATGTAAATAATTAATTTTAATACAGCAGCTGGAAAGCTAATGAGCATGGAATACACTTTACTTCATCTCTCTGCACGAGGAAATTCCCAATGAGACCATAATAACGTCTGTGAATCAACGATTTTCATCAACCTATAGGCTGTTCTGATGTCTGTCGGCATCGTCCTTAGAACATCGACTAGATGTCAACACCATATGTTTGGGAAGCTGGAATGTTAACTGCTAGAATCGGATAATTAACCATTTTGAAATTAAAATAGCCAAGTTCATCATATAGCTAAGCTGAAAACTGTTCCAGTTGGTATGTAAATATCGGGGTAAGAGACTGACGCAAAAGAGTCGTGTCATTATAAGGCGGACATGGTAAAGGAATTTCTTATATACTTAAAGACAATATATCTTTAATTACCTAAACGGAAAAAGGACTTGTCACGGACTTTCTGAATCGGTTATTACTTGTAACGTCGTGCTTGTAGGATTATTTAATGTTTCAAATGTAACAAATCCAAAGTCGCCCCTTTTAAAACTTTATGAAAAAACCTACAAGAGACGAGGTCTGTTTTCTTCAGTTAATTGAAATATGGTGCGTGTTGCATGAAATTTACAGGAATACTGTGCATAATTTGGTGTTAATAAATGTAAAACCATATCTCTGATGCCATTTTGCCATCACACAGTTTAAAAGGAATTTGCAACTGTCCGTTTAAGTGCGCAACATCTGGTTTCCAAGAGTTAATTTACCTAGCGTGATTCTCCAACAGAACACAGCATTAACAACAAATAAATCATGTTCTGTACAAGTTAAGTGGTAGCAAAGTGCTGATTAACGACGGAACGTGGTGTGTCGTTCGTGTGAACTGTTTCTAATCGTAACGTTTTGCACACTAGGGATTATTTGGAAACAAATTCTATCAAAATATACCTTCAAAGCGGCAATAAAGCAAGTCTTGTTTTCTATGGGTGATTCCATGTAGATTTGTCCTTATGATATAAGATAAAAACCAAATATACACTACACTGACGTAGGACGCAATGTTGACTTACACGTCATATGGTGCCAATTATTTCATTAACGGGATAGCATATCGTCATGAAGATATGTATAGTATCAAAATTCATCTTCTCAAAGCTTGTTCTTGAGATAGAGAAATCCTCGATTTCACTACAAACCAATCAAGAAAACAAGAATGTCTTTAGGAGAAAAGATCTGAAACTGCATGTCATCTTTCATTATTCACCGATGACAATGGACATATGATAAGACCACACAGGTATTCAGACTTGAAAGTGGCTAGCTACCTATATATTTCCTCTATTACCTTTAAATCTCCTGAAATGTGATGTCCACGTCAGTGATCGATTCTATATACGTCTTCACACTTTAGGCAGTAAATAATTGTCAGACATACTGTTCTTATGGTAATCTTGTTGTCTTTTTTCAAAACCCTACAGCTTCTTTCTACATATTGCTTATGTAACACACATCATTAGTTATTCCAATGCCTTCGTTACGGATCAAGCACGAGGCATCAGGTTGACTAGACTTACGCTCAATCCGAACGGTAAATTACAGCTAAATCTATTTTTAAGGTAACTACGTGGGTTGATTTTTTTTTTGCGCGCGTTTGAAATTAAACATCTGAATGGTTTATACTTCATAAATTGGCCATGTTTAATGACAAAAAAAATACATTCATGTCCAGAAGCACCTGTAATACCAACACAAAGATTTTCATATTAACATAGGATCGGGAAAACGATCGCGGACTAATATGATCATCGGGAGGGAAGCCTTGAACTCATCTATCCTTCATTTGACCATGGACGATTCCCTGATCAACGCATGGTTAGCTTTTGTTTCAGCAGTGACGTTCTCACTATCAGCCACCCAACCTCGGCGTGTGATGTTGTCTCGACATATTGGGGTGATACTGAAATACTCGAATCTACTGAATCAACACAATTATGTAAGAGACGATAGGAGCTTGACCCGACCTTGTCAGTAAAGAGATTGCACAGGAGTCAGACAATGGACTAAATATTTGATTAATCAGTCAGTGATTTTATTAACCTTTGGAAGCTCTATGTTGGTTTTTACTAATTCTCTAATTTCCCTGGTCCTTTCATTTACGGTGTTGTAGCCCTGTTCTTGAGTGGATCTTAAATAGTGAAAATATATCAATAAATGTATTTTAAGATATTTACTTTTATGAAACGTTTAATTGAAACAATTGTTTTCTTTACATATAAGTCAACAACTCTGCTGAAGCTCAGTGTTTAGGTCGGTGAGTAATCTGACTTTTCTTAGCTTTTCTTGCATAACTAGGGAGATGTGTTTTCTTGCCACTCTTCCTCAAAGTAACGAATTGTGTCATTTGATATGTATATGTAACTATAATGCCTTAAAGTCTTAAATTGGTTATGTCAGTGACCAAGTTTTAAAAAAATCGGTAACTTTAAAACTTTTTTTCCAGTTCGTCCAGAAATACAAACACTGCATACAACACTGCTTAGAAATAACAGGAGTGAATCTGACCAGCAGAAAAAAAGGTCGATGACTTAAATACGTAATCGTCCACTATCAATATGATGTAACTATTTCCGACGCCGAATCTATTATAGCTCTTGATATTGTTCATGTTTGAATAACGGTTACTTAATCGGGTTCATGACTCTTGTGATTGCCGTGGACACACTGACCATAATGTCGACATATCTCTATATCTCACGTCCAAGAAGACATTGACACTACTCAGCTGGTTCTACCTCTGAAGTGTTATTTTAGGGAGCAGAATGACACAAGGTCATTCTACACTTATTGCAGGGTACACAAATTCATTCTACTCTTATTCTAAGGCACACAAAGTCATTCTACTCTTACTGAAGGCTACCCAAGGTCATTCTAATCTTATTCAAAGGTTCGCAAGATCATTATTCTCTTACTGTACGATACACAAGGTCATTCTACTTTTACTGTGCGATACACAAGGTCATTCTACTCTTACTGTGCGATACAAAAGGTCATTCTGCTCTTACTGTGCGATACAAAAGGTCATTCTACTCTTACTGTGCGATACAAAAGGTCATTCTACTCTTACTGTGCGATACAAAAGGTCATTCTACTCTTACTTTACGATACACAAGGTCATTCCATTATAAGTTAAGAGTACACAAAGTCAAGCCATTCCTGTTGTAGGGTACTCATTATTTTAATTACTCCTCTATCCCAGAAGGGAACTAGGTGCTTATGAGATAAGTGGGCGTGTGAAGATGATAGCTTTAAACAAGATGCACGCGTTAGTTTTCTTTATGACATCTAACTTGATAATGTCGTTTTAGGTTTTTTCAGTATTTCATTTATTTGTCTGGTTTGACTTATATGACAAGTTTTGGATATCGGATACAATATACAGTCGATCCTATGGGACCATCGTCTTCTTTTTCCTCAGATTGTACAACAATTATATTTTCTATATAGCCATTACGTTTCTGTCGCTCCGGGATTATTTATCTACTCTGGTATGACATTATTACGTAGACAATGTATCCGATTCAGTACGCCCTCACACCTGATCGTAACTCTAGGATTATGTTATAATAATTTGTCTGATAGTATATCAGTGTCTATTTACAGACTTATATGTAATGCGTACCTCATGTTCAACTCAATGGTTAGCAACTGAATCAGAATCCTTGATTAGATAGTGTAATAAGTTATTGTTAATTAATCTGCTGAGTAATCCGATCCCTATTGTAATAGCATATGAGTTTACATATAATATTGTCTTGACTCTGATCTGCGTTTTTATTCTTTTATTTTATTGTTTCATTTATTTAAATGTATTTTTAGGAATACTAATTTAGCCATTGGTGAGTAGAATTTCTAAGATAAATAAAGAAATATTTATTTCCAAACTTATTTTCTGCATATTGGATATTGCATATTTGAATGCTGTGAGGTTACAGGCAGACTGTTAATTGTTTGGTGAATCAGAATATGAAAAGTTCCGAAAGGCATAACGAATCTGATTTCCTTCTATTGGCATATATTCTATAGTGTATGTAAATACGCCATTACTTCCATCTTTGTTCATGATACGCGATGGTTATTTTGACAGAACTGCATTTAGTTTACAAATGAAAAACTGGTATTTGTAGTTAAATAAGAGACATGGACATATTTTTCTTTCAGAATAAGATGAATGGTGTATCACAGGTTTGTTCATATCCACATAAAACCAATTCATGAATTGAATTAGTCATTCATGTCTATATTGATATCTGTTTGACTATGTATTTCTTAACAAAAAGGGGATGATAATGGCTAATAAACATTTTCAAAAAATTTAAAACAGGGTAAAACAACACAGACTGGTTGAATAGATATCGAGGTACAAAGTATATAAAAAAGACAATACTTTGGATTTAAAGAAGCTGTTGGTAATAACAGCATATTTATCTCATCCCAAATGAACCTTCGGCTTTCACTTCTCAAATAGTTCATTTCTTTCATTTCTTGTCATTATTGGAAAGGAGTGTCAAAAGTCTTAATATGTGTTCTTGACACAGTCGAGATATCATCAGGAATCATTTTACATGTGACCTAAACCCTTACAACATGCGAAGATAAACACTTAACGCCAGTATATGTTCAAATCTAAATATTGTTATTGGTTGGCAGGTGCATGTCGTCCGTATAATAATCACGCACATTAAGGAGACACACCCTTCATGGATTTTCCACGGGAACGTGAGTCACATAATCATTGAGCGACCCCTCACCTCGTTCCTCCACAGATACGTAACATCCGGTGACTGTTAAACCCTTAACACATACTTGCCAGTCATCACTGTCTATTCCTCACGCCTTTTCCCTGACATCCGACACAATATTTTATTAATGAATTTATAATTATTGTCATTTATAGTAGGGTTTGGTCAACAATAGGGGGATTCTACACAGACTGTATCATAAATTTTACTAGACTGCACTCAGCCTGAGTACGAGATAAAGGTATTTTACATTTGTAGTAAGAGATTCTATAGTTATTCAAACCTGGTAGAAAGCAGATACATTAACACTATCGTTATGTTAAAGAAAAGGTATTCCTGACTGAGGACATAACTGTATTATTAGTGTTAAACCTCGCCTGACATTTATCTAGGTAAGAATGCTACAGTATATGTTTCTCTCGAGGGGAATTATCAATATTTAGCCGTAATACGAACCACGATGAATAGAACATACAACAGACGAGTCAAGAGCAAACCTTATTTATTTCCTTTTAGACAAAATTTGTTCTCTCCGACAGTCAAGGTACGGAATCATGAAAATCCACTTAATTCACGTCAGGAACCTCTTGTCTGAATTAACAACCGACCTCTTTCCAATAAGATTTAAAGCATTCGTCTTGGCACGTGCTCGTCTTATCAGGAAAAAAAATGTTTGAATGAATCACACGCTATGATGTAACGAGGAATCACGTTTGACCAGTCATGTGTTCTCGTCTATGTTATTGGGTATTTAGGATAGTCGAAACTGTTCTGTTCCTAAACTGTGTTATATCTGTTACACATTCAACCTATATCGCTGTGACTGTGCATAGCTTTATTCACCGGAAACTATTCACAAAAAAGCGTTTTTGGTGGAAAAACCTGTTGATAGTACTATGTTAACCGTTTACATTTGTAATCTCAGGAAAAAAATCACAAGGAACGTGCAGCATTATAATGTATCTTATATATAGCTTGTCTCCAATCACAGCTTATGGTGAACTTATACCCATAGCAACGCTGATATCGATGTTAATCTATTTCATATGACCTCCATGAATGAAACATCTTTTTGTTTCAGACTTATACATTTGTGTAATACTGTGTAAATAGATTATTAAAGAACCAAGGCATTACTATTATTGTGTGGAATTTTTTATACTAACACTAGCATACAGAAGAAAATGTATGATTTTGTTTTTAACCAAGTCGCTCAACATAGTCTTGTGCTTTAGATAATGCAAGCAAGTTATTTAACTTCCGAAGCTACAGGGAATATAAAAGAGAAATACATCTGTCGATATGGTGAATAATATCTTTTAAAGATTCTTTTCGGGAAAGCTTATATTCCTTTCACGATCATACTATATACGTTATGGGGAAATTCTAAACCTTTTCATATCTATTGAACTCGAAGTTCTGCGATAATTTAACTCCCCAATCTAGAATAAATTTTCTAATTAATCTCCGTAAATCTGGATTGGAGATTTTCACCACGCGGATAAATTCCGATTTATAGACCCTTGGGTATTTTGAGAGTGGAAGTCTGATACAAGTCTCACGGTTTCAATTTGTAAAATCAGATCATAATTTGTGATACTTGCTATCTATCGTTGACATTTAATTCCCATACGTGTCTGTTATATTGAGTTACGGCTCACGTAACGCACGTGTTCCGATAAACAAAAACTCAGAGCGCCCAACCTTCTCGCGTATCACGCATTTCATTTCCTGCATGGCTACCTATTGTTTTTTTTTAATAAACGTCGAGTTTGTACATTTTCTGGACGTAATTTTCCTCTGAAGAAGAAATTTTGATGACACCAAGGTTTCACAGTTTCGTAGGCTCAGAACAAGAAATGGAGAACCTGGTCAGACAACTAGACATATCCTCTATAGCTTACGGCATGGAAATCAGTGCAAACAAAACAAAACTGATGACAAATAGTGACAATGGAATCCAAACTGACATCACTGCCAACGCAGAAAAGCTTGAAACCGTAGCGAAATTCTACTACCTTGGAGCAATAGTTTCAGAAGAGGGGTCCAAGCCTGAAGTACTAGCCAGAGTTGCAATGATAGCTGCAACACTAGCTAAGTTGAACACCATCTGGAAGAACAAGGCAATCAAGCTCAGCTCAAAGATAAGACTCATGCGTTCCCTTGTCCACTCAGTTTTCCTGTATGCTTGTGAAACATGGACCGTGACAGTAGAATTAGAGAAGATAATTCAGGCCTCAGAAATGAGATGCTTAAGAAGACTGCTTGGCATCTCCTACACATAACCAATGAGGAAGTCAAAAACAGAATAAGGCAAACCGTTAGTCCCTATGAAGATTATTCTCACCACAATCAAGAGGCGCATACTAAAATGGTTCCACCATGTAACAAGAGGAGAGAGGCTTGCCAAGACAGTGCTCCAGGGAACAGTCAGAGGAGGAAGAAAGAGAGGAAATCAGAAGAAGAGATGGGAAGACAATATCACAGAATGGACAAGATTGAAACTGAGCGAGGACCGGGAAGGATGGAGAGGACTGGTCGACAGGTCATCTTTAGCGCCCCCAACGGCAACCGCCTAGGGGAAGATAGATAGATAGATAGATAGTAATATATAGACATCTAAAAAGCATTACCGTTGCAAGCACTGAGAGATTCTTCATGTTTATTTAAATTTCGGATTTGTCCTCGATCTGTAGTAGACATCAAATGGTATGAAGCCGGAAATGGCTAAAACTTTTATGACAGAGGAACTGATTTGATCTGATTTTGGTATCGCTTTAAAGATATCAGTTAGCTGTAATACAACTCGATTCGGTTACGTTAATGGATACCCAAACCTACGCTATAGCCTACTAACAGCTCCTTTACTGACCGTTATGTGTATGACCCGGATTATTCATCCGTGAAAAACGTCTTATTTAAGTAAATCGCAAAAATAAGTACCGAAAATTCGCACATGAAATGGTTACCTTAACGTGCATTATCTGTAATGTTTGCCAGCATCCAAACAGTCAAACGGAAAAATATCCACGTTGACTGATTCTCATGCTACAGTGAGCAGTGATTTGTCGGTACCATTAGCTGTCAGAATTACTCAGCAAAGAACACCCGAATAAGTGTAATTTGGACAAAATAATATCGGCGTAAGACCTTACACCTAACGTGGCTCAGGATTTCTAGTAAATCTATGTAAAAAATTAAGATGTTTTCATTGACAATTCGCCACTCTCTCTCTCTCTCTCTCTGCATGTATTATAAGCATTAAGTACGGTGGATATAGAGAGAGCAAAGCTTTCTATGGAGTAATAGGCTGTATCTTATTTTAAAACAAATTAAAAAGACTGCTTTTGAGAATTAGACCAGTCTGAACAGTTTTTTTCCATATATTGCCATGAAATGCGTTCTGTTATGAAATAGAAAAAATGAATGTTAAATCAATATAAATAAATGAATACACATATAAATAATAATTGGCCCAGTTTGAATATGAGAAATATTTAAGTTGAATGGCAGACAATTGAGATGTTTGTTTTCACTGGTGTTTCCATATCTTGAGAAATATCCGTAGCGTATCAGAAAAAAAGATATTCAAATGAATTCTGTGTTGTTGTGGTTGTGTATTTGGCAAACTCTTAACGTTAATTGTTCTCGAAAGCATACAACAGCCATTGCGATGACGTTGAGTTAGGCATCCACTGGTCACCACAAGGAAATTTGTCCTATATTGCGCGTCTACAGTCACACACATACGCTGTTCCCTATATATAGCTACCGAATCACTAATTCCCGTGTGCAATCTTGTTCTTCTAAACCAATCTTGTACTACAAAAGTGGGTCTCGATATCTGGTCGAGTCGATCAATGAAAAAACCGGAAGTTGGAAGTGATCAACGCTTCATCAGATTCGAAAGAGTAAAACGAGGGAAATTGTTATTACATCGAATCCACAATGCGTTGAAGATGACATGTTCCTTTTTATTTGTGAATTTTCTAGAACTTTCTTTTTTGTTTGTTAATAGATTAGATATATGATTAAACACAGGATGTGCATAACGATTTATCTAGTTCACTCAATCCCTAATTAATCAGAGGTGGTACTACAACGGAAAAAAATATTAACTGCACATACAATTGCTTAAAGGGGAAAAAGAAGTAAACCCATATTGTTAATTACCGTGAACGTGCCCACCTGTCGTGGACGTTAAGCTGCCCTATGTCATTAATTGTATAAACAGTATTAACAGTACCGGCCTGTGCTGCCCATGACATGATATGTCAAATATTGACTGTGTTGATGAGTTTTAAATGACTCATGCACACCAAGAACTTTTATTGTCAAAAAATTAATAACGAAAAGCACGTGCATCTGTACAACTCCAAAATAGTTTGTCTGCATCCACACAGAATAATAAAATTATACAAATATACTGCCACATTCTTATTATTCTGTTTACTGATGCTTTTCGCGCTGAAATCACTTATTGTCTCGTCAACGCGATTTCAATGATTTTCTTATTAAGATCTACTCCCACGCTTCCAATTAAGCATGATTGTAAATCAGCATTATAGAAATGTGTGATTTATGGACTTTTAACAAACAAAATGTTTATCAAGATCGGTGAATCTACTTGTCAAAGTTGATAAACGGTGTACATAATGGATTTGGACATGATCGATGTTACCTTGTATGATGGAAGAGACATGTACTCCACACCTTGGTATAACAATATGCAAATTATCAAAGTGCATTAAGACCTGACCGGTCAGCGACGTGTACACACTCGAATCGTTAGTTGTGGGCGTTAGGATATTTTGTACACGAGGTCGGGAAATGTCTCGACGATGCAAAGTCAATGTCAGGATGATGTGATGGTTTAAATATAGTACACTTTTATTTAGTAAGTTTGTCTTTAACTTTTATAGTAGTAGACTGGTTCGGGGTGCACGTTTCGTCGTAGGGAAATATTTTGGACAACTATTGTACATTCTGTTCTTACATGTTACAACTTTTTACATCATGCCTTCAAAGACACGAAAAATGATGTTCAGGGACAAAAATCTAAATCTAAAGCAACATCGGTCTACAATCTCAAAAAAATAAAATGAAAAAAAAAGAAAGAAAAAATGTTGCTAATGTCATAATGTCATATATAGATACGCTGTGATTTAATTACAATGAAATAAGATCATACTGGTACGCTTGAACATTCAAAGTAAACAAGACCGTCACGAAGTTAAATAGCTTAACAACTTAACCACGTGATATGTTATACTGACGATGAGTATTTCATGGTAAGCAATCTACTCGCTGAATAACATTTTTTTTAAGAATGATAAAATCTAAATAGCGTTGAGTACTATATACATTTCACGAGTAAGAAAGAATGATATTGTATCGTGCTTTGTCATGTGAATGAAACATATATCATGATATTCAACGGGAAACCATTAACATACAGTTTAACGGTATTTTAAAGGAATAGATAGGAAAATTCGATCTGAGCATAAAACAAACCGGTGCCTAAAAGTGTAAAAAGTAGCTGCTTATTCCCTGACGCCAGAGAGTTAAGACGTCACGCTTGACCCCAGGATGTGACTTTTAAAATTAACCTCATAGAATACTATTCTTCCATTTCATGTTCCTCTCTGCTAACAATTATTTACTAATGATAAACTGTTATAAACAACTAATTTAAAGAAAACCGTGAAAATACGAAGCCTGCCTAACTCAACCTTCGCTTCATTCAATAACAGAAAAATCATGATTTTAATACAGAAAAGCATTGATCGAGAATTTCAATGCAGAAAACAGAAAGCACCGTTTTCATTGGTCAAAACTACTGTGATGATCGCGAAAGTTGTTTAGGTAACAAGTTTATATTCATTTTCTAAAAATGTTCCCGATAAAGGCTACGGTATCAGTACGTTTATATCAAAACGTTTTTGATTTCATAAATATTTTCTGTTTGGTTGGCAACGCAACTCATTTTAAAATCATACAAAGCTTCGTGGTATTTTTTTTTTTTTTTTCTTTTTAAAGCTAGGTTTTAATTTTGTAACATCAAATATATATTTGGACATTAAAACGATGGTAGTAGAGGCGAATGTTTAACACACACGAAGGATAAAATCGATTGTTAAGAGGTATATATCATTGCAATTCATATTAGTCTGGTACCTAAACAGCGGCTTTTAAGCTAAGACGTTAATACATTTTAGAATATGTATGTCACACATGTCAAACTTTGAAGTAATCAGACAATCCTGTTGTTTTGATATAACATTTGAATAAAACAGACGAACATCGGGTAAGTTGATATCAAAATATCACCGAAACATCGAACATTGAAATAAAAGAGATAAAAAAATTTACATACAAAACACTCAACACGTTAAAACGTTATAATGAAACATTAGAATGAAAAAAATATCAACAAAGAATGTACTTACTTTTTCAGAGGAGATATTCGTACTGTTCTCTAGTAATCCCCTTCGCCTGGTATGGTATCATAACGGCTCCACAAACAGTCAGATTATATACGATAATACATAGGAGTTCAATGCGTGGCTAAGGTCAGGAATAGGCACGACGTGGGACGAAATGCTATAGGGTCCATTAAATAAATATAAACGTCAATACAAATATCTAAATAACGATTTATCATTAATTCTATTCGTTAAGAATATGCAAATTTCGAAATACATTGTGGATATTGCCAATGGAAGCTATCTCTCTATTATAAAGGTTTTTTGAAATGAAACACTCCTATCGTGAAGACGCTAATTGTATGAGATGTCAACGCCTCACGATCGTCTGTTAATGAGCGATATTTGACACCAAAATTACATCGCTCTTATCGAACGTCAGGCCAGTTCGATTTCCTTTTAAAGTTATGTGATAACGATGGTGTAATCTATCAGCTAACTTGTGAAATAACATTTGTAGAAGTAGTACCGTTTCCAAGCCTACAGAACAGCTATGTACACATTTCAGTGTGATGATTTTTAATCCTTTCGAGACAACGAGAAACTTTTCACTTTACAAACATCGATATTAGTTTATGGAATTATCATAGTTGTTTTTTTAATTTCAGAGAAAATTGTTTTTTTTTCTGAAAATTCAATAAAACCATAAGACCATGTATAAAGACTTTTAGAATTATCGTGAAAAACACTAGGTGTTTAAACAAACAGCACCATGTTCCTGTCCGTTGGTTTGATAAAAGAAATTATTAAAAACTTACAGTTGAACAGTACATTTAAATGTGTAAGGTATTTCCGGTTTCTATGTAAATGTATACACTTTTAAAAACTGCTTTTAATCCTTATGTTAAACGCATGCAAACAAATCATTACCTGATATCAACGAGTTTAATGCAGTTTCATATCATGCATCTTTTGTTTACAGCATATGTTATACAATAAATGCGCTAAAAAAGTTACCAGTCTTTTTTTTCAAACCTATTTCTGCATTCAAAACAGATTATATCTCTAGATATCACGAGTTTGATGATAAATTATATCATTACTTCAGTGATAATATTAGAAATCATACACCATCACTAGTGATGCCTTTGACCAACCAGAGTATTGCGTTCTAGTCATTGCATTGAAATTCGCCGATTTTCCTTTTGAGATAATTCATCCCATGTGTATATCAGGTTTTATCTAATTTTGTATACATTATGACTAAAACCAGTTTTGTATGCGATTCAAATCAGAAATCTACATTAAATTGTAGATTACAACTTTAAGCAACATAAAGTGGGGTCGTATTTTTGTCAAGCGCGACGGCAAATTTTCTATCAAAGAGCACACTGATATTTCCCGTACTTTTTTGAGCTTTATTGTATGTTTGGATTGTCTTCGACCAACTCACTGCAGAGATAAAAATATTTGACAATTCGTTAGTTTGACAAATACTCTTTCCTGTATGAGATGAGGAATGAGATTCCTATATGATCTTACATAAGACAAGACTTCACAATATATAAGAGAATCATATAGAAAATGAACTGTGGTATGTAAAATATGGACCGACATTGGTCCATGGTTGACCAAAGTCCCATCTGGCATGTATGATATTGTCTGGTATATATACATGTATATAGCACTTACTCGGACAAATACGTTTTATTTCCACCTTTTCGTATATTGACAATCTAGGAGTAATATCTGAAGTTTAACAGAGGACAGATAAACATAGGGACGTAATTTATGAGGTCTATTAAGTCTTTGCTTCAGTGTAAAGAAACACAGGGTCATGACTCAGGATTAATCTATCTAGGATACAAAGAGAGATTGCCGATACCGTTAACAGTAAAGTATATTTGAACAAATGAGGGGAAATTTATTAAGATTTTGTTATGTGGCTCATTAGATATATAACTGCGAAACAATTAACAAACTCACGAAGATTTTCTTGTCATATTGATGAATTTTATTTTGGTCAACGATGAAAGATATATTTTCCTTCAGTTATGGAACAAAGTCCAGTCACGTCCATACGATAGTGCATGTGATCAATGGTGCGTAGATAACCTTGCACTTACCTGTTTGACCTTGAAAAGATAACCTTGTACTTACACCTGTCAACCAGATTGTCAGTGACACCCGACCACCTAGAACCTACTGACAGGTAAGAGATAAAAAAATGTGTGATGGTGACGTCATTGCGCCACGTGCTGTAACTTGCGTCAGCATCCTATCAAACTTGACTACAGGAAGAAGGAAGAGATTCTATAATACTGACGGTTACATGGAACTCAAACGATAGAACAGAGCTACGTGGGTTTCCGACAATGCCAAAAAGAATGTGCATGATACAAGCAATTGCATTGGCGTCATAAAAAATCTTAATAATGCCGATATTTTTAGTTAATACTTCCTTTAACGACACCGTAAAATCGTGTTATATCGCATGGTTAACTGCTGGTCCCGCTCGCTCTGTCAAAAGCTACTGCCATGCATCTTTGGATCAGTAAGTGCATTATTCCGTAAAATATCACATTGTCAAACTATTTTAACTGAAATAAGGAATAGACAGAAAATATTAAAATACATGATATTTCATCATAGCAATTTCTAGTTTATCACGAACGGTTTACGAGTTATATGTACAGAACAATTTCAGAACTATGTCATCTGGATGATATTTAGTGTTGTAACTACAACTACAATAAATATTGGAAGGAATAGAACGTAGAAATAAGATGTATATGTTACTGAATTTAAACTGTCATGCAGACGAAGTAGAACTGTGTATCAGTGGAATAGATCTTGAAAAGTTTCATTGTTTTTAGCTCCGCGTAATATTCACGTGATAATCACGTGTGTATCCATACCAAATTGATCCGTTTGATTAATGGATATTCTAAATTGTGAAGAAAGAGATCAAGAAAATATGTGACATATCAACAAAACCACCTTGACTTCTAGGGGATTATCTGTAACCGTGTCGTAAACAGACTGTTTGAAAACTTCAATAGTTCCCAAATCCCTGTCCTTGACATTATTTGAATGGAATATGCTGAGTACACAGGTATAAATCTTCTGGGTCATTTTCAGAATACATGTTTATGTTAGTAGCCTTGAAATATTTCTTAAATCTAGACGGTCTCATTTTGTTTATTCGTTTTGGTGTATTGCTTATCACGTTTATGTCCTGCCCTTGACCTGACAACTAAAATCGCGACAGCAATTTTGGACAGGATTAATCTAACATATAACGATATGTATATGCCTATTGACAAACAAGGCCGATACTATACAGGGAGGTAACATCAGAGACAATGGATAAAAACATTTTATTGTTGTCTAAACTTTCCTTGGTGAAAGATGAATGTTACATCCCTGTGCAGAATTACACTTATCGTCTTTATAGATATATAGCCATGTGTATTGAGGATAATGCTGATTAAGTATTATTTAAAAGAATTTATTTGGACGAATAACAAGGGTAAAAAAGATTAACCTGTCTCGATCTTAAGGAAAGGATATGATTAAAATGTCAAATTGTACGACCACTAATGTATAGTCATAGCTTTATATCTTTTGTGTGAACAATTAAAATTAGTACGAAAAACGTCATGAAAATACCAACAAGGCATCATAAGCTTGTCTTGAATTCCATAAAACTAGGGCAAAATATACACAAACGAAAGATTTACACGGAAACTCCTGAAAAAAGTCGAGGAAATCAGACCAGGTGTTCCGGAAGAGTAAGATTCTTTCGATTCATCGACGACATCTGCCATGTAAACTTTGGTCAATTCAAAGATACACATTTTAATGTTCTTTAAGATTTGAGTCCATTTGGTAAATTACAAAAGGGGATACTAATGTTCAAAACTCAGTCAATACTATCTACATTAGATGCCAATTTTGATATTCAATCTAATTATACTGTGTATTCGTCATGAGATATATTATACCCGAGAGCGATTTTCAGTGGCTGTGCCAGTCAAAATGGCTGCCTCCGTCTGATTTTGTTCTCAACATTTTTACCAATAATCCTGTTAAAATTTCAACTTTTCTGAGTTATGCGATAAAACATATCTTAAAAGAAATGTTTGCATTCCATTTCAGAATTAAGGAACTTCAGCTCGCAGTTTTATTTCTGCAAAAGCTCACAAAAATTAAAACTTTGTGATCCGATATATTTTTAGATGAAAAGACATTAGAGATAATATTGGATTTCAAGTAATGATTAATACAAAAACTGAAACAGCTGTCTTTTTCTGGCTGACAATGTGTTCTTCGAGAGTGATGGTAATGTCTTCCAACAGATTATTGGCACATCTTTGGAATTAAATTTGTCATTTTTATTGACCTGTTGTAATGTTTTCACACGAGGCTGAAAAGCTCAAGCTTATAAAGCAGGAACCAAAGCTCTCGTAAGTTTCTTTCTATAGTCAGAAATTCGAAATCAATGACACTATGGACTTCTCAGCGGTTTACCTCGATCTTAAATTACATTACCAGCAGATAATGTTATTTTTGAATATTTTTGTTTTCTTTCTTTTTATTTCTAGATAAAGTAATAACCTGCTTTCCCAACCCATGGTGCAGTTTATGCGGTATTAAATCTTTATCTATATATTACTATTTCACTGATAGATATCAGCAACTGATGCATAAACTTAATACAAGAGGTATCGATAGACCATAAAAGCTAACATGATATCATTGAGATACATTCTATTTACGTGTACGAAGTTATTTGTGTTGTGAAGTACGTCTGTTGTTGTTATCAATTCTGTTCTCATTTTGGAAACATAACATTTATTGGACTGGACTATATCTACATGACCGATGTCATTTGATAGGGCAAAATAATATTTTGGATATTGTTTTAAGCTGGAATCTTGATTTAACATCTCATTGTTTAGCAAAGTTTAATAACTTTCTCCAGCTG
Organism: Ylistrum balloti; assembly: GCF_031769215.1. Classification (NCBI taxonomy): domain Eukaryota; kingdom Metazoa; phylum Mollusca; class Bivalvia; order Pectinida; family Pectinidae; genus Ylistrum; species Ylistrum balloti. The sequence continues at coordinate 1,355,296 of NW_026781896.1, forward strand.
TTTACCATATACATAGATATTTGTATGTATATTGTAGTCGTGATTTTGGGGGCCGAATCTGGCACATTAAGAACTCTCTAATCAATGATTTCACTTGAATACGATTTTAGAACTATGTTTAATAAATCAGATTTTGGTGTTTAAGCAACGTCAATCACTTCAACTGATGATGAATAGCACAGAAGGAATATAACGAAAGTTACCGGACAGCTACAACAACTATCATCTCTGTCTCCACAGCATATTGCATAAGCTATTACCAGTATATCAAGCTATCATAGCACCCCCATGGAGCGGGAACGGAAGGGAAAATGTCTCGATTAAAACAATCTTGAAAAAACACCTGCTAAGCGAATGCATATATAACATATAAAAATAGTTCTAACTGCCTCTCCAGACAAATCACATGACACCTGCAGAAACTTTAATAAAATATACTAAAGAACGGTGGTAGTGCTAAACGCAACTAGCAGGCATAATAAAGGACATCAAACGAGTCAAGCATCTCATACAGTTCGCCATTTTCCCGTCAGCATGTCTGATGGAAATATATTGGTAATAAAATCCCATGAATATCAAATTAACTGCGACACGCGTACAGATTAGGGTAGGGAAAGAACAATGATACTACGTAGAAATAGAACATTCGACAACGTAAAACTCATTACGTTTATCATTTTATACGTGTATTGTCGGGGGCGTCGTTCGAGTTTGAACAGATGCACTGTAAAACGAGAACCTAATAATCACTCTTCCCCACAAAAGTTAACAATCTCGACGAAATCATACCGTTAAAAAATAATAATAAAAAAGTATAGTGCAAAATACAAAATATACAGTACTTGTAAAAGGTCAACACTGGAACATCTGAAGGCTAATACAGAAATAAATGTCGTACATGACACAAAAATTGACGATATGTGTGGCATAGTAGAGGCGATACTGTCATTGAAAAATATTTATAATTTAAATAACCGAAATGGACGTCGGAAAACATCTTTTTGAGACCTTGTTATCGGATACTTTGAGACAAAGAACTGTCTGGAAAACGGCGTTCTTATGTCAGGGACTTTGTTACTCGTTTTATTCAATTAGCTGAAGGATACCCCAGCCTGTTAGTAGGTGATGTAAAGCGACATGCATCACCGTTTATTATAGCAGTATCTTTTACTTTTTGTTAATTGTTTCTTGTTTGACTTTTCCAATAGGTCAGGGATTTTGTGTGGTGAATGTACCTGGACCACGTTTCCTGATCCTGATAATGATGTTTTATTGTCTACCAGACTGTATGATAGACTGCTCACAAATGACTGCCACTCTTCTGTAATTCAGTATAGAATAACTATTATAGATAGAGCCACCGACGCCAATGGCCTCAAATTTCAAACCAGGAAAATATCAAAATTGTTTATATACAGATGTATAAAATAGAAAATATAGTTTTTCTTTCTTTTCTGTCTAATTATTGAGAAGTCATACTGACGTCATGAAAAAAATTAACAAAAATCTGAAATGATGACATCTAAACATAGAGTTGTCAATTTAAAATTAATTTGATTATTTTTGTCATTTCATCTGTTTAATATTGTTATTTTTTTTGGTCAAAATTGTGAGTTCATCTGTTTTTATTATTATTATTATTAAATGTAAGGATCCCTATTCAATTCATTTTCTAGACATTTTAAGAGATTCACTTACATGCCAAGTTTACGTTGCTTTACATTGAAGTGCAGGTGTTAAAAGTATTCTGGTATTTTTACATTCTATTGTATTGTATAAAATGCAAATCATGTGACGTAAACTTTCAACAAATTCCACCATTTCTAGATGATTCCCTCGACAGATTCAGATGGAAGTATGGAACAGAGGTATTTCATTTCTATCTTATTTTTACCACGACACATAAGTATAAAACATATATAACATATATGTGTAAATGGTGAACACAATATATACTAAGAAGAAAAATATGATATTTGTGAATAATATGCCTAAAAGTGATATGTAATAGTTAACTCTGAATATTGGACCATCTGTGTTCAAATGAGCTTTTTAACTAATGAGGACTTCATTAGGCCACCATGAATTAGTGTACCTTAATTTACACAAAGTTGAATTAACGGCAGTTGTCAGACAGATTCCAAATGTCGTAAGTGCTTTCCCCTCACTGCTTAAGTGTCTATAATTCTGCGTGGTATGGAATTCATAAGGATATTGACTGTCCATAGAGGAATGCTATTCCATTCCTTGGCACGTGCGTTGGCCAATTGGAAGAGGTTATTTTGGATGTTTGCTCGATTCCGAACCCTTCTGTCTAACTTCATCCCAGAAGTGTTTAACTGAGAACAATTCGGTGCTATATGGAGATCAATCAATAGAAACAATGTTCTTGGTTGCAAGAACCTTTTGCCACGTGTAGCCTAGCGTTTTCATGCTGAAAGGTCAAATGGTGCCTTACAATGAAAGGCACCATATGAGGCCTCAGGATCTCATCTCGATACTGTACAGCCGTTAATTATCGTTAATGATCACTAAATGTGTCTTTAAACTATTGTAAATTCCTTTCCGAACCAGAGTTGATTCACCCCCAAATCTGTCCAAAACGCAAGCGTCTGCAAGACGCTCTCTTTGACGTCGGTACACATGTGGACGACCATTTGATCGAAATAAGATGAATCTAGATTCATCCGTGGTGAGCATGGACCTCCAACGATTCATATGGGAATGTTTGGATATTTGTGCTGTAAAACATCGCATACGACGTGCTCGACGTTGAAGTGTCAATGACGTAAAACCGCAATTAGTTGATTTGTGAATTCCAAAGTGAGTAGCGACCTGCTGTTGAGAGGTTCCTCCTACAAGTATTGCGGCAGACAGTCCTCTATCAGGTAGGGATAGACGTGGCATATTTGTAAAGGCAATCGGACGCCTTGGTGAATGTCAGAACTAGACATCACTTAGAAAGAACACGTGCAATTGCACAGTCATGGTATAAGTTAGCCGCATGTGATGTGAATAATTTGTTTTGTCGCAGATGACGGATTTTTACGAATCTATCACTAATATTATTTACCTTCTGTAATTTGATAATACTTGTATAACCCATTACCCAAACTTCGTTCATTATTGCTAATTATATTAACATGGGGTCCATTATTGTGAATGGATTATGAATTAGTGCTGTGTAATAGATATTTATTAGTTTCATACACATTGCTGATTGGTAGGAGTGGTACATTGCAGTACTATTTTGGGTTTAACACATCTATGTAGGATGTAAATCCAGTTGATGTCGCTCTTTTATATGTGACGTGTTTGTAATATAATTATTTAATATAAACACCATTATATTATTGATATACTGTATCAGTTAAAACAGTGCTATATAAAAGGATATTTTGTGTTTCGTTTTGATATAGCAAGGGTAAAGGAAAACCATTGCCAATGATGCCGCGCTTTAGTTGACGCCATTTGAATGGAGCCAAAAAGAAATATGTCCTCTGTCTCCATTGCAAGGTCATACACTTGAGGCGACTGAACTTTTAAGGCGAATGATCGCAGGATAGGGAAGGGGGGAGGGGCTTTCTCATTGCAAGATCTTCCGTAAGAATAAAATGTGCACTTTCCTTTTGAAATCCCAACTGTACGGGCTATATGCAGTTTTCGTTTTCACGAGATGGAGTCAGTTGCCGACATCATATTGTAACGTCGTCATTATTTTTACGTCATAATGCATAGGTCACATAGTGCGCCCATGTGGGATTAAAGAACCTTTCACACTCTTATCAGAACAATGATATGACGTCACAGTAACAATTCACAAACATGACGTCAATAATTAAATCACGTTAGCGATTCGAAGTATTTGGACGCAAAAACACATACGAGTGTTGGTGAGATAGGGTGATCTCGACCCTCGGGAAAAGAGGCTAAATTTCCAAGCACTCAGCAAGGATAACCATCTTTCCCCTTGGGTTGAGGTCTCTCTTTTCTCACCTTCAAGGGGGCGAGGGGGAGAGGATTCCATTATCCTCTTACCATGAACAAGTACATCCTTCTTTTATTTCTTGATTTGGAATTCCCCTGTGAGGATCAATGACATGACGTCACTGTAACAATTCACTGACGCCACGTCAACAATTAAATCAGGCCAAGGATCCGAAGCATTGAGACAGAGAAAACACATGCGAGTAGCTTATAAAGCCAGCAGGATAAGAAGAAATCCCAATCTCAAATAGATACAGTAAGATATTTTTAATCTTCTGTAAACTAGATCTCTTGTCACTGCGTCCATTTGACATTAGATTCGAGCGCACGCCCATGTGACGGTGGATAACAGCATTGAAATATCGCGATTTTGCACTTACAACCCGTATAAATGACAGAGATTCCCAGACAATCATTATCGTTTTGCTAGCGCAATATATGGTACGTTTTCCTGAAAACTTCGTCATTTATATCGATCATAAATGGTATAACACGACAGATCAATACTTGGTGCTCAGATTGGTATGATGGAGCAGGAAGGGTTTCCTGTCAACACGACAGCGACATGTCATTTCAGTGGGACAGCACTTTAAAGAGTCCCTTAAATTGGTCCCTTTCGAGAGAGAATCCATCTCTACCAGAGATATTTGGCCTTCGTAATATGGAGGATACCACAAGGCACTCTGGTATTGATTGGTAAAAACAGTATTCATTTAAGTGAATTATCATTTAATTCTACTTTTAGTTGTTATATGTCGTGACTTTGTCGATCCTGGCATGTCGCAATACATACATAAATATAAAATCAAATTATAATATTGGGAAGTGAAAAAAGAACAGGTAACCGATAAGTTTAAAATAGAGATATAAGAGGGAAAATACAACAAAAACGGGCCAACCTTGACACAACATTTCACCGAGATCTGATTGGATGATTAGACAACCAGACCCAAACACACAACAGATCACGCTCCTAGGCTGACTCAGGTCATGCACAAAACATAACATTGAAGGTGATACAATGCATTTGCTATTGGCCTCAATATAAAGAATATGATGTCATAGCAAGAGACAGGTTACGAACTTTGGCGGATAAGATTAAATAATGTGAGCAACATGCTGTGAATTGTGAAAGCATGAAAACATAATTTTGCTTGCGCAATATGGCCAGTGATTTGAGAAAAGACAACGAATAATGAAATAATGTATTTCAAAGTGTATCAATTCATTAGATTTAGAATATTTAATTTGATAAGGATGATTGCTGGCAGTATCAAATATCGAAAATATGATATTTTACACACTATTTTAGTTTCCAGAGTAGCAACTAGTTAGTGTTATAGGACCAACTCAGAGCCGCGAATTATGTTTAAGTATTTTCCAAGTCGTGTTACTTGAAGATCTAATACGTAGAAAATACTCCTGTGGGTATCTTGTTTGAAGTTGCTGTCGTCGAAAAACATGTTAAATCGGATAAATGCATGCCATACAACGAATCCAAAGAGAGAAATTACCATAAATGGCAATAAACTGTTCCCAGTCGTACACTCCGTACGCAGCAAATATAAACCAAATTACAAGAAACCGATACCTCTGAGCTACGATGACGTGGTGGATGACGGTCGCGGCAGTCTTAAGAGATCAAAAAGCCTGCGAACGTTTACAGAAAGAATGATCTATCAATAAAAAAGTTAACACTTTGAAGCTCACGAACAAACTTTCACAGGGAATGGTCATAGTAGTACTTAATGGGAACTCTCAAGCCAGGAATATCATATCTAACACCCCCGGCTTGCGAAGATAAATATATAATATATTTTTTTTTCTGAACTGCATGATGCACGTATAGTCAATATTACGTAGAGTACAACTGTATTTTTGTAACTGTTGAAATCACGCCAACGTCGTTCTTGTAAAAACGCCGTTAATTTTATCAGCATGAAACGAATTTTTTCCATGCCGTGTTTTGTCACTTTACGCTCACACAATACATAGACGATATTTAAAGGTTTCAATTGAAATACATGTCAAATATATTTCAAGAGGATGCGGGTGAAAAATATAGATATTTTTTTGTCATACAAGGGATATATATAGAACGGAGAACTGTTTTTTTTTTTTTTTAAATTAAAAACAAAAGAAAGAAAACAAACAAACAAACAGAAACATCCAAACATAAACATAAAGCGGCGTTCAAAATCAGTTCGGGAAATATAAGCGCTTTTTGACGTCAGATAGTTTGACGTAAAGCTTGACAAGAAGACTACGCAATTTTACGTTCTATCGTTTCATGTTGAATCGCGTACAAAATTGTTTCTTTAAACCAACTTTGAGAAAACCATATATTTTCACTGGAATTTCTTAATGGAAATTGGTGTTCAAACAGAATAGGGAAATTTCAAAGCAGTGACTAAAAAGCACCAGTCTGGTTGGTCAAAACTAGAATAGTCATATCATGACTGGAACAGTCAGGAATATTATTCTTATTGCCATCCCAAGTCACAATATGGCTTCTACCTGGCAACTGGCAGAATAAATAACATCATTTATCGTGGCAACGCTGTTGGTCCGGATTTATCCGCTTCCTTAAACACTTCTTACGGAATAGTTCACCAATGTTTGATCAGGAATCCAATTTCAGTTTACAAACAATGACAAAACTTTGTTCTCGTTGCACCACTGGAAGTGTCCATACTTGACACACCTAGCACCACTAATGGCTATTGAAATCGTGCTTTCCGTTACCGGCTCGAGTCAATAGACTGGGCGGAATTCGAATGGTACAGATATTTCCTAGTTTGTTTAATCAATAATAACTAACAATGACTATAACAACATGTAACATTGAATACCAAAATCCGCTGATTTATCATCAGCTTCTAAAGCAAAATCAACACCGACTTGTTCCTGGACAATAAGTGGGGTTCGTCGTCAGTATCAGGTGATGGGTACATATCCTAAAATAACACCATATCACGTGAGAACGAGAGAGCAAAGTCCAAGGTCATGGAGTGCAATAGATGTAAATACGTCTTTTTGATATAAATAACAGTCATGTTTGTGAGACATAGGACGAAGTTCAGTAATATTGATCCGTTAGGTAGTTAAGAATGCGATATTTAAGCATTATTCGAACTTAGGGTCATTGACACATCACTACAAGGTACACGCACCAGGTACATGTTACCGATATTTACCATCAAAGTTTGACGTTATCCTTACATAACAAGGGTGTTTGGTACCTTTAAAGTTTGAACAGAAGCCACGTGAATCATATAACGTAGCTTATTTACTTTTTCAGTTATATCCTTACATCAAAAAGGTAACAAAACAAACAAACAAAAACAAACAAAAAGTAACCACTTCTTACGATGAGATTCGCGTTTTATCACAACTCTATGAATGCAGTTACTGTTATACTGTTCCTGTAATGACTTGTAGTATAACATCAATGTGATTATGTGATAAGGTATGAGTTGCTGTCACCAGGTATACATTAATATGTTGGGAAACACGATAGACTTTTTATATCATATCAGTGTAATTCAGAAATCCTTTCTGAGAGCGAGGAGCTCAGCAGGGACAAATTTCTGTAGATAGATGCTTTTAAATCATTATATTTGTTCATATCATTTAAATGCTAGATCACATACAATTAACCAAAATTGATTCCTGGCTCAAACATCTTTTTTTCTCCAAGAAAAATGTGTAATTATGTTTCTCGTATTAATCACTGACAAACATTACAAACAGGGGGAATGGAGCTTTTTGACAACGTCATTCTTATTTCATTGTTATTATTATTATTATGGTTTTTCACCAAAGTTTGAAAAGACCTATTGTTTTTGTTATGTTATTATTATTCTTCCTCCGAATATGTGGTTTCGTAATCTTTTAGACAGTAAGGGATAGGCACGCAACCTATATAGTACGTCATGGAAGTACATCTGAACTTGTTAATGCCGCATTTTTAAGTAGGTCAAAAACCTAATATCGCCGCCATGACCCAATTACCATAAATTCTAAAAACAGTAATAACTCGAAACCTATTTGTCCTACAAATTTGTTACAGTTATATTTTATGTAGAGGAGGGTCATATCTAACTTTTCCCGATCATTTTAGTGTCTACATTTCCTCTGTGACGTCTTTCTTTGACGTTTTACGTCATTTAAAAAAAAACACATAGTTTAATGTAAAGTGCAGACAAAAAGTTTGAACTAAAATTACTCCAAGATCCTACGATGAAACTTTGTTTAATTGTTATGGAATAGGTTTGGTAACATGCCCTCTAAATTATGACGTGATTTTTAACTTTGTCGAAAAAACAAATGCCCGCCATGAGGCCATATTTGATTTTTGCCCTAACGTAAATATCTCAATAATGACGTGACATTTTGAAATCATCTTTGAATATGTTATGTAGAATGGCACTTCTCATAGGATTTTTTAGTGTAAAGCGTCAACTTCCGGTTATCGGTAAGGTCAAAGTTCGAAAGTGCAATTTAGGGTACCAAACTTCCAGAAACTTCTTCTCAAGTTTGGAAAGGTCTAGAGATTCGATATTTCACACACATAATGCTAAGGTAGTTGCCTAAAAAGTTTGTTAATATGAATGACCATGATCTACTTTCAAGGGGTCAATCATATTAATATGATTAAATGACGTTTTCTTACTTTTTAAGAGTAAACAGGTACATGATTTGGTTAACAACCTCCTTGCTTTTGATTGGTTTAAGCAAAAATTCAACAAAATGCCAACCTCAGGTTTTCCATAGGGGTCAAAGTTCAAAACTTCAATGTAGGGTATCAATGTATTCTCAGGTTTAAAAATACCTAGAGACTTGATATCTTATTTGTATGAAGGTAATATGATTATGTATTATTGTTGGTAATATGGATGACCTTGGCCTACTTTTAGGGTCACGGGGGTCAATTATATCAATATCAGTAAATGACGATTTCTAACTTTTAAAGAAGAAAACAATTACGTGACTTGGTCAACAATTTTTTTTGTGGAGACTTGCATTTGATTGGTTTAAGCAAAAATTCCACAAAAGACCAGCTTCCGGTTTTCCTTAGAGGTCAAAGTTAAAAAGTGCAATTTAGGGTACGAAACTACCAGAAACTACTCAAGTTTGGAAAGGTCAAGAGGTTCGAAAGTTCACACATATATTGCTAATGTTATGGAGAATGGCACTTCTTATAGAATTTTTTTGTGAAAAGCGTCAACTTCCGCTTATCGGTTGGGTCAAAGTTCAAAACTTCAATGTAGGGTACCAATGTATACAAAACGTATTCTCAGGTTTACAAAGACCTAGACTTGATATCTAATTCATATGAAAGTAATATGATTGTCTATCATTGTTGGTAATATGGATGACCTTGACCTACTTTTAGGGTCACGGGGGTCAATTATATCAATATTAGTAAATGACGTTTTCTAACTTTTAAAGAGGAAAACAATTACGTGATTTGGTCAACAATTTTTTGTGGAGACTTGCATTTGATTGGTTTAAGCAAAACTTTCTGAGTTTTCCTGAGGAGTCACATTTCAAAACTTCAATGTATGGTATCAACATATACGAAATTTCTTCTCAAGATAGGAAAGGCCTAGAGATTCGATACATCACAAATATAATGCTAAGATAATTGTCTATTGAATTTGTAATTATGAATAACTTTGACCCACTTTTAAGGTTACATGGGTCAATTATATCAATATCATTAAATGATGTTTTCTTACATTTTAAAAGGAAAACGGTTACGTGATTTGATTATTAACCGCCTGTAGAGACTTGCTTCTGATTGGTGTAAACAGACCTTCCACAAAAGACCAACTTCCGGTTTTCCTTAGAGGTCAAATTTCAAAACTTCAATGTAGGGAACCAAGGCATACGAAACTTCTTCCTAAGTTTGAAAGGGCCTAGAGACTTGTTATAGCATTCATATAAAGTTAATATAATTGTCTATAACTGTTGTTAATATGGATCGCCTTGACCCACCTTCAAGGTAACTGGCGTCAATCATGTAAAAAAAATCCTAAGAATTCACTATAATATTTTTAGAGGTAAACAATTTAAAAAATTTTCTTAAAACCTCTTGTAGTCCTGTGGACAATTACTACAGATAACAATAAGTAATGTTTTCCAAAAAAATCAACATATTTTTTTTCGATACAGCTCAGAATTAACGTTATACAGCATTATTTTGGAAAAGAGTAGCCCAGTGCTTTAATCTCTTACTATTGGTGATTCCTTTCGTACTTTGATTTAATACAGAGTGCCAATGTCTTGCAGGCATTGTCTTTAATTACAGGCCAAAATAGATGAAAAGCGCGTCAAAATTGTCTATGTCAGTTTCTAGTTATTATATGTTATATTGACTATGATACATATATATATATAAATGGACCATGGGTCGGGAATTCGTGTCAAATCCCTGTGTATTGAATCATATCCATCGTTTCAAAGAAGTACGTACAATGTTTATACAATAGCCGGTGTAGTGTACTATTGAGACACCCACTTCCATCATTGCGTGGTTACAATGAAGGAAATCATGTCACGATAGGATAGGTTCTACAATGACGTTAAAATACATAGTTGTAATGATGTCGTTAGCTTAGTAAATCATAGCTGATCACTACCATAAAATAACATTGTGAACATGTATAGACGGTTTTGAATTTTGGCAGTATGCAGTATGTATTCCAGCACCGTCCATGTACATAGTTTAAATGTTAGTCCGCGATTCTAGATAACCCATGTCAGTTTGACTCCATATCCTAAACGTGTCATAGCAGATGGTAATCTAATCGATGTTCTTTTGAGATGATATCACACAGCTCAAAGTATTCCCAATCAACCGTGACGTTGCAACCAACAACATCAAATTGATGGCATGATCCAGTACTATATATTTTTTATATTTTAGCCAATCAAAAAGATGTTTTTGAAGTCTTAGTCTTTTGAGCTGCGTTAGGATTTTTGAAACTCATATTTGACCATAAGTAAGATATAATCCAATATGTCGTGTATGATATTTTTCACATCCTGTATTAAAACATATTCTGACTGATGCCTGTAGTACATGGTTTACGCACAATCGAATTCTCGAATAAGGTTCATACTCGTATATATGTGTCATAGTCGCTTTAATACATACATATATACATTGATAATGGGTCGGGAATTCGTGCCAAATCCTTGTGGTATGTAGCGTAAAAGAAGTGCAGTAATATATTTTAAACGTATTTCAGAATTTTTGAGTGGCTAAAATTCATGCATCTATAAGTTCCAAAATAAGAAAAGCGTTAGATTGTTATCGCATGTGCATGGATCCTTAAAAGAAATACGCTTAGGTGCGTAGAGTAGTCTCCCTTTACCACTCGACCGTGGGAAATTTAAAGATGGCGAGAAGAAAGGGGAAAGACGAAGATAGACTGTCGTGTACTTTTGTTTTTGATGGCACATTGCAATCAGGAGTGCGAGGGTCACTGATTATCGAACTTATTAAGTATCTTCTATATGAACGACAACAGATCCCTTTGCCTGTCGACTACGTGAAGCAAGAGTTGAAAAAACTATCAGAGAGTCAATTAGAAACCGGACAACAGGTGCTTTAATTTAGAAATTGGGTCGTCTCTTATTTCAGAGGAACACTTTGGAACTTCAACACATCCTCTCAACTAAGAGGCTTAAGATTGTCCTATTTCAAACAAGATTTTGTAAGGACAACTCTTGTACATTAGGAAGCAAGTTTAAATATTTGATGTAATTTATCAAAAATATAAATATATATATATTCTTAAATCTTATTTAATGCCTGACAATATAAATGTCATTAAACAAATATGATTCACTGGACTTTCATCCACATGCAAATTATGTATCGTTGAGAATACTTCATACTCCCCAGTTTTGTTGTTACCGAATATGTTATACTGCAGTAAAATGTGGGAGTATCGTAATCATTTAACAATTGTATATCATACCATATTCACATACGTAGTACCCAACCTCCTTGCCCAGTAATACAATATATAATATACAGAATACAAGATCAGTATCTTAAAATGTCGCTGTATTTTGGTGAGGGTAAACATGGACAATAGTTGTCTTTCTGTCCTGAGCCGAAATGCTACTTTCGTTTTTAAACACTGATCATGTGTTGTATTTATCCTGCAACGTCTATTGAGAATTTAGACTATCGGAACTTCCACTTTGTTACGTCTTTTTAATTTTGTTTACCTGGCATCAGTATTTCACTGAATTGTGCCTGATGAGGCATGTCAACATAATTGCTCCAACCGGAAATCTATTTCCACATTACAATGGTATTCAATTTATTGAATATTCATAAATAAACTTGTTACAACAATTGCTTATTTAAATGGATATATATATTTTTAAATGAGATATTTAAGAAAATTAGAAAGAATTATAATTCTATCAAATAAATGCACTTGCTGAAATACAGCTGTTTTTCATTACTGTCCATTACAGTAAAAATATATGTGGCAGGTGTATTCTAACAATGGCAGCACCAGCTGCAGGATAAAACGAAATGTAAAGCAGCAACTTTGCACTTAGGCTTGTGTGATTATGCTAAAATTAGAAACATGTTTTATTTTTCGTTTATTTCTTTTTTGTCAAGAATGTAAAGCATGATGATCTAAACAAAGGTGAAGGTAAATACATGTAATTTTTAAAAAGAACTTATTTATGTAAATTACATGTACATCAGTGTGTCTGAGTTGAAAGGTGTGTTTTGAGTTTATGTGCATGCATTTGTCATCCATTTTCGTTACTCATTGGCTTTACATCAGCTATTATGACCTTTTGTTACGTAAAGCTGTCTATAAATAAATAAGTTGTCATTTAGGGATGATTATTGTTGATTCTACATTTATGTAGTGACCCATCTATATGAACGTTGGATATGAGATTCTTCACAATTGTGTTTATGCAAGAAATGCATTTTCCTCAAAGTTTGTTCCAACCTTGTGCTAATTGTTTTCTTTTTATGTGTGGGGAAAAGATAGTCAACAGGAAGCCATTTTTTAATTATCAAATGTAAAATTTTAGATTTTCTTCAAATATCTTTTTTTTTTTGTACATGTAATTTTTTTATCTATAAATATTTGTATAATGCTGTGGTGACATGCCATTCTCACTTCGAAAAGAAGAATTAATACACAGTTATATAGATGTTACTGCATGTACATACATCAATACAACAATTAAGAAAAGAAAAGAAAGCTATATATCAGATTATAGTCAAAGTATACATTCAGTGTATGTCAACCAAATTCATGGAATCCTTTAATTATGTACTGGTTTTGTCTGTTTCCTTGTCCATTTGTTAATATGTTTTACTTTTTCAAAAAGTATGAATTACTTTACATTCTGACTGCAACTAATCATGTTTAAATATAAAATTTTGATTATGTGTCGAAGAACTCATATGGGCGAAGGGAAGCAACCACTATGAAGATATTTGAAGAACCTTTGTCCACAAAATAATTTTACTTTCTCAGTGAAACAAAAATGCATATTTTTCTTGTTTATTTCAATATTTTGTCATATTATGCTATGAGTCTTTGTCAGAAGAATGTTAGTACATATATTTAAAAACGACACTCACCAGATGAATACTTCCACTTATTTTGGTATGCACATTCACAACTTTTAACCTCAGCAAAATGCAATACTGGATCTGTTACTTAAAAATTCATAAATTCAATCGGCATGTTTTTGATAATTTTGTGGTGAAGATTTACTAGTAATTTATGATCAAAATTTGGACAAAAAATCAAATTGTTAGTCTTTTTTCCGAAATAGGCTTTGAAGGTTGGCAATAAAGCATGGTAATCTTTGAAATGTTTTTTTAACCCACCATTCAGTTCAAATATTGCAAACATTAACGTCCCAGTCCCAAAATGAATGCAGCATCCTTGTATTTACCAATTGTATGGCTTGATTTCTTCCTTCTGATTATTTGTAAAGTGCTTTTAATTAGGTGTGATATCAATAATGCAATTTATTTTCTCTTGTTGGCTTTTCAGAATGGTTCTAGAAAACCAAGATGTCGACAGTTGAACAAGCTAGAGGTTAAGAGAGCCACAAACACAGTTAAGAATTTGGAGGAATTGTCATCACATGTACTGCAGGTTTTTGAGTTGTGTCCTGAGATCCAAAAGGTCCTTCTGATGTTTGGAGGAACATCCGTCAGTCCCAAGGAATCTTATCTGGTGAATCTACCTGATATCAATCCAGAGGCAGAGGGTCTCCCTCTGAAAACCTGTGTAAGATCCCTGTACAGACAGCTTGTATCACAGGACATAATGGGTAACTCAAAGCGAATAGGACCCACAAGCTTGAGAGTGTTACTCCATGCTCCCAGGGAGTCAGGAGTGGAATGGTTCCTTCCAAAGCCGACATTCAGAGTACCCAAGAGGGGGAAACAAATTGTTTTGAATCTTTGTGGCAAACATTCCAATACTTACAGTCAGAATATCACCAAGGATGAATATGAGATAGAAATATCTGGAATTGAACCACTAGAGTGTTCCAATACCAGTGTTTGTCTTGAAGAAGGCAGTGAAGACCATTTGTCATTCTTTTCAAATAAATGGGCTCATGATAGTCCCAACAGTTATAGCTCTCAGTCACAAGATAGTCTTTCAACAATGGGTATAAATTCAACAGACACGATCATTCAGAGTGTTGTAAACATGCAGTTTAATGATGTGATAAACGAAAGTATAGATGATCACTTAATCACCCTGAAAGAAGAACAATATGTGTGGTTCCAGGCACCACTTTTGGTGAAAGGATATAAAGACAGATCATCAAGACAGGCCTCAATGACTGATGGCTTGATATAAAGTGTAGTGATAGCTAGCTGCAGATTACACTGATTATATTAACCAGTACAACTTTATAATGTGAGAAATTAAACAGTACGAGAACCAAAACTCCAATTGTTTCAAATACTGGTATCTTATTGGATGTATACCTTGTGATGTTTAACAAAGGTCCTTCAAATTTTCCCATATGGTGAACATAAGATGTGGAAATAAACGTTTCCCAACATCCAAGTTATCTCCTTTATTGTGTTCTAGATTTGGTCAAAGTTTCAACCTCTATGGAGTCATCATCAGGACCCCGTGAAACATCTAGATCACAGTAAGGGAGATAACTCTTCTTGGATCTTGAGAAGTCTTCATTTCCACATTTTACTTTATAATGTATGATTGTATATCCAGGCGGGGCTACTTCAGGTTAACTGGTGAAGGCTACATTGTGTAGACTAAACACCTTAAATAATGGATGGCTTTAATGAAAAATGTATATGTATTTGTTACAAAATGTAGTGATGTGAATAACATGTTGTCAGGATAAGGAGCACTAAATTCAATACAGCTTCTATAACATGAAATGATGGTTTTATAGTTTACTTTTATACTATTTATGTGACAGGATACTCTACCTCTGGTGGTGAGAATACATGTGAAGGAAGGCCTTCATGACTTAAATGTACCTCGGTGACAAGTATTAAATAATAAATGACAGAATATGAGATGCGTGTGGATGATAGGGAGATCGACTTGAGTATATGTATCATATTAAAATATGGTGGTCATGTTAAAATTATTTTTATCAGAACAGTTGTGTTCCAGTTTTATACCTATGAATTTGTAACTTATTTTGTTCATATTATATTTTCAAGAAACATGTTTAACATAAAATGCTATATTTCAAGAACTACAACATTCACAATAAACCATACAAGATAAAAAAGTGTTTTTTTTTTTTTGTAACTGAAATAAAACCACCGCCAACATACACATGTGGAAGGCTTTATTTCAATTTGATATGTTAAATTGTTTGATATAACAATACTTGAGGTTTGGTTGACAAAATAGAACAATATACTTCATTGAACCTACCTAGCGTCAAGGGCACTAAAAAATTGAAAAATTTACAGGATGTGTAATAGGACCATTTTGATAGATCAGATCCACACATAACAGTAGTAGTAAACTTTTTAGCTGTGACACATTGTCTGATGTCATCTTTTCCTTGAAACACTTCTTCTCAAAAAACCACTGCATGAACTTCAACCAAATTTGGTCTAAAGCACCTTTCTGAGTAGGGGCTCAAAATTATTAAAAGGAAATTGATTAGCCCCCTGGGGGCCCAAAAGGGGAAATAAGGATTAAACTTTAGAGATCTTCAAACTGAGAGAAGACACAGCTTCGATGTTTCATTTTTGTTGTGCTGTATCAGGAAACGTTAAAATCAGGCCATAAATATGGCCACACCAATAGTATTGCCAAGTCACATGATTTTCCCTAGGTCAAAGGTCAACATAGTCAATAATGGAAATCAAACAACAAAACTTTTCTTTGACATTTGTAGTATGCTAATTTAAGTTGTATGTAATATGTTACTCAGAATGGTAGGTGTTGAAAGTATTCATGATACATTCTTGTGCTGTCTGTTGTGATGATCATCTGAAAACAGGTAAGCAATACAGGCCCTTCATTATCAATGGTCTGAAAAAATATTGCATGTGCACTATTACATGGTGTTACTTAAATGACTATAATGATACTTTGGGAAACTATAAATGGGGATTGAATGGCACTTAATGAAAGATGGGCTCTTAATCGGTCAATATACAATTAAATATTATACTAGCATCATTACAACTCAAAAGATAAACTAGTATTTTATGTTTATAGTAACAATGGCATTGACATTTAACCTTTCGACCTGAAAATCAATCCCACGCAACAAGTCATGAAAAGAAAGTGGTGTGTGAAGTTTGATTGTAATCTTTCATCTCTAGTCAGCTGCATCACCACGGCATGAAGTTGTGCTTTCTTGGTTGGCACTTAACCTTCTCTGGACTTTTTTGCAGCAAGTCATTTCCTCCAAATTGCTATCCATCATATGTACTTTCATCTGTCTTAATTTTCCAACCGAAGTTTTTAAAATTTTAATGTTTGACGAGAATATGATATTGTGTGTTCCTGGACATTATGCAACATTTTAATTCAACAATTTTGGAAATGTTGTTAATATTTTCAGTATTTGATTGATCTCTAATGAAAACTTGGTATCCTTTATTGTCAAAGCGCCTTCTGTGGTATTTTGGCCTGAAGAGTTACATAGTATGTTGCCAGTTGTTTTCTGCTTTGGATTGCGTCTTGAAATATTATCTCCCTTTGTTTTCAACTGAATTCTTTTAAGCTGTATCAATATGACACGAAGTTGTGCTTTCTCAATGACATCTTGTTTAGTTCTTTCCCTTTCCATAATAATATTAATTCAGATACAGTGATATTGGAATTCCTTTTGATTTTAAATTAATACTACATATTGTTCCATCTTGTTGGTGTGCAATTTATTGTTTGCTTGCAAAGTTCTGTCATTTAAACAATAAATTCAATGCTTAAACGGTATTCACATTTATTCGGAATGGGCTTCATATGAATTTATTATTATATTCAAATCAAATATGCATGTACATTTACAAATAAGTACGTCCTTGATAGGAATAATAACTATTATTTCAAAGTATTACATTAGAAAACATACATGTTTACTATAAACTATTGTTAAAAAGTGGGAAATATCCTTTATCGAAAAATCGCGTCGTCTTATACCAATGAATTTGGTGAACGTAACACGTAATAATTATTTGGGGTCGCCTCCATAAGTTTTGTTGCATTCCGGCGTATTGGTAACAGATTTGGTTTTGTATTTACTTTTCAATGATACTTCCTTCCGCTAGTATAATCGTGATCACCGAAATGTTTCGATGTTTTGCACCAGAATGGAACAGCCGAATTTTTCAAGGTGGATCATCGGTGAATTTTGAAGTAAGATCGCAACAACGTCAAAACTTTCATATATTTAGTATATCTAGATTTACTGAATAGCATTTTCTTTCCACCTGGAATAGATCCGCCTTTCTAAATCTCATATTTTGAAACATGGCCCCTACAGTCTATAGATCTAATGTGACATGCCTTGCTTGCGTAAGGACCACAGGCACAGGTACCAGCCTCGTTAGCCCGAATTATTCTGACGTTCTGTCGACTTTTATGTTTCTTCTGGATTAGACTCAGTTTCAATATATAACCTTAGTCTCGTCCGTCAATACACTCGTACCTAGTACGTATGATAAAACTTTTCATTGCTGCTATCTAACTTTTTGCTGAAGTGGAAATTTATATCATTGACTTGGTTCTCCATTTATGACAGTGTATAACCATTAGGATTATTTCATTTATGCATATGCCATTGCATATATTCTTTGCTTCTTTGCACTTTGAAATTAAAAACACACGCACACACACAAACAAAGGATTGGGGGGGGGGGTGTTGTTGCGTGGCACAATAGAAGTACAGTGTTGGAATTTAAGTTACATGCATGTGTACCCACTGTACAATATTGAATAGTAGAATCTGTACATTTGATATATCTAAGACAATTGCAAGGTAGTTACAGTATTTTTTCAAACTTGGATAATATGAATTCTCAGTGTTATCAATGTGTAGTGTTTTTAACAGATTCAACAATTTTCAGAGTAATACTGTTACATATGAATCTGATTCACAGACACAGTCATAAAGACATTTTTTTTAAAGGAAGAACAAAGAAAACAAAATATTATAAAATTGTATGATGTTTCATAGTTTGAATTGTTTTCAGGTTTGAATGCCAGTGATGTAAGCATGAGTTTCGCTGCTGTTTTCTGTGGATGTGCTTCCAGGGCAACCACTCTTTTGCACTGCCCAAGGATATATAACTGGCCAGCAGTGCATATAATCAGGTGATAGTGTACAAATTCTGTCTTGACTGTAGAGAAGATGTGTGTAACACCAAAGAAATACTAAAACAGAAAATCTTAAGTTTAAAGTTAAGCGGAGCAATGATTCTGATGTTTTTTGTTCAATTTTGAAAAAAAATCTTGATCTTGGTTCCTGTTGTCTGCAGGAAGCATTTGGTCTGGAGTTTATTCAGCAGGATATATACAATAGTGTGTGTGTTGAGTATAACTATAATTCTTCATGTTTTGGAATTTTCATCGGGTTAATTATGCAAATTTAACAGTTCATCCTTGGAAAAGAGTACATTGTACTTATAAACCATTCCACAATTTTATAAAAGGATTGCTTTCCTAAATGATAGATTGGGATTTTTAGCTCACTTTCTCTGTCTGTAGTCCATTATACTTTATCCCTCATTCTGTTTATCACTATTACTTGAGAAGTAATGAATGGATCTTAAATTTCATATGTAGGTCCTCTTGGTTCCATGTTATGCTCATTTGATGCTTGGACTGATGAGATAAAACCAAAAACCCAACAGGCAGTCAACTTAATTTTGACCATGAAAGTTTGTTAATGCTATTTCTTGAAAAGTACTGGATGGATATTTCTCAAATTTCATAAGTGAGTCCCGTTAGTACTTTGATGTGTTTCTTTGATTTTGGGACTGATCAGAAAACAAAATAGCTGAGTCTCTTCTTATTTTTACAAAGTTTGTGAATGTTCTTTCTCAAATTTTGTATCTATTCCCTTGGACACTAGGATGGTGGGCACTTAGATCTCTCTAGGATATCTTGTTTGAATAGTAAAGGCAAAGAGACAATCAGTATGTGATGATATGCATCCCATTTCTAATATTCAGCTCTAGATATCAACATTTTTATGGCTATGTTTTATATTTACCCTAGTACATATTTCAAAAAACTTCTTAAGATTTCCAGGATTGTTATATTAAAAGCCAGGACGTATACAACAGAGCCAATTTGGTACTATTGGACATGTTGGAGACTGATTTATAGAGACTTTACGGTACATGTTATGTCTTTTTATGCTCTATAGACAGGCCTACAGTCTCAGTTTTAAGTTTCAAATTTGACAATTTATTTTTTTTACAGATGTTCCCACTATGATGTCCTTGGTGTACCTGAAAATGCCAGCCAAAAAGACATAAAATCTGCCTTTATAGATAAATCAAAAAAGGTATATTTTGATTAACTTGAGGACAAGACAGGAAATACCTGCCAACAGAATCTTGATCCTAACTCAGATTTGATGAAGGATTTCAAGGATTACTGTAATATTAGTAAAGGACAAAGTTATGATAGATTATGCCAAAAAATAGAAAGTAAACTTGAGAACAAAGAGGGAAAACATTTCTGTTTCATCAATGACACCTGTCAACAGGTCCATTCAAGTAAATGTCATTCTTTCAGAAGGAATACCTGATCAATAACAGCAGAACACTGGACAATTTAGTGAGCATCAGATAAATAGAATGTTTTCCTATGAGGTCAAAATAGTGACCACAAACCTGTATAATCTTCTCAAAACTCTGTTTAAGTTTTTTGTCAGTTGTTCACATCAGTCAGAGAAATCACAATTCATATACATGTATTGAAGACAAGTGTTAGAAAATAACATCACCTACAATATATCAACACGATAGGATTGGGAACTTGGAGCTTACTATTGAGAAATGGATAATTAAAACAAGTCTTAAAAAATGACATCATCTACAACATATCAACACTGTAGGGTTAGGAACCAGGAGGTTACTATTGAGAAACAGACAGTTAAAATTATGGAAACTAAAATCAAAACTCTTTTCATACATTTTTTTGGAAGTTAAAGGGCTGATATATATTAAATCTGCGGAGTCCTTACTGAAAATATAATGACAAGTTCTGGAGAGTTAATGCATTGGATATAGTCAATGGATTTCTCTTAATCAACAAAAGTATATTTGGTCAACTTAAATTAAAATCACTGGTATGATTTCAAAAGAAGCTATACTTCTGTGACATCTTTAAACACTGTGACTTCGGGAAAACTTTGTGACTGATGAATTGATGAGATACATGTAAATGTAAGGGTTACCTTTCAAATGACAGTTCACAGCTTTGAAGTCATTAGATTTCATCACTTTCATGCCTCTTCAGCTTAAAAGTACATCATCAAAAAAATTTTTAACAATCACTTTTGGGTACCAGCCATTCCCTTCCACTTTCCTTCCTGAGTGTATATTATATATTATTAAGTAAAATATTGTAGTGCAAAAAAGGTATTGTTTTTTTTTAATCATTTTATAACATGTGTGTATGTTTATATGATAAGAAGGTTACCCGGTACTTTATTTTGTATTCCAGTTCCACCCAGACAGAAATTCTGATCCTAATGCAAAGAAAATGTTTGCAAAGTGTGCTGAGGCATATGAAGTTTTGGGGAAAGAAAAATCACGGTCTGATTATGATGCTTCTTTGAAACATTCATCATACTCATATGATACTTCATCGTCTTCAAAGTCAACAGGACCAGATCCATTCCAGTCACCAGGATTTAATCCTAGACAAAAGAGCAACCCTTATAGGACATATGCAGCTCGGAATCGTGGAACGTATGGGTAAAGAAAAATGATCTAATTCTTCAGCCAATTGCTGATCAGTAAAAATAAATTACTGTAGATCAGCATTGGTTTGTTTTGAAGCATCTCTGCAAAAATTAAGGCAGCAAATCAGAACTTATATATTGAACATCAATTTTCATAGTCAGTATTTGTTTTATTATACATGAGGTCAAAGGTCAAATCAGTTGCAATTTTATCTTATTATCTTATAACATATTTTCTGGACAATAACTGATAAAGATATCTCAATGAAACTTGCTGTATACGTTTATACTTGATAGCTGATAAGTTCCTAGCATGATGCCTTACAAAGTTTGTAAAAAAACCTGAAACAATTCTTCTGGTAAACCAAGTCGTAGAAGCACGATATTAGGTGGAAAGGTGTTCTGGGTCACAGCAACAAATTTTTGTTGATAAAAAAAGAAACATTTTCTTTAAATCCAGGTCATAATTGTAACTGTTTATAGTTGAATATTAGAAGCTTGTTGTGAAAACAGGTTAGAGTTAATTGGATGTGCCCACTTTGAATGCCAATGGTGAACATTCTAAAGTATCTTTTAATGTATTTGTGATAAACATTGATCCTGTTTTTGATAAACATTAAATACCAGGTGAGCAATGCATGCCCATGGGCCTTATCGCATTTATTGCCATATCTAGCATGATTCTCTTTACTATAGCTACTAAAACTTACCAACATTGGTAACAGTAACACAATGACAGATAAAATAGAACAGTGAATATTCTTAATATTCAGCCTACCAGCAATATTTGGTGGGCTTTTCAAACTACCCTACATTCATATGTCATTTGATGGCTTTCATACGCCAGTCTTGGATTTTGACAATGAGAATTTATTGTCCCATTTTTATGCTCCTGAAAATTTTCGGGGTAGCATGTAGTTGCCATCTTGTCCGTCCATCTTTCTGTCTGTCCTTTTGTATCCAGAGCAAAGTCAAGCAAGGATCATGAAACTTGGTGTATACATTGCTTACACTAAGGAATGTGCAGTGTACCAAACTCAGGGCACTTGGCCGTAAATTGCCGAAAGACTGCACATAATTAAAATTCCATGTGCGGAGCATCACTTTGCTTGGATTTTAAATTGGGATAATAAAACTGGGTTTGTACATTTATCATCCTAAGATAGTTAAAGCTTGTTTTCTGGTTTGAAATTTTAGTGAGAGCTGGAATCCCTTTGAATATGGAGAAGATGTATTCTTTAAACAAGGACGTCAGCGAGAAAAACAGTACTGGCAAAAAGGCACGGATGTGAGAAAATCACGGACTATGGATCCCAGGGAAGCTGCCAAGAAAGAGAAACAAATGTTTAAATATTTAGGCACTTTCCTGTGTATGTTTGTGATACTGCATGTAATCAGTGATTTTAGATCAAATTATGAAACGTAAGTAACACTATTATAACCTCCATTCCTTACTCGGCTGTCTTGTATTGAGATAGTGAAAAGTTAAAGTGCCTTGGATGAACAAGGTTGGCTAAAGCTTATGTCAGGAAGTGGAATTTACGTAAATTATTTGGAACCCTTCTTCTGTTGTAGAAAGGAGTTGACTTTGTAAAAGAGAATTGGCTTGAAGCATTCTAAGGTGAAGGGCAAACAATTCTGTACAAACGATGGGTCTAGGCCTCTTGGGGCAAGATGGGCAGGGTCAATTATGGGAAATTCTGTTCCAATGTGGTATGCAAATGGTTGGGTGAAGGGAATTAAATCTTGTATAAGTGATGGACCTCTGCCACCTAGGCAAGAGGGGTGGGAGTCAGTGGCAGAAATTAAGCAAAGTCTTTAAAATCCTTTTACTTCCATAGGAATTTCAGGATTCTGTCCCAATATGGTGTGAAGCATCTTAAAGGTCAAGTTGACCGATTGCAATTGTGTTTCATCCATATTCATATGCCATCTGCCATGCACTTTCCTCTAAAACAACTTCATTTCAATAACCAAAAGCTCCAGGGTACTGAATTAGGCCTGGAGATTGCTGGGATGAAGGGCTACCAAGTTTGTTCATTTGAATGACCATGACCCTCTTTCAATGTGACAGGAGTCAAACATTCTTAAGTCTTCAAGCAACTTCTTCTCATTAACCAAAACCCCAGGGGCATTAAATATTGTTTCTGTAGTGTGCTGGGACAGATACTGTATCTCATAATGTTGATTTTAGGTAGTTTAGGCTATAATTTGAATTTTTAAGTCACCTGAAACAAAGTCTAAGTGAGATCTATTGCGATTCCCTTTCCTCCGGTGTTGTGCGTCATAAGCTTTTAACATTTTCTGCTTCTTCTAGAAAACTCCTGAACTGATTTCAATGAAATTTTACTAAAACCTTCCATGGCTAGTGGTGCATGAAAATTGTAAATTATGTGGTCCCCCACCCCCAGGGGCTTAAGGGGCAGAGCCTAAATGGGTCAAATTGATTGAAACTTCAAAAAATCTTATTCTCTAATCCCAGGTAGGGTAGAATCAAATACTCTTCATGGATAGAAAGGCCTCAGATGCTTTACCAAAATTATAAATTTCATGACCCCCAGGAAGTCACATTTCCCTTTGGGGAAAGGGTAAAGTTTACTATAAAATTATTTTTTATTGGAAATAGTTCAAACATTGTTAGAATTATAAGTTTAAGATGACAGTTTGATGAGATGCACATACATTGAATGCTGTAGATGTATTGACCTCAGCTGAACCCCAGGGGCTGTTGAACTGGTATAAAAATGGCTCAAATTGACTGAAATTTCAAAAATCTTCTTCTCAGTACCCAGATTATGTAGAACAGTGCTTACGGTGCTTTACCAAAATTGTAAATTTCATGACTCAAGGGTCTTGCATTTCCCCTTTGGAGGGGGGTATAATTTACTCTAGTTTGTATAGGATAATAACATTTTTGAGTATAATTTGTTTATTTTCTTTTAGAAATAGTTCAAAGCTAGTTAGAATCATTACTATAAGCTGACAGTTTGATGAGATGCACTTATTGACCCCTCAGAGGTTGATAGGCAGGGCCAAAAATGGGTTAAATTTCAAAAAAAAAATTCTTCTCAATACCCAGATAAAGTAGAACCAAATACACTTCTTGGATTCTTGGATGGAAATTTTCTTATGCAACTTACCAAAATTGTAAATGTCATAACCCCAGAGTCTAAAATTTTTTTAGGGGGAAGGGGACTAATAGGTGGGACCAAATATTTGTCCAATTGACACATTTTCAAAGATATTCTACTGTCCTAGATGAAAGATTTTATAATAGGAAAATTCAATTTTTGAGTGTAATTTCTTTTTATTCAAACTTGGTTTGAAGCCTTTGCATGAAACGCCAGTTAATGTTATGAACAATTTACATTTGTATTATGTGTACAACGTTATCTTACTTTTTTAACAAAATCATTTCTATGACATGTTACAAGAAGCATTGTAACTCAAATAACCATTAAGGCCCTTGGGCTTCTTGTAATAATGTCAAATAAAATTTTTATGGGGCCCAAAAGGGGTAAATTTCTCTATCTGAATTATGTGGTATTCATATGATAGTAATAGCCAATCAAACAGCTCATGTTAGGTTTGTAAGGAGACCCTTTCTTATCAAATGATTATGAATTCGCCCATACCAAATTGAAAAGTCTTGTTTCAATTGAGATAATTTTATTTTCTATTTTCTCACAGGATGAAGAGACAAAAGAAAATAGAAAAACGGATAAAAGAGAGAGATGAATATAGAAAGAAGTTCAAGGAGGATCATGGAATGAGCTGATTAGAATGAGGTAATTATAAGTAACCTGATATATACTTAAAAATGTATGTTCAGACCTTGATGGAAATGCAATAGTGTAAAATGTTATATGTATACTCTGACCTTGTTAGGAATGAAGTAATTACAAGTGTCTGTTCTCCACTTCCACCAAAACAACGATTGGTGGTAAAGGTTATAAGGTCAACTGAGATTTTGGATTTTGCCCTTAAGTTGGTCTGAAGTATCTTTGAGTGAAGGGAATCAATTTTGTGTAAACATTGATTTTTGCCCCCCTCGATATGGCAAGTATAGCAAGTTCTATAAAATCCTACTCCTTTTGTAGAAGTGATTGGAATTTGAGGAGTGGGGCGACATAGATTTTAGCGTACTTTGTATTTTCTAAAATAAAACTATGATAACATGTACTGGTAAGCTGGACAGGCACGACAATTAAATGTACTTAAATGTAACACTTGTCTAAGAGTAGGTCCATTTTATTGTAAAATTTTGCATCTGAAAGTATAACATAATTATGTTATTTTAACAACTTATTTAACCTTCGCAAGAAAATCATGTACTCACTGGATTTGAATTGATTTTGATATACTTGGTATGAAGTGAAATGCCTTATCAGTTAATACTGATACTTGATAAGTTCTTGGTAATTGATGCTCTTGGTACTTGACGAAATAAAAGGTCCAGATTTTGTAACCAATGTTTGCCATACCTTGTTTAAAACAAGCATTTTTGTTTAATTCACAGATAAAAAATTACTTGAGTCAGCCAGAGCCATTCCCAAGCAGATTTGAACTGTAGTTTGATCTTCATGGAGAGCCAGTAACATACCAGGATGAGAATTATCTGTTTTACACAATCCTGAAATATCTAAGTGGGGATCTGAGCTGTTGTAACATCCAAGATAATATGATGCAGATTTTTCAGAGGAAAAATATTTTACAGAAAAATCATTCATAGAAGAGGGGATGTCTTGGACCTATGAATGCAAATGTTGTTTAACATTATTTAACTTTGTAAATTATGACTTTCCAATTCATTGGCAGGAATATACAAAGTAATGCTCTTTTTGGCATTTGATGTGAATTCCCAAACTATTTGACTTTAATTTTAAAGTCAATGACAGGTCTGAAATAAAGCAGATTTTTACATTTACATGATTATCAGATATTATTGATTGAATTTGAAATGTTCAATTTTTCATTTCTGATGAGGTTTATATAAAACAAAGATACCTGTTATATGGATGGTGTGCCTTCTAATAATGATGTTTTGTTCAGCTTTCCTACTGAACTAAAGCATGTGGTATTTTTAATGCTCAGATCAATTTTAATTGGCTAAAAGTGACCCAGCTTCTGCCATTGTGTAACTTTCAGGATTTCAGTATTAAAACAGCAGAGATGAAACTATCCCTATCTGAAATTGACTCAGTTACATTGACTCAGAGTTACATTGACTCAGAGTTACATTGACTCAGTTACATTGACACGGAGTTACAATGAAACTGCAAACAGAGTAATGAGTCATACATGTAAATTCAAAGAGTAATGAAAATGCCAGTTGATCTACAGCTTCATTTGCAGTGATTAACTTTTGTGGATTCATTGCAATTACAAAAACAGCTAAATAACTTAACTGCACACCAAAGAATTTTTTTACAGTGCTCTGCACACTGAACTGAAAATGGTTATACCATTGATAAATTAGAATGATTTCATATTTTTATTTTCAAGCAAACTGTGTGCAGAAAACTTTCTTAAATTGTTGATATGTTATTGTGATATTGATTTTGCATTGTGAAGGACTATTTATTAAAATGTTGAAATTAAAATGCTGTGTATATTGTTTCTTTTCTTAATTTGTTTTAGCATGAACATCATCTTCATCAATATCTTTATTGGCATGTGTATATTGTAAACATATTGATAGGGTTTACATGTACTTTAGTGTTCAGCATCCATGTGACAAAAGGTGGCATTTTGTAGGTTGACAGAATGTTAATAATGCCCTCCAAGAAGACAGCACTGTCCCCCAATCTTAATGGATAGTGTAGACTTAATGGGTAGTACTGTTTTGTGACCGAAGAATTAGAACTATCCCGACTAAATCAGTGGTAATATCCCTAGATATAAAGAATAGTGCTGTCCCTGATTGAATAGGTTAGTATAGTCCACTGACTGAGTGGGTAAACATTGTCCCCTGTCTGAATGGGTTAGTATAGTCCACTGACTGAGTGGGTAAACATTGTTCCCTGTCTGAATAAGCAGTACAGTCCACTGACTGAGTGGGTAAACATTGTTCCCTATTTGAATGGGTTAGTATAGTCCACTGTCTGAGTGGGTAAACATTGTTCCCTGTGTGAATGGGTTAGTATAGTCCACTGTCTGAGTGGGTAAACATAGTTCCCTGTCTGAATGGGTTAGTATAGTCCACTGTCTGAGTGGGTAAACATTGTTCCCTGTCTGAATGGGTTAGTATAGTCCACTGACTGAGTGGGTAAACATTGTTCCCTGTCTGAATGGGTTAGTATAGTCCACTGTCTGAGTGGGTAAACATTGTTCCCTGTCTGAATGGGTTAGTATAGTCCACTGTCTGAGTGGGTAAACATTGTTCCCTGTCTGAATGGGTTAGTATAGTCCACTGACTGAGTGGGTAAACATTGTTCCCTGTCTGAATGGGTTAGTATAGTCCACAGACTGAGTGGGTAAACATTGTTCCCTGTCTGAATACGTAAGTAGTACAGTCCACTGACTGAGTGGGTAAACATTGTTCCCTATCTGAATGGGTTAGTATAGTCCACAGACTGAGTGGGTAAACATTGTTCCCTGTCTGAATGGGTTATTATAGTCCACAGACTGAGTGGGTAAACATTGTTCCCTGTCTGAATGGGTTAGTATAGTCCACTGACTAAATGGGTAGTATCAGTACTGACAGAATAAGTAATGATGTCCTTGGACTGAATGGATGGTAGAATAATTAGATCAGCATGTTGTTTATGTATTATGATGGTTGGAGTATTAGTGTCACCTCAGATAAGTACTAGTGTCAAATTAAATAATGGTTAAACTAAATTGCTCTTTGTCTGTTGTCCACTGTCTGTCCTTCAACAAGTCTTCTTAACAGAACTATTGAGTGGACGTTTATCAAATTTTTTCAGCTCTTTTGGATAAGTATCCTTTTTAAGAAATGGTATGTGATGGATGAGAGATGTCTATCAATGATAGAATACAGGTGTTGAAGTTAGTGGTCAATTACATGTGCGTAAAAAACAGCAGGTGCTTGAAAAAGAAAAATAAGGAAGCAACAATTTGATAAAATCAACAAATTTATTTTTCCATCTCTTTGTCGGACATATTAAAATCATGTGATTTATACACTTTGTACAATATCATCAGTAATCGAAAATAGGACATAAATCCAAGTCTCTGACGAACACAGCTTAGCATTTCATAACAAAATGCAAGAAACCTGAATCATAACATTATCTAATAGATGCCATTCTATAATGTAAATAACATTATACAGACCCGTCTTTCAGAATGCTTGTAACTTTAATATCTCCCATACATTGTATAGAAGCACCTTGACTATGTTTCACCAAGACCTGACCTAGGTACTCGGTATCAATTATGACACCTTAAATTTGACAAGTCTTTCAAAGTTTTACATATGCTTGTCTGCTACTTTTCTCACAAATTACAAGTCCTATTCACATTTATGTAATACTTATCAGACTTTCTTCACAAAATAACATTAAAACACTTTGTATGGTAAGAATGTCATGAAGTTTGCACTTCAGGAATACTAGATATTGGCACCACAACACCTGTAAAAAGAGAAAATTTATCAGAAAAGGGGTTATAATTAAATTTGTAATAAAAGATCTATTGTACAAAAAATTCAGATGTTACCTATCTTCCAAAGGTACTCGTATTTAGCATGATACCAAGATCTATGGGGTTGTTTCCTGGTACATTTGTATGGCCTTAATTCCCTAAATGGGCCGAGTCTTATATATGCTGACTGCGTTATTATCTGATGGGTATTTTAAACAATGCTCTGGGGCCACTCATTGTACAATTTCACTATGCCACTTTTGATTAACAGATTTTTAAAGGAAAAGCTGTGTATTTGCATATAGATGTAAAGGTATAAATACTGTATATACACAAAATTGAAACAACCAAGGACGAGGAATATGTGTCATCAGTATCTATGATTCAGGATTGTTAAATATGAAAGCAGTATAAAATGCTCTATTTTATACCAATTGCAAAACAGGCTACTGGTATATTAATTAATTAATCATTCTTGTTGGCCAAGATGAAAGTGTGCAAGCTACTGGCCTTACCATTTGAGGAAAATGGAGTATAACCATGTACCTTTTCATGTCTAATCTGGGAATCAAACCTCTAACCCCCACCCCCTAAGTTAAAGGTGAGTACCTTTTTATTAATGACCTACCTATACATCTAATATTGATCTCTAACATACTCCATGATGAACCTTTTTCACAAATGGCAGTTTTCTAACTATTGAAATATCACTGAACACAAGACCATTGGAGAAGAGAGTTTCAAAATGAAAAACCAACCTGCAGTCAATACATATCTATTATTAAAGTCTTCGTTAGGACTGACACACATTTTCCTGCAGAGGTTCACTCGTCAGTTCTAGCTCCATATCTGGAAAAAGGAGTGTGACTGTTAATATGTAATGTATAACAATGTATACTTGTGAATACAAACATGATACTGTATTATCAGAGAGCTTGATGGGCCTGTATTTACTTGTCACATATGTGAACTTGATTGTAAATTGAAACAATTGTAAATTGAAACAATTTTTTAATGTAAATTGAAACAATTTTAAACAATCTGGCCATATTTGATAAAAATCGTATGATTACCATCTAAGATGAAGAACTTTAATATTTTCAGCAATTATTGGTTAGAATACTCCAACAATGTTAGAGGTATACAAAGTAACGCATAAAATTTAACTGATTATTTGCTTTGAAGTGATCAGCAGGAAATCAAAGAAAGGATAGGAGGATTCCTGCGGTCAATGAAATATTTACCGTAACTGGAATAGCTCTTAGCAACTTACCAAGAAGGTGACGCATATCAAGCAATAACATTCAGTGCTTTCCCAGACAAACAGCATTCTGCATTATGTTAAATAATGGCTCGCAATGATCAAATGAATAAAGACTTCTATATACATGTACCTAGGTTGTCACAAAATTATATAATATTTTCAATTACCTCTTGCGTGCTCTTCTGTCTCCACATATTTCAACTGTTTCGCTCTTTCTGTAGATATATAAAAGTTTAATTGTTCAATGTCTAATTAAGTTAACATTTGTGGGAGATGTTGATGAGTATAAAGATTTCAGAAATTGTTAACATCCTATACATCAGAGCTATTGGCTTTTTCAATTAACTCTTTGTCTTGTTCTGCAATCTTTTCTTCAGTTCTTTCTTTAGTGCTGTGATTCTACGCTAGATACTTTCTGGTGATAACTGCTATAGGACTGGTGTGATAATTGCTATAGGGCTGGTGTGATGAGCACTTTAGGGCAGGTATGATGAGTGTTATAGGGCTGGTGTGATGAGTGCTATAGGGCAGGTATGATGAGTGCTATAGGGCTGGTGTGATGAGCACTATAGGGCTGGTGTGGTGAGTGCTATAGGGCTGGTGGGATGCGTGCTATAGGGCTGGTGTGATGAGTGCTATAGGGCTGGTGGGATGAGTGCCATAGGGCTGGTGTGATGAGTGAGCACTATAAGACTGGTGTGATGAGCACTGTAGGTATAAAATTAACTGTTATTCTCCATATTTCTAAACATTTTCTTTGGGTTGACAATGTCAACAGAATATAGATTCTTATCTCACAATCAGTAGAGGATAAGCTTCTGACAATCTTGCTATCCTAAAGAATGAGAACAGAGTACAAAACCATCAAATTCAAGCATTCTTATCATGTTTTCAAGGAATTTTTGTTTAAGACCTCAGACTTTTATGAGTTTCATGTCATTTCTAGGTCGTTCAAAAGATGTCTGAAAGGCCTGTACCAAATATGTACCGTATGATAGACACACTAGAATATTTAGAACATCTTTCAGAGGAGTATTACATTTAAAAAAAATGTTTGTTGTGAATTTTGCTAAACGTTAAGGTTACCAGTTTAACTTTTATCTTTTGTAAAACATTACCAATAATTATAACAGTAGATGTTTTTCTGAAGCAAAATATTCACCAAGGTTTTATGTAGCTGGTGATGAGTTTTTGTATTACACAAGGTTGAAGGTTACTATTTGTTTGCTTGCTTGCTGAGATTCAGTCATGTCATTTTGAGGCTTAGTCCCTTTGAAGAAGCTGATGGCTACCTCACTTAACAACACACTGGAGACACATTACATGCCATCCAGAGCTAATTGGGTAAATGACACAACCATGTAAGTACAGACTAATACATTTCTTGGCTTCTTAAGAAACACAAACTGCCACGAGAAGAGAGTGTTGAACAATCTTTTGGACCTTAATCTAAGGTAAAGCAGGCCAATGCTCTATTTGTCTCAGCTATTGTGACCCCACCCCTTGCAGGTAACCGGTAAGTACAGTATTGTGTAACACATTATTTTACCTGCCTACTGGTAAAACGTTACCACAGAAAGGTCTCTAACAACACTGCATACAAACCTATGATGTAATTGTCCCACCATCTACAACATCAACAGATCTCTTACCTTTACACTCAGATTTGGACTGTTTTTTATTGATCTCTTCTGGTTGACCGGGAGACGGAGGAAATATCAAGTTGTTATTGATACTAGAACAAACAAATATGTAATATCACATTAAATGACAACACTAACATATATATACATGTAATTCAAGTTCATTTCAAACAAAAGATCCCACAGTATGCTTTGCTGAAAGAAAGTTTGATATTCATTTCAAACAAAAGATCCCACAGTATGCTTTGCTGAAAGAAAGTTTGATATTCATTTCAAACAAAAGATCCCATAGTATGCTTTGCTGAAAGAAAGTTTGATGAAATTTTTCATTTAAATTAATTTTTGTTTTTTTTTTTTGTCTTTGTTTTTTTTTGGCTGTACACCATGTACATGTGGGAACTGGACTATTAACATATTATATCCCTGTTTCAAACTGTCCTAGAAAACATGTCATAAAAAATAGTGAGAGATGTCTAATTTCTGGCAGCCTTTCTTCTGATGAAGTGACTTAAAACTTAAAAAAATTGATATACACCAGGGGAGAGGACCAACTATTGACATGAATAAATTAGAATATCATAACAACAATTAGTTATAAGTAATTCACATTTACATTTCATATCATACATTGGCTTTGCATACATAACAAATAACTTCAAAAGTTATGGGGTATGTATCATGCTAAGACATAAAGAAAAAAACACCAGAACAGCACAAATAGCACAATTTCTCTCATGAATGTTTTGATAGATAATGGACAGGGTGGATAAAAATTAATTTAACTGTACATGTACTGAAGAAATAAAAACAATTTGGAAAAATTTGACCATCAACGATGTTGAATAAGTATTGACCAGAGAACATGTCTGACTCACCTCTGTTTATAACGCATGAGGGTGACTACAACAATAGTTAACACCACTGTGACGGTGATCATATCCCATAGTATAGTATAAGGTGTCACAATAGTCTCTAGGTCTTCTTGGTTCATCTTTATTCCACGACGAATATCAAAATATTCTTCTTCACTTATGTTGTTAGTTCCAACACTATAATGAAAATATTGTTTTCAGTAAACAATGAAGTTCATATATCTTTCATCCAGGGAGGATCGTTTCAATTCATTTAACTCTATAAACAATAATTCACTTTTATGATAATCAGTAAGTAAATGCACCAAAATTTGCTAGCACCAAGACATGTATGTAGGTTTAGTATTTAGTGATTCAAATCTGTATCCAGTATCATCCTAGCTTACTGACATGGCTTACACAATCACAGTCATGGTAAGTAGAAGTGTCATTTATTTGATAATTTTTTTTCTTTTTCTTTCATGCAGTGCCTGCCCTTCTCCCCCATCCTCCAACCCCAAACCCGCCATCACGACCCCCTCTCCCTCACCAATTTTTTTTACAATTTCTCAAATGTCAAAAAAGTCCGATTTCCTACATACAATGGGTTACTGAAATGAATGCAGCAGCAGTAAATTGGAAAATAGAATTATTCTCATTGTTTAAGTTGTTTTTTTGTTTAGCAAGATAGCTAGGTAAAATTTATGGTCAGTCTTTCAGCAGGTGTGGTATAGCTATTCTAACCACAGATTTTGTAATTTTTACATAGGTGACCTGAACAATTTTATGTATTTTTACAATCACCCTAAAAATAGATCAAGGTTATTTATTTGAACAAAATGTAATAGTCCCTCAGGTTATCACCATTAATCAAAAATTTGTCTCAACATATTTTCTTCCTTTGTCTCAACATATTTTCTTCCTTTAGTTTACCCTATTAACCTTAATACATGCTAACAGCTAAATATCAGAATTCTGGATCATATAGTTTTGTAATAATAAACATACTGTTTAGAGAAAACATGATGGACTGCAAATACTGAACCATGACATTTATCACTTGATATTTAGTGAGCTGTAAAGTATTATGATGAAAACAGCACCTACTACATACCCACTATGTGCCCTTCTGTAATGTTGTCTTTCTGCTGGGCTACGTCCTTGATATTGAGCTCCTGGAATTGGGCTTGAGTAATGACTGTTGTCATAGGACTTTCTAGATTCTGAGTTGCCAAGGACTTGGTAAGCCTCAGCCACCTTGGTGAACTTTCCCTGTGCATTATGTTGGGTACTGACATCTGGGTGGTACTGATTGTTTAAACATACACAATTTCAGAAAATTTGGTTTTAAAGAGTCATATACAAGTTAATCTTCAGCATAAAGATATGTGATATTTAGAATTGTTTCATATCATTTATCTTTACTTGAAATAATACCAGCTAGTCTTGTAATAAAAACAAATCAGCATCAATTATTGTTCTTGGAAAGCATTCAAGTCTGAATTCATAGATCACTGTGAGTATAATTAACAAGAGAGTTTTTTTCTATTTATAACAATTAGCAGTAAATCAATATTAAAGTATTTTGATAAAAAAAAACTTGCCTTTTTAGATAGATGTATATAGGCACTCTTAATTTCCTTCTGAGAAGCAGTCTTTTTTACTTCCAGCACATCGTAATAATCAGATCTGTAGCATCTGGAAATGTATATCAATATAAATTGATTCAGATTCATGACAAAATAAAAACAAATAAATTGAACAATGTCTCAATACTATAAAATGAATATGAACCAAATCTGTTCAGGAGTTCATGACATATCTTGCACACTAAGCTATCCTGGATGCATGTATATTCAGACAAAGTAATTAGTATATTCCTTCTTATAAATGTAGGAGCATAACTATTAAAAAGATTAAAACATGTTCAGACATTTATACCGTAAATGAATTTGATTTATACATCTCATCAAGTAAGAAATTCATGTGTGACCTTTCAGAAATAACACACTATCACCTACATCAGACATTAAATCATACATTTCCAGCTGCGAAACAATGTTTCGCACAAAAATCTATTCTATTCATATATCATTTAACCAACCAGAGAAAAAAGCTTAATTCACATAATCCTCTTCAATCAAATGAGGTTATGAGTCCTTTGTCTAGATATATACTTGAGTATAGAGCATTATTACTGTAATTAACCTGGATGACCAGGGATATCAAACATACATCAACATATAATGAATACAGCCATTAAATGAGGTTGATACCTGATAAGTTTTATGGACTTCAGAATAAATATTAACAGAAGATCGAGTCTATTATAAAAGACCAATAAAGTCATGTATATACCAAACACTATATCTTTTTATTACAATGAGATACAGGTATTTTCTTGGTATTTTCTTTCGAATTCATAGAATTAAACAACTAAGAAAGAATTATTTCAGCATGGCAAAATAAGCATGTTATACATTATGTAAGTCAGTGTCTTCAAAATATTTTATATCATATACATGTACCTTACTGCTGTTAGAAATCCACGATGTTGCCATTGCTTGCAACTTCTCACCAGGAGAGCTGCAGCCCCATTATATATCCTCATGGCCCAAGCATCTTGCAATACTACATGTATAAACAGATAAAATGAAATTAAAGAATCAAATTATTTCTTAGCCATTTTTTTCAAAAGATAAGGCCTCTCAATTGACAATATATACAATTTTCTTTTGTAAATATCCCTGTGGCAATTTATTTCAATTTCGTTTCTTTTCTTGCGTGTAATAGCTGGCCTTGACCTGTATGCAGTGATTAACGTGCAAGATATGTGATCTTAAAAATAATGGAATGACCAAGGTAGACAGTGTAACTAAAACATCTGTTTCATCAGTCTTCACATGTGCAACAGTCATCTACAGATGTGCTTAAGCTACAAGATTTTGGTCCAAGCAACATCCAAGACTAAGAAGTTCTGATTGTAAGAGTGCAACTCTTCTGGCACCAAAGCAAAACCCTTATACCTGTAACATGTATGAACAATTTGCACTCATAATTATGTTGACACCAGGCTCCTCCTTTCCTTTGTCACAAAAGAAGCGAGTAGAGCGTCCCACGTTATACAGATATGTCATATAGCTTCTTATTATTTAACAAATTGGTGTAAAAGTAGCATAGAACTTTTTGAGTTATCCGCGTGTTAAAAATGAATAGTAAACAAATAGATAATAACTTGAAGATGACAATACCGTTCAAACATTCCGCCCTTCTTAGACAAGACCTGTCTCATTTTACACATGCCCACTGGTAATACAAGTACGTTGATTACATAATGCTAAAACACTGATAGATTGAAACAGTCAGTCAGTGAGATACGGAGTTAGTTACTCAACAGCAGTATCTCACAGTCAGAGGAGATTGGTGTTGAATGCGATAACTCAATATTTTGTCAAGTAAAATCAAAGCCTACTCTACCCGACATATGAATGTTGAAAGAACTTACATGTAGGTAACTTAACTCTGTTAGCCTAAGTCTGTCTGCCGTGTCCAGTGCACAGTGTCACCTTGTTTACATCGAAGTCAAAGACACGCTTGAAATGATAGATGATTGTGAGCGTCAAACATCTTTGTGACTTTGAAAATGGTTATACAACAGAAATATTTTAAGGTATCGTTTGCCTTTAGGTTTAGTTCGTGTAAGCACAGATATAGAAGACATGGTGAAATTAACTAGTTATTTATATCAGAGTAACACGTTACGACATTACATTTTTACAGATAATCGATATTGATGCATCACTCGCAATTTTTGAAAAAGCATTGCCGAAATGTGAGGAAAATACGATAAAAACTATATTCCAATATAATGAGCATTCTTCCTTAATTTATTGCTCGCTGTTTGTAGTCACTGCAATGTTTGTTTGGGACCAGGAAAATAGTAAGGCATTTTTATGACACTAATGGACAACTTGCAGATAACCTCCACATACAGCTGACTCGAATTTGTTTTGAAAACAAATGGTATATTCAAATTTTGCTTTTGATTTGTTTGCAATATATATGTTAGCATAGTCGTGTAGAACATGGGTAACATAAAAGTTATTTATACGCCACTGCTATACAAAGCACTGGACAGCAAACATGGTTTTCACCTGTCCAGTTAGCCCGATGTGTTCTGTCTAGCCGCGATTTTATTTTGAATTTGGCCGCGGACAGAACCCCCCCCCCCCCCTACATTGAAAAAAACAAACCCTAGAGAACCCTGCTAGGTTGATAAAGAAAATGATATGTAATATTTTTGACTTAAGAATTTCTCATGACAAATTCATTTTAAAATGTAACGTTTATACCGATATTCTGCAAAATAAAAGAATAATCTCGGACATGTTCACAAACTTAGGATATCTGGGAGCATGAACTTAAGCCACTCTTTTCTAACATGGCCCGGTAACATTATTTAAAAAAACTAAGGTTATATTGCATTTTGTGCAAACTCTCAATAGCTAAGCTCTAAGTAAATGGTGGGGAGAACGGTCTGATTTGAGTGATGATGACTGGTTAAACTTCAAAGCAATGCCTTTAGAAATCACTAAAAATCATAGTCATCCACCATATTTCAAACTCATTTCTTTTAAATGAAAGCTAATGGGAAATCATCTCTGCAACCTTTGTTACTCTTAACAGGATATTTTTGTACATTTATTTTGGAAATGTAGTCAATTCCAAAATCTAATTCACAGTCTAGATATGTTGTTGAAGACTTCAGTCATAAATTTTTCATTCGATAAATATCCTTTTTGGTAAGATCAGAGATATATTTAATACATATATAATAGATATATACGTCTCTGGTAAGATCAGTAACAACAACACTTCAATATAAAAAAATGACTTGCTTTAATGGGCTTTCAGTCCATAGGGTCAGTCTTTCAGCAGATGAGATAAAGTTGACAACCATGTTATTTTACATATAAAACAGTGTCTGTACACACCTTACTAGATATTAAATACATAATCTAGATGTACATACTTGTAATTTTCAGTACATCAGTCTCCAATATCTGATCGGTCAACATATTCAAGCAGCATAATTTTTCTAATACCATAGCTATACTACCAGTCCACGTAAGCATGAGGGGTCTTACTGTGTGGCAAAACCAGAGAAAATCATATCATTTCAAGGAATCAAACAATTGAAAATCATAAATGAAAACATGAGTACTTCATGCGTTGATCATTCAAATGTCCTGCATATGCGTTGTTTTTGCAATACAGGCTATCATGGGTAACTTATTACCTATATGCAAGGTGCTTACATGTTTGAGGGTTTGTAGATAACCAGTTCATAAGATTTGAAACTTCCTCAGAAAGTAGAAGCTTTCTTTGTAAGACTTATTTGTATTTTATGACTTGTCATATTGAGTACGAAAAAAAAAACAAAACAAAACAAGACAAGTCCATAAAGAACAAAATTGACCTCTTTAGTATTTGTGTCATTTCCTATGCTAGTTTGATACAACAATATATTGTATGTATGTTACAGAGATCTATTGGTAGTGCTAGTGTTCTGTATAGGCTATACTGGTAAATATATGTTTGTCACAGGATTGCCTTGTAGTTCAGTGAATTTACCCAATGTAATATTTTTGCATATTACATGTTATATAGCCTATTGTGATATCTCACTTTCACAGATAACAATGCGACATAAAAATGGAAGCCATACATAGTTACAGAGCTGAAACTGTTTCAGATTTTATGTGGAAATATCCTGTAATATTTGCCTGAATAATTAATCATGTGATAAAAACAGTTTTAGATAATTAATTTGTTTCCATTTCATATGTGATTTATCAACTTTATCACAAATTTTTATTTTAAATAGCTCTTTAGGTATTCATCAGTCACATATCAAATGGAAATTGATGTCCAATTCTATTTATTGACCCCAGTAGTTTTTTTCTGATTGAAGATAGAGAGGTAGAAATTTTCAAAATTTTTCTGAATATTTTGCAGGGTCCATCAAGAATAAGGCATACTAATTAACTACTGTGTGTGAGACATGAAATCACTCACACCTATTATTGGTCTGACAAGACCAAGATGGAATGTACACACTGCAGCAGCCACATTGATTCTCACAAGGTAATAGTTTACAATGTTTACCAGGTAATTGTTTACAATTTAACTATATAACATGGTTTTTATGTAAAACTGTATAATCAGTTTTTTTTATTTCATCTATACAACAAGGTACCAGTATTTGTTTTCAATTTTATCTATATTATGTTGTTAATGTGGATAATTGAGGAAACCTTCTCAGACTTCAGTTCTAGACTCTTGAGTATAGTTTGAAGTGTTCTGACTATAGGTATCTGCCATTGATTACCAGAGGTATTTATCTTTGTTTTGGTTACTAGCAATCACATCGAAGAGTGGATAGATAGTCAGAACCCTTCAGACAACCCTTTAGACAACCTCTTTGTGTATATGTTACCTATACAAATAAGTTCAACAAACAAAGGGCAAGAAAATGCAAAGTCTTGCATTGTTTACAAGCTGCGTGATTTGTATATTTTGAATAATTAAGAGAATAACTTATTCACATAAATTTTTCCATGAATATATATTTGTAAGTTTGAAACTGTTATCAAGACATTGTGTATGTTGATTTCGTGACAACATGTATTAAAACAAAAGTACATGTGTTTATTTAGTATTACTACTTGTTTTACTTCCAGGTCCATTTCTACCCATTATGATACTCTAGGAGTTAAAAAGAATGCCTCCAATGAAGAAATAAAAAATGCTTTTGTGGAATTATCGAAAAAGGTATGATATATTTTTTTTTCATACTACTTTAACAAATAGTAGAGATTAGGTGATTAGTACCAAAGTTTTTCTTTCATGTATCTTAGGAGTTTCAATTGAAACAAATTGAAGGGAAGGTATGTGTCCTTTTTCAGTTTGAGTTATCTTTCTTTATCTAGTACCATCCTGATGTGAGCACTCACAAAGACACGTCACAAAAATTTGCAGAAGTTGCTGAAGCTTATGCTGTCCTAGGCAATGAAAAGTCCAAGAGCTTGTATGATGCAGTGTTTAACCATCCATTATCCCCTGACCACTCAGGAGTCGGCAGTACCGGGGGAAAACGTGTTATGTATAGATCCAATGATCCAAATGATAACACCTTTCATGATCTGAAGTATGTATTATCATTTTTTTTATTACTCATAAAAAAGTTAGAGTGATGATAGGTCAGTTGGTAAAGAATTTGACGATGACAACCTCAGGTGAATATCTGAGGATTATGGTTTGATTCTTACCCAGGGCAGTTGGGGTTTCTCAGGAAGATGAGATCACATACTGTCCTGTGCTGTTATGGTTTTGCTGTTGTGCAAGACACTTTAATTACTGAACTCAGACTTGTCTGGAAAACATGCAACATGCCTCCAGCATGATGATCAGTGAGGTAGCCAACAGCTACAAGAAGGTGGCCCACCTCAAAATGACCCTTCTTATTCACGGGGCAGTAAATCCAGCAAACAAAGTAGATACAATTCTTGTGCTAGTTTATGTACTTCAGTATATAGTAGGCACAATGTACTTTTGTGCATAGTTGATACCATGTAAACTTGTTGTGACTTGTGATTTTCTAAGAAGACAAAATATATGCACTTGTAATGAACAAATTTACTTTGTCCATATTTTTATTACTGGTATTGAGTAGATTAAATACCATGTTTGTCAAGTGTTGGGTCACTTTTTGATTGGAATGAAACATTGATGATAAATGAAACTTTGCTAACTGCAACTCTTGAAATATTGCAAAATTCAAATGAATTTGATGAATGTGATTTATTAGAAGATATTATGTAAATTATTTGTGTAACAGAATACTATAATTACTGTACAACAGACAGCGACAGTATCAGAAGGTGAACTTCGATAAAGTGGAGTTTTCAGCTAGGAGAAGAAGCAAAGATGATTATTTTGGTAACGGGAATGCCGCTGGGCTTATAACAGCATCATTTGGCCTTACTCTAGGAATTGCGACATTTATTATGGTGTAAGTACTTGCAATAGTAATGATAATGATATGTATAAGGTAAATTAACAGTTATAACATTCTCCCTCAGTAAGAGGTCTCCTTATTCTGTGAAGATTTCATTAATCATACCTTCACTCACTAATGGGGTTGGGGGAGAGGAGTATACAGTACCTACTCACTTTGTGCGTCCATCCAACCATGTGTGCAAAGATTGTGTTAAAGATCTCTCGTGAACCCCAGAACAGATTTAGTTCATGTATAAGTATACATAATTATACAGTTAAGCCTGATGGGGCCTCTTGTTGTATGAGAGTGTAAACAACATCATGTTTTTCCCCCTATATTCATGGTAATTAACTCAAGGGAGCTGAATTCAGTGAAACTCATATATGTCCTGCTTATTCTGTACAATTGAGGTTTTTGTATACAATTAGTTATAGTGTTAATGATATAAGCAATATCAGGTTTTAAATGTAACTATGATATCTCAGACTTTGTAGTCCCCATTTGTCTTCACCTTTCAGACAAATGTCGCCTGAAGAAAGGTGAGTTGTTATTCATATGGGATACACTCTATATGGTGGTCTCTGTATGGTGGTCTCTATATGCTAAATGACAAACAGGAATAGATTGTCGGTGGCCATTGCATTGCTCCCTATGGTGGTTTGTGTTTCTCAGGAAGCTGAAGGAAAGGGACTGGTCTATGCCAACTTGGTTTGACCTCAGAAAAGACACTTTACCTTAATTGCCCTGAAGGGCATGTGACAGGCCTCCCTTATGTTATTCAATGCAGTAGTCACCAGCTACTACAAGGTGCAGATCTAGACCAATCCAATATGACCCTGGCTGTGCGTAGGGCAATAAACTCACCAAACAAATTAATATCCATCCATTTACATGACTTGTCAACACCATTATACTTACCACTACCCATTTATACATTTAAAATGACTTTAAACAGTACCCAATTACATGTTTAAAAAAAAAAGAAACTTTTGTATTGCAATACATATATTATGAAATTATTGTGAAAATCAAATATAACCCATTTTTCAAAGCATAAGAAGCTTTGAATAAGTAGATGTAACCTAAGGGAATTAATTTTGATGACTCTACTATTTTATTTGTTGGGGCTGGGTGGATATACAGGAAGTTATGGTGTGCCTTCTGGTCTTCTTGTCATCTTGGCTAAGCATTAGATGACCAAAACAAGTTTTGACAAACAATATTCGGGTTTATTGTAGTAATTTTAATGCCCATGTAGTAAGGTACAAAACATAAAATCACACCCCTTTGTCATGTGGCTGTCACTGTCTCTGCCAACAAGGAATTGCCAAGGACACATGTCTGGCAAATTACCAGCATCATCCTGTCTGGCACTCCTGGCATAGCCCCGGCCTTCTCTGTGCTGCGCCAATCACCCCTTGTTGTTATTCCTTAAAACTGGTCCTCAGTCATGCAGACAATTCTTTCTCAGCATAGCCAAAGTGGTCTAAATGTAATAATTGTACAATAGCTAATTACCTGATAAGGTTTGTTGTCCAAATCAGAGAGAAGCAAAAGAGCAAGAAAATAATGACAGCTGGTCTGATATAGAGTCAAGTACCCAGAATAAGAGGGAGTAGGGGAATTCATGGTGTCTTTACAGACAGTTTCTAGTTTTCTTCACCAAATAACTTCTTTTTTTTTGCATTATAAAGTATGATTTCAAAACCCAGTGTGTAATAAACATATGCATTAGTGTTCTGATGAAAACTAAAAGGATGCATTGGTTTAAAAGTGTGTGTGTTTTTTTAAGGGTTCGAAAGAGTCAATCAGAAAGTCCACATATAAGGGAGAAACGGGCGCTAGAAATGCATCGATTGGTAACAGGGTAAGTATAGCATCTTTAGATATATGTTATACATATATTGAAATCCTTTTATTGTTCTAAGTTACAATGCTGACCTATGAAAGTCTTGTCTGGAATGTGATTTAAAAGAAGATTTTTATTGCCTTATGAGCATTTGAATATACATGTAAATATGCTGGCAGCTGCCTTTAGTAGAATAGCTGATTGTTTTCAAATATAAATGTTATTATTATTATTATTATTATTATGACATTCTTAACGGCCCATCAACACATAAAAGGTCATCAGGACCATCAACTGGTAAATATGAATATAATAAAATGAAAGTACTTTTGTATAAAAAATCTTCTCTTTATTTTTCCAGGAGGAGTAATTACCAGATGGAAAAGGTAAGTTTTGATTGATTTTTGGGTACTCTAAATACAGATTTTTTTGTCCATGAAATGATAAGCAGATAAACATTGACATGATTTATCCATGAAATCAAGTGTCAGCAAAAATCTTTATTTTCAGAAAACCATGAAATTTGACACATGTGAAAAATATGATTTTACACAATTTTAGGAAGGAACTGTCAAGGGATGACTTGATTATTGATTCAAGAAGAAACTCTTAAATGCAATTTGCTAGTTTTAAAGTACCAAATAATTGGTGCTAATGTTAATCTTAAACCACCCTGAACAACATTTCTGGTTCATACCTTTGAAGCAAGTTAAGCACTGTTAAGTCTGTTACTGTTTGATCTTAATGATAAATGTTTGTTTATTCAAATACAGATGAATCTTGACAGACCAACAGAAAGACCATCAGAGAGACTACGGGAGTTGAAAATCTAATACGGGGACAATGTTTTATCTTCCAGCTGAGCTCAGAGGTAAGTTTGAATTTTTTTTCTAATATTTAGTGCGATCGTCTGTTGTCCTGTGTCGTCTGTCTTGCAATGTCCATCTTGTGTCATCTGTCATAAACAATTAACATTTTCAACTTCTCAATAAACAAAAGGCCTATGATGTAGCGTGTAGCATGATTGGATGAAGGGCTGTTGAAGTTTGTAAATAAGACTACCTGAACCAGCTTTCAAGTTCACAAAATATGTCAAAATCTTCAAATGACTTCTTTTCGATAAAACAAAAGGCTAAGGTTGCTGATATTGAGTCTGTAGCATTCTGGAATGAAGGGC
Source organism: Ylistrum balloti (assembly GCF_031769215.1). Classification (NCBI taxonomy): domain Eukaryota; kingdom Metazoa; phylum Mollusca; class Bivalvia; order Pectinida; family Pectinidae; genus Ylistrum; species Ylistrum balloti. The sequence goes on from NW_026781896.1 coordinate 1,399,194, forward strand.
TACCAAATCCTTAAATGAATTACCTTGACCAGCTTTCAGATATGTTAAAATCTTTAAATGACTTCTTCTCAATAACCAAAAGGTCGAGGGTGCTTATTTTAGGCCTGTAGCATGCTGGTATATAGAACTACCAAAATTTGTAAATATGAATGACATCAAATACACTAAAATCTTAAAACAACTTCTTTTCAATAACCAAAAGGCCCAGAGTGCTGATATTTGACCTGTAGCTTGAATGGATGAAGGACTACCAAATATGGTAATATGATTGACGTCAACCAACTTTCAAGGTCACTGGGGTCAAATGTAATGAAATGCTTAAGCAACTTCTTAATGCCAAGGGTCTTGTAGCATGCTTTTTTAACAAGTATTATTTTGGAAGTAATGGCATTTGTGTAGTAACATATATGAAGAATATGATTTCAAGTTTGCAGAAATGTTTTTATTAACCAGCAATGTCTTCTGTGTAAGCTGTAGTGTAGTTGAACAATTTATTTTAGGCCTGTTTAGCTTCTTTCATATGTAGGCCTTTATAGTCAAATAACTGTTAAGGCTTGTGGGCCTCTTGTAGTCACATGCATCACAACTCGAATATTTTGTTATACTCACATGTGTCACAACTTAGGTATCTCCCTGTAGACACAGATGTCACAACTCGGATATATACCTGTATTTGCATGTCTCACAACCTTGATATCTCTATAAAGTCACATGTTTCAGGGCTCATATATGTCCTTGTAGCCAGGTATCTCACCATTTAGATATCTCAGTTTTAAAATTTTACCTCACCAGAGCCTTAGGACAACACTATCCTTTAAGATTGGTTGGTTGAACCAGATTGGTACAAATATCTTGTGTTCTTTTAAGATAGGTGATGGTCAGATAGACCAGATTGGTATGTTTTCCAATAGGATAGATGTTGGTTGGACCAGATTGGTATGTTTTCCAATAGGATAGGTGTTGGTTGGACCAGATTGGTATGTTTTCCAATAGGATAGGTGTTGGTTGGACCAGATTGGTATGTTACCCTATAGGATAGGTGTTGGTTGGACCAGATTGGTATGTTACCCTATAGGATAGGTGTTGGTTGGACCAGATTGGTATGTTACCCTATAGGATAGGTGTTGGTTGGACCAGATTGGTATGTTACCCTATAGGATAGGTGTTGGTTGGACCAGATTGGTATGTTAAGCTATAGGATTGGTGTTGGTCGGACCAGATTGTTATGTTACCCTATAGGGTAGGTGTTGGTTGGACCAGATTGGTATGTTTCCCTATAGGATAAGTGTTCGTTGGACCAGATTGGTATGTTACTCTATAGGATAGGTGTTGGTCAGACCAGATTGTTATGTTACCCTATAGGATAGGTGTTGGTTGGACCAGATTGGTATGTTACCCTATAGGATAGGTGTTGGTTGGACCAGATTGGTATGTTTCCCAATAGGATAGGTGTTGGTTGGACCAGATTGGTATGTTTCCCAATAGGATAGGTGTTGGTTGGACCAGATTGGTATGTTACCCTATAGGATAGGTGTTGGTTGGACCAGATTGGTATGTTTCCCTATAGGATAGGTGTTGGTTGGACCAGACTTCTTGTATGTTTCCCTATAGGATAGGTGTTGGTCGGACCAGATTGGTATGTTTCCCAATAGGATAGGTGTTGGTTGGACCAGATTGGTATGTGTCCCAATAGGATAGGTGTTGGTCAGACCAGATTGTTATGTTACCCTATAGGATAGGTGTTGGTTGGACCAGATTGGTATGTTAAGCTATAGGATAGGTGTTGGTCGGACCAGATTGGTATGTTTCCCAATAGGATAGGTGTTGGTTGGACCAGATTGGTATGTTTCCCTATAGGATAGGTGTTGGTTGGACAAGATTTATACAGACACATTGTAACCATGTTACATAGGTGTTGTTCTGACCAAATTGGTAAAAATCATTGTTACCCTATAAAACAGGTGTTGGTAAGGCCAGATTTGTACAAATACATTGTTTTACTGACATGTTGCACTGAATATATAGCTGTGGTCTGATCCTAAAAGATTGTTCCTGTATAAGACAATATCATTCTATACCATCTAAGGCACAGTGTTGTACATCTGTAGACCAAGTTTTAACATATAAGACATATTGTTTTTTCCTGTATAGAGGCTGGTTTACTGAAATGACATATTACACTACCTGTATAGATGTAGTTTTATCCTATAAAACATACTTTTTTGCTTCAAGGCATATTGTTGTATTTGATTAAAAGTAATATTTCTAGCTTAAGACATACTGTGTACCTGACATTGTGTATTTGACATACTGTGTACTTGACATACTGTGTAATTGACATACTATGTACTTGACTTACTATGTACCTGACATACTATGTACCTGACATATTGTGTACCTGACATACTATGTACCTGACCTATTGTGTACCTGACATACTATGTACCTGACATACTATGTACCTAACATTGTGTAATTGACATACTATGTACCTGACCTATTGTGTACCTATGTACCTGACATATTGTGTACCTGACATACTATGTATCTGACATACTATGTACCTGACATTGTGTACTTGACACACTATGTACCTGACATACTATGTACCTGACATATTGTGTACCTGACATATTGTGTACCTGACATACTATGTATCTGACATACTATGTACCTGACATTGTGTACTTGACACACTATGTACCTGACATACTATGTACCTGACATATTGTGTACCTGACATACTGTGTACCTGACATACTGTGTACCTGACATATTGTGTACCTGACATACTATGTATCTGACATACTATGTACCTGACATTGTGTACTTGACACACTATGTACCTGACATACTATGTACCTGACATATTGTGTACCAAACATACTGTGTACCTGACAATGTGTACCTGACATAATGTGTACCTGACATATTGTGTACCTAACATTGTGTACTTGACACACTGTGTACCTGAAATATTGTGTACCTGACATGCTGTGTACCTGACATATTGTGTACCTGACATATTGTTTACCTAACATTGTGTACTTGACACACTGTGTACCTGAAATATTGTGTACCTGACATACTGTGTACCTGACATATTGTGTACCTGACATATTGTGTACCTGACATACTGTGTACCTGACATTGTGTACCTGACATATTGTTTACCTAACATTGTGTACCTGACATATTGTGTACCTGGCATATTGTGTACCTGACATACTGTGTACCTGACATATTATGTACCTGACATATTGTGTACCTGGCATATTGTGTACCTGACATACTGTGTACCTGACATATTGTGTACCTGACATACTATGTACCTGACATACTTTGTACCTGACATAATGTGTACCTGACATATTGTTTACCTAACATTGTGTACTTGACACACTGTGTACCTGACATATTGTGTACCTGACATACTATGTACCTGAAATACTATGTACATGACATAATGTGTACATGACATAATGTGTACATGATATACTGTGTACCTGACATAATGTGTACCTGACATATTGTGTACCTGACATACTGTGTACCTGACATATTGTGTACCTGTATAGAAACAATTTTACCCTATAAGACACAATGTGTACATGACATAATGTGTACATGATATACTGTGTACCTGACATATTGTTTACCTGACATTGTGTACTTGACATACTGTGTACCTGACATATTGTGTACCTGACATACTCTGTACCTGACATACTGTGTACCTGACATATTGTGTACCTGACATATTGTGTACCTATATAGAAACAATTTTACCCTATAAGACATAATGTGTACATGACATAATGTGTACATGATATACTGTGTACCTGACATAATGTGTACCTGACATATTGTGTACCTGACATATTGTGTACCTGATATAAGGTATACCTGACATAATGTGTACCTGACATATTGTGTACCTGTATAGAAACAATTTTACCCTATAAGACATATTGTGTACCTGACATAATGTGTACCTGACATACTGTGTACCTGACATATTGTGTACCTGACATACTATGTACCTGACATACTGTGTCCCTGTATAGAAACCACTTTACCTTATAAGACAACAGAAAGAATTGTACCTGTTACATCACAACATTGTAGGCTTTCTTATCTCTTATCTCACCACATGTATTAAATGTATCTTTCATCAAACAAAACATCAAACACAAGAGACAGACATGGCTCAGTCCAATTTGCAGTCAGTTTGTCAAATCTTTAAAGCCTAGTTCTTATCAGCAGGACCATTAGAGAAACAGATTGTTAGGTATCTGATAGAAAGAAAGTTTGTGTTGTGGTTGGCACCTGTCTAACTTGTCCTTCTTGTACATTTGCTTCAACTCAGTCTGTATACCCTATGGGCTCAGTATATCATGTGCCACTCAGCATGTGACTGGTAATTGTTTATTGTTTTCTGCAGGTGCAACTCCCAGGGGAATATAACTCTATCACTTTCAACAGGTGCAAGGCTGACTGCTAGATACGGAGTCTGTCCCCAACCTCTCAACAGCTTGCCTGTTATTAACGCTGAATAGAGTTGGAAAAGGTGTTTGGTACTTGTGATTCAAAATGGAAAGCTCTTTTTAAATCATGACTAAGAGAGTAAATCTTAAGCATATTGTGCCTTAACTATAGGTTTTAATTAAATTTTAGCACAAGAATTTCGTGATTTTCACTATTATGTATGTAATTATTTTACATGTCTCCTCTGAAATTACTGAGTAATAAGTCATGTTAAAATGACTCAGTGATTGACTATATTATGATATTGCAGACCTAACCTCAAAGATATTAATGCATTTACCGATTTATCATTTCAAAAAGAAAAATGATGCAATTTCAGAGGTATGAAATAGCCATGTCAAATTTTCATGTGTAAGTAATGTCATGTATGTTGATACACATACAATCAAGGGTTCAGATTACCATTGAAAAACTGAAGATCTTGCATGGCAGTTGAAATGGATTCATTATTTGTCCAGTATTATATGTTTTTAATATACTACATTTCACAAGATGATTAAGAAGTCTGTGTGTAATTTCTTTGTTATTTTGTGACACCAAATTTCAGTCTTTCAGTAGGGTTTTAAGTGATTGTCTTGTGAGCATCTGAGAGAGAAATATGGTTGAGAAAGAGAATGTTTTTAGGTTGTGACAAAAAAAAAAAAATCCCATAAAGGGTAATTACTTTTACTGTGCATTTCATGTACAAGGTGGAAGATTGTTTGTACATAATAAAGTAAGATAAAAAATATACAGTGTACTCACTATTTGTTATTGTTTTTTATTTTGTATATTACCACTACTACGTAATTTTCAGTGTGACAACACTACCTGATAATATCGCCGTGTTACATCATAGATTAGGTTCTTCAGAGGAACAGACCTATTTTTGGTGTTAGTTACAAATTAACTTCCTTAATCAAGGCTTCAGTAATTCTTCAGAAAAATAGGAAAAGAGACACAGATGTATTTTTGAACTGTTTGGAGAGGAGTAATTGCCTTTTCTTCAGGAAAAAGATCTGTAGTAACATTTTGAAATCATGTATGTACATTGTAAAAAATAAAAATTCGATTATTATAGTTCTGTAATAGTTAGGAGTAATGAAATATACCCTGCCATCACTGGGGTTGGAACTAGCGACTCTTCAGACTAGATGGACACTCAACTGTTCAACTAAAGGGAAATTCCCACTAGCCAAGGCTTGGCCACCGACCGGTACTCTCAGCTTCTAAACTACTCTTTCACAAAGTCTTTGACCTAAAGGCAACGACAACTTAGGTACAATATCTCTTAGGAAGCATTTGACCCTTGGAGTGGTCAATGGCACCAAATCTGTAATAGGTAGAAGTAATAAAAATGAGCAGGGACACCCGGCGGGGTTCGAACTAGCAATCCCTCAATCTTTAGAAAGGTACTCTACCGTTCAACTAAAGGGAAACGACTGGTACTCTTAACTCCGACACTAATCCCTCCTTCACAAAGTTTTTGACCTCAAAGATATCAACAACACTGAAACGATATCTGGTCCATATCTGTAATAGGAAGGAATAGTGAAAAATACCCTGCCACTCTTGGGTTCAAAATAGCAACTTTAAGGTCTGTAGACAGACACTTTTCCGCTTAACGACAGGAAAATTACCTTTAGCTGAGGCTAGTAAAGTGACCTGTACGCACAAATTATTTTAAAGCCCCCAATTAAATCTTCTGTAAGTCTGTAAGTAAAACGGTTTAGTATTCAAGGTTTCGTTGGCATCCAAAGTGATAGCTGATCGCCATTGACTTAAATACAAAAATTCACCAAGGTGATGGACTTGCTTGCAAGGGAATGAGCTACAGTCAGTGTAAAAATATCGTTCCTGGCAACACTCTGACACAAACCAGTCTTTCCCCGCGGGGGACACTTAGAACTTCTCTGTTATTAAAAGTGAATCTACCGCAGTGCTAATTAATTTCATCAACAATTGTCTTAATATGAGGCCAGATTGATTACAAATAAACAATTAAACTAATTATATCGGTATTGATTCTCACACCTGCTTCACATCAGATGTCGACACCTGGACGGTCACGCGTAAGAGCCCAGTCAAGGTCTCTGAATGGACAGACCATATTTACCCCTCTTAAGAACAGGGCACGCGATCTGATGCAAGGCAATTTTACGTCTTCTCCTTAATTAGCATAGTGTTACAGGATTGTCAAACTGTCAACTACAACCCTTACTGATGTAGTAGTATTACCAAAAATGCCAACGTTCTAGAAAAGCGTGAGAAAAACTTTAAAAAAGAATGTGTTTGACATCTTAGACTAACATGAACGAACGTCTAGCTGTAAAATAAACGGTGCAACATTTCAGAACTAATATATTACTTGTCAGCTAATGTCTAGAACTTAATGTTTTTATTCTGTTTACGAGAATGTCTTCATTGTTGATACTAAGTAGTTATTCCAAACTCCTAACAGGAAGATGTACCATCCATCAAATAGGAAGTAAATATCCTTATTGGTTGTGGACTACGACAGAAATTAGTGACAAATAGCCGTCGATCATAGATCTTCACTTGAAACAGTTTTAATTGAGTGAGTTAAAGATATACATAAGGTTAATTTCAGCACCGCTCACGTGCACACGTTATTTCAAACACAATTTGATACTCTATATTTAATTGAAATTGACTTTTTTAATCTTAAGAGCCAACAAAAACACACCGAGGTATCATCCTTCCTATCATCAAGTAGTCTTTTAAAATCTTATCATATCTCTCTAGAACTGGCAAGATCAAATACAAATATTTCCAGCACAGAAATACTTTTTTAGAAAACTGCTTCTTTCACGACTGTAATACATATATATTGGTGATGGTTTTCTTCACACAATCAGTACTTTAGCTTCCGGGGTATTTAAGTTGAATGTTGCACTCATCTTAATTACTTCTATTCGTTACGTCAGTTTTGTATATTTAACCCCAATCTTAAATATTGACAACCAGCGTCGTAGTGACGTTCACTTTTGGATGATTTTATTTTCGTCTGTTCTGTAGTAACATACTCGAGAGGTGTTATGTCAGAGATGACCCATTATTCTTAAGGATATCAATATTATCATCTGTGTATTTTTAACAGCTTTACCGTTTTCGCGTGTCCCCTTCAATGTACACATTTTGCCTTTTTCGCCCTTGTCTTAATGGTTTTTAAGGTATCATTAGGATGTTTTGTACAATTTGGTATTCACCGACTGTTTTCCTTCAGATTGTCCTGGCTTTATAAGCTTATCTGGTCTATCGTCAGTCAGGCAGATTTCAAATCTGGCAAATCCTTTAACATCCTTTTACTTAGTAGAAATGACATGAAGTATTATGGGTCTGTTGTAGATTTTGAAATAGAATTATAACTTTATTTCAATAGTGCATGTATTTTACTACTTTTCTGCACAATTTTGTGCCCTAGTTGTGCCATCCAAATGAATCTTTGCCAAGGCTTTTGGCATGTCTATGTAAACAAACCATGGCCGCCTCTTGGCTTACTTGTTTTCGTTATCATACAAGGGCGAATTTATTGAAGAACTTTAAAAAAAAAAAGGTCACAGTAACTTTGTTAAGTCCTTCAACTTCATTTTTTGCGATTATTCTTGGCGTTTATTGAATTGTCTATCGCATGTATCCAATGTGTCTTCTTTTGCTGCCAAAAACAGCTTTCCCACCTATCTGTATGATAAGATTAGTGATTTCTAATTCCCTGTTGTAAATTTCCCGTTTCTAGGTAGTGGCATGCCTGCTTGTCAAACTTACAGTGTTTAGATGACGTAGTTGACTGGAAATTCACTTTTTATTTATTTTTTTCTCGTTTTTTATATCCTGTATAACAGTTTCTGTGAAAGATGCATGTCGATAGCTGACAGATAATCATTGGATTTCAAGAGATGCTGATTGATGAAAACTAAGGAGAAGTTTTAAGGTTGTCGGGGTGATTTCATTATCTGTTTTCATCATGGATATGAAGTTCGATGAGTTGAATGCCAGGTAATGTGCCAGTTGGTTTTGTTGTTATGAGCATTTTGAAAACGGCTTTTCACCTTTCTATTGACATATTTACATCGCAACTCTGGCGATGAAGCAGATGACGCTTACCCTTCCGGAACACCTGATGTTAATCCCCTTGTACATTTTCGATTTGATCCAGGTAAACTTTTTTTTGTTTATATTTGCCCTTGTGTCATCGATTTTAATTCCTAATGACATGTCGGTATTTCATGAAAAATTTTCGCCATGATACAGTTCATAGTATGCCAAGTAAAATTGCTGCTGCAATGACGTGTTTTCCTTAAAAAAGGAGGCCCGTAGGCCTTAACGGCCATATCACTATAAAGACTATAGAGGCCTAATGGGCCTGAATTTCTCACTGTTCTGCAGCTTACAAAGAACACATTGCCTGTTCATAAGTCATTTTTTACAAACATTAAATCATTCTTTTTATACATGGTACTACACACATACCATCACCCATCACCTATTGATTGTTAGCAGAAGAAATTTTAAGTTCTCAACTCATTTCACTCCAGAGATCTGGAAAGTTGGTCTATGTCAATCATTCAAATAAATTTGGTAGCCTTTCATACAATCAATATAAGTTATAGAACCGGTATCAATAGCCTGCACATTTTGGTTATTAAAGTTCTTTGAAGACTTTATCATATTTGAACCCCGTGGTATGGAATGTTGGTCGAGGACATTCATTCGAACAAATTTCGTAGCCTTTCATCCAAGCATGCTACAAGCATAATATCAGGACCATGTGCCTTGTAGTTATTGAGAAGTCGTTTAAAGATTTTAACATACTGGACCCATGCGACTTTGAAAGTAAGTGAAGGACATTCATTGGAACAAACTCCTATCCCTTTATCCCAGGATGCTACATGTCTAATATCAGTACCAGGGGTGTTTTGATTATACGTTTAACGTTTAAATGGAAAGTTTCCGCATGGCGGACGGCAAATGACGATGGACAAAACACCGATAGCAAAATGATTATAAGGTCATGAATAGTTACGTTCCGATTTAGTGGTATGTCTCTGTCTCTCTGTCTCAAAACTAAAAAAAACAAACAAAACATCCAGATAGGATTCAATAATTGTTTACTCTTTCATTTAATTGTCTTTTTCTATGAACACTACAGGTGAACTGAACAAGTTTGTATTTCACAAAGACATCACGACAATGCTACTTCATACAGAATAATAATGAATTTATATTGTGAAGTATGAAATTTGCAAAATGCACATTTTTAAAAATCAATATTTCAAAATCACTTATCATTGTCCCTTGTAACGATATATTTTACATACTTCTTGTATGTAATATGTCAAGCACACTAGAAGAAATGTACCGCCACGTTCATTTGGAAATTCGTGCATAACATAATGTATTTAAGGTTAAAAACATTAACCTTTGTTAAAAACTAATTACATTGGTTATTAAGTAAATTCTATGCATATAATGTTCATATTTATATATACATACATACATTTTTTTTATTTAAATGCTAAATACATATTAATAAATATGAATTGTATGTATGTATCTATAAAGTGCATTAAATACATGATTACTGTGTGTCTATGGATATGTAGAATGATTGTTACTTTACATATACCACACAGCATCACCACACAAGTATCTGAAATAGTCAACTGGCCATACTCTGACAGTGCATCTCATACTATCCTTACTATTGAGGTCTGTTAACCTAATTACTTATTGGATTACAATGTTTCAATTTACTACAAAAGAGTTAAAATTTAAGTATGTTTGTATGTGAATGCTGTGATTCATAATTGTAGAAAAAAATCACGCTTGAATTGCAATATTGGATAAAATGGAAACATTTTTTTTTATCATATTTAACCTAAACTTTAAACACACTCTGTGAGGCCCCGTTCTCCGTTACAGACGGAAATGTCCTCTTTATTTACTACTCTAAACTTGATTTGTTTTACAATAATTGGAAAACAAGTTATTCATATTATTATTAATCACTCGTGGCCCGAAGGCGCGAGGACGTTGGAAACAGATTAAAACAATGGCTGTTTGGAAACGTAAAACTGTCAACAACATCTATTTGTACATTTTTTTTAACAGAATTCAGGTAAACAAGCAAGTTTTGGATACATTACATTTAGAGAGAAATCCATCAATGTAAGCATTGTTATCGGTATACCATTGTATCAATCGATTTTTTTATACTAGATAAGTAAATATTTTACCAGTCCATCAAGCAACAGAGCCCATGGTTAGCATTGTTGCAGTGTCATTTTATATGAAGTTACACTGATTGTCTCTTGACATATATCTTATACATGCGTTTGTACAATGCAAAACGCAAAACACTGGCGTTGCTGTCGTTCGTTTGGCCTTTGACCTTATAAAATTAATGAAGTGCACATGTTTTCATGTCAACATTGCAAAACCCACCGAAGGGGATATCTTGTCCTATCATGTAACACTGCTATTTCATCGACGTTCGGAGTCGTGTCATCAATTGTGACATACATTCTCTTGTAGTTTATCTTACGTCAGTAATTTTTGCTCTGGGGTTCAGAATGAAAGCCAGATTACTTCCTGGATTTATTTATTTATATATCGAACCTGAGGGCTTTAAAATCTAATGTTATGGTATGTCAACTAAGTCTCAGATGTTTGAACAGTACGAGATCTCGTTCAGTGATTCAGCTAGTACTGAAATACGATCTTTATTGATGTGTTTTCATTTTAACGTCGTTGGAACCAGTCTTAAACTTCATCCCAAGCTTATTCCTACTGATATTGATTTTTAATTTGTGTTCCTGAAAATAATATTTTCACTAAAAATGAATTACTATTGTCATGTGTTCAAATATGACTGTTCATATAGATTACCCGATGACTATTTAACCACCACGAAAACAAGTCTTTTGAGTCCGTAAAATTTCCGAAATCCCTCTCTACCATTAACGGTAATTAAAACTTGTAAGAATATTATTCTCCTAACGAGGATTTCTCGGTCTTTATCAATCATCGAACGCATTTAAAATGCTTTTAAAGGCTCCACAATAGATGCTAGCTGGTCTCCACCGATGAAACGAATTCTCGACATTTCTGGATATTTTGATTACCAAAGGATATAATTTTATTTTCGTTTTTGAGAGTAAAACGTGGACGAGAAAAAGATAAATAGGAAGGTTATTAACGACGATTTTTTCTGTATGTGTATAGATACAGGTCATTTAATTGATATTCAGGATCGCGGTGTAATTTTGAAATATCATTTAAAGAAAAGAAAATATGGTTTAAGACAGCTGATAGTGAATTTGATTTCCGAACAGGAGCGAAATATTGATTGTGGTCGTAAATGTATTGAATGCAATGCTGAAGTGCTGAACCATTTTGGTTGTACATTACATGTCAGATACTAACTAAAATATGAATTCGACTTAAGTTTCTAAATTTACAAGAAGAAACACTTCTGACTTTAAGTCCTTCAGTAAGGGTTGTATTTGGGGTTTTAGCGATATTTGCTTTTTCCAGCATACAGGCTTGGCACTAACTATTAACATCGAAAGTCTGAAACTTTACATAAAGAATAAGACGTACTTATGAATAAATACTGACACTGACTGCTGTTGAAAATATGGTCACGGATACACTCTATCTTGTCATGTCAGCTAGGCTTTCTAAGTGCAATAATTCACAACAACAGAACTACTTGATAATTCATTATAAGAACTATACGGGACTCTTCAGAGATATATATATTTGTAAACGTATACACAAAATAAGCGTGCTTTTAAAAAGCTGAAGGGCGGAAGGATATGTGTCAATACACGCACACGTCATCAAAATGTCTTAATACGTAGTACAAAGTAGTCCTTATACCTACCTATGCGTACAACATTGCTCTGATGCATCAACGGTTGTTTACATACGAGGATATATATGCACCGTGCCACCACAAAGTTTGTGTTCCCCAAACTCTCAATTCTAGGGGTCAGTATCCAATCAGTTCTTCACGTTAACAAATGTCCGCACGTGTAAATAACACCCCTTCACATGTAAAAATAAGTCCGCACGTGTAACTGACACTCCTTCACGTGTAACAGTAAGTCCGACGTGTAACTGACACCCATTTACGCGTATCAATAAGTCCGCACGTGTCCCTGACACCCCTTCACGTGTAACAGTAAATCCGCACATGTAACTGACGCATCTAACGTGAAGCAATAACTTAGCATGTTTAGATGAAATGTTTTCACGTGTAACATAGTCTTTACATGAAGCTAACAAGTCTTCACCTATACAGCTATGAAGGTAACTAGTAAGTACACACACTTTCTTACACTAACAACACGTGCATCTTAAGTCACCACACCAATAAAACACGTGTTCAGGTCAAGTCAATATGTGATCACTTTTCACAGTTCATCACATCTTATTATCTTAAATGAAGGCAACGAACATGTCCTGTTCTCATGATGTCGATTTCTGCAGGCGTAGGTTTAATTTGTCCATAACGTAACCATTTAACAAAACTGCGCTCTGTACATTGTTCTGTGACAGTAATCGCTGTCAGTAAGAAGAACTTTACTTACCATATCCATATTGGAAGTTATGACACTGAAGTACAAACAGTGGTTTTTAACTCTTATACAAATTCTTTACTCTGGTAACTTTGTCTTTTCCCATACTTCAATTTCACAATGTTGGCACGGAACAAAATCTACGTCGTCAATATTGGCAAACGACTGACACGTGATATTATTTACATTGATATTATATACGTGATAATATTACACTGTTACCACGTGACAGCATTCCACTGTTACCACGTGACAGCATTACACTGTTACCACCTGACAGCATTTACAGTGATACCACGTGACAGCATTATACTGTTACCACGTGACAACATTTACACTGTTACCACGTGACATCATTTACACTGAGACCACATGACAGTATTTACACTGTTTACATTGATATGTTGTCACGTGGTCGTCACTGACACCAATGATTGATAATTTACACGTGACTATTACTTCCCTGTATCCAGTAGAATACGTTTCAGCAGAACGACAGCCAAACAGAGAGTCGCCCGATTTTAGATAACAAGCTTGGCCCTAGTTAACGGTCTGCTCCGTAAGCATTTTCTTGTCCTCTTATGTTAAGGAAGTTTACTACACATTGCCCATAAGGTCACAACACATATACAGTTGACACACTGAAGATTATACTCTTTGTTAACTTGGTTTTAAATAATGGCTGAATGGATTGGGACCTTTCCGGTTCGGATTCTGTGGCAGAAAACTAGTATTATCTGAAGCAGAAAGTAAAAATGCATATTCAAATTACTGAGCTCAATACATTTAACTTATAAAAAAACCCAAAACAAACTATAAAAGTATTCCAATACTGTATACGGCATGTTCTATGAATTCAGCATAGTGTATAATACTTACTTTTTAAACCCATACAGTCTATCCATTCATCATGAGTTATTTTTCTGTTATTGTCGGCATCACAATAGCGAATGAAGTTACGACTACACTTTCTAGTGTCCTTCCGTTTAGGGATTTCTTGTCGGAACTGCTTTAGTTCTTTACGTTCCAACATCTGGAATATAGCAAGTAAGAATTCACCGAATTATTTGTTTTGAAGAATTTAAGTCATTATGTAAAGACGATGTACATGGATGATAAGAAAACATGGTTATTTAAAATGTCAGAACATGGTTGCAATAGTATGATACACCTCTGCCACACTGACAACGTTGGTTAAGGTCTGTTCTAGAATTAGAAACGGAAGTAAAACCCGGATACAGCAACGGGACTCATGTTGTATGTCATTAGAGCAGACATAGTCGGTTTCTTTGTTCCTTTGTTGCCTCCTTGATTTTAAAGTCTATGTCATCACTGTATTGAAAGGTACTATTTACTTGTGTCTTTTGTATAAAATGCAAAGCTTAAGGAATAGCAACAGACAAACGTTGGCTACAACGTAAATGAAAGCAACCTCCTTAAATTGATCATACAATAGGTGGGTGTATGTAATAACGGATAGAAAGGACCTTCCTTGTGGAAGGTTGAGTGTCATCTGAAAACTTTTGAAAACTATCAACAAATAATAAGTGTTTCTTTAAATGGAACAGCAATTTCAGTATCAAAACAAAGCAGAATAGAAAAGATAGGACTTGTCTCCCTTTAACTGATAATTTCTATAAGCATGTATGATAATACATGGCTATTTTCCAAATCCTTTATTTCAAATTAAAGTTTGTATGCATTGAAATTGGTGTCCAACTATGCCTTTGTCAAACCTTTGCAAGATACATGGAGAGAATACTGTTGCCGTATCTCCCTGATTATCGCAAGAGACAACTAACGGTAGGACATCCGCTGTATGTCAATGTGGTTTTTCCGATGTATTTTCGGAGATAATATTATATGGAGACAACGGAGAACCCAACATGGTCTGATGTGTTCCACTGCATGACTGAAAGGGCGACTAAAAATGATTCCCAATGCAGAAATTGGGTTTTCATGTCTTCTATTTAGGGTCAATGATAAAGCCAAAATAGATCTGCGGTCACTTTGCAACACTTTGGATCTTGATTTTCTCCTGTCTTTCCTGTATACTGTTTCTATCTCTATTTTGTTTTCCAATCTTGACCGACCATGAAAAAATTATATGACAAGGTGCTTCTAAAACAAAATGTTTTCCTTTGAAAAGACAGGTGAATCTTGATTCTGTGGTCATGCTCTGGAAAAGGTGAAATTTCAATCTTGTCAATCAGATTTAAATCTATTTCCAAAGTAGTAGGGAAAAATGAGAACCCCATTGCAGAGAGACAGGATAATAAGTGGACAATACAACTAAAATATTTGTAATATGGCTTATTTTTCCATGGTAACCATGCTTGATAACTATACACAGTGCTCTGGTCCCGAAATTGCTCATGCACGCACACACGAATGGACCCCAATTGTTTAAATATCCCGCTGCAAAAACGTTTCACAGAGGTAAAGACAACTAAATGTATTGTGAAGTTATGAATACCATTCAACTCACATTGTTTGCGTTGACGTCTAAAAATTTAAATTTCCATTTGGCAGCTTTTTCTTGGACTGATAGCTCAGGGTTGTACTCTGGCCTTTTGCTGAAAAAGAACACAAAATATATGGCTATTTATATAAGATTTTTTATGCCGGTTGCCATTTTGTTTTTGTATGATTAAATCAATAAATCAAACATCTAAAAACTATCGATAAGCCAAAACAGCTGTATGATGCAGTTTCTTTCTTGTTTGGCTCATTCTAAATTTGAATTAAAATGTGGCTTTCACTATTGTGTCTTTGGTACAATCTTTCATCATATTTTGCTTTTGGGAAAAAATCAATGCCTACACCATTTGATGCAACAAAGATGGAAATGATTAAAGTATCAGGAATTTATTACGTGTCTCATGCTAAACAACATTATATTTAACAAAATATAAAATGTTGATCAAAATAGAAAAAAAAATCTGTAAATAATTGAAATATGAAATCAAAATTTACTACCAGATAACACTTAAATATGACGCTCACAACTTCTCAATCAGCTCTCGTGATACAAGAAAAGAATTATTTAGAATTATTGCATTATGTTTATTCTTCCGGAACACCTGGTCTTATTCTTGTAAATTTTCAGTAGTCTCCTAGTAGGTACTTCATTGGTCATATTTTGCCCTAGTTTAATTGAATTGAGTTTGGATTATGATTATGTTGTTTTTCCCCTTTTTTCATTGCTTTTGCTTCAATATTGTTGAGATATAATGATTTTACTTTTTGTCATTTTTAAGAATACACAATCCTCGAAAACTGTTTATGCAATTAAAAAGAACACGTCATAATGCAATGGCCAATAATTGATATCGATTTAGCATATAATGAAGAACTACTGTTTATTTCCCTTTATATAATATCAAACATCTTTTGTGATGTTTCCGGCGTAGTGTTCTCCACTTCCCTTGAAGTTAGGGTCATAAACTTTATAACTCGGCTGTTTTCTCTTGATGTTGTTTTGAAATGGAGTGAATGGTAGTTCCGTGGCCGTGATATTGTCGAATTGTGTACACGTGTTGAAAGATAAGAATAGTGTTTATCAAGGTAGTAGTACTGATACGACTCCCAGGATCACCGTGCAGGTGTCACTCCCTCCACCATTCTCCCAAATGTTGCAAAAGCACGCTCACTTGACCACTCAGGTGAGGCGGATAGAATGCGGGAGCACTTCAAGTGTAGTTATTACCTTATAAATGTGTCTTAAGGTGATATGTCGCTTGGTCTATTGGTACACTTTCAGCACCTTACATATATGTTAATCACCACAGGTTTTCTACTCTCATTATCCAGCTGAAAGATATCTAATCCGAAATATCTGTTTTACATAACATGCTCAACTTTTTTTTTCAAACAAAAACAACGAGATATATGTTTTACACAAACATATCACTGGCCATTTCCAATATTTGCAATAATTGACCAATGAGCAATCAAAAAAAATATAACTGTTGTGCAGTGAATGATTCTATGTCATCCTGCAGATCGAATAATATTGAACCTAAGATAACGAAGTTTGATACAATTTATCACAACGTCATCCATACAATAATGGACCAATGTTTCTCAGGTAAATGGCACGAATATTTGCAATCAGACAATATTTGATTTCTAAGTTAGTATACATATTTATTTAATACAGAGGTCCCGCATGGCATAACACCTGGTCCGGTGTTTCTTCTACCACACACCTGTTTCAGAGAGCCCTCAAATTCAATAGCTTTTATACATACAATGCCTCGAGTAAATCACAACATTCGCATACCGAGAATCAACTGACAATATCGTGTTACATTCAATCTTTATAACGTGACCATACAGCTGTGTAAACTCAGCATTCCTCCTTTTATCCAAACACCTGCGAAAACGACAGCCAGGACTAAACGCCTCGTACCAAGCATACACGCGAGGGGAAATCCACCGATCGACAGAAAGTGTAAACATTATATTTCTTACGTCTTCTTATATGACGAAATTTCTTTAAGACAAAAATCATTTAAAATGGATTTAATATAGCGCGATCGATCCATTCTGTTGAGGTGCCTGACTACTATAAAAACGTGCTCTACCGTACTCATTTGACGTAACGATGTGGTAGGTTAAATACCATTTAAAAATTGGATTCTGTGATAAATTGAAATCATTCATGCCATCCCGAACAATACAAAGTGCGACTTCGTGATAAAACGCTAGAAGTATGGGATTAGTGATAACCAGAGACCGGTATTAGTTATTGTATGTAATCATGTCCACCTTTTTCTTTCCACTGTGGATAGAATGTCAAATCCAGTTGGCATGATCATCTAGTGCACATTGTTACCAATTACTTCAACGATTGCATAGATTGAAGTCAGATCGTGTAGAAAGCTGAAACCTCACACAATGAAATATCTGGATCAAATGTGAAGTTTAATATTTGGTTTTCCCATTACAAAGTGGATATTTGATTCTAAATTTACTTGTATTACATGTTAGTTGTGATCTAGATATCTATAACAGATACAAAAAATGAAACGTATCGTTTTGAAATACCTTGTAATACGTTATCAAAAATGTCCAAAAAAATCTGTTCATAGGACACACAGACGTCAAAATACATTTAAATAAGTGTTATTGATAAAGATTTCTAGAAGCAGTTCTGAATCAAATAAGATAAATTCAATCAGTGATGCTAGAGGCACATTTAGTAAAAAACAGGAAAGTTTGGATTTTAAAAAAATCTGGGTTTTTTTCTTTTTTTTTTTTTTTTTTTTTGTAGGGTGACGTTTCAATGATCACACTGTACAAAAGTTACCTTGGATCTGTACCATTATATACATATATGTCCATTTCCTGTGCGAGTTGCTCTAACAAGAAGTTCAAAAACCTCCGTTTCTTCGGCAGTGGGCATCCTGTGAATATACGAACTGTGGTTTCTTAAATGAATTCCTAGAATAACTGATAAAGGACACAACATATATAATTCCATTTAGTCCATTAATGACGCAGACATAATAAGAACATTTTAGAAAAAAAACATAAATTAGAGGTCATGACATATGATCATTAGCGGACATAAAATGATAAATATGATATACACGGGTAGTTCTTATGCGTTTGACTTCCAGTGATATCAACAAATTTGTTCATTAATACAAACGCTTACATGGACTTGCCAAAGACATGTTAGTGAAAATGTCACAAAGTTTATATCTGTTATTAAAGTAACATAAGACAAAGCCAAGAAATTGTGTGTAAAAATAGAATTAGCTACCTTTCATTTCCCTCTCCGACTCCATATCACACGTTGGTTGTATTTTATGAGTGGATGTACCAGGAATCGGGGAACCAGTGTTTTCGTCAACACACCAGCAGAACTGGGAGGATTTGTGGCACTGAGCTCGATTCCATTTCCCTTCATCAGTACAAGCTGGGATAAATGTTCCTCCATCCGGGTCCTGTTCATGCTGACGCGCGGCTGCATCTTGCTCATCGACACAACTCCTCGTTTCTGAAACGTCAGATTATATTATAAACCAAAACATAATTAATGTGATTACATTGTTACATGTAATTCTATTAGTTATGATTTCTTCGTTATTGTCTTATCCATATATGCAAAAGTTACATTATTCAAATAAATTGTTGATGGAAAGCAAAATCTCTGAAATGATTTTTAAATAAAGCAAAGCAACACTCTCTGAGCTAATTTGAATGTGATTGATTTCAGAATGGTTGTCAAAAAGCTCTGTCAGAAAGCCCTTCACCTCTCTAACGGGTGTCACTGGCATGTTCACACGACGCAAGCAACATCAAGCAAGACTATTGTGGTACCCCAATGGGCCAAAACATCACCAGTATACTTGGGTTTGTACTCAAACATGTATTTGAAACGATCCAAAATAGATGTTTTGCTCCAATAGGTACAAAACGTGATTTCATTACAAAACAAATGTATTTGTCAGCAGCGGTACTTTTTGACGCCATTGCTTTATTAACTTCTTGATCAACTTTGTTAAACATTAAATTAATGTAATTTTTTTTACATTTGTCACAAAAAAAAGCATTTTATGTCATAACATAATTTTATTTTAAAAATCGATGATATCTCTTAAATTATGTACAAACTCATTGGTGATATCAAATCTAAATGAATTTGATGATGAAGCTCTGATCAAAAGCCATGGTGACGCCCACTATAATTTAATGGTCATTTCAGTTGAACCGCAGCTCATGTCATTTAAATTTTCCTTATATGATGAAATTTGAAAATAAAGCATTGGGCAGTTACGAAGATACAATATGTTTCAACCATATTTCTTCATTGCATGACTTACTCTGTGAATAAAAGCGATTATTATCATGAAGTTTTTCAACTTCATGACTTCGAATCACAAAATATTCTATATTAACTGAACTTTCCAATTTTGGATAAATTTCATCGAAGTAATAACAACAATAATGAACATCTTACTGTCTTCCTTGTCAATAGATGGCGCTGGGGTATTGGTACGGCGGGGATTGAGCCCTGAAGACCACCGGTTAGCTCGAGGAGGAAAGTCTACTATAATTTCAGGTTCTGTACAATACAAGAGGGAAAACGGACGGGATAAATAAGTACCCGTAGTGAGGCGTCTTGGATAATGATTGCCAGTATGAATGAAGACAGGTGAACACTTTTCTCGCTACATCTACTACTGAGCGGGTGTTAAACACACAGACACACGTGGATGAAAATGAATTATGTAACATGAATATGATTACTATTACCAGTCAGGTTGTATGTTGTAGTTGATAATTGACAGTGACCCGACTCACGCAACTTAATCAGATTTCCAGTACGTTTTTCATTCATTTCAAAAATTAATTCCGAATTGAAACTGTGCCTCTGAAGAAATAATATCAGTTTTTTCAAAAGTTGAAATTTATGTTTTCATTTAAACAAACACATAGGATGTTGAACTTGGTATATCATTACAAGTATATTAAATGCCAAGTCATCGTCCACGGTAAGAGATTTAGTAGCGTGAAACAAGATCAGTAAAAGAAACAAATAATCGAATATCTCTCTGTTACCTAAATATAATCTACAGTACATGGTCTTCTATTTCATTAGTTGAAACACATATTTCTTTCCTTTACACACTAATATCATTTAATATATCAAGTAACAAAACACCAATGATATTACTTTCTTTTCCTTAGGTACTTCAAGTAAGATTCCTTATCTATAACATTGAAAACTATATAATTATTCGAAAATTAAATAGTGTTTCTTCAATAGTGTGAATTCGGTATTTTGAATTCGATATACATGTACATTTCTAATTGATATTTTGAACATGGCTTTATTTTTAAATGTATCGTAATTTTAAAACTGGCTTCTTGTAAATTTGTAATTTCTCCTTTTTTGTGTGTGGAAGTATAATAAATCAAAAGGCTTTTGATATAGGGTTTTCTCCAGTTCATATTCTCAAATACTATTTATAACGATGTTACATCTGTTTCCTCCTTCAAGGACCCTTAAGTGGTGCTAGAATCCAAAATGAAATCCAACGGGAAAATAAGGGAAATCAAATAACATTAAGGCAAATCGAAATATGAAAGAGTGGTGCAATAACTCCATAATGACATCAGATTTATTTCTAAAGAACAAGAAGTAAATTCTGACACGGTGCCACTTTGCACGTGGAATGTAGAGATACAGCACACTTCGCTGACTGAAATCAACCAGCTGAGCTTACATACCACCCAGCAATCTGAAAGGATTGTACAAAGACACACAAGATAATTCAACTTTTGCCCATGAATTGGGCTATGACTACCGTGTATGTAGTATATAGCTACTTTAAAAAGTTGAAAAAAGGATATATTTTCTATTTAGCATAACACGTACAAGGACTAAACTCGTATTTGAAAAGAAAATTATAATCGGTTTTGTGAAGTGAAACACACTTCACAAATTTTCGCTAAATAAAAAAATTTTGTATATATTGCAAACTGCTTTTCAGACGTACAATATGGATTTGAAACATGGTGATGAAAGAATATTTAGATTCTAATCAACATGAATTTAAAAAGTATTATTGTAATAACGCGACAAAAGATTTTATCAATATGGCTGCTCATAATATCAAATGTTGAAACAAGCATGTTGAAGCAACATTATTATCTTTTCTCTTTTCTCAGTTTGCAATAGAGCATATGATATGGAATAAAACTCTGCCACGCTTCATGTGGTAGTACATCTAAAGTACATGGTATAGAATACTCTTCCATAATGTCGAGCCTGGTAACATATGTAGTATAGACTTATGTATGCTATTACAACAATGAGGCATTGCCTGTAGACTTTCGGTAGTATTAAGTAAAATACTGTCCCATGTAGTGTGAACGGTAAGATATGTGGTTTAGACTTAGCAATGTCATTGCACCACAGGACATTTTCTGTAGACATTTTATCTAGAGCAGAATGCTATACCTTATGAAATATAAAATTTTCTTAAACATGAGTATTTGATAAGATGCACGACAGATGGGTTGGAAAAGTATACCATGGACCGTTTGATTAGATATTATGCAGTATATGATGGTGTAATAAATGAAAAAATTCATATATATACCTTCGGTGATTTGAGGCTCTGGCTTCATCTGAGGAGACTGATCTTCTTCTGAGTTCAGAGATAGAAACACACGAAAAGAAACTATTATGAACTGGGTGTAAATACCCTGTTCCTATTGCTAGGATTGTATTGCACTTGACCCGGCCTGCGGCCTGTTAGTGTTAGTAACGTCCAGGTGGACAGAAGGAAGGACGATTCAGGTCAGATTCTCACACACAGTCACACTGCTGTCATGCTACCGTACTCTCGCGGACTCAATGTTGGCAATCACCTCTTCCTCACACAGATTCAACCCATTCAACTCATACAATAATTTCGTTCCCTGTCCATACATATTTCATTCACAGATTCATCACATTCAAAAATTTCATTCCCTGTCATTCTTTTTTCACACTCATAAACAGTTGCCACCCTTCTCGTCCCTCCAATAGAAGAAAAGATGAAAGCAGAAAGAAGTCCCATAAATTTGTCTAAATGTGTAATCAAAACAACGTTATTTTGCAAGTGTTTACTAGTTAATGCGAAATTCTCCACTTGTTTTGCATACCTTGCACGAAGAATGTTAACTTTCTTTCACAATGATATTTGGTAATCAATGAAATTATTGCAGCATGATAAAATGAACAAAATCACACGTTAAAAATGTCTTTTAAGGATATGTATGACATTTATCACACATTTAGACATTCTATTCATAATCTTTTTTTCCAAAATATTTTCATAAAATTTTATTTTTAAAGATTTAACATCAAATAACATGATATACATATGGTATAACATGTGTCATTATTTGTATTTCATAAGTCTGGGACTTAAGTGAAGAGAACTGCAAAAAGCGTTACAAGCCGGAGGAAGTGCAACCGCAAACCAAGCGATTCGGAACTCTAAATGTCGTGAAAATCGGAAATCTAATGACATTACAATCTAGCAGATGTAAAATGAAGGTAATTTCTACATAAAATGTTTTGGTTATGGATATAAACATCAAATGAATCCAATTTTGAATTTTGTAAGCTTTATTTGAAATTTATGTTTCCCGGTAAAATAAAATCATGGTTGTTTTCTTCATAATTTCCATCATTTGTAATTTTTAGTTATTTCACCTGCTAAATCGCGTTAAAGGTGTTTTGCTTTTCTGATTTCAATAATGTTCAACATTGCTTAGACTAGTAACACGCTCAGAGAAATGGTTAACAGCGGAAGAAGAAGTATATAAAGGAATGAAAAAAACATGTAATTAATTTCATTCAACACAACGTAATATCACAAATCATTTTGCTGAATATAAATTTCTGTATTTCATTGTGCACATTATATATACCTCAATATACAAATGAAAAGGGATCATATCATTCGATTGAAAAACATTGGAGCTGATAAGTTATATAACAAGCACAACAAATAGCAGGAAAAGTAAAATACAGCACAATAAGTTGTGGATGTGTTGATTAAAATAATTACGCATAAGAAGCACACGTCCTCCTTTTCTCTGTCTTACAATTGAGAATAGCGTCTATATTTTTCATTAGTAACCCAGTAATACGAATCAAAAGGCTGTTATGCCTTCTATATATTTTTGTTCAACAATTTAACAAAGTACTATTGTATATTCAAATACCAAAGATTTAAAAAAAAATAAAAAAAAGAAAGAAAACAAAAACAAAAAACAAAAAAAAACAAAAAAAACACACCAATTTGGTCATGTGTATTGATCTTGAATAATATTGAACCTGATTTATATAGTTCGCTTACAAGTGAAATAAATGTTATTGTATTCTCATTGTAGACGAAAGACACGAAACGTGTGACTCCGCAAAAAAGTCTGATCCAGTCCATATGCAAGGAATGTTTACCCAGACCAAACGTAAATACGATAAGTATGTGCAATGGTAGGATGAGTAATTAGCGTGTACCGTTACCAACATTTCTTGGTGATATATCCTGATAAAATTTGAAATTACAAATAGGAATATTTCTTTTTCTTTTTTTGATAACCAAGTTCAGATATAAGCAATGTATATGATGAAAGTTTTGCCTGTCATGGCAGAGTCATTTAAGGGGATAACATGATAACCTTACTTTTACGGAAATCTGCAAACACAAAGTGAAAAAATAACTTCGTAATATTATAACAGTCCGAAAAAGGATATCAAAACTATCATATTTCATTTCTTGACAAAGGTCCAAAGGCGTGAACGATAACACCTCAAAATAATGCTTCTAGATCACGTAATAGTGATAATATAAATATATATATATATATAATTTCTTAAGCGATATATTTATATCGTCCACTACTGATAAATATAGAAAGAATATATAGGATGCAATCACGTAGACTGGTTAGAATAAGACTCTTTCTTGAGACTATGACTAAATAATTCAATTTTCTTTACGTTACATTCTATTAAAATATATCGTAGTTGTTGCTTATGTTGCAGGTTGGTAGACCTATGAATCAATTTCTTACAGGAAATGTCCGATTGAGAAAATATTTAATTTGATTAATTAAATTGTTAATTCAAATAAAAAGCGCTACAATATTCTCTCTTTAGTACAATTTTCTTTTTTGTTTCATACAATTTCTTACAGGAAATGCCCGAAGGAGAAAGTATCTAATTAGATTGATTAAATTTTTAATTCAAATAAAAAGCGCTACAATATTTTTTCTTTAGTCCAATTTTCTTTCTTGTTTCATACAAATATAAGTATTGTAAGATTTTGTTCTTCCAATTCTATTAACAATTTCTAATAATAGAAAACGGCTTTGGAAATTGAGCCATTTATAAGACTTGATAAAGTATAACTTTATGCAGAATATGTTGATGATAAAACTATTATGATCGATATATATCATTACAAACTTCATATTGCACATGACATTAAAGCTAGAGTTGGATCATCTCCAGGAAAAGGTGGATAGATGCAAGCTGTATAATAGCATTCCGTTGTATCTAGCATTAGTAGTAGAATAAGCGATAGCATAGCTCGAATGATGAAGTCTTTTGCAAATTGTGATGTAAGCAACTACATGTAAGATCAAAGTGTTCACAAATGTTGATCAATTTTTTTTAAGATTGTATAACCTACTTTTTCAAAAGAAATGTTTTGAAGAATGCATTACAATATACTTTCACGCTTACACTGATGTAAATCAATTTAATTTAAAACATCATCTGTCATGTATCTAAGATTCCAAATAAGCAAGCTGATTGGTTTAGGACAGTAGAGACTTTTGAAGCTGATTTGCTTATGTCGTAACGTAGAAAGCGGATTGGTTGACAAAGAACACTTACGGGTGTCTCCGTGTTTCGCTATTTCCTTGACACTTTGGTTACCTAATCAAGAGGAATGTGTAGATTTGGGACAAACCCAGATACATTGATAATTATTTCTGAACTTATCTAGCTGAAAACCAAAAGTTGTTTAAGCAAAGAGCTCGAAAGTATGACCACAAATACTCCAAAATTAATATTTCATAAAGCAAGTTTGGAAATATCTAGCCGTGATTGATGGTTAATGAATGTGTCGTGTAAGGTTATGATTGATACAATGATGTTAAAGCTACATGGTATGAGGGTCTTATCAGTAGTTTTAGGCAGTTTATGTATGGACTGGATAAGACTTAAGGATGTGTATTTTAAAATATTTTGGACGGATTCAATGTTAAGAAGTCCAATATAAATTAAAATCCACAGGCTGAAAAATAATTTGTCAGATTTGCAACTTTAATAAATAGAAGATATGTTTTGATCGTTAAAAATTACAATACATAGCGCATCCTTCAAAATAAATATATGTATATATTAAAAAAGAAATTATAGTTATAAGATAAAGGTACTTCAGATATTTTAGAAATACCTTTGGAACATATCACTTACTTTTGATATCGACTCCAAGACAAATCGACCATTCCCTCCTCTCTATTCGTTTATTTTGGTCTAAATCACAATATTTTGCAAAGTTTCTTGCGCATGCGCGTGGTTTTATAACTTTTTTAACCATTCGTTTTAGGGATCGCACCTCCCGCCGTCTAAGTCTGTTGTCATTGTTTCTATCCAGTTGTGAGAATTTCCAATCTACTACCCGTTTTTCCATTGAACTTAGCAAGGGATTTCCTGATAGAGTACCTATAGGGAGCAAAATAAAAAAAAAATCCACGGAATTCTGTATAATAGGTATATAAGCATGTAGTATTTTACAGCAGCAAAGCAAAAAATAATGCACCATTTTCTTGATAGTTTTGACCAAATTAGAATTGAATTGCTATTGCTATTGAACTGTTTAACTTGTCCATTAAATTTACAAAAAAAGGTTAACTATCTTTTATCATTTCATATAATCTCGTCGAATAAATCAATCCTTTTAAAATGGATAACCAAGTTATAACTCAGTAAAAAAATGTTTTCTTAACCATGAACGACAAAATAGATAAAGACAAATCATAATTGTTATCATTTACCTGGTTGGCCTAATGTTTCAAACCGTTGATATTCCTGTGTGAAGGCTGCTACTAAGTTCTGGTTGAATTCTATTCTATCTGTGGACTTGCAGGCTGAAACACATCAGCTTGTACCATTTCAAAAACATTCATTTGAAGTAATGTGCACGTGTGTATTCTTTTGATTCTTGACATTCTTAAGACAGCTAACCATACCATGATTAAGTATATATCTGTTTTGCGATAATTTGATATGAACATTTTATTCCAATATTACAAAGTTGAACTTGACATCTGATAACATTGGAGTAAAAGTTCACTATATATTAATACATATCTCACGTAGAACTTGTAATATAGCATTTATCCTTAACAGTAGTATAATGTCTATACAAACAATATTACCTATATATTAAAAAATCACAACTACAATATATAAAGGCCAGTAATCAAGTGTGGTATAATTATTGTAATGCCTTTGATAAATGGTTATTGTATATTTATTTAATTACGTAAAGTTAATATTTTTCAGTCTCGGCTAGTTCACAAAACTGTTGTCCATGTATACAGGCATAACAGATATTTTCTGAGATTTTGTTCATTGTAGAAATGTTTGCGAAGAAGTTAATTTCGTGCTTTTTTTATTGACATGAAAATAAATCCCTGCAAACATTACCAGTTACAAGGTATTGGTAAAATATGAAAATGAAACCAACAAGGACGAGAAAAAGGTGTTTCATCCAGACTTTGTTGATTACTATCTCTCTGCCAGATAGCATTGTAAAATCAATATAGAGTGTGCCTTCCTAGAATCGGATTTAAAAAGCATCAAGTAAACCCATACTATATACTTAACAGTGATATTTGATGGTTGTCAAATTCTAATGTAGAATAGGAATTTTTAGACTAAAGGAGACATAACAAAAAAAATGGAAATATCTACGGCGCATACAAAAACCTGCTTGATACAGCAGGTGTTTGTCGGGGCATATTGAAATGACTGTAAGAGGATACACTCAAACTTATATCGTGTACCATGTATTATAACATTTCGCAAAACCTTTATCGTTGTCTCAATTGAAAGGTAAATATAGAGGTATCTCGTAGCACATCAGGGCTATCATCACTCAGCGATGAACGTAAACACTGATCATAAATCATCCTAATTGTCTGTAATTGTTGTTGTGACGTCAGTTCGAAATTGTTCTCGCACATGTTCGCAACTTTCTTATATGTGAAATGCTACGTCTAACACTGTCCGTTATAACTCGTACAGTTTGCTATTGTAACTTCCCCACGAGTCGTTTAATTTGTTGCTCATCGCTATTGAGAGTTCGCTCTTATTAGCTGTGAGCTATTTTCAGATATTGTCAGTTCGCCATATGTTTTATTAACTGCATGTTATTGGGACTTTCTCAATTCAAATATATCTTATTGACGTAAATTCAAAGTGATTCAGCATATGTTCTAATAACATAGTAGGCCCTAGTAGTAAAAACTGTGTGCTATTGTCATCTGTTTTACTGTAGGTATCTTGATCATAGTTGAGCTGTAATCAAATGACCTGATGTTGGAATTGCTTCGTTTAAAAGGGTTATTTTTAACCACCTTATTACTGAATAAAGGAAACATATCAGGGTTTGAGGCGATTTCTTCTGAAATGTGTCCTTACATTTCCTAATTTACATTCTTTGGCTGTTTTCTCTCTAACAATATTAAACATATGGAATGAGGAACTCATTAAGTATGAACAATGAATGCTAACTAATTACCTCTTTTCTTCCTCTTTGTCGATATCCGTCTTCTGTCCGTTCGACGTTTGTGTTTCTCAGGCTTCAGTGGTCGCCTTCGTCTCCCTATATGACACAAGTTTCTTTCTATTACACTTACATAAAACTCTCATTAAAGAAGCAACATTAAAAGAATCTAACGAATTTTGCAATTGCCATTGATTAGATACAAGGAATATATCAGTATTCGTTTGTCATTTATAAGTGGGGACAATGAAACATGTGATCTCTTACTTCCCTTGTACATTTCAGGAGTCTCTTGCGATTGGTCATGTTTTCCTTTTTTAATTTTAGTTTGGATTAAGATTAATTTGACATGTTGGTATTTTCTTGCCGTTATGGATTTTCTATATTTCTTCAGAAATGTCTTCTTACATTACACTGATAATCAGAAATCCTTTAACACATTTTTATCATAATATGTAATCCTGTATCAAATCAATTAAATTTACACTGTGGAACATGCTTTATCCAGCTCTACAGTGTGAAGCATTCAATAGCCTGTTAAACAATATTTTTGACAAATGCCAGAGCTGTCCTTAACCAGTTGATGTTTTTCATAGTTCGAATTGTCATGCACCGAGCTCGCTCTCGGCGTACATTCCACTAGATAAGGGGTTTCTGTGCGCTACATATCGGTAATTGATTCATTGCTAATGTTTTGCAGAATTACATTTATATTACATGAAGAGACGATTTATAATGAAATTGACATCTGGTATATCACAGTCTAGGCGTACATCAGAACATAAATACATGTCTTCATCTAAATAATTGACTAAACGCTTAGAATGAGAATAGGCGGCTATCTACATCTCAGCATATAACAGCAACATCAAAAACACATTTGTGGGTGTTTAAAACCAATATCAATCTAGATTGCCATCATGTTGCTCATCCTGTATGATAAGATAAGAGCATTACTGCCGTTTTTATGATGATACAGTAGGTAAATGGAAGATCACCTTCACAGGAGATTGAACAGGAGCATGTAAAGCTAAAAACAATATTGGGTCGAACGTACTGCTTGTATGTCACGAGGAATTTTCAGTTAATATAATAATATCATATATAGAAGTTTTTATCGTAATGTGTTCAAAGTGGTCTGAAAGTATGCTATTTACGATGAAATTATAGATTTGAATACTTGAAAGCACGTACACAGGATTTAGATTAATTATGCATTTAAAATTGATTCTTATGAACCAAGAATAAGTTCATTAAATTCCGTGTCATGGGAATTACTTTAAGCTCTTAACTCGTCGTTAGTAGAGAATTCTATCCACTGGAAAATCAAGAGAAGGAAATGAACTTTGTCGACCTTAATTGATATGAATATCATGCTGAATATCATCTTTTAATACAAATTTAGAGTCAGATACAGAAGAGGTAAACAATTAAACTGCATCATACAGCTGTTTCGTCCTTCTAGTGAGCCTACATTTTGAAGTCTAGGGGGCGACTGAAGAAAATCCTAAGTGATCGAAAGAAAAGTAAAAATATAGACCTGGAAGTGAAGATGGTTTAATATATTTTTCAATTTTCATGTACCTGATAATTTAGTATGTCAGGTACATGTGCATATTCTCCGCCGTGCTAGAATAGATATGCAATAAAAAGTAACAATACGATTTATTCATATCACCCCCATATGTTTAATTCATTTGTTTAATTTATTAGTCAGTCTGTATCTAATTCTGAATTTCTATTAAAGGAGTTATTCATTTGTCTTTTGTACAATCTTTATAGCGTCAGCATAACGAAGGAACCTGTATGTGTTGGTACGAAAATGATATTACTATATATAAATATTACTAGACGATCTGAAATAAGTATCTTTCCTATTGAACAAAAATTGGGAATTAAATGTAATTTTACACTTAGGCTATTTAAGTGCATAGAAAGTACGATTCTAATGTTTTGCCGGGCCTATTATAAATGTTGGCTAACGTTTACCAAATACAAACCTACGACTTGATATTGTTTTAACTAATTAAATAATATTAAACAATTACTGATTGCACATAATGTAAGATTTTACCAAGAATAGAAATCAGGGATATATTACCATTGCAACTAGTTGACTTACGTTTACATGGTGCACGTTTTCCACTGATTGATGTACCCGCGATAGGTTTCCCGTCATTGGTGACACACCAACAGTACCCTGTAGCTGCATGACATTGGATCTCTGCATAGGATCCATCCTGTTCGCATTCGGGTATAAAGATCCCAAGTGTTGGCTTTCTGGCTATGGCTTGAGCCTCTTCTCTTTCCTGCATACATTTTGTTTTCGGTGCGGCTGCCAATGCTGAAAGGGTAAGGATATACTCATTACAGTATTCCATTTACATTAATTCTGTTTGCGACTATGCTCATTATATCAAATGCTATAATATAAAATAGATATAATGACAACCAGAGGTAACCTTATGATGATAATACAAAGAACATAAAGATGTTGCCAATGAACACCAACAGGTTCTCTACTGCATCATATACACACTCGCTTTCAGAGTGGGTAGATGGTGTCGGGACCAATAAATATATAATAACAAATTTCAGATTAACTAACCTTTGTAACTAAACATCGTATAAGTATTACTAACAGTAGCTAATTTTAGTATCAATATTACTTAGAGAAGTTTAATGTAGATTCAGGGTCTCTCATTATAAATTCAGATATTAGTGTTACTTATAACAACAGAGAGCTCAGTCGGTTAGAGCCTACGTAACTACAGATGAAGATCCGGGGTGCTTGGTTCGACACCCCCTACCCATGGCGGTTTTAGATTCTTAGGAAATCTGTGCGGAAGTGGCTGTTTTGTTTAGTGAGGTAGCCACTAGCTACAAGAAGGAGACCGTGCCGCAATATGATCCTCACTGTTTACGAAGCGATAGACAGAATAACATGTATCATCACTATTTCAAAGTAATTCATTTGAGCATTAATGTTACTTGTGGTGTGAACTTGTAGCGTCAACGTTACTTACATTGCTAAAATAACACTGACCTTTACCTGTAGGAAGTGCGGATAATCCATGAAATGTCAAGATAGTAAGTAAAACCGATCCGCTGTACGCCATCGAATAATAAATAAAGATACACGTGTAATGAGGGATAGATGTATTACAATCACGATGTCCTTCCTCACTCATACCATAAAGGTATAACACATAATCACGGCGGTGAAATATGATAGAAGTTACTCCTGATATCCAAAATCATTCACTGTTTTGATGAATCACATGGCAAAGAACCAATTAGTTGGTTTGAACGTGCGATGAGTTCAGTTGGAGAAATCCTCAAAAGACATCAAGGCAATAGATTTGCTTTGCTGGCAAAAGGTACCACTTTTGATATGAAGATATATAAGAATACAGGATCAGTATTCTCATTATCTATCTGATAAAGATAATCTTTCAAGGAAAAAAACCCCACCGAATCTGTTGAAAACATCCACACGTTTCATAAGCTGCAGATGGTTGTGGTTGTATTTACTCTGCATGAATTGTACATTGTTTAGTACAATCGTTAGAAAGTAATACAAAATGCTACGTTATAACCAATCTTTTGATTTAAAAATATTTCTTGAATCATCTCACGACTTCCCGTAAGGAAATATCCATCCAGTATTCAGAATTATGTCTAAATTCCAAAGTACATGTTCGAATCTAAAATCATTGTGCAACAAACTAAAGACTTGTCATCATTGGTGATCATGCCAGTGTATGAACTCCGAGAACTGATCCCCTACTGTGCTACATGGTTGTAACTAGGTCTCGGTAGTACCAGGTAATGTGACACAGCCGATGTTCGACCAACAGAGTGCACGTGTAGCACATTAATATGCGCAGCCACATAATGAAAGGTAGGCTAAGTTTTCCGGTGTCGAGGTGATCTCCTGCACCGTCTACTCAACACGTCATTACCGAGCTAGAGAAATACTGTGGACAAACACTCAGAAGAGAATAGAAGGCTGTTCATTTCCAAATGGAGACTTTCATTTGAAAACGAAAGATAGTCTAAAGAAAGTTTACGATCAGCTAAGAAAATCACTGCCAATCAATATAGCTATCTAAGCCTGACATTTACCGAGCACATGCTTCAGGATAAATCAACACAAATCCTCTACGACCATTTTAATCGAGATGAGAGTTTGAATAAGGGCGGCTAAATTGAAGTGGTGATATAAATTTGATGTTAAAATCTCATGACATATATGTGTGGACTCTTAAGTAGTGGGATAGGTGTGTTTGATACACAGTGTGCGCCCAGGTGTTCCGACTAACTTTCCTCTGACATCTTGACGTTTGATTGCAAACATCAGTGCGTACGGCCTAGTTTGGTAACGTATTCTACAGGTAACATTTTGAGGAATGCACAAATTGATCATTGGGAATCAATGTTAGCTTCATTAATGGTAATTGATACTAATTTAAGTCAATAAATATCGGCTAAACACATGTAAACTATCAAGTTAAATATTCCTTAATCTATTAAAGGATATAGAATGAGCTTCCAGTTCATCGTAAAAGCAAAAAATTTGCATTTGATTTTCTACGAAATAATTTTTTTTTAATAATAGCAATATGTCATAATTGACATAGAATGCTTAACATCAATTAATTTGCTTGCAATGAGCAAATCCAAAATGAGTTATGCTTTATCAACAATGCTTTTATGGAATTTAACTCACTGAAAAGTATACAAGATCGCCAAAGTGTGACTTCCAGATTTCTCGATGCTACATTGATCTGTTGCTGACAAAAATAATAAAAACGTTTTTCGAGTGTACTTTTAATACGAGCAAGGCAATACCAGTCCTCCGAGACTCCAGGCCGAGGTTGTGGTTACTTGACAGGGAGTGTTAAGTGTTACATGTACACACATCTACATGTTGTTTATACAGGTAACGATGGAATTTTCCAATATCTATACAGAACGTCAAAACCTGACGGTGATATGTTCAGAAATATTTCAGATATTATTTAATATATCATAATTGTCATTTCATTTCTACATCATTGAAACATTTTAATAACATTCAAGAAGAGTTCGTGAGAAACATGATTTACTTCCCAATGGACTATGTAAAATTGTGAATTTCTGGGCACAAAAATCCTTTGATTCAACTTTGCAATCAATGCCTCTTTCATTATGGATGATTCCCTGTTACTCTCTTGACAATATTTCTTTCATTACAATGGCAGGTTGACCGTTCCAAATTTGAAAAGTACATTGATAAACTTGAATTTTAAGCCTTATCTCTCATGGATTCCCATACTGAGATTTCTTCCACGAAATAAAGTCCATAAAAATGTAGGAATATAACGTCTTATAAAATTAATAGATTGTAAAAAAACCCTATAACGTAAAAAACAAATGACCACATATCAGGGGAGTTTTCGAATTTAGAAAAACTATGCTTGCACAATTGGCAAGGTTCACCCAAAAAGTTCCGAATCATACAACTTCCTTCTAAACGATTTGGTTCAGATGGAAAAAATATGAATGAATACCACCATGATGAAATGTATTTGAAACGTTTTTCCAGTAAATGGTAATTTCAAAGTTTGATTTTATTTTTTGTTTTTCTATTTCATCATTTTGTGTCATATAGGTTTAAGTATATTAAATCTATAAATAGCTTGTTGGAATATGAACGTTAACTTCATGCTCTCACCATACGATACATCTTATATTGTCACTTGACTATACTTTGTAATACAATTTAATATTACACATATAGTTGTTAAAAATACTTTTAAACGCTCTTGAAAAACAGATCTCCAAGGACAACTTTCCTTTAACCTGAAGAATTGTGGTATTTCAAAAATTATACTCAGTTTTATTTCTTATTTGATTATCATGACTAGCAAGACATATAATATTAGAAAAGAGTATACTATTTGTACACTATGATTTCCAACATTTGAATTAAATTATTTCAATATACAAAAATCTGACAATGTACGTCATGCTTATTAAAGAAGATGAACAAAGTATTATATTGCAGTATTCGGTCATATCTCGTTATAATTTCGGTCTACATTGAATATGTAAGATGCGTGCAGATTAATATTCAAAAACATTTTAATTCAAAGAATATAAATGAAATGTAAAATGTGATATTATCAAAAACATATTGCTTACCAGTGGTCGTCTGGCCTTTTAAACCTTCCACATCAGATATGTGTATGATAATAGGGAAGAACCAGGCTGTTAATTGATATAGTTTTCTCTATCTATGAGTATAGAGGTCGTAAAACGATAATTAAATGGATAACTAACGTCTCACACACATATCGACCACTTTGGTATCGTCAATGTTAGTTTTGTAAATGATCCATGGTAGATTGGTAGCGTCATTCAGTTAATCTTCGTGAAAATTAATAGTGTATGAAGTACTTTAAAACCAAAACATGTATTGGCATTTTCACATCACAACAGTTATGATGAATTTAATACGATGTAACTGCATATTATTACAATGCAGGTGTTCAAATCAATGTTTTACATCTTATTCGTCTAAACATTTCATTTCCCTGAAGAATCACATCTGAAGAATCACCAAAAGGTGTTGAGTGTTTATGTAAACATTTCATGAAGACATATTTTGCAAATAGTCAGATGATACATATCTTATATGACATAGTGAAAATAACCGCTGCATACTGCTGAACATAACACAACACACAATATATGAATATCAGGCGTATATTCAGCGAGACTGTTTTATGGTGATATCGTTTTGATTTTAAAGCTTTTAAACATAATTACAGTCCAAGCATATACTTCTCCGATAACACAATATCAGAACTTTTAATGAGGACATGAATGATAAATTCCAATATCCATGTAGTAGTTTGTAACTATTGAAATTCTGAAATATATAATTTAGATTAAAATAATATAAAAATACTATAAAGATATACGTTGCATTTCGTCAATATTATTCTTAAGTCGAGTTCTAGTGCTATAGGCCTCAAATTAAAGCTATAAAGTATTGCAATTATTTTATCAGTAAATCAGTGCATTTGGACAATCGATGTTTATTAACAAATGTAATGTAAACCAAGTCAAGCTAAATATTATGTCATATATAGGAAAATATGTCAAATCCATAAATGAAATAGTATCGGGAAATCGTATTTTCAGTACAAATTATATGTCGTGATGTTGAGTGATGGTTTGGACAGGTCAAAGTAGTTATGATGTACATATGAAAATGAATTGTAACCTATTTTTTTATATTTAAGGTTTTCTTTCCATGGATATTCAAAGAAACTCCTGTAAAATTTCACGTAAATGCAAATTGCAGTAGTGATTTCCTTGACAAATTAATGACAGCTATAATTTCTTCAATGTTGAACACGGGGATGAATTAATCAACAAAAAAATTTCAGAAAAAGATACAATCGAGATTAAAAATAAGTTAACTTACAACATACACCTTTTTCTTGATTTTCCCATTTTTAATTGTTAAGTGATTCGACAAATCTAAAATTTAGTTCCTGGTCTTTCTTTGCACAGGAATAAAGTACTGTTTCATAAGACAAATTTGCAATGCTTTTCATTGACATCAAAATAAATCATACATTTTGTTGAAACAGTTATTGGTTATCAAAAACATATAGTCAGTCTTTAATTGACAACCGAACATGAAAAACAAATTACTTTGTCAACCTACTGTCAAAATCAGAACTAAAATATGACATGCTATAAAACCACACGAAGACAGGGGAGATAATACTATAACTGATATGAAATTATTTTAAATAAATTAAATTCAGCGTAATGATGCAGTTTACTTCATTATTAGCTCTGCTATATCTAATTCTAATTTGTATTGAAGGTGATATTCAATTGTGTGGTTTTTTATACAGTCGTCGGGGTTGCAGGTGGTAGACACTGCTGGTGGACGTTTAGCCTCCAAGGTTTTCTGTAGCCTGCATGCCATGTTTTAATTCATTTGAATGGTGGTACGGTCAGAATATCATGCACTTAACGTTAACTACCACATTTATTGAAATATGGGGCTAGTGCACCTCCCCATGTAGATTGCGACATTTCTTTCGATCAAAATTGATTCCCCCAGTCACAGAAGACGAATCCTAAAAGGACAAAACAGATGTACGATGACGTTTAAGTCATAAAATGGTTCTTCTCTATCTGATGCTCAATTTGAATTTAATGATTATATTCATTAGTGAGCCTTTGTAAAATATTCAGGTGTATTTTGAAGTAAAGGCGGAAAAACTTAAAATATTATAATATATACTATTAAGGATACGTAAATGCTTATATACGACTTATAAGAACAAAGATACATATATATATATTTATCTTTAAACCTTCGTTTCTATTCGAATTGATAAAAACAGTTTTAAAGGTCTCCAAACTTGATTTTATTAAAACAAAGTGCAAGCTTTGATGTGACAAGCACATTTGTATTTGTTGACATATGTTTTGGCGTGTCTTGCAGTTAATGTGCATGTTTTAATGTCATAGTTATCTTCGGCTTGGAATAAATAAATAAAAGTCATTATCTTCTCCATGCTATGATAGAATAAACTCTAAAATACAGTGTTATTACCTCGTTCTTAAAAAGATTTCCAAGGTACCATAATTGAAACAATCTTTCTTCATTTAAGATAAACAGAAAGACAGTTATAGGAAAGCTGCGTTTTTCCTAAGTTGAAATGTTTCTTTACTCTGTACTCCTTGGTATACAGTGTGTCATATCATAATCAGTTATATGTAATGTGATTCCAATTAGGCCGGACAGACTATATGCAGTATCTAAAATTAAACATGGTAGGTTACACCTCGATCTAGTTTAAATGTTATGTAGCTGATAAATCAATTGTAAGTTTGAAAGCTTTACGACGGGGACATGATCATTTTACATATCTTAAAAATGCTGTCCATTCAAACTCAAACATACCTACGTGGAGCTTTCACATCTGGCTATTACAGAAAGACAACGACATTTGTATATACACACCTCAGATAGTATGAGAAATGTCTATTTTAATTAATGTAAGGCCTCCTTTTGCGATTGAGGATTTTATAATAGGCGTATGATAGTTATGTAAGTAATGAGGAATAAGGGAGATTTAAGTGGCACCCTATGAGGTCGTATCACCGATATTAACATTTTTTACCTTACGCTTTGCTTTAGATCCCTTGATAAACATCTAATAAGGCTTTAACAAATAGAGGAAACGTGGGGGATCATTTGAGCTAAATGAGAATCACTTTGATGTCATATAATTAATTTATCAACACCCACGCCGATCAATATGTTATCTGGTCCGGACAGGTATGGCGTCACTTACTGGCTGATGTGGGAGCGAACAGACATGCGCATTATTCGGAGTGGTAGGTTTATCTTGTTAGTGGAGGTATAGAGGATTATGTGTTGCTAATAAGACTTTATAGTATCAAAGTCTGAGCTTTGTTGACAGAGGTAACGAGGAGTCAGGTGAAATGTTTCCGTTATAATGTCAAGGGTTAAAACTTTGTATTGACAATAAGGTTTACTCAACAACGTTTCCCGACTCGAAACAGACGCAAATAACAGCGAAATACTTCCTCTGTTAAAGACGCAGGTACTAAGTTAATATGGACTATTCATTTATTCTATTTTCTTATTTCACAAAGTAACCTTGCTGCAAAGAAATGTCCATAGCTTCATTTCCTATACCATTATCTGGAATTGTAACAATTGATTTGTGGTCCCTTTGCAAGTCAGTGATGTTCATCTTGTTTAAACATTTTTTTATCCCATATACGGAAAGGCTAAATTATTAAAAGATAATATTCACTTGTCTTTTGTGCATTTATTAAAATAGCAGGTGATAGGCACGGTTTGCCGTAGTCTGCATGCCACGTTTTATTTTATTTATCAGTTGCACGGTTCAGAATATACACATGTACTTGACGTTTTTTTTTTTTAAAAATGTCTGATATAATTAAAATTGCGAAATTTATTCAATTATGGTGCTGCTGCACCTCCCCGTCTAGATTTTGACTTTTCTCCTCATCACTTTAGATTTTCCTTAGTCACCACATTGGCTTCAAATCTAGCCGCTGACGAGTCTTAGAAAGACGAAACAGCTGCATGATGCAGTTTCAAGCTCTAAATTATTAAAAGGTGCTATTCACTTGCGTGTCTTTTGTAGAATCTTTAAAATAATTTTAAGTACTAATGACATACCTGAACATACCCCTTTACTTTTGACCTTGACACGTCTATTTTCACAACGTTTGGCGCGCTTGATGGCACAACGTGAGGAATATGTTAGTCCATCGGATCCACACACCGGCCTCTGTCCTTTCCCCGTACAGTCAATGCTACATTCCGTATTCCGTAACGACCGAAATAATACCTGGAACAGAGATGTGGAAGCTTATTGTTACTCGCTTTGATATCATATTTACTAAGAAGAGGAAATCGTAATCTTTACTTTGTGAATATCCTTATTACAGAAAGACAATTATAGGGTCAGAAAAAATAAATTAACATATCATAACAAAATTGGAAATTTTAACAGTTTGCGAAACATTGAATAGTTCATATCATGAAAACGAGGCGATATAGAGTATGATAAAATATACAAATGAAACTGGAGCACGATAGAAAAAATAATAAAGCGTTTGAACCCTATACGACCTTATGTTGTTGGAAATTCCACCCATGTAAGAAGGTTTGGTCTCTTAGATCCGGGATCTAACTTAAAACAGACGTATTAATATATTTTAAAATATGTCAGGTATTTAGCATATTTATACTTATGTACTTGGTTTACTGATTGAGTCAATTTGATATCTACATAGATCTGAGATATATATAGAAAATTAAAAGAATGTAAACGTGCACTGATATGAAACATCAAACCAGTATTAAACTATGCCCAATTTAAATATCAGTTGGACTGATCAAGAAAAATCATGAATTGAAGACTATATTTCTTCTAAATAATGTTTCTAAATATGATATCATAGATGTTTCATTTCACTAGCATTAGTCAGATGGCATCGTAAATGGGTTTAACAGGTGGAAATCAAGCCTAAAGAATGTACACACGTTCAAATGTAAGGTTATACCATAAAGTCACAGACATCGTACTGTAAACTAGGAACATTCTCATTATTACTCATAGGGTATACTACACGCATCAAATATAGGACCACAGTAATTGGTGTTAGTAAAAATTTTATTAAAGTACATAATTATACATTGAACACAAACATACCTACTGATATGGTGTAATGTTACATTACAATTCTTATACAAAAACTAATGTTTTTTTATTAAAGTAATGAAAAATTAACTGAAATCGTTAGCCTCTAGGATTACAATATACTACAGAAATTAATAAGAATTATAAGGTGATGAAACGGTTTTCAGACCTAAAGGTTTGTCATATAGTAGACCGTGATTTATTCTCTACGTATGCTGTTACAGCATAGGTCTTGAACCCTTGATTTTAACCAGAAGATAAAATACTTTTGTATGTTTTTCTTACTGTCAGTACAATCTGGGTCTGTACGTTGAGTTACCTCAGGTGAGAATTACTAACATGGGGAACAAAGATTTGTTTTGTATTACGTGACAAAATACCTCCAACATTACAACAGTATACCGTATTTATGGTTTTTTTATAATCCGTTTACATCTAATTCTAGTTTATCTACAGTACATGCTTATAACATGGTAGAAAAATTTAATGTATTTGAAACGGCAAACAAAATTACTAAAGAAAAAGAAATTTGATAAGGGGTGTTTATGTCGTAAAATCACAGAGTTAATTAGCTCCCTCATTATTATATTACAAAGTTAACAATAATCTTTGAATTATGCAAGACACTTCATATCCATAAATGAGAGTTTGTGATTTTATTGCACAATGTTACGAAAATTTTCCGTATCATTGACGCCGACCTCAAAGTTTAAAGAAGGAAAACAGCTAACACGATTTGATATCTTATTGTTTTTCCCCTTTTCGTGCAACGGCGAAAAAGAAAATGGAAATTTAATTAGTATTCGTTGGAATGTCTGATATTTATAAAATTAATATCCGGCTAATTAACTCATTATAGGGAAAACATCAATATTCTTAATTAATAGGTTATTTACAAATACACTTCAGTTACACATGCGGATTGATATTACATCATTAACATCTGCGAAGTTGATAAATGAGTTTTGAATCGGAATCATTCTATTTCTTAATACATCATTTATGAATCAATCATGAGACGAATTTATTTCAGGATAGCATTTATGTAAAATTACGAAATGCAAAGGGGAAATATTTAGAAATTATTTTAGATAACAGGTGTATCACCTTAAATTATAAAACGGTAGCTATTAACAGTTTCAATTAAAGCTAAATCGACGACGGATATAAAATTGTGAATATGTTTAATAATAGTATTTGTAATGAAACCCCAATTACCTAACTAGCCGACATTAAATAATGCAACGTATCTACTGTATGTTTGTTTATCACATCTTACAGGTATCACCTTTCCATACCTCGCCAGCTTCGTTGCAGACCTGATCAATGAGATAGGGCTCTTACACTACTGCTGTTTATTTATGAACGATTGCCATTCACAATGACTAAATAGGCCTGATCTAAACCCATTCACACGCATCTCAGTCATTACCCAATATCAATAATAGCGCTAATATAGTTATGCTTCAATGCCTTGTCCATGTAATCGTCAATATTTGTCAATGAATACAAATCTGCCTTTTATTCCAGATCATTAAAGATTAAGACTGATATCAGTATCGGACATTTGAACTGTAATTTAAAAGCCAGTCCCAGTTAGTTTGCATCAGAACAGTGTTTTCTAAATGTTCTTTTATTCCCTTGCTCAGAAAAGGTACATTCTATTTCTGGAGAATAGTGTCAATGAAATGCAGGTGCGTACTTTAATATAAGATAAGAAAAAATCCACTACGGTTTTGTAGAAATTATTAGGATTCATATGAAAAAAAATAATACACCACGAAAGTACTATTCATATGATTCCTTATCGTACTCGATAATTAGTATCAAAGTGTTGAGTAGGATACAATTCTGAGCCAAGGATTCGATGTGAATCCCTTGATGGACCTTATCTCTAATTGGCGACACCTGCACGTGGAGGCAACAACTTTGCTTTGTTGCTTTCTCACGTTATACAAATTCGCACCTGTGTGTTGAAGATGGTTTGACGAGCGATCATAAACCTCTTAATTACAACAGGAGGACAATCAGCCAACATCCGTCATAATATGCAGCCCTTTTCAAGTATCTATATCCGATAAATTGTAACCGTATCAATTTTGAACTTTCTTATGTTTTTTTGCGGATGCGTTAGATTTACATCTTTCGAGTAGAATAGGGTTGAACATCTGTGTGCAATAGCGAAAGGTAAGATTAAAATCTCATCTTATCTCATGAGATTTTAAAATTCCTGTTTTAGGTAAGACTTTCAAATGATTTCATCTTTTTAATAAAGAGCGTGTTTGAAGTGTACAAAGTTAAACTGTATGAGATGCCTGTGTGTAAATCATCTTATAAACTAATCCTTGGAAGTCATCAAAGAAGCCTTCATCTGCAATGGAGCTATCAAGCGTCTCATAAACGTGTAAATAATGTTTATCAAATAATGTGATCTGTAATGTGATACCCATACAGCATGGTCTAATACGAATGTCCAATATTCTTTAAAACGTAATCCTGTGCTAATTATTAACAACGTTAAAACATCATTTTTTTTAATTAATTATTTAAACACTGGCTGACCACAAACATTTAAGACATTGCGATCTACACCGGCGTCAATAAAACGTAACGTTTCCAATTATCTGAATTTCAGTTTTACATGTTCCATTACCACGATGATGGACTCCCCATTGCGCGTACAGTATGCACCGACCGACTCTAAAATCTTAAAGAGACATACTATTATAGACGTTTTCAACGTGTTGGTATAAATATTGCGTAGATGTTACAATCTGTAACAAGTATAGATGTTATATATATAGAAGTAATAAAAACGAGATTACAAAGGGTTACAGAAACTAGGTCTTTGACATTTAAACATAGTCGTCGAGAACGAACCATACATCTACAAATAAGTTGATGATAATTCTCATCGTTTGAGGATGTGTTTCTTTAAACCTCCTCACTCTACACCGGGTTTTCCAAGTTCCGATCGAATCTTTAACATAAAATGAGTTGGCCAGTCGATGAAAGAGACTTACAACGCAAGTAAATTTCTGATTTACACAGAAAAAAACATTAACGATTGATTTGGAAAAGGTACCGGCCAAATATGACGCAGTGCAGTAATAGATCCCTCTTGAAGTGGTGTACTAACTTACCACAGGCAAGGCATATTTCACAACGTTGAGTATATAGTGTCACCTGATAATGATGTAGAATTGATGTAGAAGACAAATCCCGCTTCATTCTAACAAGCCCCTCTTTCAGTGAAATAAGAAGTAAATATGTCAAACCACATTATCTTGTTAAGCCATCTGTCTACAAATTGATAAAATTGTTATCAACCGGTTATATCAAACGATTAATTAACCCGAATAAATTCATATGCTATGCTTGTTCACTACGACAGAACCTGTTGGCTTCTATCTACAATGAAGTATGGTTTGCAAACAAAAAGAAACACATGTATTTGAATTGTAAATTTCAGACTGTGTTGTTTGGAATGAACATTACTATGAACTTTTCATATGTGTTGATATCAATATGACATTGTCCTTTGTACCGATGAAATGTATAGGCTCAAGATGAAATAAAGAATATGAATGATAGAAAGTGTCAAGTCTCGCAATTAAATCATTAGCGATACACTAGTCATTTCTGGATTTCAAAAGGTTTGGCCTGCTGTTTTTGAGCTTGTGTAATAGTGAAGAACATCGGAGTATTTTTTTGGCTATTCGAGTATACATGTAAGGACGTCATTCGAGGAAATGGGGGAAAATTCATGGCCAATGAAAAGAGAGAAATTGCAGTTTATCAGCCTGAATCACCCATAACTGAATTAGAAAGGTAAAATCTCAACCATCAGAATACCTTCTCTTGTTGATTCTTATAAATCTTACCCTCTTATTTTTCCAGAGAGAAACATAGAAAAACTAACAATTTATTGGCAACACTTTTCTGCAGTTGAAATAACGTCATTTAGGATGTTTACCCTATGCATCGATTTAACAGAAAATATCCTGCTCAGATAGGATTACTCTAAGTGACTTAATGTCATTTTAAAACTGAACGTACGGCTGTGATACTCTCTTCGTGTAAGCAAAGACATATTCATCATTATCTATCAAAATCGGGAATGTAGCTGTAGCAATACGTGTTCTTCTTAACACAGACACCTTCTAAATTGGCAATGCGAATACAACAAACAGCTGCTTCTGTCATGAGTATGATGAAAAGTTATATATCTTTCATAATTCAACATGGAAATTCTATCATGATAATTGCACAGCTATAAACAAGGCAATTGCAGTTAAGTATTTCCGAGTGCCAGATACTTATCTTAGTTATGTTACGACCTTCTGAATATAAATTTCGTTTGTTACATAATGCCATGTCTCGTATGTTTATGTCCGTCCTGGATACACCACCGAAAACAACACGTTCTATATACAGGTTAAAGATAACCTTGTTATCCTTTTTTTGTTATCAATATGTTGGAGTATGGAATTGACTGGTATGTGTTTGTGGCATGCACTCTTCATGGTAAAACCCAACCGAGAACCATAATTATAGAAACAGAGATCAATATATA
This sequence comes from Ylistrum balloti, assembly GCF_031769215.1. Classification (NCBI taxonomy): domain Eukaryota; kingdom Metazoa; phylum Mollusca; class Bivalvia; order Pectinida; family Pectinidae; genus Ylistrum; species Ylistrum balloti. The sequence goes on from NW_026781896.1 coordinate 1,443,508, forward strand.
TATTTTCTATGTTTTCCGCATTTTGACTTTAATCAGATAGTTGCATGGCGCCACCATAGACAAGTGAAGTCCAAATTGTTCCCATGTTATTTGAAATAAGATCGGCCTCCTAAATAAAGTAGTTATTCTTTTCAAATAAATGTTCTCACGGATGAAATCTAATATTTACAGCAGCTTTAATTGGATTCCTTGTGAAAACTACAGGACTTATATATTCTGAAGATTTACATTACGTGTAAAAACATTTTATTTTTCTGCTCAAAGTTGTGCATCTAAATATTAAAAGAAATTAATCAAAAATATCAACTTCATGATGAAAATGAATGGTGGTTCATTTCGGGTATAAATAAGGTGAGAAACAGTCACACAGGCGATAGATACACATCACAAGACACGCCCCTCTCAGTCACATTGTTGGACACGCCTCTCTCATGAACAATCTGGGGTGTCTGATTAACAAAAGCATGCTGTTTTGTATGAAGTATAACTGATGGATTAAGATAGGAACTTTTCATAATGATATAACTTTCCGCGTTCCTTGTGTGGTTTGTAAAACGATACTTTTCAGTCGTTTGTTTACTGTCAGTTTGTAGATTTAATTTACTTGGACAATTTTTATACTTTAAAACACACTGACAGATTAAAATATAGGAATACAACAGGTAGACGCAAACAGAAACCGATATTTTTACGAAAGAGTCAACAAAACATTTTCATCGTCAATACAGAACGAAAAAAACTTTGAATTTACACTATTTGAAAAACGGAACTAATTAGAAAAAGAAACTAAATGAACCAAGAAAACATTAAGAGGGAATTATTAATACTTAAACAAAAGAACAACGCTGTGTTCTGAAGTGCAAACATCAATTGTTACATATGTGGTCACTATCGTCCAACTATTTGATCATAAAAACGACAATTTCTTCAGTGTATTTATTTGCGGAAAAGCATACATCATGGGCAAGTGAAGCTGGAATGTTAATATATAGGAAAGGAAAGTCAACGATTATCACAGATACAACTACCCCGGTTCAGTCCAATTTATAGAAATTTGCTGTTAATTCATTCGTTGCTTGAATACCCATATCCCTATTTTATCCTGTCCACAAGTGGAAGATGTAACGGAGGTAGTAAGCTAGCGAGATAGCGAATATATTTTTTTATCAGAAAAAAAACATCTGGAGAAATATATGTGATTTACCGGTGGTGCAATCCACGAATTAATGCTGTTGTTGTGATCTTGCGTAAAGATCGATTGACTTATGAAGTAACACCAGATATGACTTACAGTGAGGTAGTGAGGTTAAAAGATCACAACTATCGTTATTTTATAAACCAACAATTAACAACAATGCTTTGTCGTGATGTCGACGTTATATCTTAAGTCATGTTAGATACTACAAAGGATAGGTCCCTGTGGTGCGGTGACAGATTCGTAAAACCTTGATATATTGGTGCTTCAATACAAGTGCCAAAGTAGTTATTCAACGAGATAACGGAGAAGTTCTGTCTGATAGGTTAAACCACCAGTTTGTCAAATCCCATAAGCTCTGGGTTAGTATTAACACCTGTGGTGGGCTTATCATGGTGTCACCGCCCTATTTGTTTAGGCCTGAACGACAAGCTTGGAGAGCTCATTCAATATCAATACCCAGATGGGTATATATCGATACAGATGAGATACCGCTACTTCACCAACACCTGCACCAGATAAGGAATCTGCAAGGGGAGTAAGAAAATGTCCGTTAGTAGGCCAGCTGTTTAGTCTCGATATCGTTACGCTCTCTCATAATACTGAATGGTTACCTCTGTCGATGCAAATATAAGTAAATTAAATTGTGAGTCAGGAACATCTAACACTAATGCATACAGGTTGAAATTTTGCAGAAAATTACGTATATGATTCCGTCAAATACAGATGAACAATTTCATTCATTAACACTTTTTCGGGTGTTTTTGTATAGACTGCCTACTTACTTTAAAGACCTCTATTCTATCCTTATGCATAGTGAGTCTTTGTTGTTGTTTAAGCTCTGGTTCAGCTTGTAGTATCTATGACGACAGTCTTCTTTCCTAGCATTAGCATGTTATAGCATATGAGTTTACCATTTGATTCGGCAGCGAATGAGGCGAACTGATTGCATCAGGTCAATAAGAGAATTTCAGTCCGAGTAGACCCTGTTTAGGATGACAGCGTGATGACAAGTGATCAGGTCCGTACAGAGAGATCACGTGAAGTAAAATAGTGTCTGTTCCGAGCTGGGCCAGTATGGAGGGGACACGTTTTAATGGAACAGATCAAGTTAAATGGTAGCACGGGTGAAATATACCTGTGTTGGAGATTTCTCGAGAAGAGGTAGTATGGAGGGGACACGTTTTAATGGAACATGACAAATGAAACGGTAGTGTGGATGAGATATACCTGTGTTGGAGATTTCTAGAGAAGAGGTAGTATGGAGGGGACACATTTTAATGGAACATATCAAGTAAAACGGTAGTACGGGTGAGATATACCTGTGTTGGAGATTTCTCGAGAAGAGGTATTATGGAGGTGACACATTTTAATGGAACATATCAAGTAAAACGGTAGTACGGGTGAGATATACCTGTGTTGGAGATTTCTCGAGAAGAGGTATTATGGAGGTGACACATTTTAATGGAACATATCAAGTAAAACGGTAGTACGGGTGAGATATACCTGTGTTGGAGATTTCTCGAGAAGAGGTATAATGGAGCGGACACGTTTTAATGGAACATGACAAATGAAACGGTAGTGTGGATGAGATATACCTGTGTTGGAGATTTCTCGAGAAGAGGTAGTATGGAGGGGACACATTTTAATGGAACATATCAAGTAAAACGGTAGTACGGGTGAGATATACCTGTGTTGGAGATTTCTAGAGAAGAGGTAGTATGGAGGGGACACGTTTTAATGGAACAGACCAAGTAAAACGGCAGTACGGGTGAGATATACCTGTGTTGGAGATTGAACAGGTCTAGAAAACCAAAAGTGTGTTGGGTACATTACTGTGTTGGACTGGTGTAGATAAGCGATCGTATGGGAGAAAAGTAGTGGTATAGGAGACACTCGCTATGTTGAACAAGTCTAGAGAAGAGGCAGTATGGAGGGGACACATTTGTGTTGAAATGGTCTAGATAAGCGGTAGTCTAGAGGGAACACGTCTGTTGAACATGTCGAAACAAACACAGCAATGAAAACACATAAAGCTCCTTTTTTTTAGTACAATTTACCTTCGTACTCTCTGAAAAACCATAAACACCTATTCAGCTATCGAGACCGATCTATCGCACGTGCACATCTGGTGGCCTTTTTCCATCAGCACGTTCAGCGTCTCAACGAGCGCATGCAGTCTCAATGAGGCACGTCGGCAAGTTATCCTTAGTTTTTACACGTGGTCGAGGCATCTGGACATCCGAGTTCAATGTAATGCTATCTTAACAAGGCAAAAATAGCATAGCTCTAATCATTTCGGTCACCTTTAGATCGCTTTAATTCGATGTTTTACTCAGCTGGTTAAAAGTGTTATTGGCATGTTATTATCACCTATCAAAATAACTGCATCGATAATTTTTAATTCAAAATTTCTTCTTGTGTATTACGTTAAGCTGAGGAGCCAGACCCGTACCGGTGGTCTAAAAAAAAGCCTCCCCTCGGATTCTCTCTGGAGAATTTTTCATTACTTGTTGTTGATGATGATAAGGTACCTGGATAGCTGGGATTCCTCGAATCATTTGCGTCTAACGAGCCCATCAATTCGGAATCAGGCACAAAACAGCTATCACATTAAACCGTATTGACGTTTTGACAAACATGTGTACTCGAATGTACCAGTATGTAAAATTAGTTTCATTGCGAAATTTTATGCTTTGAATAAGCAAGATAATTCATTAGCACGTTTGAACTACTCGTATGTTTAAACAACACACTTTGAACCTCTCAAACAACGGGATAATTGAACCAGCTGCCTACTTTGAACTTTGCAGAAATATGTCTTTATCCCAGTGCTTTCCTCATATCACCGTTAAGTCACGTGATGAAAAGTTTGATCAAAACAGAACCTATTATATCTAACGTAATCCACAATGTAACAATCAGACGTTGCTGAATTGAACGAGTCACATGTTGAAAAGTTTGATCAAAACAGAACCTATTATACTGTGATGTTTAGAGAAGAGGAAGTACATATACAAAGTTTACCTCTTTAAACGCACCAATCCACAATGACTATAACCGGAACACATCACAATATACATGTCCATCCCACTCCCCCTTTGTCAATGAGATATAATGAGGTGCCTATAACTGACAACAAACCAGACCTAATATTCACCTTAAAAATTGAAAATAATTGACAAATTGACTTTTTCGTATTGCAAATTAGCAGCTACACCGAATTTTTTGTTTAAAATTCAAGTTAAAAGTCAGATTACCCGTCTTAAAGTTTTTTTTTTTTGTTATCGTTCAAATACATGTACTTAAACTATATCGCATTAATCACAGAACACATTCCACGAAAGAATGGGTCTAGAATGAAATATGAATGTATGTAAAATTGTATCTTTCCAATGTGGTTTGAATAAAAACGCCGAACAAAAAAGATAAGCTAATGGAGGGTAATTAACCTGTGTGGAATATGTCAGCAGAATCCTTGGCTGTTTTCTCATCTGTCATCACCAGTAATAAAGCAAGAGACTTTCCAGATCAGTATATATGAATACTCAGAGATGTATTGGGAGTGTCTGGAAGCTTGCACTACATAAACTAGACAGTTTTGATATATGAATCCATTACATTTGACCACAAAGTTGTTGAATTCTATCGCGACAATCATATCCCGGGAGAGGACTTTGATAAATGTTTTTCTAATGGTATATTATATTTCAGAATCTTTAATAGTCATATTCATTTAGACGGGGCTTTACACGTGATAAGTTATCGATACAGAGGTTTCATATCTGACTGTACTCCCGGCAACATGATGCGAAACTCCCCAGGAACGGACAGTTACAGATAACCACACCGTGTCTTAGTCATTGACAGACAAATTACGAGACCAGAAGCTGGGAACAGAATTTACGGCTAAATGTGTGGACATAAATATGAAGTAATGTGTTCTTAATGGCTCAAACACTTGTACTTTTTAACCTTCTTTTCACGAAGAGTTCAGACTCTAAAGGATTGCAGCGTAGCCTGTGTATATATATATGATCTATATGTACTCAACTACGCCTTGTATTGTAGGAAAGTGTTTATACACAGAAATTAAAACAACTCATCGCCGTTTATACAGGCAAGTGTACTTATACCGATTGAAATTTAAAAGACCCCTCTTATTTATAACAGACTATTAATGGCCTCCATCTTGTCACAAGTGATTATGACGTCAGTTATATTAAGTATCTTGTGAAGTTAAGCTTAATTAGACGCACGTGAGTCTTAGCCACACGTGATTCTGTGTCATTGTTGTTGCACTAAAAAGTACACAAAAAGGTCATTTCATATGAACTTTTATAAGGTATATAAACACACCTTCCGTGCGATCTGGGTTCGATTCCTACTTCAACTCAAACCGAAGGGGAAGGGGTTAGATATTCACGATTCTCATCCCGAATGTTAAACTTAATTTGGTATTATCCGTTTTCTCCTGTTTGGCAGATAACATATTCTCTGTGCCATCCACGACGGTCTAGCCCAACGAAATAATAGATAGATCTCACACATGCCTTCTAACCTGCAAACGTGACATCTCTACCTGAGGTAAACTTAATCTCATAAGTTTAAACTATTCACAAAAGTATCGCCTCCTCGACCATGTCGACACATAATTATCATGGAGCGCAAAATCACATCGTGTTTTTTTTTTTTTTACAATTCAGAAAAATATCATTTTTAAGTCAACAAAATTAAACAATAATAAAAAAAGTTTCGAATTTCGATTTTCTAAACAGTATCGAGTTGACTGATTTCTCCGATAAGACATCGCATGAGTGTTACATTAATTCAATACACTTTTAGACGACTGCAAAAGAAAGGACAGAAGCGGATCCTAATCATCTCTTGTCTCATCAGACTAGATTAATATATGTACATGATGACCGAAAAACGAAATTAGGTTATAAAGAATGATTTAATAGCTTCATCCACTGAATACATGAATATTCAAAGTTTAATTACTGTGCTCTAACAATAATTTTATGTGTGGGTGTGTCCAAATTCATCCGTTTCAGATAAAAAAAAGTTGGCAATCTACATAACAGTCATCTTCATACACCAAGCTGCGTTGGTTATGCATATTTTCCATAAATAAATATGCAAACATGTCATTCTCTAGTTTAATAATAAATAATCGAAAGATATTCGTACCAATTAAAGCCTCTCTGTTAAAAAAAACAACTTTTAGATAAGATGTATATGCACATATATTTCTGATCTTATACATGAACATGAATGATAGAAAATGTATAAACGCTGAACAAACGAATCTTGATATGAAATTACACAACTATTATTTTTCGTTTTCCTTCAAATAAAAAAAAACAAAACAAAATATTTCTATTCAAGGTATCAAGAAAACTGAAAGCGCCAATCGTTGTTGGCACAGGTAATCAAGATATTGTGTATTTCATTTTTAAAAAAATGTAGAAGCATACACCGTGTACAACATGAAAATCGGTAGAGTAACTAAGGAACAAACTTATTATCAACCGGGTTACAGAGTAACTAAGGAACACACTTATTATCTACCGGGTTATAGATTAACTAAGGAACACACTTATTATCTACCGGGTTATAGAGTAACTAAGGAACAAACTTATTATCTACCTGGCTATAGAGTAACTAAGGAACAAAACTTATTATCTACCTGGTTATAGAGTAACTAAGGAACAAAACTTATTATCTACCTGGTTATAGAGTAACTAAGGAACACACTTATTATCTACCGGGTTATAGATTAACTAAGGAACACACTTATTATCTACCGGGTTATAGAGTAACTAAGGAACAAACTTATTATCTACCGGGTTATAGAGTAACTAAGGAACAAACTTATTATCTACCGGGTTATAGAGTAACTAAGGAACAACTCTTATTAACTACCTGGGGTTAAAGGAACAATACTTATTATCTACCTGGTTATAGAGTAACTAAGGAACACACTTATTATCTACCGGGTTACAGAGTAACTAAGGAACAAACTTATTATCTACCGGGTTACAGAGTAACTAAGGAACAAACTTATTATCTACCGGGTTACAGAGTAACTAAGGAACACACTTATTATCTACCGGGTTATAGAGTAACTAAGGAACACACTTATTATCTACCGGGTTATAGAGTAACTAAGGAACAAACTTATTATCTACCTGGCTATAGAGTAACTAAGGAACAATACTTATTATCTACCTGGTTATAGAGTAACTAAGGAACACACTTATTATCTACCGGGTTAAAGGAACACACTTATTATCTACCTGGCTATAGAGTAACTAAGGAACAAACTTATTATAAACCGGGTTATAGATTAACTAAGGAACACACTTATTATCTACCGGGTTATAGAGTAACTAAGGAACAAACTTATTATCTACCTGGCTATAGAGTAACTAAGGAACAAAACTTATTATCTACCTGGTTATAGAGTAACTAAGGAACACACTTATTATCTACCTGGTTATAGAGTAACTAAGGAACACACTTATTATCTACCGGGTTAAAGGAACACACTTATTATCTACCTGGCTATAGAGTAACTAAGGAACAAAACTTATTATCTACCTGGTTATAGAGTAACTAAGGAACAAAACTTATTATCTACCGTGTTACAGATTAACTAGAAATAAAGTCATTATCTACCAGGTTACTGAGTAACTAGAAATAAAGCTGTTATCCACCAGGTGACTGAGTAACTAGAAATAAAGTTATTATCCACCAGGTTACTGAGTAACTAGAAATAAACCTATTATCCACCAGCTTACTGAGTAACTAGAAATAAAGCTATTATCTACCAGGTTACTGAGTAACTAGAAATAAAGTTATTATCCACCAGGTTACTGAGTTACTACAAAGTATATATGATGCTCATAGTTAAATACACGTTAGCGGTGAGTAAGTAACAACGTGCAAAGAGAAATAGTTTTGGTAGAAATTACCACACAATACTTGTATATCACTTCTCACTGGTTCTATAGGATACCTTCACGTACAAACCCCCTTTAAACAGACCGACCTTTTTTTTCATGAACCACAACAAACAAGTTAGAGCAGTGGGGTCGAACACGGGTGACATTCAGTCTACGTTGACTACAGGACGTCTGATCTAAAGTCGATTAATGCATTATAAACTATAATAAAAAGTCTATATATTCATCTATTTAGCGCTGTCATTATTATATCAAAATGAATTAACAATCATGTTGTACGTTTTCCAATGAACTACAGGTCGACGATTTAATGTGGATCGCGAGACCTTTTAAGCAGCCTAGTTTGTAGAGAGATTGACGCGTGGCTATCTGGATAGGAATCACAGCTTTATCACAGGTCTACCGAGTAAAAAGTTTAATTGAATTTAAGTAGAACTGGGAATTAAATTCATTGGAAATGAAATACAAAGATCTTGTCACATCCCGAGGGCTCTACATTTACTGTTATTTAATGATGATATAACAGTGGATGACCTTGACACCCAACTACCGTACATTTACTCGAACCAAATAACACTGTTGGTGCAATAGTTAGAGTACACATTATTGAACTTCTAATCTCGAAATTATTCACGTTCGTATGTGCCCTACATCAATTCCTAACACATTCATCCTGACTGACTTTTATTACGTTTACCAAGTCCAACCCTGAACTTCTGAATTTAACTTATATCCTCCCCACTACCTATCATAGTCACAAATATCCCAATCCTGCTTCAATCCCTGTTACAACCATCCCCGCCTGTCTTCTATCCCTCCTGCGACCAACCCCACCCTGAGACATGTATCAGCAGGATATCTGCCTAGGCAGCCTGTAGGGTTCATCATTGCATTTTCGTTTTTGTTACAACCTATGATATTGAAAGGCTTTTTCATCCTGTTTGATGGCATTCTATAGAATTATCACGTGCACCTTTTGACCTTTCGGAATGTTACAGTAAAAACATTACCACACACACCTATTACCATACCTGAATCGTCACGCAGGTGTTCGCACCTAAAATTTGTTGAAATTGAAATGAACATTAATGTATATTTTATGTTTGATATAAGTGCTATAATACCGTTTAAGGTTATTTCCATCAGTATTTCATTGGCTAAGATTTCTGTTTAATATCAATTACTGTGTCACACTCATATCCATTGCTATATCAGCGTCATAATTTTTTTCTACACAGGTCTGCAACACACTATAATGTGAAGATGTTGCAGGTAAATTAGGTATATGGAATGTTTAGTGTTTTAAACCGCCTTGTCCATAATCTAGGACAATACATCTTACATGAATCATTACTACACCCTAGACGCTTTCCCTAAAGTGACTTCTGCTGGTTAAAAGGCCGTCTCTATATTTCTCTTATAAAGACTGTTAACACTATCAATCTTTTACTCAAACGAAACTTTGTAAATAATTGTCGTTTTTCTCAATCTTTGACTCCAGTGCCCTTTTTTGCAACATCCTTGCTTGTTATGTCGCCCACGGCTTGGTCATATGGGAGCGGTTGACATAATGAAATTAAGAGAAATATACATGTACTATTCAAAGACGATGCGTCTTCAATAACATTTTTCTTTCTTTTGCATTTTTGGGGCAACAGGTGAGAATACTGCAAGCTGCTACGGTACAACTTCACCGACTTCCATTTCGGTTCCGTTGGGCGACTTCGTAACAGCCGGCACTAGACACTGCAATCACAGGATTTAATATTCTTGCACATAACCAAATTTGTAAGAGCCAATTACATAGTGTGAATTCACAGATTATATCCTTTTTATATATATACAACAAATCAATCACATTGTCGTTTTCCCCTTTTTGACACCGCTCACTGAAAACGCCTGTCAATTATAACAAGTAGCGAAGACGGCGTTTTGACAGCGCGTGTCTTGAATACTTTACATTGACAGCACACGTCGTCCTGTCGTAACGAAAGACAGCTCATCATATTTGTATAACGTATTGTCGTTGATGCAGTCAATGTCTGCAAGTCCGTCATCGCTGAATTCATTATTTCACTTTGTCGTTGATGAAGAAACCGCATTTAGATCGTCCGTCTCTTTATCGCTAACGGTGTGTCCCCCTCCCGTTTAAAAAGCTGTAAGTAATTTAATCAGGAATCACAAACGTCTTTTATTTTACATCTGTGTTTTAGTCAAAGTATTGCACTGACCTTGTCCTTCTTACAATAGCATTGATGGCGTCTTTCATAGCACATTAATAGCGTTCAGGACAAGTAACTTGTGGCTGATTAGCCCAGCACAGAGGGGCCACAAGGGGCAGCACCTCGTGGGGCAGCTATGTTATACCGACAGGATAGGGGACGTGTTTCACCCGCACAATAGCGTCAGTCATCAACAAGAGTAGACCCGTCCACAGGTGTTTAATCCTCGACTACCATTTCAATATAACATTTAATTTAATCGTCAAACCAGGAGATACCCGTCTGCTCAACTGACAATCGAGTTGTGTTTTGAGTACAGACGACATGTTATGGGTTTTTTTATTGTGTTAGCTGATGTTTTAATTTCCCAGCCCTTCCTACTCACTAAAGTAGCTTGAGTTTTGCTACTTCAACCGTCTCCAGCGGTATGTCCCTCTACTCTCGGAGTATCAAGTTCCGCTATCACTAGAAACCTGTAAATCATGTACCGCACGTGTATTCAGTACAAGCACGTGCTGTTTGTACACCAGGATGAAATTACATCGAATTGGCTAATTAACCCCATTGGAGTTAAAAACGACATAACGCATTATCTGCTGAGGACGCTAGTTAATATAGATATACAGAGAGCATTTTGAAATACCAAAGGTCTCGTTATAGCCACGTATCAACGCTTACGGTAACTACAGCATTACATCACTGGTGTCTTAAACATTCTCGTAAAGGTTACATCTATTTCCGGTCGAAATGCTTAAGTTCGAGTTACCTTAACGCTTTTATTGAATTTTATTAGAATACATCAGAATGATAGTAGCGATTCAAGCGTTTGTCCTGATCTTGTTCGAATAGTTCAATCTGTGACTAATTGGGAATTATTCATCGCCACCGAACATTCCAGTATTTATCCACTGAGCATTTACCATTGCTTGAATGTTACCTGAAAGTGTTTTCTCAAATCGTATTCCTTTATCCTTATACAAAATCAAATGCAATCGCTGACAGAAAAGTAGAAAAGAAAAATACAGAAAAGTTACAACGAATAAAAACAGACTGAAAACTTTTACACCAATGGACACTTGTTTTCATCATGAATGCGGAAAATCCTGTCAACACTTTAAAACACTTGACGATACAAGACTTCATTAGACCAAGATCATTATTTAATGTTTCACCTTCAGTAGTTTCAGAAGTTTGTTTCTTTTGAATGATAAACGTATTTGATAAAAGAAAGGAATTATACAGGTAATGTACAGGTTAGTATCTTGGTTGAGCATTTGTCTTTCTGTAAGTACTTTGGGGCTGAAGAGTGCTGATTATGCAATTGAAAGAAGATAAACGATGACTGTACACCATTGAAAATTACTTCGGCAAAACAAATGGATCATATGTTTGTACTTTTATGTTTGTGTCTAATAAAAACATCTACACCTATGAATGCCAGTTTGAACCAGCAGTCACCCGGAAACTGCTATGTAAATCGAATACGCCTGACACATGTCTGACACTTGCGCCAAAACCACGTATAGCGTGAGACCTACGGAGTACCTGTGCGTTTTGAAGTACTAAATAGATGTAAAAATTTGGCTAACATATGCGGAGATTAGGAAATGTGAAATTTCATTTAAGTTTACCTGGTCGTGTTTTAAAATGCATTCATGGCGTCGATGAAGCCACAAATTGATATATGATCAAGGACACATAGCTGAAATTATTATGTAAACTTATAGATTAAAATTGCACCTAGATTGATCATTTAGTGTTGAAACCCTGCAGACAACAATAATCAGAGCACATATTAATCAAAACGTGTCCTTTAATTAAATGACCTTTCTATCTAAGGAGTATTAAAGCATGTTTTCAAAGACATGATGGCGCGCATGGTGTCAGTGACGTGGTTTTTGTAACACATCAATATACAAGCAACACTCGTAAAGTATAACATTTCCGTGTACCGACTGAAGTTCGAGACGTGCCACACGACGAGGAGAATGTGACGGGGTGATCAGCGTGCTGGCAGAGGATCCCACAACCTCTGTCTGTTACACGGAAGGTTGACAACATATGAAGCATACAGGCATGAAGCAATATTAGTACCAAACTACCGCCAGTGTCATCAGCGTGAAACTAGAGATTTTCCTCTTGTAAAAACAGTTACAATTGGAGACTTTATATATCTTTTGCTTTGTTATCTTGTCACGTTTTTAGAGGTGGAAGATCCTAATTTAACTTTGTGATTGTCTCCTGGCATTGTTAGTGGCCACAGCACTCGTCTTTGAGTAACTTCGCGGAGGGCACCACGGCAAAGCATCAAAGCGAATTGCATTATTCGCAACACTCTGATCCAGCCGTGGTCAACAGGTCAAGAGCATACTACTGCCTTCTGTACTCTAATTTAGGTTTGTCCATAATGTTAAGTCCTTGAAATATTAAAGTACACGGCATCCGTGAGGACATGGTCAAAACAAATGATATCTCTGTACTATAACGTTGTACATCAAAACATCTACAAGAACTGATAACGAGTAAAGGAATTATCAGTGTCTTATACATAATATACAGATATAGCAATGTCTTATACATAATATACAGATATAGCAATGTCTTATACATAATATACAGATATAGCAATGTCTTATACATAATATACAGATATAGCAATGTCTTATACATAATATACAGATATAGCAATGTCTTATCCATAATATACAGATATAAAAATGTCTTATACATAATATACAGATATATGCAATGTCTTATACATAATATACAGATATAGCAATGTCTTATACATAATATACAGATATAGCAATGTCTTATCCATAATATACAGATATAAAAATGTCTTATACATAATATACAGATATAGCAATGTCTTATACATAATATACAGATATAGCAATGTCTTATACATAATATACAGATATAGCAATGTCTTATACATAATATACAGATATAGCAATGTCTTATCCATAATATACAGATATAAAAATGTCTTATACATAATATACAGATATAGCAATGTCTTATACATAATATACAGATATAGCAATGTCTTATACATAATATACAGATATAGCAATGTCTTATACATAATATACAGATATAGCAATGTCTTATACATAATATACAGATATAGCAATGTCTTATCCATAATATACAGATATAAAAATGTCTTATACATAATATACAGATATAGCAATGTCTTATACATAATATACAGATATAGCAATGTCTTATACATAATATACAGATATAGCAATGTCTTATCCATAATATACAGATATAAAAATGTCTTATACATAATATACAGATATAAAAATGTCTTATACATAATATACAGATATAGCAATGTCTTATATATAATATACAGATATAGCAATGTCTTATACATAATATACATATATAGCAATGTCTTATATATAATATACAGATATAACAATGTCTTACACATAATATGCAGATAGCAAGGTCGTTTACATAACATACAGATATATCAATGTCTTACACATGCTATACAAATATAGCAATGTCTTATACAAATATACAGATACAGCAATGTCCTATACATAATATACAGATATAGCAATGTCTTATACATAATATACAGATATACCAATGTCTTATACATAATATACAGATACACCAATGTCTTATACAAATATACAGATATAGCAATACCGGTTCCCTTTTTGACAGATGACCATGGTGGGGCCGTGGTAGTTGGGTAGGTTAGATCGTTGGCTGGCGTGAAATTATATCCTAGTTACTTAGTTTGAAGATCCAAGTCAGTGGCGGTCGGTTTTACTCGGGAAACTGAAAAACGGACCGGTCTGTGCTGTCGTGGATGAATCCTTGTGCTAAACACTTTGTTAGACAACCCTTCCCTACATATATATACATGATCAGTGAAGTAACAATGACACTCAGGACAAGTGTATAGTCTAATTTTCGAGTCAATCTGTCCCTTTATAAAGACACAAATATTACATAAATTACATCCCTTACATAGAACATAAAATATACAACGTTATAAACTAAAATAGAGAACGGTAGTGTAAATTTAGGTGTCTCGATAATCCCTCCGGCAGATGGACGCCGGAAGTTTTTTTTTTATAAAGATATATATATACTGTAATAACTAAGGATAAGTTTACTTAAATCCTCTAAAGAAATAAAAATGAACAGATATCATTCAACGAGAAAAGATATATTGAGATAACTTCTTAACTGGTACCTGGAATATTACAAACCAAGAAAGGCCAGTAGAAATTGTCGAGGAAAGTTCTCAGGAAGAGTTATGCTTTTGAAAGAGGTAAACTAATCATTTAAAATACGTTTCTCAAGTTATCAATAAGAGTATACACTATTGATAAGTAAGTGATTATAATACAATTAATTTTAACATGGAATTATTCCTTTGTGTACCGAAGGTATTTGAACTTACGGTAGCGCTGATTGACCGGAATTTGAAAAAACTGGACCAAGAATTGATGACGTTGATAGCGCCAAGATTATTACGTTGGTCAACGTTATGAATGCGATTTTTCAACATGTATTGTGGAGGTGAGGTATTTGACGCCAAAAACATTGGGGACCATTGAACACAGAGAAAATAATACAGATGGTACATTAAATTTAGTCTCCTGCATGGGTTGAAAATGACTGCATTGGTAAATCTTTCGTGCCAAATGTCAGACGAGTAGCTGTAGAAATAAGAGGTGTACATACCTCACACTAGAATTTAAATAGAACCTACCTGCCGCACGCTCGTGTTAGGTAGGTAACAGGTGACATATAATAACATATTCTACAATATCAACATTATCACTGAATGCCATGTGGAGATAGGTTACATGCTGAGTACATACGAGAAGAAACAATATATATTACATACAGAATAAAAATGCCTAGGTGTATTCCTTATTCTTGAGGTCGCGTGGTATAATTATACTGAGACAACAGAGCGTATCTGGAATGCAACAGGTGTTTAAGTTAAAAGGTTTTGTAGTATATAGCCGTGCTTCTCTGTCCTTGAATTTGATCCACCCCCTGTAGCTGCGATCGATGTGACTAGTTGTGTACCCAAATATCGTCCTCTCGTCATCGTCAGACGTACAAATTGTCCTGCAAACATGTGTGGGTATTGTTTCAGGCTAACACAAATGGTAAGCATTCCTTCACCGTATGATCCCCATGGGTCCTGTTTTATAAATACATTCAACCTATGGGGTTCACTACTGAAACTAAATATGTTTAATGAGAATATATTGTAAGGTATTGAAGTCATTCATACCTCACGCAAGTTTTTTTAAATAGGGTAATAAGTTCGTGTTTTAATTAGAGAAAATTATAAGACGCCCCCCTTTCCTCCGAATATGTACTATCCATGCGTCATGCGTTAATCGCTGACCTAGTTGCAGCAATGATCACACAGATTTCTATTAAGATGTGGTGTGTAAAGACATAGGGAGAAATATGAATATAGAGACAACAGTATTGCTACATAATGTAAAAAAAATGAGGAATCCTTGGCGTAAAAACACGGCGATCGTTATTTTATTGATCCATCCATCCATTCGTCCATCCAACCATTCGTCCGTTGCGCCGTCCTGCCGTCCGTCTAGGCGTCCATCCATCCATCCACCCACCATCCGTCTGATTTTTGACAAAATATAATCCTGCTATAGAAAATGTTTTTTCTGTCTTGCTGATGAACTTGGTCTGTATGATTACCAGAGGTTATCGCTGCATAGTTCTGACATCGTGTTCGAGTACAAGAGTAATTAGAGATATCACCGGGGCAGGTAACACAATATCAATCAATGTAGACATCGTTCATTTTTACCTTACCGGCTTGGAGAAGATGTTACTGTACGAGCGCTGATGACACATGCTTAACTTTACGAGAGGGCGATGATATTAACACAAAAACTGCTATGAAAGCAAGCTTCCTCGTATGACAAACACAAACAGACACATTCTGACCTACAAATGTACATTTCTGTATTGCGTGACACGGTCATATGTCAACGTTAACAGATTGTGGCATTTAAAATAATTAAACACTTTGTGGTAGATAGTCGTTGAAGATAAGTCAGATTTGACAGAACGCCACATGGGGCCGTGTGGCCTTTTTGTTACCAAACAAGGACTCTTCACACCTTGTGAGCCAGACAAACACTAGATTGCGTAACGGGTCTATAGTGATACCCGTGCACGGGTGTTACATGGTATTAGCGTCTCACAGTAGGAATTCACGTAAAAAAACCGTTGTGTTATGACCTGTATCACCATGCTCGTGAGACAATAACTACACATTCCTGCACCGTGCATGTCACAGGTGTGGTACGCAACTGTCAGGTACAACTTGCCGAAACAAACACGCCTGACAGAAAATGTCGGAGATAAAAAAAAATCATTTATTGATTGCTGAAATATGAATATTTATAAATTGATATCAATATTCAAACAAATCCATCAAATGTGCTACCAGACCATAAAACTACATTGTTTATTACAAACCATAAATTTGCATATGTATGTTGATTAATTATGGTACGTTTCTTTCTTGATTAAAGCTTGTTAGACTTCAGATATACATATAACACATATTGTTGAAAGTATCCTAAATATTATCAAATTCAACACTAAATCGTATGGAAATACCCGCTTGACTCTGATGTACCAGTAAGATTTATGACATACAACTAAGTTGCTAAATTTACCACAACTGGCATTTAGGAGTGACAAACCTGATCCGCTGTCACACACGATAGCGAATTTCGCCTTAACGTGTCAGATTAATATTACTATTTTGCAGTTTTTCGTTATCAACATGCTGTACAGTTACACTATGCATACCAGGGTGGGTAAAGTGAAAGGCATGTATCGGGCAGACAGACAGCCGTGCAGTAAATCATACAGCGAATTATTAACGTCACTGTAAGGCCTTCTCAATAATGGCGGCTGTACAAGTAAAATTAGGGATATATCAAGGATTTTCTACACATCAATAATTATCTTAAGGAATTAACTTATATTAAATTTCATGTTTCATTATTCTGTAATAAAAGTTGTTTTAAGTGAATTGGAGACCAAAAATTCAACGTAGAGTTCTCCTCATTGTTACAAAAATATATACATACTTAAAAGTGTACTAAAATCACACATACGTTCAACATACGCATTAACCTCATATACACCGGGAGACCGTCTATAAATGACTAACTGTTGCTAGAACATTATGCAATTTATACCAAGCTAAACCACACCAAAAAAATGCCAATCTGGAAACAGTACTTGGTTCAAATATCAACAAATCGGCACATGGATTGCTTATCAGATAACATACAGCACCATTACTGGAGAGAAAGAGACATAATTTGAAAACATCGACATTGCAAAGGAATCTCAATCAAACTTAAAACCAATGAAACTGGTATGAAATTTGAAAATAGTAAAGATTTAAAAAGGTATACGATCAAAGAAAATAGGATCAAGTGTTCCCAAGGACGACTGTTTCTGTTTCTTCGACACCCGCCACTTAATCATATTTAATCCATTTAATTTCAGGTTCTCAAAAAGAGAATAGAGTTTATGATAAACCAATATTCTAACTAGCACTGGATACACTTAACTTTATACGGTACAAGGAAATACAACATTTCTTAAAATGTGTTTTCAGTATAATTATGGTATAAAGGACTATCCCTGCAACAACTCTGGTGTATCAGTTATAGCAAAGCAACTGTCTTTTTTCATCTTGACCTCAGCAGTTACTCCACCAGAGCAGCGTATCTGTGACGACATACATATCTAAATAGTACAGTATAGATATAAATATATGATATAAATGAGACGTGTTCCGTGATATGTAATATTTTGTGGCTGCGTCCTCAGATGATGAGCACTTTCATAATCTATGATGTTTTGTTAATATAGCTCTGTCTCAGACAAGTAGAGGTCTTGGCAATCCCTTTGTATTCTGCCGCCTCATCTTCTGGCAAAGTAGCGTTTTTATAGATGTGATGTCTTGCTGCTACGTCTTCAGACAATGAGGAGTCGTTTGGTGGTCTATGATGTCTTGTGACAGTGTCTTCAGACAAGGGGACGTCCTTCAGTGGTTTGTAATGTCTTATGACAGCTTCTTCAGGCAAGAAGACGTTCTATGAAAATTTGTGATGTCTTTTGGCAACGTCTTTTGACAAGGGAGCGTCTTCCGGTAATCTGTGGTGTCTTATATAGCAGCGTCTTAGGAAAAGTAGTTGTCTTCTGGTAATGAGTGTTGCCGTCTGTCAGATTCTTCCGTATTTCAGAAATTTGTGATGATTTGTGTTGAGACAAGAAGGCGTCCTTCGGTAATCTGTGATATCTCTGTGCTTCAGACTTTAAGACGTCCTCAGTGGGACCATGGTGTATCTACACTGTCTATATCATCAGAATTAACATAAGATAGCAGTTATCTTTCGGGACAACTTAAGACTGACAATAAAACTGACAATGAAACCGACCTACAAACATTAAAAATTATAAAGTGTAAAATACTGCAGACAGTTTTCGGGAGGTAAAAAAAAGTTAATCCAAAGAATATAATCATCATTAACATTTAATAGACGTCCGCATCGCACAGAATGTGAATTATGTATTCATTGTTGCAGTATAATGTGCATGAAAGAGGAATATACGTCACAACCATAAAGCGATAACGTCTTTACATCGTGTGGTCCGTCATACAATACATACTATCAGGACCAACGTGGACAGATATCTATGTCAATGATCGTACAGCGACAACATGTGGATATGCGCGAACCTGATATGAAAGCATCTCCCTTTTCAAATAACTTCATCTCATTTTTGTTGTATGTTCATTCACATGATAAACGATGATATAATCAAAATGTTTTCCCTTTATATCAAAGTTTTATGTTGTAGCAGTAAAGCGAGTTAAAATCGACCCGTGCACTGTCTCTCCGTGCACAAATCGTTCGCATAGGATGTGGACGAGGCCTGGATCCGCCACAATACCATCACGTGTGACGTTTGAGTCAACGATACATTTTAAAAAGTCCCGTACCTTCGCACAACGGTTCCTACTTCAAAATTTGCAATCATTTAAACAGTAATTCCCAATTCTAAAAAAATCATCAACTCATTTTCATCCTTTACTTCGAAAGAGGCTGAAGAATGCGACATTTGATTTAAAATCTAATTTTAATTTTTTTTAAAGAAAGTAATTTCTTTCTATGAAGGATTGTACGTAAACAAGAGAATATAACTTAATCTGTTTACGAGTTACCATGCGTTTTACACTAAGTTTATACCACTGAAGCATCGTACAAACTGTTCAAATAATTAATGTTTTATGTTAAAATCATATAACTACAGTAGATGTGAGCCCTTAACTTACAAAGTTCAACACGAGCATGTCATTATGTCATGTTCCTTTTAATTAACATGGCAGTTTCATTATGACCGTTAATTCTTCAGAAAAAAATAGTTGATCAAAGTCATATTTTTATTTTCTACAATTTTTTTTATTAAAAAATAAGTATTATAAAACGCTACTTGTTTTCCAAAGTATATAATTTTTTATGATTATATTATACTTAGATCTGCATAGAAATATCTATATCATACATATATCTTCAATATCTAATGCACATAATTCTAAGTCGGAGTACCTATGTAATGCATTTAGAAGGAAAAAAATAGCTGAATGGATCACAAACATGTAGACAGGTATTGCCCGTAGATAATTGTATTACGGCGAGACCGGTGACAGGATACTGGTGAAGTAGTTGTCTAGAAGCACTGGAGACTTCAGCCTTCCACAGTGTCATGTACTACACCAAAAACACATTAATCATAACACATATTTTATAATATGGAATTACGAAACACGACACACGTATTTTCTCCCAATAGCCCTCATTCATTCATATTTTTTTCTTAAAAAGTTTTTGTATGTGTGTATCGTATGCGAAAATATTACGCTTAAATGCATAGTATACAATGATACTCGAGGTTATTTTGACTGTTCACGCTGAGCTAAGGAGAAATAATGTCATCCTATGAAAATTGAGTATGTTACAACGATATAGAAACAGTGTGCCATTTAGTACAGCTGAGCTATGTTGAAAGCTTATTGAAAAAAATGTCGGTTTGGTAAAAGCTGAGGCCAAGAAAAACCACTATCCATCTAGTGGATCTGAGCCCTAGAAAAAAAAGAAATAATTCGATATTTTGAGTATCGTTTGGTAAACCAGAGGTTCATCGAACTATGAGGCCCAGAGAAACAGTACACCTAACACAGAGATCCAGAGAAATAGTACACCTAACACAGAGGTCCAGAGAAACAGTACACCTAACACAGAGATCCAGAGAAACAGTACACCTAACACAGAGGTCCAGAGAAATAGTACACCTAACACAGAGATCCAGAGAAACAGTACACCTAACACAGAGGTCCAGAGAAACATTACACCTAACACAGAGGTCCAGAGAAATAGTACACCTAACACAGAGGTCCAGAGAAATAGTACACCTAACACAGAGGTCCAGAGAAACAGGACACCTAACGAAGAGGTCCAGAGAAACAGTACACCTAACACAGAGGTCCAGAGAAACAGTACACCTAACACAGAGGTCCAGAGAAACAGTACACCTAACACAGAGGTCCAAAGAAACAGTACACCTTACACAGAGGTCCAGAGAAACAGTTCACCTTACACAGAGGTCCAGAGAAACAGTACACCTAACACAGAGGTCCAGAGAAACAGTAAACCTAACACAGAGGCCCAGAGAAACAGTACACCTTACACAGAGGTCCATAGAAACAGGACACCTAACACAGAGATCCAGAGAAACAGTACACCTAACACAGAGGTCCAGAGAAACAGTACACCTTACACAGAGGTCCAGAGAAACAGTACACCTTACACAAAGGTCCAGAGAAACAGTATACCTAACACAGAGGTCCAGAGAAACAGTACACCTTACAGAGAGGTCCAGAGAAACAGTACACCTTACACAGAGGTCCATAGAAACAGGACACCTAACACAGAGGTCCACAGAAATAGTACACCTAACACAGAGGTCCAGAGAAACAGGACACCTAACGAAGAGGTCCAGAGAAACAGTACACCTAACACAGAGGTCCAGAGAAACAGTACACCTTACACAGAGGTCCAGAGAAACAGTACACCTAACACAGAGGTCCAGAGAAACAGTACACCTAACACAGAGGTCCAGAGAAACAGTACACCTAACACAGAGGTCCAGAGAAACAGTACACCTTACACAGAGGTCCAGAGAAACAGTACACCTAACACAGAGGTCCAGAGAAACAGGACACCTAACGATGAGGTCCAGAGAAACAGTACACCTAACACAGAGATCCAGAGAAATAGTACACCTAACACAGAGGTCCAGAGAAACATACACCTAACATAGAGGTCCAGAGAAACAGTACACCTAACGCTGAGGTCCAGAGAAACAGTACACCTAACACAGAGGTCCAGAGAAACAGTACACCTAACACAGAAGTCCACAGAAACAGTAAATCTAACACTGAGGTCCAAACAAATATTACACCTAACACAGAGGTCCAGAGAAACAGTACATCTAACACAGTGGTCCAGAGAAACAGTAAACCTAACTCAGAGGTCCAGAGAAACAGTACACCTTACACAGAGGTCCAAAGAAACAGTACACCTAACGATGAGGTCCAGAGAAACAGTACACCTAACACAGAGGTCCAGACAAACAGTACACCTAACACAGAGGTCCAGACAAACAGTACACCTAACGCTGAGGTCCAGACAAACAGTACACCTAACACAGAGGTCCAGAGAAACAGTACACCTTACACAGAGGTCCGGAGAAACAGTACACCTTACACAGAGGTCCGGAGAAACAGTACACCTAACACAGAGGTCCAGAGAAACAGTACACCTAACACAGAGGTCCAGAGAAACAGTACACCTTACACAGAGGTCCAGAGAAACAGTACACCTAACACAAAGGTCCAGAGAAACAGTACACCTTACACAGAGGTCCGGAGAAATAGTACACCTTACACAGAGGTCCGGAGAAACAGTACACATGTCCGGAGAAACTTTATGCATTTCGAGAGAAATATCATCTTGTTAAGCTTAATGATGTTATAGCCTTTTTTTAACTAAACGTAATAGTCAACCCGCACTCCGAAATTCGCTGTGTAATGTTGTACTGCTTTCAACTTGAACCGGAATTTTACTTTGTTATTTCTAAATTGTGGTATTCCTGTTGTATATACGATCTGGTGAAAGTGTTGTAACACCCACTACTACCATTACACCAAACCCCGTACCACTGGTGAACACCACACTCTCAAAACAGATAACTTACATAGCGTTATGACTTTTAAACATGCAACATAAAAACACAAGATAATATGTTTTCGTTCACAGAAATCTGGATTTAGCCATGTCTCGGCTTCGTTCTCTAATTGATATATATATTATATGCCTATTAACAGTTCAATCTGCACTCAAACTAGCCGAGTTACATAACATTCGTTCTCTTATGATCAATAGAACAAATCATTTTTTTCAATACATTTAACAATAATGTCTCGATGTGACTTTTTAGGGGAAAGAAGAATAAACATTTCATTGTATATAATATGATCCAATTTCCCTAAAAACCTATGTTTAAATGTCGGTATTATATGTTTCTTTTTGTAGTTCAAACGAGTTCGAAAGCCAGTAATACTGCCTCCACGAAAGGTAACAAGCACTGGTCATGTTTGCCTCTAAAGAAAATAGCGATAACTTCTGTTGTAAAAGTTCTTTCAGTGAAATAAAACATAAACAGCTGTGATAAACTGTAGTGATTAATCGCGAACTTATTAATTACACAGACACAAGAAAACGCTAGTACAAACCTTACTTTCGTGACGCTAGGGACAAAATGATTGTCACAAAGTACAAAACGATTTCCTTTACTCTTCAAAGCAACAAGCGGTAAAGATATTTTTCAAAATGTTATGAAATGTTCATACGGGGAAAAAAGACAAAAAGGCATTTTTTTACCATTCTGGTAAGTCTTGATATTTTCTCCATCATAGCAATCGGATATCCGGTGAACTCATCTCCGTAGTGAACCCTGCTGGTGTCGCGTGACAGGTTATCAGTACGTAGGGAGTAGCTTAAATGTATATTTATCTATTCTATTGCCTAGGCTGACAGGACAACTTGTGAATCACAAGTCGTAATTCTGATGGAACGTAAAGACTACTGAGTGGCCCTGTATATCATTATTTTGTCGATAGGCCGCTCAGACGATTTCGTGGCTCTGTAGAGACTAGTGTGTGCTCCTGAATGGCCGTGTTGTGTCTGTAGGCACCTCAGACTACTACATGACCCTATAGAGATAATTCCATGTTCCTGAATTGCCTTATTGCATGGCCCTGTAGAGAGTAATAGTGATCCTGTATGTCCTTATTGCGCCGGTCGGCAGCTTCTGTCTGGTCATGTATGGTCTTATTGTGCCGGTCGGCAGCTTCTGTCTGGTCCTGTATGGCCTTATTGTGCCGGTCGGCAGCTTCTGTCTGGTCCTGTATGGCCTTAATGTGCCGGTCGGCAGCTTCTGTATGGTCCTGTATGACCTTAGTTTGTCGGTTGGCGGTTGAGACATCTGTGTGGTCCTGTATGGCTTTATTGTGTCAGTTGGGGGTTGAGACATCTGTGTGGTCCTGTATGGCTTTATTGTGTCGGTTGGGGGTTGAGACAACTGTGTGGTCCTGTATAGCCTTGTTGTGTCAGTTGGCAGTTGAGACAGCTGTGTGGTCCTGTATAGCTTTGTTGTGTCGGTTGGCGGTTGAGACATCTGTGTGATCCTGTAGAGCCTTGCTGTGTCAGTTGGCAGTTGAGACAGCTGTGTGGTCCTGTATAGCCACGTTGTGTCAGTTGCCGGTTGAGACATCTGTGTGATCCTGTATAGCCTTGCTGTGTCAGTTGCCGGTTGAGACATCTGTGTGATCCTGTATAGCCTTGCTGTGTCAGTTGCCAGTTGAGACATCTGTGTGGTCCTGTATAGCCTTGCTGTGTCAGTTGCCAGTTGAGACATCTGTGTGGTCCTGTATAGCCATGTTTTGTCAGTTGCCATTTGAGACATCTGTGTGGTCCTGTATAGCCTTGCTGTGTCAGTTGCCAGTTGAGACATCTGTGTGGTCCTGTATAGCCATGTTGTTTCAGTTTGCCTTGAATACTTCAGTCTGTGTGGTCCTAGATGTTTTTGACCCTATTGTGACAGCTGGTCGTCCAAAACGTACATTGTTCGCACACAATCAATGCATAATTCTTCTCAAATAATTATTAATTAAAGTGCACGCTATGCAGCGTTATGATACTTACCTTAACCGTACGTCGGTGTTTTATATACCTTCCTATTCAGGATGAAAATATCTTATCATTTTAGTCGATGAACCATAACTCGTGGTGTACGTCATGAAGATAAATCAGTTTTCTGTTAGGAAAATGTGCTCGACGCAAAGAAATAATTGCGCCTTTCATTTGTATTTGAGTTATTTATGAACATCGCTAAAGAGGACTCATACACGCATAAGGTGAAAACGAGACCATCATATATTTACATATTAATATACACTTAGAAAATATTAAACTCCTTTAAATCGGTGGATATCTCGAGACATATCATTTATACATGAATGTAAATATGTGGAAATGAAATTTTCAAGAGGTAATTCATGAACAAAAAACAGCCGAAACCACAAGGGGTATACCAGTCTGCTGTAGTGGTAAACATATTGAAAATGAGCACTCGAGTACGTGAACGGTATAACCAGGTGACAAAGCATAACTTCATTCGAAATTTACTTGAAAGGGATTGGATGTACTTGAGCTATAAGCACAGCTGTGGGATAATCATTACACCTGTTTATGGCTTCAGAGGGCAGAAATACTAGATCGAATTCATCAATATATAAGTACCTAATTTGTGGTCAACTCCTGGGATCACTGAGCTGCGTTTTCATTGATTTAATATCACTTGTAAAGCTCCGGTTGGTCGCCAGGAGTTTAAAGAAAGAGGTTTTCAACTCAATCGACCAATGTTTCGTATTTAAATCCAAATCTTTATTAGAATATTCCTGATCGGTGTATGCTTAGCGCGTTCTTAAAAAGGCTTCAACTCAAGAAAAAAACAAATACACGTGGAAAAACAAACTCTACAATCGAACAGTTTTATCAACTCGACCCTCGAAGAATCTGCTGAGTGAGGGTGATATGTTTAGGCGTTAACGTGTGAGAAAAAGGATATTTTGTGTGAAAAGTGCGGCGATTAATTATTTTCCTTCAGGCTTCTACCCACCCCAGAACACCACCACAATGAAACCTCGCCAGCAGTCGGCAGGTATACACAAACATGAAAGGCAAACTTTACCGCTCTCCTGGATTAACTATAAAGCCATCAACTTTACCTAATCGTCTATGAAATCGTCTGATCTGTGACATGTACGTGTAAACTGAGGACAACTGTGTCTAGCACCGTAACATATATACATTACACAGGACCAATCCGACTCAACATGTTACAATAACAGATAATTGCATTGTGTCTGGGACCAGACATTGCATGTTGGTCTAGATCTATACTATATATAATTCATATATTTAAACATGACCATTTTGTGTCTGGAAGTAAAGAAGAGCGGTTATAAAAAACAAGAAGAAATTAACATAATGTGAAAATTATCATAACCTAGGCCCAAATTCATTAAAACAAGTGAAAAAATATTAACAAAAGAAATATTTACACGGGGACTACTGGAAAAAAATTGCAAAGACAATAGGACTAGGTGTTCTAGAAGATTAAGCGTCTTCTGCCTCAAAGACGACAACCGGCATGAAAATCTAGGTCAATCCAAATTAGTAGCTTTCCAATGAGGACACGGTATATAACAACGGAACCAACAGAATAAGTTATTTACCTTAGTTGTAACGATGTATCAGTTATATAATTGAATGTAACTTTATCGTGTCTTGTAACTTTTGATGTATCAGTTATATAATGAACGATAAACCAATAGGTGTAACACCTGACATCGTACCAATAATGTTGATACTGAGAGAAACTAAATTGTGTTTGGGACCATAAGATAATTAGTCAAACACTTGTACAAAAATATATTATGTTCAGTACTATATAACCCTATCACTGATAGTAGCATGTGAAATAACGGCGTTATATCAAAGGTTTACGAATGTTTGTTGTCTGGCACGGCTAAAGAGAAAAATGTTGTTTGAATTATATTCAGCTGGATGTACCAGGAAAACAATTATTTTCTTGACCATACATGACAGTTCTCAAAATTGTTATTTTGAAGGGTTATACAGGTACGACCCTTGCTAATGGCAGACATTAAAACCTTACAGCAGAAAATTATAAAAAGATGTACACTTCATGCTACATACTGGGGTAATTGCATTAGCAATAATATGCTTTAGCTAGGAAATGGAAAGTTATCGCCTATTAAATTAATTGCATTACTTTATCAGCTAAAAGCATTGTTATCTTTCAGATAAACGTCGTTTGAAGTTAAAGCCAAGAAGCGGAGATAATTTTATGTTCATAATGCGGGATCAGATGTACTTTTCTTACAATTATGATGTAGACTTTTATCAACTTTTACAATAAATATAAAATCTGTTGGCGCGGATCATCCTCCACATAGCATATATTGTATATTACGAATATGATTTCGAAATCAATAAATTATCATATTTTGTCTAAAAAATAGCATCGATCGCGTCCTCGAATAACTGTTAAGCTGACTTAAGACATGCGAACAAACTTCAGGGAGCATACTAAAACATGCTTGCAAGATATTTACCTCGTCGTGTTAGTAAAATTCAGATTATTAAATCAATCCACTTAATATTTCTTTCGAAGGTGCCCTCCACATAGGTGTTAAGTTTGGCATTCTTTGGTTGATTTATTTAAGGTATGCAAAATAAATCCGGATTTTCTTCGTATGTAGGTGTTAACATCGCCTATATGAATCATAATCACTTGTCAACGTTTCTACCCTTGTATGTACATTTCAAGAGAAAACTATTTATATCTTCATTTAAAGGTGATTTAAAATGATGTAACGGCTAGAACGAAACGAAAATAGTCAATGTCCTGTTCAAGCACTCAGCGGTACAAGCGCCATGTGTGTAATTGTGTAGGCGATTCCGGTAATTTTGATTCGGTAAGTCTGTGAACCATCTTAATCTCTAGGTCTTGATCTAAGTGGAAATATTTCTTTACGAGAAGTCTGTGCGTGTTATACACATTATAATGATGCTGTGTAGATGGTTTAAGTATTCGAACTACACAGACAAGTATCCGCTTTAGTAAACAAGAGGGTTTATTTCGTGTTTCCTCATCATCACCTGACCTTCAAACCCCTACATACCACAACGGCTCCTCCCCATTACAACATCAGTGGTGAATCTTATCTCCATGATGTATATGTAACTATAAATATACATACAAATAGACATGGTTTCTCGTACTAGACACATCATTTAAATAAACAAGTGTTTGTACGCCTTGGTGAACTAAGTGTGTTTTGTTCTTTGAAGTCATCAAGGAGTCTAAAGTTCTCATTTTTTAAAAGACGTGAACCATTTATGTGTTAAGGAGGAGTATATCATACCGCCTGGAAGAGTCCGAATCAAATATACCATATTTACATCCATACTATTCGGATCTTCCGTCGTGTTTTTATGTGTGTTGTTACTTACAATGGTATTACATTTGAAAATAGTATGATTGGTTTTCGAACAGGGTCGAATAAATAAAATTGTTTCAATATTATAATTTGGAGCCATCCTTAAGCTTGTAAAGAAGATAGCTATATAGAGTGTAAGTACTTAAAGGCAGTAAAGTTGAGGACACGAATAACAAAACAATCAAATATGACCAAACGAAGGCATCAAAATCATAAACAGGAGAACTTATATACATCAGGGACATTGTTACAAACCAGGAGATCAAAAATACAGAATGACGAATCGAGGACACCCATACAAAGAGGAGACCCAAACGTCACCATGACGAATCGACGACACCCATACAAAGACGAGACCCAAACGTCACTATGACGAATCGAGGACACCTACTAAAAAGGAGACCTAAACGTCACTATGACGAATCGAGGACACCCATACAAAGAGGAGACCTAAACGTCACTATGACGAATCGAGGACACCCATACAAAGAGGAGACCTACACGTCACCATGACGAATCGAGAGTACCAGGAAATGTGATGCACGAGGCATGCATCCTTTACCACATGTCCACAGAAGTCATATGTTAACTAGTGAATCATTCCTCTGATGTGACCAATGTCATTAACAGCCACGAAAAGACAAACACACAAGTTGGCAACTGATAATTAACCTATCCTATATCTGTGCCCTGGAGCCACGCTTTCCCTATGCTTTGCTTAATGTCGTCTACCCATCATCCTAATTCCTATTTTGTATAAAGAATTAAAAAAAGGGAATAGACCCACTTACCAAAAATCCATTTATTATGATATAAACTAGAATTCAGGAAAAAAAGTCTTCATATTACGGAACATTATGGACGAGTTGAAGGGTCTTGTGATTGTAATGTAAACTATTTCCACTTCTTAAACCGAGACAGCAAACAGTGATGTGTCCACGCAGATAAAAGTGACGGTAGTCGTGTTGTATTACGTGTTGTATTTGTACTTAGGATTCAAATATTTGCGTTTTCCACCCATGTGTTTGACTGCGAGGTGCCGAACTATGTACGGAATGCGGGATACTGATAGAAACCATAACCAACAGGGGGCGTGCACTGTGTGGTATAACACCTATATATAGTAGGTCTATATGATGTCGCCCTACATTTAGTCATAACTTAATATATTCTGGTAGTAATACCCCGATATAGCACTAATATACAGAGTAAACGTACACATTTTATAAAATGTTCAGAGGTACACATCGTCCATTCATGAGTCAGGCAGTAATCAAGGTCATGATTAGGACCCTATTTCGAAATGTTCATGAAGAAATTTTCTAAAATTCAATTGTCCTATTAGAATTAATCGCTGAACTTACTTTTCCTTACTAGTAATGTCCCATAGTTCAGTGAATGTCATCAAATGCAAATGGAATTGAATAGTGTTTATAAAATGGAAGTTAGTCTCCTACGTACACATGCTATTGACGATTCTTGAAGTGTGTAACAATAGAACAGAAAAAAAACCCCACAAAACCTATTAACTGGTTTTAAATGACAAAACAATGGCATATCGTCAAAACAAATGCTGTTTTATGCTGCATTGATGGTCATAACTCTAAACATTTTGTCGCGTGACTAATTGATAAGATCATCAGCGCATCCGAAGAAGACAGGTATCTGTCAGCTAGTACAGGTGCAGCTATCATATACCCGAGGTTAATATACCAGCGCTTCATCTTCCTTCCAACTTAAGTCAAACTGTTGAAGCTTCAGCACGTTGTCTTGTCTCCATATCGGTATAACTGACATACTAGTTGGCAGACATTACGTGCTTTTCGATGTTATAGTGATTCTTCCTAATGTAAAGTTAACGTATAATGGTTTTTATTTAAGAAATGATATATTTTTATATGTTTGTTTTTTCTAAAAGTACATTTTTTTTGTGAAAATAAAACCTCCGACGAATCACATTTTAAGCCCCTACCATCACTGACGAGTCCAAGAAAGACAAAACAGCTGTATGATGCAATTTACTTTATGGTTGGCTCCACTGTATTTAACTCTAAATTTGTATTTAAAGTTCTTATAAACTTGTGTGTCTTTTGTACAGTCTTTGGACATATAGGAAACATGCATGCTTTACTATAGCACACTCTCTACCTGAAACTTTCTAAGTCTCAGGAGGCTATACAAGCACAACTTTGTAGCCTCCAATTAAGACTCTTTCTGACCTGGTCCCTATTTTCTTTGTTAACGAGCCAACTGGTCCTACATTGATACTGAAATATATTGTACAGTAGATATAAAACATACGGTCCTTCTTAATCCACCCGTTTCTTCCGTAGTTTAGCTAAACCTACAAAAACCATGAACTCTTCTAATTGCTTGATGACACCAAATTATCAAATTACTCCCCCATAACCTATATTACATCCTCCTCTTTCTCTACATATACTGCCAACGGCGTGCGAGGCCACACCTTGTGGCCACAGGCACAAGCCACAATTCCTTTCGTAACCCGGGTGTGTAACCCAACTCGTGCGGATGTTTTTCGTTCACACGTCATCCGTATTGGACACTGGTATCGATGCACGTCAGTCCACAATGTCAGATATATAATACCCTCTTATATCCGCTTCACGAACTCCTCTCCACAGTTTTATTTGTGAACTGACAATTAAGCCTTACATGAATCTCTACGCTCCAGACGCACATTCAGATATGACATGGCCATTTGGAAGATAAATTTGATTGTGACACTGTAAGCACGAGTGTGACTGATTATACAGAAGATTTGAGCGAGAATTTTTATTTGGAATGTATATTCAAGTTTAACAAATTGTTATTTTTATTGTATTTTAGTACAAAATTGCTTAGAGTGTAATTTTGAGTATCGCTATGTCATTTCGACTAAAACATTTTAACATCAAGTTTTCATTTAGATAATAATTTTGAGTATCACTTATCGCAATGGCATTTAGACTAATTATCAGTGTCACTTTGTCATTTAGACTGCAGTTTTGAGTATGAAGATGTCATTTAGACTAATTTTGAGAGTCACTTTGTCATTTAGACTGTAATTCTTAGTATTAAGACGTCATTTAGACTGCAATTTTGAGTATTAAAATTTTGATTCATTACGAGAACTGCATTGTCATTAAGACAAAGTCTGTTTATATGAATATTGAATGTTCATGAAGAACGTAATTTTGAGTATAGCATTAATAATTTTGACTGATACTCTGTATTTAGATGATGTGAATAAAAGACTTAATTTGGGTCTCCCACAGTCGCATTTTGGGTTTCAATAATATAAACCTGAAAAAAAATAAAAGGCCGAACAGTTGTATAATGTAGGGAAATTCATTGGTATCTAATTACAGCTGAAATTAACACTGCTTACATGTTTATACTCTTCTCTCCGAAAATAATTAATTAAATATATATATATAGATATTAATTCCGTTGCATTATTATCTCAATATTGCCAAAACATGACAGTTCAATCGTACCAACAGTACATGTATGATAACAGAATACAAGAATGTTTGTGACCATTCCTTGTTTTCTGGAATTGCAAATCTTTCAGCTTCAACCAGGCATGTCTCTTGCTTTGTGTTTTTTTAACTTTTAATATATATTGGATTCTTTTCTGATGTCTTGATGGTGATGATAATGATGTATAAATTTATAAAAAGAAATAATTGACGATAAATGCTAAAATAAGACAGTAAAATGTGCAGTTCTCCTGTCAGGAAGATATTTGATTAATTATTTCCTGAATTTCACAACCTCAAAAACGTAAATTTTGCGATACTCACACAATTGCCATTGCCTATAAACTCTGTGTTATCAAACATGCCACCTTGGGGCCAATTCATGCTGACTTTTATCGTATATTGTGTGGTTCGTCTTAAGTTACAAAAGAGATGCACGTTTGACCCTCAGGCACAATATGTATGTATACATCGACAATAGCAGTCTGTATAAAACTTGTCTTTTACATTGTAGCAACTTACATTTATTGTCAAATATTAAAATCACTTTTTCATAAAAGGTACTTTATTCTTCAAGTATTCGTGTACATTTTCTTATCATCTTGTTAAAATATCGACCTCTCGACAACCCTACATGAAATTGTTTGTCAAAAGTGTACTTTTGTACATGAAAAATCGTTGGCATATTCAATTAAAGTTTCCCTTTTGACATGTGGCTGCTGTCAATAACATTGTCATTTATAACGGACAGATTCTACACTTAACTGGGATTTAGTCATTGACATCTGTCTGACAGCTGTGGTTAAACCTAAGGTATAAGAAACATCATATAATACTTGAAAAGTTCAAACTTGTTTTTATTCCTGAAGGATAAAAAAATAAACATAATGTAAAACCTATTTACTAAAGAATAAATTTGAATTCTGAATTCGAGAATCCTTGAAATAAATATCAGGAACGGGTGAGAAATTTAGTTGTAGGTAAACTGATGGAGGACATACACCGTGATGAAATATCGACAAAGGGAACAGAATTCTTTTAAGATAAAAGTTACCTGTCAAGAATACAAATATAGCTTTGATTCCCTTAAATTTCTCCTCAGATTCAGAATATAATATAGGCTGAATTTCCAGTATAATGAGAGGCTTTCATCGTCTCCCCCGTATCCGTACCACAACAAAGACCGATACAAGTTTAATGGGCGGATAATTGCTCCATTTCTGACGAAAATTTATCATAAATTAAAGACCTTTAAACTTCTTATTTTTGAACAATAACATGATACCCATCATATATATTAATGAGATGCTGTACCCGATATGGGGTAGTGAGGGGCTTTATCAAAACTCAAGATTCAGAAATTTTATAGTGCAAAGCGTTGACCATTGGTCATATTGATATAAATCACTTGTACATCATTAACATAACGCGAAAATGCTAATTATTCCTGGAAATATTTAATTTTGTCTTAAATTTTAAAAACAGCCTCTGGATCTCTCGTCACACCCTCTTGACCCTCCACTATATGTATGTAAGTAGACAGACCATGACGAGCACAATGTCTTCAAAAAGATTTCCAACGACAACTACTGGGTAGGTAGACTGTTTGCTTCTTTGCCCCTATTTACACTTGGTGTAGAAACATACAAATAGCTCATACATCTTGGGCAAGTCTGGTTTTCATAAAGTATACTAATGGGCTAATATTTAATTCAAAATCTTGTATATCATCAAATTTATAGCAGGGCCACCGCGAGGAGGAAAAGATTTCAAATTTATTGCAGGCCACCGGGAGGAGGTGGAGACATCAAATTTATAGCAGACCACCGGGAGGAGGAGATATAACACTTATAGCAGGGCTACCATGAGGAGGAGATATAACACTTATAGCAGGGCTACCATGAGGAGGAGACGATATCAAATTTATAGCAGGCCACCGGGAGGAGGAGATATAATACTTATAGCAGGGCTACCATGAGGAGGAGATATAACACTTATAGCAGGGCTACCATGAGGAGGAGACGATATCAAATTTATAGCAGGGCTACCATGAGGAGGAGATATAACACTTATAGCAGGGCTACCATGAGGAGGAGACGATATCAAATTTATAGCAGGGCTACCATGAGGAGGAGATATAACACTTATAGCAGGGCTACCATGAGGAGGAGACGATATCAAATTTATAGCAGGGCTACCATGAGGAGGAGATATAACACTTATAGCAGGGCTACCATGAGGAGGAGATATAACACTTATAGCAGGGCTACCATGAGCAGGAGATATAACACTTATAGCAGGGCTACCATGAGCAGGAGACGATATCAAATTTATAGCAGGGCTACCATGAGGAGGAGATATAACACTTATAGCAGGGCTACCATGAGGAGGAGATATAACACTTATAGCAGGGCTACCATGAGGAGGAGATATAACACTTATAGCAGGGCTACCATGAGGAGGAGACGATATCAAATTTATAGCAGGGCTACCATGAGGAGGAGATATAACACTTATAGCAGGGCTACCATGAGCAGGAGACTTATAGCAGGGCTACCATGAGGAGGAGATATAACACTTATAGCAGGGCTACCTAGAGGAGGAGACGTTATAATATTTATAGCTGGTCTACCATGAGGAGGAGATATAACACTTATAGCAGGGCTACCATGAGGAGGAGATATAACACTTATAGCAGGGCTACCATGAGCAGGAGATATAACACTTATAGCAGGGCTACCATGAGGAGGAGATATAACACTTATAGCAGGGCTACCATGAAGAGGAGACGATACTGGAGTCATTTATATTGTGTGTATTATTTAGAGGTACATGTGACATACTATGCCGAGACACCAAAACTTTAGCATTTTCAATGACACTAGGTGATGTAGAATGGTTCGTTAGATAATACAACTAACAAATGTATGTTGCCCACCTGTACATGCATGATGCTCGGATACTTAGCATATGTAATTAGAGCAGGTAGAGAAGAGGTTCCTGTGGGTAGCTTTATTCTTCCAACACGACACTATTGATACAGAATTGTATATTCCACTCCAAAGAATAAAATATATTTTATTTATCTATTCTGTAACTTCTGTAAATATAAAATACAATTTGATTTAGGTTCCCAATATTCAAATAGGTTTATTTTTGTTTCATTTTCTTTTCTTTTACGAAAAAAAAAGAAATGTCACACAGAGTTGTACTAACTTCACAGAAATATCTGAGGGTTACGTTTCATGTGTACGTATGTTTCCCAACTCGAAAACATTTTAGTTAACTTGACAATCTGTAAAATGCAGGTCGGCTTCGAAAGGGCGAAGAAAGGACATGGTTTGTCGGGAGATTTTACGATTCTATGTAATATAATAAATTTCGGAGCGAAAATAAGATGATTTAAAAAGAAAATGAAGCGTGTTAGGAATGTGCTTCAGTTTGTGTCCTGACACTATGTGCATGACCCATATGATGTAACGAAATTTTATTTCTTTCATTATGTAAATATCGCGACTTTCTTTTTCGACATTACAACACGTTCTGGCAATCAACAATACAAGATAATTATAACATACGTCAGACAATATAATCGGCTAATTTCAAAACTGGTTACAGACTTCGTGGAACAGACACTTTAATTGCTTCATAATCGGAAATGGTGTTAACTTTAAATTTTAACTCAGAACAATTACTGTTGTTGGTTAGCCGTCGCTACCAACATCACACAGATACTGTACAGCTTTTGTAAAAAGAAACCCTGAACACAAGCCTGCCACTAATCTTTATATAGGATCTCAGTAATTCTCGAGTTCTGGATGAAACAAAATTAACCTTTTTGTCGTAAATTTCAGACAACATGAGCGTTTTCCTGTAAATTTTATTCCCGGAATTGAACAGAAAATTTTTGAAGGATATACTTCAAAGACATCCGTTCTGCAGTAAAATGTATTGGCAGTCATTTATGACCACTAGTGAAATGACGAAATGTTGTAACCACTTAAAAATGAAAATTGACGAGGAGAAAGTACGAGATGAGGAGATAAATTATAATTAAAGAGTTTATCTTCACTGATCGTTTTATCTGAAATTGGTATCTGCCCATCCCAGGCAGATGTTGAGCTGGATTGGTGTGAAGTCTTTCTTGTCGCTTTTGTCACATACATTACACATGCTATCCCTTTCTTGTCATCAAAAACTGCACATTCATCGCCAGTCGGATCTAATCTTGATCATCACGTTGATAATCGAAAAGATAGATGAAACCTATTTCTCATTTTAAATACCGATCATAAACTGTCGTTTCACATCAAACACGTTTTTTTAAATATTAAATACAACTGAGAAAGATCCGTCATTTTAAGTGCGTATAAATGCTATCACGGAATGCCGAAAATCCTCACAAGGAGATATGGAGTTTTTAGTCTCTGTGTGATTACCGATGGTAAGCGTAGATATAAGATGCTCTTTAACATACTGAGTAGTACAGGTAAGATTTATCATACTATGTAAGTGCATCGTTCTACGTGTGTATCTCGCTAATTACAGGTGCGTGCTTATACACGGCCAATTACCGAACTGACTGGCCAAGCAGTGACATTGATAAACTAGGGGTACTAAATAACTAATTATATAAACATGTACTTCTGGAATAAAGAATTTCTAGCATGTATTTGATGATGTATTTGATCGTCCCAAGAATATATCTATATAATGATGTAATTGTAACAAAAGTAAATCCCCTCTGAAAATCAAAGATAAATATGTAAAGTAGATATATATTTCACGCAATCTTAATTCTAGAGAAAAAAAGTTCTTTGTTTGATATTAATTTACATAAATTTTAGTATCAAACGTTTAAGAAATTAATTGTATATTTACGTAGCTACCACACACGAGAAGGGAGTGAAGCATATTTGTGGACGATGAACGACAACAACTTGCAGACACTCAATGACATACAACGCTTTGACGGTCGTTAACATCGTATAATGAAGCTCACGCCATACTTATGAATCAAAAGGATTACCCACCAGATATCCCTACCCTGACACAAGCAGTAGTTGTGTTGAGGGGCGTGGTGAGTATACGGTCTGTACATATGGCACACACTCTGTGCTGTGTTGAGAGACAAGGGGCTGAGGATAGGTGTCTGATGCAATTATCCTCATGCTGATAAACATCTAAGTGTCGGGCAAAGCACGTGCTTCATCAGTACAAATACTTGTTTCATCAACAAGAGATAGAGTGTGGTAATTTCGGCGTAAATCAGAATGGTAAACGCCTGAACGATTGTGTCACTCATCCCACCGACAAGACACTGCATATCTACCACCTACAGAAACAGATACACAACTAACAACATGATGTCTTTTTAGACGCTATCATTTTGGAAGGACCGAAATATATTCACCGGAGGCTTATTTTTTTTATTTTGAATGTTATATATCCAGTACCGATATTGTAGAGCATGATATAATTATTCACACCCTGTGCAAGGTCACATGATAGTTTTGTATACGTCAATGTAAGACGCAAAATATAAAGCAGGACGATATGAGACCCAAGTTATTAGTCCCCAATATCAACGAGAAGTTCTAGAAGGAAAAACCAGTATAATGATGCAATTTTAACACATTATTCGCCTTATATGGTATAGTTAGCTAAATTTATTACATACAACCATATTGTTTCGGGGTTTAAACTCCGTTGATAAATGATTCCTGAATCGTCAGGAAAATCACCATTGGTCCTGATGTGTTACCGGACCGGAATGTTCGGTTATCCCAAACAGCCGATCTATGTCTGGTCATTATTTGTTCTAATGTACATGTATCTTGTGAAAAAAAGGTCGCGAGATCCTTATCAGAAAATAAGTATGATCTTAAAGGGGCGGGTAAATCTTTCATCCATGATATATAAGTCCGACTACCGAGATTGTTATAAAGTGACCAAAATGTATTGTACTGACAAGACACTGTCAGACAAACGTATAACAAACCTCTGTACCTGTCGATTTGCTGTGAATCCGGAACCATTTTTTAACAAAATTCTAACCTTATATCTGACCTTACATAGTTCCATTTTGTCAACTGCATTCTATTTTCCCAGGTGTCCTTTTAAATCAATCAAGTTTCATATAATCATATCATTTCAGGTTTTTTTTCCTTCATTTAAAATGTAACCAAATGTTTTAATTTTTCTTTTTTTTTTCTCCCGTCAAACAAATGTATATGTAATTCAACAGTGACATTTAGGTTTTGGATGTTTTTAACACATCACCTGGACAGACATGAACGTGACAGCTGAACGAACGACCCTGGTATAGGGATCAGGGGCGGTCAAAAGTGAGCAAGTCATTTACGTACATTTGCTATAAATATCTAACGTGAAATACCAAAACTGACGAATACTGTGTTTTATTTGCATTGAATTTTTAATCTAGTTTCATGGGAAGTCGACGATTTTTAAATTTGTGCACTCGATGACACTATCCACCATGACACTTAAAATCATTATTTGTTTTTTGTGTGTCAAGGTCATATTAGTATTTTATTACTAAAATTGTGTGGTTTTTATTGATTTATATTGTGTCTACTATGAAATATTTTGAATGATAATTTCAACAGGATAAATTATACGTTATTAACCCGAATTTCAATTCGACTTGATTACAGTGTGTATAGAACAAGTCCGATAGACGATATTCCCTGGTAGTAAAGGCTAACCTGCACCTGCTCCCTAACATATGTTGGCTCCGTATTGTAGTCGACTGTGTACCTGATGTATGTGCTATAGCCGAGAGATCATTGTTTATAAAGCGTTCTAGT
Source organism: Ylistrum balloti (assembly GCF_031769215.1). Taxonomy (NCBI): domain Eukaryota; kingdom Metazoa; phylum Mollusca; class Bivalvia; order Pectinida; family Pectinidae; genus Ylistrum; species Ylistrum balloti. Next base: position 1,481,996 of record NW_026781896.1, read on the forward strand.
GAAGCAGTGAACTACATGTGTCGTTTACAGGTAACATCGTACCGTATCTAATAAAACTGCCGACACACATTCTTCTCTCTTTTTTAGCCTTAATATAATTCATAAAACCCCTCTCTCTATATATATATAAATCATAAAGCAAAAAAAATTGAAATAATATATTGTATGTTTGAAATATGAAAGATGTATGGAAAATAACAAGAGTGAATGAGTGTGAAGTTTAGACTGATTTGTATTGGTCTCATTAAACTCGGAACACTTTGATATTGCAAAAAAATTCGTCAGTAATATATTTTCCGTGGTATTATAAAAATGATGCTATATATCAAGAATTCAAATTGAATTTTTGCAATATAAAATATGAAATCACACAATCTTGTTATTTTCAGTCTGTCAGACGTTATTTTTTAAGGAAAACTTCTACTTTTAAAACATTGACCAGCCTATGGTTAATAATATTTGATTATTTGAAGATACATATTTTATCAACCAATTAATTCCAATATCTAAAACTGCACCAATATGCGGTTTCCGGAATCCGGAAAAGATACATTGTATAGTGTAATCAACTTTTAAGCTTGATCTAGCAATAACTGGTAGTATACTTTACAAGAAAATATAAAATATCAGAAGTACCATATTTTATTTACAGATAGTAACTAATGAGATGTTGTCCAAACAGATTTATTGTTAGTAACGCTGTCGGAAAGAGACAATTCCACATTTCAGTCAAGATGCGTAAAGAGAAAGTATAATATGATAACGTCATGTATTACAAGTGTAATTTCTATTTAATTAAAACATGTATCCGTAATTACGTGCCATGTAAAACATGATCTCTAATTACATTATTAATTACTTGTTTGTTACCTGTGTAATTACAACTGGTATCATCTGTAAATGAGTACACCGTAAAGCGTAGGTATTCTAGTATTTCTTGTCGAATCGTATGAAAAGTTTACTGTATGATAACTGCTGTAAAATGACAACATATTTAACCTGTATATATAACCTTCATAAAAACGTCATTTAAACGTAATTAAGTACCCAATGGATTACAATTATCCGCTGTATTACCCGTACCTATACATCACCTTTTACCTGAAAATTCCGATCTTAATTAAAATACGGAAATCAATGTCTATTAAGCTATATTTACAATAAGTAATTAATTGTCTTACCTTGCCGGTCTCCTGAATCTCTGACACTGTTAGAGCAGATCCTGACGAAGAAATACTTTGACAAATAAAGACAAGCACCACACTGCAGAATATCGTAGTAGATCCACATCGTTGTACGTGGGACATGATTGAGACAGAAGGGGGCCCGCACACACAACAACTTATCAAATTTTCCGTGACATCACACAATCAGATTAACATATTCAGAAATACATCGATAAAATCCACCACAAATTGTTTGGAACATGGTTATTCCTTTTTAAACCGACTCATTCTTAATTGGTTCTGTCATGAACTGGCGATCTTAATATAACTTCCTTATAGTAAAGTTAATAGTATTATAACGCGGGTGATTCTTAAGATTTAAAGGTGACAAAATTTATCGTTACCATACCATCATATTGTTGAAATATTGATAAGATCTGTACACGGTAAATCGTGCCGGTGATAATCCATTGACACTCCACAACACTAGACAGCTGACGAGGTAAAAAGACCTGGCGTTTATCGTCTGTTTTAATACTTAATCCTGAGAGATCGAGAGCAGACGATTCGCTGTGCCTCCACTGTACGATCCTCCTGGTCGTGTTTATACTGGCCCTCTCATACTATACGGCGTATATATTACAAATATCTACTCATCCGGCCAGCTCCGCGCGCATTAATATAACATGTTTCCAGATATAAATATGTGTTTATCTCTTATATATTAATCACTGGGATAGTAACCACGTGACCGCACTCCTGATAACGTAATATTTTTTCACATATAAGAATTATTCCATCTGTTTAAAATCAATCACACAATGTGTTGTTTTTTTGGTGTTTCCTGTATGACGTCTACTGTTAGATTCGGTAGATTTTTTCTGTGTGTAGGCTATCTACTGTAATTTGGAGCGAGATTGTAATCATATCAAATCGTCTAAAGCCGTTTATTCCTACCAAAGAAATGGTAATTGGTGAAGGCGATAGAACCACATTGGTGTAGGTCTTTACTCTAATCAAGCAGAATATTATACAGTCTGGTTTTGATACGGATTTAGTGAAAGTGTTAAAATTCATATCCACGCTTAAGAAGTTAACACCCAAAAGTCTTTGTGACGGGAAATTTGTAAGAAATATTTCAAGCGACTACTAATCTCTTGCAGACAAATTTGTTACGCTCTCATTAACACAAACACTTCTCGGGTGAAAAACCAAAATTGCTATTCTAAAGAGATTTTCGCCATGTGCGTCAGAGAATCTTGTGATTTTTTTTCGTAGTAATGAGCAAATGTATATCCAAATTCACTTACATTTTATACCAGTTTTCCTCTCTTACATACTTTACTGGGTAAAGTTGTTTATTACAATTTTACAAAAGCCCATCTAATACCAAGAGTCAATTAATACATGTTATTGTAACACCTTTGTGTCAATGCATTGATTAAGAAAAATGTCAAAATCATTTTTGTAAACTTTTCTCGTGATGTTGTAAGGAAAATTTCCATGTATTTCACATATACAACATTGTATCCTGCCACTGGCGCTACCTTTGTCGGAATACACCTGCCAAGGATATTTTTGCTGTATTCGGCAGTGACTGAAAACACCTGTAGTGTCGCACGTGCATTAATTTGACAGAATTACTTTCTGAATTTACTTCAATATTACGTTCAAAAATTTAAATAACTTTAAATAAGCAATTTTTATATGATATGATAAAAGAGTTTATTTATGAATTTTCGAATATAAGGTACTATTATATCCGTTGAAGTTTGGAACAACATTTCTTCAAAGGGCAGTTATTTTGGCTTGCGTCATCAGGAAAAATTCAACGTAACGTCGATATCAGGTAAAAATCGATTGAACATAATCTTAATTTTCAATCAATGGTGCAGGACATATACAATACGTGGTCATTGTCTTAAGATATCAGCTACATTTCGGATCAGAAAGATCAAAGTGGCTCGCAAAAGGTTCGCACTCGCAAAATTCAGCTGAACTTTTAAGACACTGATAAGGTATTCTGTCATAATTGATGTATAAAACACTAAAACAAGCATACGAACAAATGTACATATCTGATTTGTTCAAGCATTGTACTGGGCCAGTGCTATATCACAGTCGTACCACAAATTGTACAATTGGAATATTTTTAAAAAATCGGGGTGACAGAAATAAAGAAATTGTCGACATATAAACTCAAACTTAATTCAACCTCTAAAAATATAAAATGCGCAAAACAAAGGTTACCACGCACACCATTAAACAAGTTCTAGGAGAAAAAATGACCACGTGTTCCGAAGGGATAAGCGTCTTCTGTTTGTTTCTAAATCAGCCATGGAGAGAGTAAATATTTAAAGGTATATTACTCATTTTTCTTCAAGGGTTTTATTTTGCTTAGCTATGTTTTACACTATAGGTCACTGACATTATTGAACGAGAAGAACGTAATACAGTTGTATAATTAAGACATTTCTTCATTTAGCATATATTTATATCTAATTGTAAACATCTGTTGATATGTTAAAACAAATTCACTCGCCTGTCTTTCGCACAATGCACCAGAGAGATAGTTTGAAGTTTTCTACTTGTGGGATACTATATTTGATATATGACTTGAAATTTATTTTGTTACTTGTTATCATGCCTTTCAATAAAAAGATTCATTTCTAGCATGTGAAGGTAATCTAGAAATGATTCCTCATTTTATATGGCGCCTATATCTAAATTTTCCTTCCCAACCAAGTACATATCACGCATAATTTTTACTTGTTTTCAGCTCTAAGGAATACCGGTATACTTATCGGAGGCGTTATTGATACGCCAAAAATAACTATTGACGACGGAAATATATATATAATATTAACAGTCAAGTGTTTGATTTAAGAAGAAGAAAAAATGATTTTAAGATTTTCAATTGTTGGAACCTTAAAGTTTGGACCAGCGTATGTTTCTGTTGTCTAATTAGCAAAAATGGAGCGAGAGAGTGATGGATCGATGTCTGATGTATCTTGCCGAAAATCAATATTTTACAAGGGTGTTGATTTGCTTCTTGAATGCCATATTACATATATATTCAATCTATTCGTTCAGTGCCAATTAATGGAACCTCAATGATTATATTTATTCCTTCTGGTATAGATAAAGAATGTTTTGGATACATGTGTTAGTAAGATGATTTCCAATGATATTTTTGTTTTACATAGTCAGACTCCTATACTTTAACATTTTTATGAAGTAACCCCCTACCTAGGTCAATTCAATGAGAAGGGACCCGATCGTTCACCATGCGTCCTTAGTCTTGTTAGAAAGAGGAAAGGTGAGATAAATTAATGGCATGGAAGTAAATCAGAGCATATTTTATGAAAAACAACGACAGCAAAAATTATATATACAGATGACAATTTTGTAACCATTGGTTTACAATCACGTTTGAGTCTAGTGGCAGGATTCCAACACATACCATTGTCATATCTCTGATAACAAACTGTGCACTATAATTTTCCAAAGTATTTGCCTTTGATCCCCCTTAGAGATACATTGATAATTTTGTCTGTAAATAAGAAACGTGTGGCTGAGAAAATTGAATGAAAAACAATGCATACTCTTCTTATTGCGATAAAAAAACTCTTAATCTTCATTTGCAACAGGAATGGTTTGTAATTAAGTTGTGTGATAATCATGACGATTTCATTTGTAATATAGTGAATTTTTCATTTCTTGAGCATTTTATTTTGTCCCAACCGAGGTTTTATTTACATTTGCTTAGCAAAGTTACTATCTAAGTAACAAGAGCGAATTGTAACTTCAAATGCCATGGATGACGGTAAATTCTTGACCATTTTGACGTCAGTTTCGTGGGCTTTAAAAAATGTTTGTTCACCGTCAAAACGGCTGTTATGCGTGACGGATTGCCCGGACGATAATGAATACTATCTATATCAGTTTAAAGCAAGTTATGATTATCATAAATCAGTAATGTATATAGGGATTGTTAAACACTGTATCGCCTTTTCAAAAATAAAAGAAAATAACAACATGTCGACAGGATTTTTATTGAAAATCAAACCCGTTAGAACAAAGTCAAAATAAAACCACAAGGAAATACAAACGGATACTTTTATAAAAGTGCAAGGGAAATAAGACCTGGTGTTAGGGAAGAAGAAGCGTCTTCTACTTCATCGGCGACGCCAGCCATGTAAACATTAGTCAATTCAAGTAAGTAGTATGCCACGTTTAGGAAAAAGGTCATTTGCAATGGACACTAAAGACATACTTACCAGCATCAACACATTCAACTTTATATTGTACAAGTAAATAGCATATGTCTTAATGAGATCATTTGCCGACAATACAACTTAACAATATTCAAATTGCCGAACATATTTATTTCCCAAAACAATGTCGTGTTTTCTATGGCTAGCAGTTACGACAGGCAACTAACATCACCCGAAATCAATTGTAGAAATTCATTAACGCTTGACGCCATGACGTTGGGCTCCTATTGCTGTCACATATGACGGAAACATCCAATCATTTTCCTTTAGGAAATAGACGAATTGCAATTTGGTTTTTGTGTTTCATCGTTAATATAATTATTTGCAATTAATTAACATTTATATAGGTAGTAATATAGATATGTTCAAATTTTTTCTCAAGATTTCCTATGGTAAATTTATTATACTGAAATATTAATATGCCACATGCAATCATAAATGTTAAAGGTATGCGATTAAATCCATATCTAATGACGTAATGTCTCCTTCCTGAACGGCACTTGAATTTTGTATGTACTACCACGAATCTTTAAGTGTTCTCATTCAAAAAACAGATGTTTAATTGAAAAGTACTTAAAACATAACTCGTCGAAATTCTTTGGCGTAATTTCTAGCGTTATAGTTTGAACTTTAATTAAACAAGACCAAACAATTGAGAAATAAATTAATCATTTTACCTTTCTTTTATAATGTAGAAATTGATCATCGGACCCCAGTAACACATGATAACGGACGTCCGTAATAACGAACATTCATAATCACAGATATCTGTCATCACGGACATCAATAATCACAAATATCCATCATCACGGACATCAATAATCACAGATATCCATCATCACTGACATCAATAATCACAGATATCCATCATCACGGACATCATCACGGACATCAATAATAATCATCACGGACATCAATAATCCATCATCATCACGGACACATCAATAATCACACGGACATCAATATCCATATATCATCATCACGGACATCAATAATCTCAGATATCCATCATCACGGACATCATGAATCACGGATATCCATCATCACGGACATCATTAATCACAGATATCTTTCATCACGGACATCAATAATCACATATATCCATCATCACGGACATCATGAATCACAGATATCCATCATCTCGGTCATCATGAATCACAGATATCCATCATCACGGACATCAATGATCACAGATATCCATCATCACGGTCATCAATAATCACAGATATCCATCATCACTATCATCAATAATCACAGATAACCATCATCACGGACATCATGAATCACAGATATCCATCATCACGGTCATCAATAATCACAGATATCCATCATCACGGACATCATGAATCACAGATATCCATCATCTCGGTCATCATGAATCACAGATATCCATCATCACGGACATCAATAATCACAGATATCTTTCATCACGGACATCAATAATCGCAGATATCTTTCATCACGGACATCAATAATCGCAGATATCCATTATTACGGACATCAATAATCACGGATATCCATCATCACGGACATCACGGACATCATGAATCACAGATATCCATCATCACGGACATCAATAATCACAGATATCCATCATCACGGACATCAATAATCACAGATATCCATCATCACGGACATCAATAATCACAGATATCCATCATCACGGACATCAATAATCACAGATCACGGACATCAATAATCACAGATATCCATCATCACGGACATCATGAATCACAGATATCCATCATCACGGTCATCAATAATCACAGATATCCATCATCACGGACATCAATAATCACAGATATTCATGATCACGGACATCAATGATCATGGATATCCATCGTCACGGACATCAATAATCACAGATATCTATCATCACGGACATCAATAATCACAGATATCCATCATCAAGGACATCATGAATCACAGATATCCATCATCACGGACATCAATAATCACAGATATCCATCATCACGGACATCAATAATCACAGATATCCATCATCACGGACATCAATAATCACAGATATCCATCATCACGGACATCAATAATCACAGATATCCATCATCACGGACATCAATAATCACAGATATCCATCATCACTGGATATCCATCATCACGGACATCAATAATCACAGATATCCATCATCACGGACATCAATAATCACAGATATCCATCATCACGGACATCAATAATCACAGATATCCATCATTACGGACATCAATAATTACAGATATCCATCATCACGGACATCAATAATCACAGATATCCATCATCACGGACATCATGAATCACAGATATCCATCATCACGGTCATCAATAATCACAGATATCCATCATCACGGACATCATGAATCACAGATATCTTTCATCACGGACATCAATAATCACAGATATCCATCATCACTGACATCAATAATTACAGACATCCATCATCACGGACATCAATAATCACAGATATCCATCATCACGGACATCAATAATCACAGATATCATAATCACGGACATCATTAATCACAGATATCCATCATCACGGACATCATGAATCACAGATATCCATCATCTCGGTCATCATTAATCACAGATATCCATCATCACGGACATCAATAATCACAGATATCCATCATCAAGGACATCATGAATCACAGATATCCATCATCACGGACATCAATAATCACAGATATCCATCATCACGGACATCAATAATCACAGATATCCATCATCACGGACATCAATAATCACAGATATCCATCATCACGGACATCAATAATCACAGATATCCATCATCGGACATCATCACGGACATCAATAATCACAGATATCCATCATCACGGACATCAATAATCACAGATATCCATCATCACGGACATCAATAATCACAGATATCCATCATCACGGACATCAATAATCACAGATATCCATCATCACGGACATCAATAATCACAGATATCCATCATTACGGACATCAATAATCACAGATATCCATCATCACGGACATCAATAATCACAGATATCCATCATCACGGACATCAATAATCACAGATATCCATCATCACGGACATCAATAATCACAGATATCCATCATCACGGACATCAATAATCACAGATATCCATCATCACGGACATCAATAATCACAGATATCCATCATCACGGACATCAATAATCACAGATATCCATCATCACGGACATCAATAATCACAGATATCCATCATCACGGACATCAATAATCACAGATATCCATCATCACTGACATCAATAATCACAGATATCCATCATCACGGACATCAATAATCACAGATATCCATCATCACGGACATCAATAATCACAGATATCCATCATCACGGACATCAATAATCACAGATATTCATCATCACGGACATCAATAATCACAGATATCCATCATCACGGACATCAATAATCACAGATATCCATCATCACGGACATCATGAATCACGGATATCCATCATCACGGACATCATGAATCACAGATATCCATCATCTCGGTCATCATTAATCACAGATATCCATCATCACGGACATCATGAATCACAGATATCCATCATCACGGACATCAATAATCACAGATATCCATCATCACGGACATCAATAATCACAGATATCCATCATCACGGACATCAATAATCACAGATATCCATCATCACGGACATCAATAATCACAGATATCCATCATCACGGACATCAATAATCACAGATATCCATCATCACGGACATCAATAATCACAGATATCCATCATCACGGACATCAATAATCACAGATATCCATCATCACGGACATCAATAATCACAGATATCCATCATCACGGACATCAATAATCACAGATATCCATCATCACGGTCATCAATAATCACAGATATCCATCATCACGGACATCAATAATCACAGATATCCATCATCACGGACATCAATAATCACAGATATCCATCATCACGGACATCATTAATCACAGATATCCATCATCACACACATCAATGATCACAGATATCCATCAAAACGGACATCAATAATCACGAGACAGCCCACAAACAATAACGTATTCCAACAACAGTTTACCATTAATGACTTAATTGACCGCTGTAAAGTTTACATACAGTATAACTGTATCCTGTGCATTCTCTGCGGGAACAATTGTCTGTAACAGCTATTACATAGTTAAGATCACCACCGCAAAACGAGTTCCTGCCACAACCATACATCTGAGAATGATTTATACAAACAAACCACAACGAACGACTGTTACTACCAATCCTATAGGTAACGCCATTCACACGCAGTAAGAATTCTCTCTCCAGACACAATAAACACACAAGTAAATAGCAACATTCTATACAAATTTAGAATGAGATACGGTAGAGTGAGAATTAACTGGATGGTACATCCTTCTAGGACTCGTCAGTGATGCTAATATTGTTATGTAGATACAAATACACTTTATATTGAAAATGACAAAATAACCACAAGTATCCAGTCTTTAAAACTTGATACGATTCATTGTTAATTAAGAACAAATGTAATCACAGCTATGAATTGCGAAAGCAGAACATTTATTACTAGTTATTACTAGATTTGGTCAATCTGGCCGCCATATTTGAAGTCAGACCAAAGGAAAAAAGTAAGGTGCACAACTAGTGTATGTAGTTTAATGGAAATCCATTGCGAGATAAGCCACGGAAACAAACGGTGGACGAATAATAAGAATACGAACCAGAATTGCAATTGCGACCAATAGCGGATGTCACCCAATCGCTGTACCACTCCTCGCCCCGTGGCGGCCATCTTGGAAGTCAGAACCAAAATAATTAAGTAAGGTGCACAATTAGCACAATAGATCATGTATTCAAAGTTTCATGAAAATCCACTGAGTAGTTTCTGAGATAAACCGCAGAAACAAACTGAGGAAAAATTAAAAATGATAAGAAGTAGAAGAAGAAGAAAAGGAATGACATCAACGAATTCGTTGGAGTGACCTAACAAAAAGAAAGAAACGTAAAAATCATAATAAGTCTCCACGACTTCGTTGGCCGACTAAACTTTGTCTGAAACACTTGTATGAAATAACGCGAGATTCCGGTGAACATTGGATTTATGAGTATGTACACTTGTTTCACCAACAGTGATACGTCGGGGACAAGTTCAGTACATATGATTCGTGTGATACTTATGTCATATAATATGTGTAACTAATACCACGTTATTAAGTTTGTATCAATTAAGAGGCCATTAAGAGGGGGCGGGGTTGGAAAAATACTAAAATAAGAATCATTTTTGTCTTCCTCAGGTAGATACTGGTTCCAACATTTTATATAAACAACTGTTACAGTTCTATATGTTTAAAATAAAATTCATCTCGATGGAGTAATTTCTCTACAGAAATTCGCAATGACATCACATCAAACTGATAGGTTCAGACCAAGATAAGAATTCTGAAAAATTATTACCAAAATTCCTTTCGTAAGTTCCATTATTCTTTAATCCAATCCTATATCGGAATGTCATCCTGTTTATTGAACTATTAACATCTCCACTTTAAAGACACTCCCGCCCCTAATACTCTTCTCCAGACTGCCTATGTAATGTTTGTACAGATAGCTCATGCTTTCAGTATATCCGAGTTATCCTTGTAGTAATTAAAATTATATTCATCCGTCCCGTATCAATATTGTATACACTAGATGATAATGATAGCTAGCATCAGTATCCAAGAAGCATTCCGAGTGTTATTTCCAAGTCTTAAGGGAAAGAACCACAGTGCCCTTAGCGAATTTCTACGTAAGGAACGTCGCTTACACTTTGCTAAACGTGTTTCTTGCCGAAAATTATTACAAATGTAAACTAGAAACAGAACTACATATAAACTTCTCTCATTCATTTAGAAAAGACAACATCAATTTGAATTCTGAAGTGTTGCGACACAGACAGATCTACTAAGTTACATGTACTTTTTCATTACAGTCATCATTCAGTCTTTATACATACATCATACAGCAGTACTCTCAGGTTGACAGGGACACCTTTAAAATGCGCTGTCGTCATTTGGTTTGAAATTGCAAAAAAAAAAAGCCCAATTTTTTTTCTTTAATTTGAATCATAAATGGAAGGTAATGTTAGATTTATGTTAAACTTTTGAATTCTTCTTGTCAAAATCTATGTCCTTTAATTGGGAAGAGGATAAGATGACATAAAGCATGTCAAGAGAAATTCAATTTTTATCCGGAACTTCCGTATGCACGTTACAGCGGTATTTCCCCCAGGACATATATAGATAACAGGCGTCAATGTTATTGAGGTGTGACTCGGTACTGTCAATGCCGTTTTTTGCTCTGATCTACATATCCCCAGTTTCGGTCTGGTTCGACGACATGACGAATAATAATTTTGGTGCTTGTTTTTGGAACATTTTTACAAAAGTTGAACATTTGTTTTGTCTTTTCGTTTTCATTGGTCGTTGTATTTACAATGGCGTCATTGTGTTCGTCTCATTTGTAAAACAATTACTTATAACTGGATAATTTCTGTTCGTGTTTTGGGGGAACATTTTTTTTTATCATATCTGTTGTTCATAAGTCGGTGAAACATATATTCGTTGTGTATCATTATATTTTGAAATTATTCACTTTTTTGTTGACTGTTGATCATGCGTTTGGTATCTTATATTTATTTGAACATTTCTGTCGTTTGACTGAACATAATGTATACGATTAAGAGACCGTTGATTGGTAATGAACCTTAAAGCAATAATGAATTTGGAAATTTGAATGACGTAGGTTTTGCTGTTTATATGTACTTAAAACTGACATCTTGAGGCAGTGTATGCCATACATCAATAATGGTGTTCTGTCATTAGTGTCACCGTCACAGAATTAGGGGTGGGGCTAATCGAGAGTCATCTGAACCCGATATATGTATTTATTCATTTATATAGGAAATCTAATCGTGATATTCAAAGGATATTTCACGGATGTGCCAAACAGGTCGTTTACTGACAGACAGAAGAGACTTTCCGGAGAATAAGATTTTTGGAATTTATCAAGATAATACAGGGTCATCGATATCTCACGTGTCAGATTCATAATTAAGGTAAATTAACTTTGGTTAGAAATACTGCTGATTGATTTATTAAGCTGTCCGAAAATTGTTAACATTTCTGATGATCTTGTTGATTTTTGTCCTCTAATGTCACCGCTTACATTCTCAATATTGATGACATTCACGTTTTTATTCAACAATTCATCACAATTTAGCAATTCATATATCCGGTTTGATATGGTTTTTTATGTAAACTGAACTTAAGTTGGGTACAGTAGAATTTTTAACCCTAGAATATTTTTTAACCCAAGACCAAATGTTTCCGGTAGAAAGTTGATTGTGAATTCACAAATGCAAAACAAAAGTTAGCACTATTCATTAAAAGTGATGTGTAACGGTGGAGAAAGCATGGTTAAGCGGTTCGTGGCCGGTTAATAAAATAAAAAGTATTCTTCAAAGTCATTAGCATGTTTGGCTGGCCCACCATGTATATACTTCACTCTCTGTGCTGCTTTCTGAAGTTTCTGAATTCCAAAGTCCAAATTAATCAAAGTTAAATTAAATACATTTTTAACAAATGTGAATATTTAAATGTTGTAACAAGTGTGTGCTGCATGTATATACAGCACAATCTTAGTACGTGACCCCATCAGCACCCTGTTCTCTAATTATATCACCACAAGCCGAGTCACAGGTCACCTTAATTATCGTTACAACTATAAACAAGGACGCCGAGTCCGGTGCTACATTTCCGTATTCAGTTTCCCACGCGTAAACTTGACTTGCAAAATATGAACAAGAATTGAACAATAAATGGAATTCCTGATATTAAGAAAGTGAGCGATTTACATTCATGAAGATCCAGAGAAATGAATATTCTCGGCATTGTTAAACATTATGGTGATTAAGAACAATGGCATGTATTATTTTGGTATTCATGTGTAACATACACATTGTTTCAAAAGTGCTAATATTTGTGACACTCATCCCAAATGCATGCGAATTTTTACCGAGAATTCTGCTTTTAACATACCGACACAAATGTTCCATTAACTAATGACTATATTTGTATTCATCTCTCACGAGAAATCTATAATCATACTCCGAAATGTAGATGACAAATACGATATTTCCTTTAGTGTAAAACAAATGTGTTGTTATATTACCATAATCACCTCTACAATAAATGGAGCATTTTCGACATCATTGTATGCTGCCTTGACATACAATCATGAAAAATATAAAGGAAGATTAATTTGTTCAGGGTCTATAATTGGTAATTTATAGCAAAAAGGTCACTCCGAATAGTCACCTAAATTTTGTGAAAATTATGACGAAGATATCAAGTACAGAAATACCATCATCAGTTTTACAGCATAAAAACATAGTAAATCACTGTTCACTCAGAAATAACAAAAACAGTACTACATTGTAGCAGATCTTTGTCCGTCAAAAATTACGGATTTATTCCCATTTACATGATGATTTCCAAACCTACGACTTTAATATATGTTTTCATCGTTTCTGATGACCTGACTATTTTGTATGGGTTACTTTTGACATAAGTCAGTATTGAATTTTTAATGTTCACTGACTTTTTTGTGGCTGGTGAACATCCCAATCTGGTTTTGGACATTGATTTCGACCAATTTTGATTTGTCACAGTTGCCTGATAAGTTACACCGATTTAAGCCATTTACATTCCTGAAGACTTCTAGAAGAACAGAAGATCTATATAATGCAGTCTGAACCATTTAGCTATTCTGTTTTTTAAATCTAAGATTTGTTTTGAGAAATCATTGGATTCTACATAAAAAAATATCATTAATTAATCGTCATTCCTACCATGGACTGTAAACCTACTCATCGACAGTATAATCTGTGCCTATGAGAATGAAAATATGTCGATTTTTCATCAGCCTGCGTCTGAAATTAAATCTTTGAAGAAAATAACACGATAATTATGCAATAATTTACTTATAATCATCATGTCAAGAAAAAATCACGTCAAAATATTTTCAAATATATACTTTGAAAGTTAGGTACATTTTTTCACGTTGAAAAAGAAAGGCACGATCTACAGAGTTAAATTAAGTTGAACTGTCTTTATTCATTTTGACACAAGTTAAACAAACTAAGGATGAAGACGGACCTTTTCTTAATTCCTTCCGACAAGGGATGTACCGGTAGGCTTCGTCACTGGCCAGATTTTCAATCGCTGTCGGGTTTAATTTGGTAAGAAAATGTAAGCATTCATTTGGAGAACCGCTGGATGAGAAACAGATAAAAGTTTAGGGTTGAAGTTGGATTTATTCCTAGTGCTATGTCAGTATCAGGAATGTAAGGAAAAGTTTCACGGTTGGAGTAAGTTGGCCTGTGTGAACTTCTTAGTAAGATCGATTATATATGTTACAGCCTATATAGATCAGCCGTGTGCATGTTTATTCCCATTATTTATAAAGTAATAATTCAATTATACTCAATTTGATTGTAATCAACCTTTCATATCTTTAAAAGTGTTTATTTTTTATTTCTGTATCCAGGAATACTTAGGTAAACATTTACCAACAAAGATGATGGAATATTGCAGTAAGCAGCTTGAGCCTTTTTATTTCGGAAAATATTTCAAACATCTATGACGATGAGGTAATAGATGTGTTATCTTAGCATGTGAAGAATTCTGGTACATATTTGGTTAGGTGTCGTACTTAATTACAGAAGTCCCATCAACATACATAACTTTGTGTTGTATGGTATTTGAACAAATGAGCTTAAAATGAAACAAATAACTGTTTGAATTTCCAGTCATACTCGTCCCAATCAGTTATTTCGTACCATCAATGTCGACTGTCTGGAACACACAAGAACAAATGGTGTAGTATATATCTATTACATTTATTACATGCTGGAACAACTGGAATGTCTGCACCTAAACACGTTTACCATATCTGACTGTCTGTTACAACGTTCATGTACGTCGACTAGTGTCAATGTACGCGAGTGTTTTTGATATGCCGTTAAATTACTCCGTTTTTTTTTTTAATCTTTGAAAATATGACATTACTTATTATGTTGTTGATATGCATTGCAGATATCATCGGTGAATTAGAAGCCTTTAACCTTCACTTACCATCTTGTTTTGTTTTTTTAAGATGCATGTATATCTTTTGGTCTCATATTGTTTTCGTTTCAATCGATTTAGGTTTCGAATGAAATGATTGCAAAGTTTCTCTGTCAGCTGTCGACAACTCTCACGAAATTCAGCTGGGTAAAATTTACAAATATCGAGCCAGTTGTTATACTTCGAGCCATAGGATCTAAAGTTTTCATTGAGAAATCATGCTCAGCCTTTATGGGACATATCATGAGCTTAACACATTAATGTTTTCACTGACATTTTCATAATTGGTGAAATTTGTGATGGTTATTTTCGTGTATCTGAAAAATGAAGATACTCGATACCCCTCTAGAACATTAACTGAATTGAGTGCGGGAATTGTTCCGGATGCGATGATCCATTTCATATGAGGTACAAAAATACTTTTTAACTTGACGGAAGATATTAACTTAATAGCAGTCATTGAAACTACCAGACTTTACATGTTAAAAGGGATTATCTTGAAAGAACAATAAAGAAAGTCTCGATGCACGTGGACAATCTATTTTGACAGATATCGCCACTCTCCATCAGCAATACACTTTGCAATAGCGCCACCTTCTCTACAGTCAGGCTACAGACCAAGGGTCGCTATTTCGAACCCCGCCGGGACAGGATATTTCTTCATTATTCCTGTACGCATTCATATGGATTGTGAATCAATTAACTATATCTTTGTGCATTATCTATCAAGCACTAGATTCATGTCTGGTTCTGGAAAATTACACGTATACATTTAGTGTCTTTGATAAGCACAGTGTGAGAAATAATTTGGCAGCATGGGTGTATTTCCGGATAAAAACTACATGCATCTTTTTATTGATTACACACGTTACACAAAACATTCGATCTCACTTGAATACTCCGTTATCTCGACGTTTTCATGTGGTCCCACCTAGCTCAAGATATCGAGGATCGACTCTATTAATATGAAATGAGAGAGAGATAGGGGAAGCGAGAGAGAGAGAGAGGGGGGGAGAGGGAGTGAGAGAGAGAGAGAGAGAGAGAGAGAGAGAGAGAGAGAGAGAGTGAGAGAGAGAGAGAGAGAGAGAGAGAGAGAGTGAGAGAGAGAGAGAGAGAGAGAGAGGGGGGGATAGGAAGAGGTTGACAGCCAACATCAAAGACAAGAGAGCTGAGAAATCAACCACTATAGGTACTATGATGATATGCTTGTGTTTGGTCTCCTGTTTGAAGAAAACGTGAATCTGCTAAAAAGAAGTACTGAGGTTATAGGATTCTGTATATTTGGATACATCACAGGTAACCTATACTTTACAAGATACGTAACTCACGATATGTGTATCCTCCCTTTTCAGGAGCGAATTCCAAAGCATCCCCGAAGCTGTTAAGGATTCGCTGCTTTTCCAGGCATTTGAGCGAGACATCTTATTCGACCTGGATGTGGTGAAGAAGTCATTCGAAAGACGAGGTCGAAACTCCCATCCAACAACTCCTGGAGTTGGCTCTCCCTATTTGTGTGTGTGCACAGAGTGCCCAGCCAAGAGAAGGTGTGCTGTTGCAAAATTCCCTACAACTGCACACTCATTTTACCTGCGAGTTTGAACAAGTATACATTACGCTGTAGAGTAGGGGAAATGAATGTTACTACCTAGAAATTGACATATACATGTACTGCAGTGTTGTTCTTATGTTGTCTTATCATATTCAATAAAACAGGATAATGAGAATTTTCTTGTAATCTTACACTTAATGACAGCCACTTGATAGGAAATGAAAATAGTTATCAGGAAATAACAATGTTACATGATATCTTTGAATCCTACTCATCACTATCAAATGTTGAAAAGTAGAATATCAAAACCACCGAAACAGGACATTGATTCTGTCAAACAAATTCGTACTTTCCGCCCTCTGCTTTACGGCGAACTTAACCAGGTGACGGCATGGTATGGTAAGTGCGTTGTCATTACAGTGTGATCCGATAGAGTGTCATACTACCGTGTCATGGCTATCTAGGATGTTTCAGTGAATTGGCCCCTCGAGTGGCTTCGTCATCCACGGACACCGTCGTCATGTGATCCGAGCTGTTGTGATGGCATGTAGCCCCCAACAATTAATTAATTAACACTTACCACCGGTTAACCTGTTAACATACCCGGATTTCAGCTATGATAATGCAGTCTCATAACTCACCCGTCAACAGGTTTAGTGAAATATCTAGTAACAACAGACACATGTTTTGGCAGTTATGCCGTATCACTGTGAACGAAGCGGTGTGGCTTTCAATCGGATATCCGACCACGCTTTGTGGTAAAACAGCTTGGACGTCTTCCATTCACATAGACTAAATAAAAAAATATCACTCTTCTGGATTTATACATTCGTATCTACATAAAAACTTCTATATATATATATAAACATATTGTCACTGTCATTGCATATTAAATGAATACTCGGATATGTTATTGTATTATAAATACTTCAACATTTTGTTGTTTTGTTTGACTATCAAGCCACGCCAGAGATTCATCTATCGGTTTCTCACGCAGACATTATATAAGAGAACGACACTACAAGGTCAGTTCACAAACCATAAATCAGAAACGTTTTTACGAATATGGAAAACCTAGCTAGTTTATCATGCTATCATATAACACAGGAGCCTGTCCTCTCTGACTTCCCTTACCTAAGATAACAGGGGCAGAACCCCAAAATACACATTTAATGTTTAATATTACAAACCACAGTAGCCGGAGTATAATCCCGCGTATCACCACTAGTGGCTTAATCAACATTTTATGGCGCACAAACGATCTGTTAGGTGACGAAACCACAACCATTACCCAAGCAAACAGGACAAACATTTTTGTCTCTCTTTTCTCTGTCTATGCTTTTTTTGACATGTCGCCAGATTTTTATCAATATTCTGAAGATTTTTTTTCTCTAGAAATAAATCTTTTATTATATAGATATTTTTGCTTAGTGTGCTGTCAGATTACGTTTATTTTGCTGTCCTAAATTTGATGGGTTTTTTTTTGTCCATTTGATGGCACTTTCTCAATTCGTTGTGAAAGTAAGAAAAACGGCATGTGTAGTGACTATATGAAGTGGAGAGGAACATCTCAATCTCAGCATGGCGACTGACGGATTTAACAACCTGCATCGAAAAAACAGGTTCTTGATTCCTCTGTAGCCGGCTGCTGGAAGTACATGTACGAGGAATCCAAATCGTCCTTATAGAGAGGGGTCAAGTTACTCCACGATTAATCATATTCATAAGTCTGTACATAAAGTTTTCTACCAAACAAACAAACAAAAAAAGATATTGTATGATAATATATATGGGTTTAAAAGAACTGACCAAAAATATTTATCATTGAAATCACGGAATATGCTCTGAATACTGAAATAACAAAGAAAATACATAAATGTTAACACAGCCGTAATCTCAACAGAAATTCGGTAATACTTTGGCAAATCATGAACAAAAGAAGAATTTACACATAGATTCTTGGAAAAGGAGTATTAGACCAGCTATTCCGGAAGGGTTAGCGCCTTCTGATTCATCGACTATCGCCATGTAATTCTGGGTCAATCCAAGAAAATTATGACAGGTCTCCAAGGAGAGCAAGATAAATAACAAAGTAACAAACAGATACACTAACGAGCATCAAATACATTTTTGTATTATCAATCTAGTGCCACGTGATTCGAAAAGCAATATATTAATCAGGATGACGTTGAGAGAAAAAGTCACGCGACGTAAACCGACATGTTTAAATCATAAAACTTTGTAACATATATATTTAACATATTCGACTTTTAAGAATGAAACAAGCTTTATGTAAATCGTAAATAGAAATTAGATTTTATGTCCCCGCTGCCTAGATCCAGCTAGTCAGTTTTTGGTCCTCACATCTAGATCAACTGATGACGAATACCTGCCAGTTAAGATGTATTATCGTGATATTATTATAGAATGTCCATGATGTGATTTGGATGCGTTTTCTTCGGTGTCTAATTGTATTACCAAGCTAACAGGTGTACAGGCCGATTCTCGGATCTTAATCATGATGCTCGCGTAAAGCCAAGCTTTAAACTATCAAACAAGCAAATTATTAATATTTCCGTTTGTCTTCTATCAATGAAATCGATACTAGTGAGAAAGCATAAATAGACGATAAGAAATTTTAGGTTGCATACTGGTTCACTCACAATCTAGATTCTTTCCATCTAAACAGAGTTATCGCTCTTACACTATATAAGGGATTTTATCTGCTAATAAATAATCATTCAGTTACATTGAAGTGACGTCACTTACTTTCAGGTTTTCCTTACCAAGGAGGCATTTTTTGAAAGCTATGATCACACACACAATATGACACAAAAAGGAAAAAATACTAGCATGACGTAAGTCGAAATTAATTAAATTTTTCAAGACTTTTTCCATCACCATGAGATAGACACGTTAGGCATTTCTGAAACTGGCACACTGTTCTGAACATTCCTCTTGCTGATAGCCAATACCTCATTCCAAATAATCTTAACCGGAAGACAGATTCTAACCATGAAGATTTAAAAAAGTCTGGCTCGATAAAATGGACAAATGTAGATTTATGTAACAAAACCTTATTTATAGCAAACAACGAAATATAATCATAAATGATATGACAAGAAAATGTTGTGTATGAAATAAGGCGTATAGTAGTCGAAATTTTATTTAATTTGCACAGGACCCTGTTTAATAGATAGTAAGACACTTTCGTAACAAAAATCAGTGTTGGCTTTCCTAATATTTCTAAGTGCGTTGCCACATCTGACTTACCGTGCGGCAAAGGGCACATGGGCTACAACACTTGACTGTATATATTCTATTTCTAGACTTTTACCAGATAAAGAAGAAAGGAAACGAGATTATCACCTTCACGCCCAAGATGAAGGGTTATCACGTAAGAATTGCTTTTGCTCTGACAGATATTCTTATTTGGGTCTATTGGCAACTTCACTACTTAATTTGCTGCATGGTACTCTATTTTAAAGATAGAACTATCAATTTGACGAACGTAAAATCCGTTTTCAGCATTTCGCTTAGATTAATTTGAATTTCAGATTAGACTAGACTTGAATTGTCGATCCGTAAATATATACAAAACAAATGAAAACCATCAATTTAAAAGAACAATGGCGTTTCTGTTTGTGTTCAGGAATAAAATGCATATTTGTGATTCAAATAAGCAAAGTTTTATTACGAAATTTGGAGACGTTGAGAGGTCAATAATATTATGTCATAACGACCAACGCATGGTGTTTGTAACAGACGTTCGTCAAAATTGGAGACGACAACGTCACCAGTAATAATGGGTTCCTATTTTAATTCATTCAACGTGATGGTCTCGGCATTCATTTATAAATAAAAATACTTTCGTCTGAATATTATGATTTTCATTGTTTAAGAACTCCTCTCATCCATCCTTAGTTTTTTACAGCATAAGGAATATGATCAACAACTTAAAAAAATATAACATGTACAATTTTTGAATACTAACAAAAGATATTTTAAATATTTTTTTTAAGATAATGACAGTGGCAACTATATAACTACTGTTTCACGATACGTTATCTAAGTATGCCCTCTGCATCTTCCAGTCGCCATATTTGTTAACCCTACCGTTATCAGGGCACATGCACTTTTGAAGGAATTAGAATTGTAAAGCTTCTAAACGCTCATGCACAGCATTTGGAGTTATCACCCTTTGATAAACGGTAAGTTAACTTTTCATTTAAAGTTCTTAAAATTACTAACGATGATTAACACAGGGTTTCATAATTTACAGGTTTATGAAAATTAATGGGAAGTTTTACAGACGTCATAGTGATCTCATTTAGAAATTCGTTATGCAATATGAACCTGGACTCATTAACTTACCTGTTGGTTGTTGTGCACCTTCTCATTGAGAACCTGGCATTACTTACTTGGATTGAACAAGATACACATGGCGGGTGACGTCGATGGTTTTATTATATATATATATATATATATATATATATATATATATATATATATATGTGTGTGTGTGTGTTATGTTTTTAAAAAGTGGAAAAATTGCGTGAGTATGGAAATCCCTGGTTTTGATAATAGATCATTACATAAAACTAAACTACATCCAGTTTTACAATCGGCCGGGTAGGAGAGATATCAAGATGATCGTAAACACATTTTTATGCTAAATATTTAACTAATCCAAACAAACAATACATGAGGTCGTATTCGTACCAAAGAGTATAGGCTAAAACAGAGCTTACCGGTTTCAAGTATATTTTTTCTTGGTCTTCAATGAACATCAGGAATACACATGGCGGTATTGTAAACACATTGACACATAGATATTCATACCGGTTAGTTTGTAAAAAAAAATAGTTATCATAATTATTTTTTAAAAAGCATTGTACACCTGTTTTCCGTTATTCCAGACATTCTCAGTGATACTGGGAACGAGCAAAAATGTAATTCAGAAGGAGAGCATATCTCTGTGATACTGGGAACGAGCAAAAATGTCATTCAGAAGGAGAGCATTTCTCTGTGATACTGGGAACGAGCAAACATGACATTCAGAAGGAGAGCATTTCTCTGTGATACTGGGAACGAGCAAACATGACATTCAGAAGGAGGGCATTGATACGTTAACAATTGTCTCAGGCCTTGGTAATGTTATACTATCACTCCGATGTTATTTCAAGGTGATTAAGACGTGTTTGTTTACCATATTTGTACTTGACGGTACGTCATGCTGACAGGAGAGTCCCGAGTAATAAACTATTAATTTTCCTTATTTACACATTTCATCTGTAAATGCACTTAATGACAGTCAGCTGTATAATACGGTTGTGCAGCTTAATTTTTATTCAGTATATATTATACTAGCAGACAAATGTGTCTAAACGAAAGTCGTTTGACGAAAAATGAAGACAAAAAGACACCTTTACACAAATAATTTAATAAATAACATATATCATATGTACATTATGCTCTCCAAAGCGCATTGCCCATGCGTAGTGCTTCTGAAAAAAGTGCCCTGTCAGTCAAGCTTTTTCGAAATTATAACCTTTCACCTCTGCTTAATCGATACAATATTATTCTTTTCGTTTTGTTCTTTTAGATACATTAACTGCCATATTTTGAAAACAATTTATTACATCAGAAATCAACACACGCGAAATAGTACTACATATATCCTATGGAGAATTGATAACACCACGACATATACTTCTTCTCTGATATAATATTCACATATAGTTGATCTGATCATTTTTTGCCCGCTACGATTCCCATCTTGAATTTGCTGCCTATATATTCAAATACATGCAACCAAGCACTTTCAACAGCAGGTGAAAAGTCCTCTCCCATCAACTCCTTAAAAGCATCCCGAATTGCCGGCCAAAGGTGCTGCAACAGAAGAACAGACTATTATCGACAAGGGCGAGGCCAACGAAATCTGGCATGCATCCAAAGAGGAATAACTCGATTATAATACGCTTACACGGAAAGAGTTGGCCGTCACGATATCAACAAAATTGTTATCTTTCTGCGGTGTTAAAACATTTGAATTAGGGGAAATTAATGCATATAGTTTGTGAATTTTAATAACTGATATGTTTATAAACTGAATGGATTTTTTTCTCGTTTGATTGGGTAAATTGACAGAGCTGCTACCCTATTAGCACGGGATTTCTTTTACAACAGAAGTTTTACATCGTCCTATGTTACATAAGTCAGAAGTAATTACATCCCTGTAAGCCCATGGCGTGTACTACCTAATCATCATCTATTGCACTACAAAGATGTGTTGATTAATAATTAAAACATTATAAGGACAGTTGGCTGCCTACCGGAACCATATCTGACTTCACGTTATATGTAGCATGACGCTCGCCCATGGCAATGAGTACGTTTGTGAGGAAAACCGAGTCTTCTAGACTCTCTACCGCAGCGCCCAGTCCCTGCATCACAATGGTGGCATGGCGCGTCAGCTTCTCCTGGTCAAACTCCATCTTGTCAGGGTTGTCTGATTTCATTAGCTTATAGAACAGCTTTTTCAGGCCTTCATTACTTTCAAATAACCTGTCAAAAACACAAAGTTATAAATAAGTTGGTTGATGTTG
This sequence comes from Ylistrum balloti, assembly GCF_031769215.1. Classification (NCBI taxonomy): domain Eukaryota; kingdom Metazoa; phylum Mollusca; class Bivalvia; order Pectinida; family Pectinidae; genus Ylistrum; species Ylistrum balloti. The sequence goes on from NW_026781896.1 coordinate 1,505,765, forward strand.
ATAATGAGACGAAACTTTGTTTTTTACGATAACACTTAAGTTCTACATTTGCCAATCTGAAGGACTGAAATGTCTGTTTGAAACGACTGGCTTCATAATCAATTAATTCACAGATTCCGTGAGTGATATAATAAGGACAACATTATTTTCAGCATCTAACTTTTGTACACACACAGCCAAGAATAAGCATTTATTCATCGATCTCAAGCCAGCAATGTTGTGTTGTTTACAAACTCGTGTGATACGGATATCGTTTCTGTAGGCGTATCGGTACCATTTAAGACAGAGTTTCAGTGGGGTGTGTTTTTAATAGCCAAAAAAGGAAATTTTCATCGATTTCTTTATTTTCATCGTTTGTAAACGTAATCTTTGCGATTAGCTGGCCTCACTTACACGAACATTTGTCATTTCTTAGTAATGCAAGCAAACATTCTTGTTGGCATATGATTTAAATAGATTGACCAATAAAATGAAAACGAAACCATCTGAAACCAATTAATAAACAATAAATTTCTACCAATAGAACAATACAATAGGATTAAGAATGTAAAGCTGACATAACAAATTTATATTACAACCTGAAAATGAATCAATCGACTGTCAAAGACTGTCACATTTTATGTCCCAATGTTGACAGTCTCCTTTACAAGCTTTGGCTTTTGCTCAAGTTTAAATATCATTAAATGTCATACTCAGTCTAACGCTTTAATAACGTCGTAGAATGTTATTCTAACTATGTAAATAATATCACACACTTCCACTAAGTTTATATTTATAGTGTAGTAATTCTATTTTTAGCCTGATTGGCGGATGTGTAATCTAGAAGGCAGTTATGAATGTTCTCCCCATTATCCTACTTATGATTAAGTGAAACTATTATTAATTAAGAACTAAAGAACAGTGATATTCCTTTCTCCGATAGGTATTTTAATATTGATCACTGAACAATAACTCTTAATGGACACGTAAAGAGTCCTTAACTTCTCCTAATAGCCAGACAGCGTTACATTTATATCTGACGATGATAATGCATTATCGGCCACCGTGACCTCACCAAGAAACCTTCTTCCTTTATACGCGTCTTTCTTTGCTGTTGCAGTATCATTGATATTACGTATTTTGCTATTTTTAAAGCCGTTTTGTAAGACACCTTGTGGGGAGGTCAGAGTATCAAATCAAAAACTCTAAAGATCTGGCAGAACCTATGCTCTCAGTCCGAAATTTAAAAAAAGATGGGAATTTCGTTTCATTCTACGTTGTCTCGCTTTTAAGCAACATGCCATCCGCCCCCTTCATTTGCCTGACAGGACAAGACTAACCCTTGGAAATGATATGTTGACCACATATAGGAGAGTGTCACGAAAGGGACAAAAAAAATGACAGTACACATCCAATCAATTACTACCAACTACAATATCACAGTCACATGTAGAAATAAATCTACGCGGTTATGCCCTTTCTTGACAATCTTCTTGCTAAGAAACATAACGGCACGGTCAAAGTAACAATAAATAGCTTAAAGACACGCACAGACCGATTCCTAAATTTCCAATCTCACCATCCCTTAAACAGAATTTGGGTGCTGCACGTACCATAGACATTAGAAACGATTGCTATGAAACAATTGGATAAAAAAAACAAGAACAAAATCGCATCCATGGCGCCATGATATCCTGACTGGGCGTGAAAAGAGAAAATTTCTAGCAGCAAGTCATGGAAGCCTTCTGGACACACTGCAGAGGACCAGTTCTAAACACGGACAATGGACACATAAATTGCGCACATCTTTGACTTGGTTAAAAAATCATCGATTTTCGTAGAAAAGCACATGGTTTTCACCTTATGTACTTATGCAATATCACCAATTCAACAAACATTTATTGTTTCTCCGTCTTGCCGTTTCAGCTTTATAAGATTTTTTCATAACCGATAGATTCTATTATTTTGTTACCATTTCGTACAAAGCAATGCCTACCTTCACCAATTTGAAGATCATGTCACATGATAGTGGACGCTAGGCCAAGAGAAAAGGAGATAAGATAGAAATAATGTTTAGTCACAGAAGTGTTTGTTTAAAGACCGTTTGAAGCAGTTAGGCTGGTGTAATGGAGGTTATGTCTGCAAGCACGCTATCAATTTGACAACGGTTCTTTCAAATATGCTTTAAACTGGAATTTTGTCCGCCGAAGGAGACAATACAGTCATTGAAACGTCATATGTAATTTTCTAACAGGAATATATATTCAATACACGTTACCACCCAGAAGAAAATGCGTTGTTGCTTTGTATCCTTTCGCTGGAGCTTCATAGCAACAGACTACAGAATGCGTCCTTGTATTAATGATAAACATCATAGGTTGTTGAGAAGCAAAACTTGACGTACTGACAGTGTTTAATGAGTGGTTTATATCTTAATTCAGAATAAAATAAGATATAGAGAGAAATTGTTGTAAACAATGTTCTCATCATAGAAGTGAATGTTTCTTTGATGGATTGCTTTTATATTCATTTGGGTGTATTTGTCTATATCTACATGTTGTATTTTAAATTCATTGATATAGCGGCACTATTCAAAATATACACATGTACATGGTGTTCTTAAGAAATGTTCAGATAATAAATATTAGGAAATGTATTTAATTATTCGGCTATCTAGATTTTTGACATTTTTGTTGATCGCCCTTGATTTTCCTCAGTCGCCTCCTAGGCTTCAAAGATTTAGCCCTTTGATGTAGATGTCTAGGAGATTAAAGAAGCTTGCTGATGCATTTTAATTCATTATTTGACTTTATCGTATAAAATTTTTAATTTGTATGAAAGATGCTATCATATTGCTTATTTTACAGGATATCTCATTTACAATATTTTGTAACGTGTTTTATCAGAACACTTTGTTTTTATCGGTTTTATTATATCGAACATCATTATATCATTTTACACATTTGGTACTCAACGAATCAAACTCGGGAATTTTTAGACATCGTGTAAATATTCAAGATCTAGAAAATGTAGGAAAGTGTAAACAGACACATTAACAGCATGTTGATTTATTATTCCGAGCTGGTATACGTACTAATTGATTTATCGAAAGATACTATTTACTTTTGTTGATTTTGTGGAAACTTCCGAATCAATTATTGATTCTGACCTTAACGTTACTGTATCACAGAGGTAGTTTCATTTTCATCTATAATTGTATTCATGGCTCATATTTTCAATCACTTAACAACACTTAACAACAGAATAGGTACTCCTGCACAATTTTCGTCTTTGGTTCATTGACATAACCATTCATGGTTCAAGTAGTTATTTGTAACATTGTTTTAAAGCCGCGTTAGCAAAGAACTATGCATTTTTCTGGTTAACATGAATATATATGCATAATAGAGACACTGAAATTGATACAAATTCTAAAAGTGAAAGTCATATAGTTGAATGCTAACAAAGATAAGCTGGTAATGTTTGCAAAAGTCGTAAAACAAAATATGTGATGTTAAAGCATTCTGTAGAGCTTCGGTTGATAAACTTACATTTAAAAACAGCGCTATACAACATTCCTCAATAAACATAATTTTTAAAAATGTTATCATTCTCCCTTTGAAGTTTTAGCAAATGAACAAGAATTTCGTGCTCCTGTTTGAGTATTGTCACCATACTGACACAAACCAAGTAACGTTAAAATTTTGTTTTAAACTCCAATTCCATTCAGACGTAATGGGCAACCAATACAAGATCATTTATACAGATCAATTATCCATACTGTAGCTCAAATAAGATGATAGGCATTAAACCTTGACGAAACAGTTGTAGAATGCAGATTTATTAATTTGTTAGCTCTTCCTTATTCTTAAATCCTATTGAGTGGTGTTAACTTGAGTGTCATTTGTACCATCCCCACAGATTGTCTGCTGTTTGTTCAAATATGGCAGCATCCTATAATTTACTTTCCCAATTGCTTCATCTTGATGGCGTTAATTGATTTTATTTAATTTTTCAAAAGTGTGAAAGATCTGTTTTGAACTTTGGTCTTAAGTGTTGCTAGCAATCTGTAATATTCTGCGTAGGGGATAGTTACCCCTATTTCCTGACTAATTACATGTATTTCCCATTCGTTACCATGTACGGCAGAGAAGGGGCTAGATTGAATTGAGCCAAGATTCTCTAAGGCGTCATGAAAACACTAGTCTGAAGAGGATAACATCTTGAAACAAATGAAGAAATGAAGAAAAACAAAACAGAATAAAAGGATACAACGGAAGTCGAGCGAATAGCAAAACATTTTCCGAAACGCCATGTAATTTCCCGAAACATGTTATAATGATTTTGTCTACGTTTGTGGTAAGATCTTGGTATTTTTGTATTATTTTAAATCCTATTCATCCTTTAGATATCTAATTCCTATTCTTTGTCATTACTTTTGGTAGCGAAATCAAGGAATGTGATATCTCGAGATCTCGGTTACATTCATTGCTATACTGTAGCTTTGTGATAGAGAAAATCGAGCTAACCATCAACACGGCCGTTAACTATATACCTTTTTAAATGACTTCAACTGACAGTGCGTGAGTGTAATGCATTGCAATGGCAAGGCACCAATGATCTCTGGTATCATGGTACATGATAATACATTCCCATGAAACTGCCTTCTTAGATGTTCTTTGACGTTCTAAGGAATTAACATTATATCATGTATGATGCATTCACTGTAATCATGTGATTATTTATAGCATAAAAGTCTCTGAACAGACATTGCTTATCACTGTTCACATTGGTTGCTAAGATACTTGATCACGATTGTCGTTGGGAGTTTGATGTTCGCCCCAAAACAATGAAAAATGCATTAGCATATTTTAGATATACAACATCATTAATATCGATGTGTGAATTTCTGTACTGGTGTGCACTTAGACGAACTATGGTGTCGATTGTCTGACAAAACAAAGCATTACACAATGAAAGGTATTACAGAGAATGTATTATCGTCATTCCTGTGGTTTTTGTTTCACTAGTAAGTTATTCACTCAAGCAGAAATGCATTAAAGTAATCAACTCACTGGGGCGGAATAAAAAGTCAAAGCTATTATGTTCATGTTAAACGTATGTTTTGAGTAAAAATCAATTAAGTCGTCGTCAAGGAGACGCAATATATAAACATTCTTTTTTGTTTTGTTTTGCTAATACCTATCATGCCAATTTATAGACAATTTCTAACTAGCATCTCTAACTATATAATCAAACTGATGTAACTTGCCGATTTATACTGGTAGTCGTGAAATGAACTAAAATCATTTTAAGATAGATCAATAATTGTAAACGAAGATCGATATGAGCGTCTTGTTCGTGTTTTAGATAAACGGAGTTAAATGAACTCACTGTAGATATTGTTTATATTTACTTTTCGCAAGAGTTAAATACTTACTCTTGATAGTACAAAAGTCGCATGCATAAATTTATAATCAGAAACAGGTGCGCTTCCCAAAGATTCGATAAATTTGGTTATTTTCGATGTTAAATCAATACTTGCAATTGGAATAAATGTGTACCTGCGTCACGTGATTACTAGAATATCTACAGAGTAATAAATGAAGTATTTGTTTGATGATAAAATCATGGTACATGTATCCTATATCCCTACACAATATTGTCCTTCAGTTCAGTCAGTTCATATCTTCATGATAAAAGACTATATATATATGTATACTGATAATTTAAAATCATTAACTCTGTTATACATTAAGTAAATTGTTTTAACTAGTGAATCATAACCCTTAATTAATATTTCCTTGCTACCACGAGGTCTTCCAAATTCCATAGGGAAAATCTTCAACGGCCATGATATCAGTTTTACTACCAGGATTCTGTCGTGTGATATTGACCTTGAAGGACTAGGGTGAGGATATGTATTTGAGATAGGATCAGAAATTATGTCTCGCGGATATTTGGATATTCAATATCACGGGACTATGATTTATCGTTTGATGCTGGTTATTATACATCTAAGGGTTTGTTACTTAATTTGGCTTACTGACAATGTACAACCAATTTATACCCAAAATGAAAATGTATATCAGGATGAGTAAACTAAAAGTATGCAGAAGATTAAAATTTAGTGACTATGACGTAAATAAGACATCATCTAGAATATTTCGTTGTATTTAAGAGTAGTTTCGTAAAAGCTGTTTATAACCATTTAAATTTTCATGAAAATGCTATCATAAAAGGGTCGGGTGTATCTCTAAGAATTTTTAATCCCATACAGTGCAGTTTGTTTTGAAAGTCTTTTCCTAAATGTAGCATCATTCCCAACAGGTTAATTTACCTTTAAAACTTCACCTGTTTGCACTTAGCAACCTGTATTACTTTTTAACTATAGATATCTAAGAATATGTTTAAACAATAGTCACATTTTAATTAATTTTATTCTCACAACCTTATTATGTATGTAAAAACCTACATGTCTTGTGAAATATTTTAATGTTTTGACTTGTATATATATTATTTTGAATGTAATATTTATGAAAATTTTGTAAAGTTTAAACAACAAAAATTTAATTTTCACATTTTAGAGTATTGACTGTTTTCACATATACTTTGTACCTTGTGTTTGTGTAGACATGTTGTACTAATTGGCCAAAACTTTAAATGGAACTGAAATGACTATTAATCATTTCTCATTGATAAATTAGTAGATTTGATGCCAATTACCAAGCAATAATGACCTAACCTATAAGCTCAGCATCCCATTATTGCAAGAACTTTTTGTGGGGTTGCAGGCGTAAGTATTACTTTGTTGCCACGATGGGTTTCAGTTCACCATCAATAGGGAGGAGTGACATAGCAGCTAAATGAGATGGGTATCCAAGCACGTGTTGATTAGTATAAACAATGCTATGTCACATCTTTCATCCTTCATATTTTTCTGTCCTTGCATTTGAATTTTAAAACAAACCCATAGTCTTTCTTCATAATCATGACTAATGCTCAGATTAATCCTCAATTTGTTGAAAACAGACAGGGTGGTCAGAACTTGAGTACATGGAGGTAACACCTATTGGGCTAGGTTGGCCCGTGGTGAAAGGTATATCAAATATTTTTGAAAATGTATATAGGATTATATGATATGTAATATATTTATTTTCTCTAGTTTTCTTTCAGGTTCATTTGTTTTTTATTTCAAATACTCTAGTTTTATATAAGATACGTTTCTCATTATGGTTTAGTTTTGTTTCTGGTACTTTATTATATAACACTAAAATGATTATTTTATGCTATGTATGGTAATTAAGTTAAATATTGTATATATCAATGATAGATTACTTAGTTCAATGATAGCTTTTTACAGGTACTTTTTCCTTCATATCATAATAATTTTAGGAATAACTTCGGGTGTTGTGCTTCATCATCCGACATAGCAATTTAATTTATTTATACATGTTTTTGTACTGAATGATTTCAAACTTAATTATTCAGTATTTTTCATCAATTAAAATCTGTGTATATTAAGCTTAATGTCTCAATCATACCAAAAATAGTTTGTGAAAAACACAGGTAAATCTCAGGTAATAATCCAGGTAAGAAAATGGCAGCTTATATGAAACAAGATATAACTGCCTTGCTTTTGCTTCCTAAAACAACCCCATCCTACTGCTAAAAAAGATGTTGGCTCTCAGAGAAAGTCCCCATGAATGAGACTGCATTACAAAGACGTACAATTTATATCATTTCACCACAATTAGAACGAAATAATAATTGTTTCCCTGGTGCATATTTCTATTTGTAATATATTTTTTAGTTATTCACTATTGTCACGATTCGTTACCTTCTTTTATAAAAAAAAGACTTAATTATTTATTTTTGTGTGTGTAGTAGTACATTTACAATTGCATATTATATGTATATTCAACACCTTTGGTCCCATGATAGAACAGAACGGTGCCAGAAACACTCGACTACATTTACAACTGCCTCCTTACTGTCTCCGTCAACCATTCTGCTACCAAAGTAATCGGTTTTTCTATTCCTGGTAGAAACAGACAACACTGTCAAATATTGCATTTTATCATATTCCAGGAAAAGACAATCGAACGCAATATACACATGGTGAACATGTAAGATATTAAGAAAAGTACGGAATGCATTGGGGAAAACGACTCGAGTGTAATCTGGTCGGAGAAATTGCGTGTTTTTTATCAATGCTGTGTGGCATTTATAGATCAAAGCAATCATTAAGGCACATGCCCACACATCGTCATATTATCAAAGAATTGGATATTATGTCTGAAGCTGTAGAAGTACGATTTATCCAAATGGGACACAAGAAAATAAATACAATAGTAACAAAGAAACTTAATTTAAACTTTAATGTCCTGAATCTAGGACGAAAATATGATCAAAAGACAAATAGGTATCAAAGTACATGGGCAACAACACGATATGTATCTGAAGGATTCACGTGTCCTTCTGCATCGACGATATCTGCCATGTAAATCTTGGTCAAACTAAATAAGTACATGATAACGGCCAATAAGAACACCATAATCAGCAGCAAACCACCTGAAACAATGATCGTAATCTAGGTTAAACCAAAGTAATTCTACGTTCTCTAAATAAAAACTAGAAAAATGAAGAAGGAGTCACAAGACATATTAGTGAATATCGAACGTTGCGAATTTCCATGATACTTTCATTGTTTGTTGTTTGGCCTACAGTCACAAAACTCTGCAGAAACGTAACAGGATCTGCATGTAAAAGGTTAAGATTAGCACGCAACAAAGTCCGTCTGGTGTGCTTCTGATCATCTGTCAGAAGTTTTGGTACACTACGGGTTAGGAGCTTTCTCATTGCAAGATCTTCCATAATAAAGGAATATATTCTTTGCTGTGAAATCCAAACTGAACTAGCAAAATAGATCTCTGAAACTCACCTGTCAGCCATCATTATATCATTGACTTTTATTGACCATTTTCTGGGGTTGCAACAGTGACAGACATCCCAAGACGGGCGTCATCCCCTAGGCTCTAACTACCACGCTAAAATTCCGCCATTCAACTTTTAACTATAGCATATGAAGGGGCATAATTTCATGGTGTTGCTACCATATCAGTATAGGTATCATTAGGTGCTTGCGAAACTTTTTCAGGCAAATATTGAATCACTGCTCTTTCAGCGATTTTGTCAATTTTGCAAAAGTCACTTGCTTTGTTTATTTTAGAATTCTTCGACATAATCTGACAAAATGACACATATATTCGGGTACACAGCCTTAAATATACAGGGAATAGTAAAGATGACAAATGTACATCCCTGCTTAATTTCTTCAATACACGGATCACAACTTATCAATTAGTTCTCGTATATTAATGTATTACCATCAAATTTGCACTTTTTCTCAAATAAGTGATTAAATAATAATGATAAAAATACTAAAACAAGCAAAACTACAAATAGTTATTTGTTGTGACTCGGAAACCTAGAAATCAACTTAATTAGCATTTGTATAACTCACTTTGCGGATAATCGTGGATTATAAAAGATGATAGATATATTGGATAACTTTTCGTGTCATATTGTTTCTGTAATTTGGCTGATGACATAAATCTGTAAAGATAAAGAAACGCTAACACACGGACTTAAAAAAAACTATGTATTTTTTATTTATAGCTAATTCATATTATCTATCAAAGATTTATATAAAGAGAAAATCTGCAATAATCATGTTACACGAAATACCAAAGTTAACGGTCATGAAATTGACAATTATCACACGTGTAAAACTGAAACATACAAATGTTTATTCTGAGTGAAAAGAATATCAGAGGAGACACTATATATGGTTACTTGAAATATGTCGGTGCCGCTGCCAACATGGTGGTACATGTAAAGATGGAATATGATTTGCCTCTGGTGTCGAAATCAATAGAAGATGCTAATAAAATGCCTTTGATTACTTAAGCGTTTAACATCAATTCTGTGATTAATAATTAAAGACGTAGCCGCCAAAGGGTCATTACAGTCATGCATTGATTTTGTACGACATCTATAAGGCATGTAGAATACAAAATCAGAAGTCTTATCTGACATAATCAGAAGCCATTGATCATCACATTATGTCCCTCCTACAACATTCGGAACAGAGATGTTTCATATATTTCAAGATAACCACAAATGTTACTAAAATTGATTGTGCTTGGTAACAAAATGGTGGATAAGAAAACATTTGAACACGCGCCAGTACAATTTACGTTGTACATGATATAGAGACAGTGTCTGATATAGGGCGACTGTAAACATATCTTCAGATTGTGCAGCATATAGGGACAGTGTCTGATATAGGGCCACTGTAAACATATCTTCAGATTGTGCAGCATATAGGGACAGTGTCTGATATAAGGCGACTGTAAACATATCTTCAGATTGTACAGGACAAAGGGACAGTGTCTGATATAGGGCGACTGTAAACAAATCTCCAGATTGTACAGCATATAGGGACAGTGTCTGATATAGGGCGACTGTAAACATATCTCCAGATTGTACAGGACAAAGGGACAGTGTCTGATATAGGGCCACTGTAAACATATCTTCAGATTGTACAGGACAAAGGGACAGTGTCTGATATAGGGCCACTGTAAACATATCTTCAGATTGTACAGGATATAGGGACAGTGTCTGATATAGGGCCACTGTAAACATATCTTCAGATTGTACAGGACAAAGGGACAGTGTCTGATATAGGGCCACTGTAAACATATCTTCAGATTGTACAGCATATAGGGACAGTGTCTGATATAGGGCGACTGTAAACATATCTTCAGATTGTGCAGCATATAGGGACAGTGTCTGATATAGGGCGACTGTAAACATATCTTCAGATTGTACAGGACAAAGGGACAGTGTCTGATATAGGGCCACTGTAAACATATCTCCAGATTGTACAGCATATAGGGACAGTGTCTGATATAGGGCCACTGTAAACATATCTTCAGATTGTACAGCATATAGGGACAGTGTCTGATATAGGGCGACTGTAAACATATCTCCAGATTGTACAGCATATAGGGACAGTGTCTGATATAGGGCGACTGTATACATATCTCCAGATTGTACAGGACAAAGGGACAGTGTCTGATATAGGGCCACTGTAAACATATCTCCAGATTGTACAGCATATAGGGACAGTGTCTGATATAGGGCCACTGTAAACATATCTTCAGATTGTGCAGCATATAGGGACAGTGTCTGATATAGGGCGACTGTAAACATATCTTCAGATTGTACAGGACAAAGGGACAGTGTCTGATATAGGGCGACTGTAAACATATCTTCAGATTGTACAGGACAAAGGGACAGTGTCTGATATAGGGCTACTGTAAACATATCTTCAGATTGTACAGGACAAAGGGACAGTGTCTGATATAGGGCGACTGTAAACATATCTTCAGATTGTACAGCTTATAGGGACAGTGTCTGATATAGGGCCACTGTAAACATATCTTCAGATTGTACAGGACAAAGGGACAGTGTCTGATATAGGGCGACTGTAAACAAATCTCCAGATTGTACAGCATATAGGGACAGAGTCTGATATAGGGCCACTGTAAACATATCTTCAGATTGTACAGGACAAAGGGACAGTGTCTGATATAGGGCGACTGTAAACATATCTTCAGATTGTACAGCATATAGGGACAGTGTCTGATATAGGGCCACTGTAAACATATCTTCAGATTGTACAGGACAAAGGGACAGTGTCTGATATAGGGCCACTGTAAACATATCTCCAGATTGTACAGGACAAAGGGACAGTGTCTGATATAGGGCCACTGTAAACATATCTTCAGATTGTACAGCATATAGGGACAGTGTCTGATATAGGGCCACTGTAAACAAATCTCCAGATTGTACAGCATATAGGGACAGTGTCTGATATAGGGCGACTGTAAACATATCTTCAGATTGTACAGCATATAGGGACAGTGTCTGATATAGGACCACTGTAAACATATCTTCAGATTGTACAGGACAAAGGGACAGTGTCTGATATAGGGCCACTGTAAACATATCTTCAGATTGTGCAGCATATAGGGACAGTGTCTGATATAGGGCCACTGTAAACATATCTTCAGATTGTGCAGCATATAGGGACAGTGTCTGATATAGGGCCACTGTAAACATATCTTCAGATTGTGCAGCATATAGGGACAGTGTCTGATATAGGGCCACTGTAAACATATCTTCAGATTGTACAGCATATAGGGACAGTGTCTGATATAGGGCGACTGTATACATATCTCCAGATTGTACAGCATATAGGGACAGTGTCTGATATAGGGCGACTGTATACATATCTCCAGATTGTACAGCATATAGGGACAGTGTCTGATATAGGGCGACTGTATACATATCTCCAGATTGTACAGCATATAGGGACAGTGTCTGATATAGGGCGACTGTATACATATCTCCAGATTGTACAGCATATAGGGACAGTGTCTGATATAGGGCCACTGTAAACATATCTTCAGATTGTGCAGCATATAGGGACAGTGTCTGATATAGGGCCACTGTAAACATATCTTCAGATTGTGCAGCATATAGGGACAGTGTCTGATATAGGGCCACTGTAAACATATCTTCAGATTGTGCAGCATATAGGGGCAGTGTCTGATATAGGGCCACTGTAAACATATCTCCAGATTGTACAGCATATAGGGACAGTGTCTGATATAGGGCGACTGTATACATATCTTCAGATTGTGTAGGATATAGGGACAGTGTCTGATATAGGGCCACTGTAAACATATCTTCAGATTGTGTAGGATATAGGGACAGTGTCTGATATAGGGCCACTGTAAACATATCTTCAGATTGTACAGCATATAGGGACAGTGTCTGATATAGGGCGACTGTATACATATCTTCAGATTGTGTAGGATATAGGGACAGTGTCTGATATAGGGCCACTGTAAACATATCTTCAGATTGTGTAGGATATAGGGACAGTGTCTGATATAGGGCCACTGTAAACATATCTCCAGATTGTACAGCATATAGGGACAGTGTCTGATATAGGGCGACTGTATACATATCTTCAGATTGTGTAGGATATAGGGACAGTGTCTGATATAGGGCCACTGTAAACATATCTTCAGATTGTGTAGGACAAAGGGACAGTGTCTGATATAGGGCCACTGTAAACATATCTCCAGATTGTACAGCATATAGGGACAGTGTCTGATATAGGGCCACTGTAAACATATCTTCAGATTGTGTAGGATATAGGGACAGTGTCTGATATAGGGCCACTGTAAACATATCTTCAGATTGTGTAGGATATAGTGACAGTGTAAACAATTTTTACATTATATAGGATATAGGGCTAATGCAAATAAATCTTAATATTGTACTGGATATATCCTGTATGTTTGATAAGATATAGGAACATTGCAAACAACTTGTATATTTTGTGGGATAAAGGGATAGTGTTAATGATTTTATGTTGTAGAATAACGGGGCAGTTCGAACACTTTTATGATGTTTAGGATGTAGGGACAGTGTTGACATTTTATGATGTTTAGGATGTAGGGACAGTGTTGACATTTTATGATGTTTAGGATGTAGGGACAGTGTTGACATTTTATGATGTTTAGGATGTAGGGACAGTGTTGACATTTTATGATGTTTAGGATGTAGGGACAGTGTTGACATTTTATGCTGGGTAGGTGAAGTTACTCACTCAGACAGTGTAAAGTTATACGGGATAGTATTTGTATGCAAGCGTGTGGGTTTATTTTGTTGGGTTATGTTGACTGTTCGTAAGAATAATGAAGAATTCAAAAGCACTTTGTCAGACAAACCTGTTTCTGCAGACAGTAGATGAATATAAAGTATAGAAAAATTGATTTAAAACGTAATGAAATAATGTAGTATTGATAAGAACACTGAAAGCCTCTGAAAAGTCGTGATGTTGATATAAAGTCCAAGTGACATATTGACGAGCAAAGAATCAGGGGATCAATATTGGGTTGTTGCGACGTATGCAATTCTGGTCTGATAGAATAGTTTGATACAATTATGACAATAAAAGCCATTTTATACTAGTGCATCTATAACAAAGACATGATTGCATTGTTCCTTAATCAAACAAGAGCTCCAATTAAAGAGGTTTTGTAATGCAGTTTCTAAATTGCAGCTAAAATCCACTGTGGTATCGAAGTAAATCCCTGTAAATCGAAGACAATTTTTAAAAAGACACACAAAAGAAATAACACCTTTCAATACCGATATCAAAACTTTCAATATTCAACCGTCTTATGGAATCTGTTTCCATAGCGTCCAGATTCAGATAATTAACAGAAGATGTGAATTACTAATTGTGTTAATCAGTGAAAACTATTCTAGTAGATAAATCGGTGTCATTACAACAATAACAATAACACGTACATCGGAAGAAAGTCAGAATTCAATACTTAGAAATGTAAACACCCTATACACATATACAGGTTTATCATTTTCGCAATTCATAATTGATGACTGGTCACAATAATGGGGTCGATCAATACAAAGACATATTTAGAAAAAAACAAATAAAAAAAACGGGACAAAAATGTGCCCGCAATAACAGTGTAGTCGTAATTTAGAGGTGGTCGTTAGGGGAGGTTTTACTGCGTGAAGAGATGATTATAGTAAAACGATCGTATCATCAACATATTTGTTAGTGATGTAGTACGATTTTTAGTGGTATAACTAAATTCTCTTGTATGACGTGTATATCATGTCAGCCCAGCAACATTAACACAGAGATTGCTAAATGACACGATCCAAATCTTGATTTGGTGGAAGACCACATTTCTAAATTAGGCGTTACTTTGTTACTTAAAAGAATGCGACACCATGAACTTAGCGAAATGTATTCAAATATTCAATATGGTTTTCTCGATTTCCATGAAAGATGTCGAGAGATGGCAATAACTTATAGATCTCTCGACATCTTTCATGGAAATCTTTTTTTCGTTCATATCTTCTCATCGATTTAGAGTCAAAATTCATCTTTTATTTACATGCCGCTAATATCTTTTAGTTTTCCTAAGTGTTTTCTTCACAACCCGTGGATTTAGAAAATAGATAGAAACTGGCCATGAAGGTACCGTTGTTTATGTATCACTATTAGTACAGTGATATAAATATAATTTATTGATTTACTCGTCTATATTTCAATCAATGGTTTGTTTTACAGACAAGGAATAAATGCTGTAGCAATAGTTTCTGGGATTGAATTATATCTCACTATGGTAATGTAGTACATATCCAATACAAACAGCGGCTTCCATTGACATCATGTTGTTGTCACTGATGTGAAGGAGGTCAATAACACTGTATCATCATGACTAATATTAATTACATTATCTATTAACTTACACACCATGCCAACAGAAACGTATTTAAGTCCACACCATACATAAGAGTATTAACGGGACATTAAATAGCGTACCACTGCATGATATATTGGACGGGATCTAGGTAAACATACCTGTACCTGTTATTATTACTGTCATTGTATTCTGATGATGGGCCTGCATCAGTGGTTCAACAGTGGTCTTGTACTGAGAAATCTAATACAATACAGGGCTTTTATTAGCTTATAACAAACTTTGGAACATTAAAATTGTGTTAATTATTTGAAATTATATTATTCTTGACCAGCTATTGTTATGTTATACAATACGTCTTTAAATATGTTCTTCATATATTGAATTCTATATCACAACGAAACAATTCAGGATCTCACAAGGATCAATTAAGTAATACGATCTAAAAATAGCACGCATTCTCCCAGGGAATTTATGGTACAAGATAGTGATGGGAGCAGTATCTCGGCAGCGTATAAGAGACTAAAACGTCCTTGTCATGATCTCAAATGTCCATTTAGGAACCTTTATCCTGGAAAAGGTGTACCACCTTATGTATATTCGATGAGTTAATATTGCATGTGCAGTGTTAAACGTAAATATAGGTTGATCAGAGTAGTGCCGTTATCATGTGAAGTGTTATATTTAGAAGATAATGTCAGCATCATGTGGTGTTTTATACAGAGACATGTTGGCAAGACTAATCTTATCGCCATGTGAGGAATCATGTATAGAAACAGATTAGGCAGACTAATGGCATGTGACATGTTATATAGAGAGACAGATTTGCAAGACTTATGTCGTCATCATCATGTGACGTGATATATATAGAGACAGATTTGCCACACTAATGTCGTCGTCTTTATGTGACGTGATATATATAGAGATATGTTGAAAAGACTTTTGTAGTCGTCATCATGTGAAATGTTATATATAGAGACAGATTTGCCAGATTAATGTTGTATCGTCATCAAAATGTTTAACTGTCTCCTTATAAGAGCAGAAGTTTGATATTATGTTTGAATAAGGTAAAACATTAAAGGATTCTTTTTTGTTCAATTCTTTTGATTTCCTTCAATTGTATCAAAAATAGAAATTTCATTGAATCTTGGTATTAGCACCATCTGGTTTCATTTAAACCAGTTTTGGGTTTTCTCGCCTCTCTAGATTCTAACAAGTTTGGGTATAAGCATCACTGACGAGTCTTAGATAAACGAAATAGCTGTATAATGCCGTTTTATTCACTATAGGATATGCTATATCCAATGCTAATTTGTACTGAAATGAGCTTTTTATCAGTGTCAGTAGATGCTGCAGTTTTATATACATGGTCATTAGGAACAACGTGATCGTTGTCAACACTGTGTGACCGTCAGTTGAGTGACGTTGTCAACAGTGTTACTATCTGTTAAGTGACGTTGTCAACACTGTGTGACCGTCTGTTGAGTGATGTTGTCTACACTATGTGACCGTCTGTTAAGTGACGTTGTCAACACTGTGTGACCGTCTGTTGAGTGACGTTGTCAACACTGTGTGACCGTCTGTTGAGTGACATTGTCAACATAGTGTGACCGTCTGTTGAGGGACGTTGTCAACATAGTGTGATCGTCTGTTGAGGGACGTTGTCAACAGTGTTACCGTCTGTTGAATGACGTTTTCAACACGGTGTGACCGTCCGTTAAGGGACGTTGTCAACACTGTGGGACCGTTTTTTGAGTGACATTGTCAACACTGTTACTATCTGTTGAGGGACGTTGTCGACACTGTGTGACCGTCTTTTGAGGGACGTTGTCAGCACAGCGTGACCGTCTGTTGAGGGACGTTGTTAACACAGGTGACCGTCTGTTGAGGGACGTTGTTAACACAGGTGACCGTCTGTTAAGGGACGTTGTCAACACAGTGTGACCGTCTGTTGAGGGCGTTGTTCTCACAATTTGACCTTTTGAGTGACTTGGCCTATATATTATATAATATTGTGTTCAGGAACGCTTTAAACATGCTTCGCTCATCAGTTATGACACCTGACGTTGTCAACATAATGTGGCTTTTGATCTAGAGCCGCTTACCACAAGGTGTAAATCTTTAGTCATTGACCGTCTTTTCTCTTGACGTTTCATGTTTATTCGCCTTCTTACAAATGTTTAATCCATATCGAGTACTTTTTCATTCCATTTGTATTACGATTACTAAACATGAAAGTTGGAAATCGTATCAATGTATATTTGAAACATAAAAACATTTACAATTGACTGACGGGTACCAAATAAACATTATCATGAATTTAACTCTGAGGTAAAAACAAAGTGGCATTTATGTCAAAAGAAATAGTGATCCATGTAAGGAGACGATTGCAAGCACCTCTCAGCAACACTTGGTATTGTCGTGAAGTAACTAAGAAGGCAAAGACAATTTGTGATCAACACATGGCGTTGTCGTGAAGCAACTATAAAGGCAAAGACAAATTGTGATCAACACATGGCGTTGTCGTGAAGCAACTATGAATGCAAAGACAAATTGTGATCAACACATGGTATTCTGTCATGCTAAAACAACAGCATTTATACATCATAGACTGGTTTGTTCTGACAGGTGTCTTTATCAAGTGTGAAACACGCTGTAATACATACTGTCATATCTCTAATATTTTACAGTTATCTTGTTTCGATTTTTACATGTATATTCAATTGACAAAGATATACACTTACAATATACGCTTTGATATTAAACAGCACGACTACAGTATCGTTATGATAACAACATAGGTTTAGTTTATACTCTTATTATCAATGATATATAAAGGCCTTTTCTCCGATGGAAGACTTCTCTGAAAACATCAATGTCCCTGCCTTAGATAACGCTACCAAAAAACTGTTCCAATTAACAATTATGTTTTGACTATTGTATAAAAACACAAGCGATAAGCACCTTTAAATATACATATTTAGAGTTAGATAGAGTAGAGCCAAACAATTGTTTAAACTGCATCATAAAGCTATTTCGTTCTTTTAAGAGTCATTATTGATACTTAGGGACTTAAACTTTAAAGCTGAAAAGGCGACAGAGAAAAATCCAAAGTGATCAAAAGAGAAGTGAAAATCTACATAAGGGAAGTACGTTAGTCCTATGATTCCATAGATTTAATCATTTTCATTCATAAATTTATTTATAATGCAATTCAATGTCACAATATATCAAGAAAAAAGGATTTTTATGAAAACAATAACGAAATGACCTTTCCATGAAGGCATGGTTCACAAAAAAAGTCCTCATGTTGAAATAACAGCAACAAGAAACTGTCATATATCGAAGAATTAATGCGTGTCGTTAGAATTTCTTCATCGCCATTATTATTCCCATTTGTTTATCATCAATAAAACTTTTAGAACGCATTTGTTACAAAATCCATTTTTAAAAATCAGAATTCTGTCTTTTGTTATATTACCTATATTTTTTCAAGTTAATCCGAAACATTGTTTGGTCCATAAGGTCTCTCCATCACGGATATTTTACATTATTTATCCGGATTTTTAGTTTCCTTGTTGTAAACGATACTGATTGGAATTAGCAGTTTTATGGGTCGCCTAACCCATTAGGTATAAATAAACAATATTATATTTGCTTAATCATGAAATTATCCCTAATGACAAGCGTCTTGTTCAATAATACTGGGTTACAGTATCATTAGAACGGTCGAGTGTATTCTTGTCCATTGATGATGGGTATCCAGAGATACAGGTGTGATAGTGTAATCAGTTACAGAGTAATGAAGAATTCGCTCTCCTGGAAAATACACAGCGTCGTTAACGGACAAATAAACATCATACGACAAATAAACTCCACCACTAATTAATGTCAGTTCCACTCAGGATCAGGCCATATCATGATATTTTACATTCATTTCTAATTGGTTCAGTTGTTTCACATCAATAGGTTACCTTACTTAGTAGTGAATTCGTCTATGTATAGTAAGACAAGGAAGACAATATCTTTGTATCATTAATACCTTGTCTAATGACCGTTTGAGATTTGTCGAAGCCCGGCCAACATTTAGAATATATAATATTCACAATAAGGGGAGGAAAAACTGCATGATATTATCCGAGAAAACAAATTTAAATAATTCAAAAAATTATATATCGACCTCCTAAGGCAATTCAAAATATACTTTTGTACAAACACGTGTCTACGTATTACTGATGGGTGTATTAAAGCATACGTTGCTAGTTTCCTGAATATTTGTTATATAGTTAATTGGTTACTCTGTAACTAAGGTTACATCAATGAATTTTAATGCCATTTTCGAATGTAATCTTGACTCTAAATACCGATAGTAACCGTTAAAACAACTGAATGCAATGTTTCTATAAAACCTCACATTACAGATATATGTCATTATAGGATATAATCATTTTACTTTGGCAATTTGTCTCGGGTAGTAGAATTTTCTAGAGTAATGATGTTGTACGGGTGATGTTGATATTTATTACCTGTTTAGTTTATATAGACATTAATCAAAACTTTAATATTTACTTTTTGAACACCAATAGTCCAGTTGCAGCCATGTCCTCTCCCAGGATCATCCAACTCTGTTTCACCAGACGCACCTGTTCTGACGTCAAGAAAGTATCCAGTTGTTGAGATGAACGTTGCATCCTGACTGTTCCTGATTGGCTGCACCCCATTTTCTTAAGATGTCCAAAGTAGTGAACAACAACTCCTATGTAGGTGAAAATGAAAGTAGCGCGATCTATATCACTTCATTTGTATACCTCAGAATCAGGTAATGCCACAGAAATCAGTCGAAACGTTTAGAACCGTTGACTAAATTATAATCATAAGTAACACAACTACACAGCACACCAGAGTAGGTAATAAAAACACGTCCTAGTGCTGAAGTCACCAACTTCTATACTCGAAGTAATGATACAATCGATTTACATTTCAATTTGCTCGTCTCAATAATCTGTGTATTTGTCATTATCCATTTATATTCATTGAAGAAACTTCTCAGATACTGTAAAAAGCCTATTGCTGTCACTTCGTAAGATGTAGAATTATCTTTCGAATCTTGAGTCTTACTGAGTATAAAAAAAATTGTAAGCCGATACTACGTTTAAGGATCGTGTCGTCCCACGCTTCAGCTTGTATAACTGGTTACCACAGTGTTAGGTCTCACTGACAGTATAAGTGTTAAATACGCCAAGCCTGCAATCGACACTTCTGACAGATCCTTCCTCCGTTAAACCTGTGAAACAGTTGGTTGTTGACGCAAATGTCTTTCGAGATATATGTCCTCTGAATTTAGCCAATCAGAACGAAAACTGAAGTCGCATTTATTTGTCCAGTGATCCGTGACTTCCAAAACATCTTTATCCTATCTATTAATCGGTCAGCAGCTGTGGCAGTACATACAGAGGTACTGTAACTATATTTGTCTGATACACTAGACGTCCTCCACTGTATGGACAAAAGGTCGCAGGCGTTGAAGGCAACAATTTATCGTTAACATGTCTGAAAAGGAGTGTCATTAAAAAAAAGACTAGTTGGGAAATGTTGACTGTACTTTAAAATGGTAGCACTTTGTCGTAACTACATTTTGATCCACATGCCTTTTATACTGGCACTAAATATGGTAAATTGAAGTGTACAAACGAGTTATCTTCACATACAGGTTTAATGTGTATTTGGAATTGCTACAATCAACAACTTAGATGACTTCAAATGTAAATAAGCTTTTAATATTGACAAACATAGACAGATCACGCCATGGTTTGATATTGGATTTCTTAGATGAGAAATTCAACCTAAGCATCATTGTTCGCATGACCGACGGTTGACATTGACAATGTTAATTACAAAATGTCCTTCATTCCATATCATACACAACGTTTGAGAACAATGTACCCTAATACAAAACATCTTAAAATCTGTGACATCTAAATAGATTTCGATTGGATAGTATTATCTGTACACTATGGAAACAGTTGTAAATGAATAGAAATCGAGATTTTCGTTGGAGACGTTGGTTATAAACATATTGTCCTGGGTTTCAAAGGAGTAACAACACCATGGCACAGGAAAACTTTATCTTCAACATCTTTTATAAAGAAAGTGTCCTGGGCTAACAGGAGCGGCAACACCATGGAACAGAAAAGCTTTATCTAAAACAACATTTATAAACACAGTGTCCTGGATCTAATAAGAGCGACACCACCATGGAACAGGAAAACCTTACCTAAGACACCATTTATGAACACAATCTCCTAGGTCTCACAGGTGCGACAACATTATTGAACACGACAACGTTACCTTAAACACCATTTATAAATATAGTGTCCTGGGTCTCACATGAGCGACAGTGCCACAGAACAAGAAAACGTTACCTTAAACGCCATATTTAAACACAATGTCTTGAATCTGACACGAGCGACATAACCATGACACAGGAAAGGTAGTTTAGCGCCTTGTCTTATTCTCTTATACTGGTTAATATTATATCTAATGTCTTAGACATTGTAAAGCTTGGTTGATGTGGAATTATACAAAATGAAAAGAAAACACTAGACTGTTTTAGTAAGCTTTGCATGTGTTACTTCCAGTCCTGTGTTGATGTAGTATGTGTCAATGTGTCGTTGTATATATTTGTCAGCAACAGTATTTCCATGTGTCATTTAATTATATATATATTGATGTATTGTATGACTATGTGTTTTAGTAAACGGATGGAAAATTTGATGATGTAATATTTGTTAATATTTTGAGGTAAACAGTTGGTATATCATTTTGTGTATATATAGTATATGTAAATATATTTTGTTAAAAAGGTGGTATTATTGTGTTGATATAGTATATGTCAATATGTTTTGTTAAAAAGGAGGTATTATTGTGTTGATGTAGTATTTGTCAATGTGTTTTGTTAAACAGGTGGTATCATTGTGTTGATGTAGTATATGTCAATGTGTTTAGTTAAACAGGTGGTAGTATTTTGTTGATGTAGTATATGTCAATGTGTTTTGTTAAAAATGTTGTATGATTGTGTTGATGTAGTATATGTCAATGTGTTTTGTTAAAAAGGAGGTATTATTGTGTTGATGTAGTATTTGTCAATGTGTTTTGTTAAAAATGTGGTATCATTGTGTTGATATAGTATATGTCAATGTGTTTTGTTAAACAGGTGGTAGTATTTTGTTGATGTAGTATATGTCAATCTGTTTTGTTAAACAGGTGGTAGTATTTTGTTGATGTAGTATTTGTCAATGTGTTTTGTTAAAAAGGTGGTATCATTGTGTTGATGTGGTATATGTCACTGTGTTTTGTTAAAAATGTGGTATCAATGTGTTGATGTTGTATATGTCAATGTGTTTTGTTAAAAATGTGGTATCATTGTGTTGATGTAGTATTTGTCATTGTATTTTGTTAAAAAGGAGGTAATATTGTTTTGTAGAATTATTGTTAATGTGGTGTAATATATTACATACGTCTCCATGTGTCTTTGTAATAAGGAGTTCTGTGTTCCAACAACACATTTGTAGCGACATTTCAATAAGTAAATGAGTTAATCGTCGGATTTCAATAGATAATCTAACGATTTCTAATACGAGTTCGCATCGCCAGCAGATACATTCTGTGTTAGACTGTAGTTTCACCCAAACAATACGATGCGAAAAGACATAGCCATCAGGAAGTTTCTTGGTGGTGATTCATGGCGAGTTAACATCCATGTAGGAATTCCACTGGGATATTCCTGATACAACCAGTCATTCATCTTCATATCACAGAACGCTGCGTGCATTGTTTATGTTGTATTGACAGAGATCCTCACTTTTTAAACAGTACGCTTCGTCAAACTCCGAACAGGCAATGGTACAATGGCAGACTAAAGTATAAGGATCATTCAAGCGTATCATTACCGTAAATACCTTAATGTGATGTGAATTAGTCTAGTTTACGTATGACCTATACAGCAATTCGTCTTGTTGTCAAGATGTTTCAAATATTTTAAGTTGTCTGAATCAAATTTTCAGACCTAAGGTATGTATAAAGATTTATTCAATGAATTATGGTACAACATTAATCTATTCCAATTTTATTGTGGAGGTTGAGATTTTAGAATTTCATTATCATGAAATATTGCATTTCCATTGAACTAAATGTGGCTCCTTTTTATGGTTTCTGCCATTAGAATAGCAGAATTTAGAATTAACAATGTTCTGTTTCTGATATATTGTCATACTGAAGCATTGCATATAATTTCATCAAACACGTATATTTGGTAAAACTATCTATAATCTACGCTCACATCTGAACCCTTTTTTTATTTCTTTTGATCTTTTTTACGTTGACAGAATGTAAGAAGGGGTCTTGCGTTCGCTGCTTACGTCACAACAAGAAATGGCGTTGGCTGTACCATAATATTACTATTTTGGGTTTAACTAATCAATCATTGACAAGGTTCTGCACTATAAATCCTGTTAAGAGTACACCTAAACAATTAAACGTATCATTTACAGGAGTTTGTTATAACGCTATGACTTATTCATGTAGGTATATAGTAATATATAGTATATATATAAGGGACAGGTTGCCTCGAAAATTTTACAATTCGCTTGTCCGTACTGTTGATATTAGTGTTAACAATTGTAGCTAAAATCCTACACGAAATACGAAAAAAGTAGCACTCATTTAAATATTTGCAACTGGAGACAAAACGCCAAATAACAAGAACTTTTACTGTAAGATAAAAGAAAGTCCCCCTCCCTTTTTTTCAAACCTATGCAAAGACAACGGTAGAAAAATCAGTAAAACTTGCGCTTTGATCAACATCTTATGCAATAAATTCTTCATGGATGATTTTTCATTTGATGTATTTTTTATACAAGGAAACGTGTGTTCGTTAATTCGAGCACAACTTCAGTTATCTCAATGGTTGCATCTAGCGTTATTTGTATAAACAATTCTGTATGTGTAGAATTGATTCATTACAAATTGAATTTGTTGGGTATTTTATTTCTACTGTTATCGTTCCCAAAAGGCCGGTAAACACGTGCATAACTAGTACCTGCAACATTGATGTCATTGTATTTTATAAAAATTTGATGAATTAAACATCAGTATAGCTAATAACGGTATCATTTATATCTCGTTCGGTACGAAAATATATTTTTCTTTGAAATCTGCATGTGGTATTTTTGTTATTGTTATAGTCAAAACGATAGACGACTGTATAAATATTGATACTTTATTGGCATGGAAGCACTGAAGGAAACACCTTGTAACCATTGTAGTTCGGTCCAATGAGCAGGCCATTTTTTAAATTGGCGATATGAGAGACAAAACTGGTCCATCATGTTCTTTAACGATTTGAGAATGAGCTTAGAACTACCGTTAACAAGAGTAAACACTTAGGCAAATATACCAACCTTAAAAGTGACAGCTTAACAGTTGTTTACAATATTGAAGCCAATTCATTTTATTGCTGTGTGTATCATATATCATATCTATTTTTCTGGTTTTGTTTTGTTTTACATTTGTTATTAAATGTAAAAGGTTCTTCAATTTAATACTTTTTTAACAGTAAATGCCAGTAGAATATGCTTCCATACTTATGTGTAGGTCTTGAATGTGATTTCTATGAGTCTCATTCATCTAGGTCGAGAAGTCATTCTCTCGTGTTAAGTTTGCAATCTTATTCACATTTTGTTATTTTATCACAGTATTTCATAAACCTGGCATTAAAACTGATAGCAACAATGAAAACGCAGACAAAAATCTGCCATACGAAATATATCAGTACAAAGGTGTCGATTTTTTACATACACATTACCATAGGTAAATGCATTTATTCAGCATGATGATTGCACCTATGTCGGAATCGTTGCTACAGTTTCTTAATTCAAACTCAAAGTTAGATGGATAGGGTTCTTCACTGTCCACATAGTAATTCTGAATCAATCTAAGTTATGAATGTCACGTTCCAAAAAAATCATGGTTATATAAAAGGGATCAAAGTTTGTTGCAGTCTATTCTGGGAGGCTTAAAGAACAAAAAAATTAAAACATCTAGATGCAAATCGATTACCTTAAAAACCATAATAGAAAACATACTTTTACTTGAATCTATATTGATATCATTTATTAGACAAGTAAGCAATAAATTCTTTGCAGTGGCATCTGGTTTTTATTTCAACTTCGATAAAGTGAGAGTCACAAGGCTAAGAAAAACTATACATTTCTTTGAATTTTATGACAAGGGAAGTTTTACGAGTTGTGATTTTAAAGCAGTGATTTAGGTTAATGTAATTAGGGTCACCGCACTAAAATTCATACATTAATTGATGACTCTATACTTTGATGTAATGTATATTTATTTACATTTCCTCTACAAGTCACTTAACATGCCACACATATGAAACTAGGTTTCAAGGACTATGAACACATCCCGATAAAACATCGTGACACAGTGGGATCAAAGTGTTTTTCAAAGTCCTTATTGCCGCAACGGAAAGTCATTGAATAGTTACCTATTTGTGAGAGTGGACTATTAAACGCTGTTACAAATGGCGTGTTGTGCCGGAGATTTGTTTCTAATTTTACAACTATTAGTGATACGTTCCCCGACAAAATCATGAACACCAGCGAACGAGAACAAATAATTACCAGATCATTAAGTGACAAATACTGAGACTAATGCAAATGCAAATATATAGGAAAACATCTATGGAACCTCACAATGTCCATACCGTCAATGGGTACTAAAAGACAACAGATGAAGGTGTGTATATAGATACAATACTAAAGTCATCCACACATTAAAAGTACACGGCAGAATGCTGAAATAATATTTGTACAAGTCCAACTACAAATGCTTAAACAGGAGGAATCTAATTCATACTAGGTCGCTTCGCAACATGCTTTAAGCTACGAGCCCCTTAAAACCATGAGGCTAGAAAAAGACATAGCTTTCACTTGAAATAAAGTCAAATGAATACTTCAAATGTCTTTTATCATTTTACAGATTTTTGCAGTTTTTCGAGAGAGAAAATATGGCATAAAAACACATGTTAATGTAGCTAATGCAAAATAATGTTAAGGTCATCTTAAAAAATAATATGTCAAAATGTATCCTAGAGATGTTAAGCTTTTCTTAAATTCTATATAATTCGGCTTATCTATTTATGTATCTGTTTACTATTCGCTATCGACATTTTTGGAGATAGTCTCTTTGCTTATAATAGTTATCCAGAACACCAACTGTAAGATCGTTGCTTCCTACACTTTGAAGTGACAGGATAAATCACGTTGCCCACATACACAGATGTGTCGTGTAGTAGTAATTTACTTTAAACGTGCTTCATTTAGACTTTTCATCAATTTCCAAATTAAATTGAGGTATCCAAGTTTTATCCGTGTAATGACCATCTGGATGACACGCTTAAGTAATCAAAGCAAGGATATCGCACGTAGCTTTCTGGTGCGGCGATCAATACAAAATAACCTGAACCAGTTAACTTTATCATTACGCTACACATCACAGTAGGATAGGATAATAGGGGATAGAAAAACTGACATGGCGTCACGTCATGAGTTAAATACCTTGTAGTTAACTACTTAGGTTAGGAATGCCACTGCGTTTAAGCATCCCTCATTTAAACATTCTGAAGAAAAACAATATCATTATGCCAACATAATCATAATCCAAACTAAGATTCTTTAAAACTGTGGCAAAATATCAACACAAAAAATACGCGAAGACTCCTGAAAAAGAATCAGGAGAATAAAACCAGATATTCCGGAAGAGTAAGCGTCTTCTGCTTCATCGACATCACCCATCATTTTAACCTTGGGCAATGAACGAAGGTTAACATTTGATCATTTTCTTTCATAGTTATGATGGGCCGAGCAGAGATTTTTTAATTGTTACGTTGATGAATTTTGTTGTGTAAGATGATTAGTGAATCACTTGCACTAGAACGTGAAGTTATGCAATTATCATATTTTTTGTCAAATGTGCTGCATTACAAAAATACTGGTAAAATTTCTTAGGTGCAATAATGATGATTCCGCGAACGAGACATTATGTAAAAAAAAATCCTCGTTATTACCTACGTGTTTAAAACAAGCAGTATAAACACTACATTTACGTTCTGAGACCAAAACCAACACACATTCTTTTCGGAAATTGTCACCAACGGAAATCTTTTTTTTCCGAACTAACTTGAAGTTGAATGTTTGACGACTGCGCATAACGGCAAAGCATTTCAATGATACTGATGAAATGCAGAAGGATAGGGCATCAGGCAAATCCTATATGTGACTTCTCCTTTAACTTCGGTATGATGCGCTCATCGAAATCATCATACAAATACAAACAAAACATATATGTACCCACCTGATAGAGTTGTTTTGATCAAATAATTTATTGTCTTATATCCATTGTAAAATATATCCTTCACCACATCATGACAATCCTGAAATAGTGTGTTTAATATTAGTGATAACGGATGATATAGTGGTTTATCAGCCGATATCTCAGAATTAGTCATAAATGATTTAACAGTGGACAGATAAATACATTGTCATTCAGTTCCTTCAACGGGGTTGCAAACACATATGGGAGAATGTTTTAAATGGCCAAGAAAAGGGTTTTACTAGAAACAGATACATTTTCGTCGTTTATACAAAGTAGAATTACGACGGAGGCTTTATGTTGGGTCAATGCAAACTGTGAGCAAACGAGTTAATTATCTACATGTACAAGGAAAATTGTTGTAGTAACTTGCTGTTCTACATACTGGAATATTGAAATGTCA
Source organism: Ylistrum balloti (assembly GCF_031769215.1). Classification (NCBI taxonomy): domain Eukaryota; kingdom Metazoa; phylum Mollusca; class Bivalvia; order Pectinida; family Pectinidae; genus Ylistrum; species Ylistrum balloti. The sequence goes on from NW_026781896.1 coordinate 1,533,977, forward strand.
AGTCATACTTAACGGATATCTTTCATATTCATTGCGATACATAATCAGTTGCACCATATTTTTTTAGATGTTTAAGGCATTATGTACACACAATAACCGTTGGTTTCATAGTAGAGTACTATGTGGTATACATGGAACATACTGTGAGACAATAAACTCATTTTGGGGTGTAGACGAAACCAAATTTCAATTCTGACAAAAATGATTTGGGAGTGAAATTATGTTGTTCTAAATATGCTTTAGTGTCATATGAATTAAATTAGTCCCTTTACATACTGAGTTTTCCAGTTGGAAACGAAACCATAGAATAGAATGTTTAAGAAAGAACTACTGTAATGCCAGCAATTTCGATTTGCTGGGTGAATTGTCAAGAAGTCATCATTGTATCATATTAAGTAGAAAGGATTTTATTTAACTTTTTACTTTTATTATGCAGGAGCAGTTAGATACCTTACAATATTAGCCAAGGAGAGTTCATTCATTGGATCCAGTTCTTCAATAAGCATTGAATTGTTTACCATGCACAACATTGAAGATATTTTTGGCAGTGGCATTTACACGATACCAGATAAGAACTTCCTTCAAGGCGCTCAAACCGATCTGTTACAGCGATGACTTGAGGACAGCAACGCCGCTTCTCCGTGCCAGAAATAGATATAGAATTAATTGATTACGTGAAATTGATTTCTGTCATTTTAATTTAAGGAAACAAATATCTAGATTATCCGTTTCCATTACCTTAGTGACCTTACCTTAGTTACTGTAACTTCTCTCTTGTCATAAATTCTCAAGTTTGGGAAAAATGCTTGCTAGAATTCATTATCCCTTTCAAAAACTGAGGCAAACGTCGTAAACAACTATTACACCTGTTGTGTAACCAGTTAATTGACATTAAATGCCACACAGTCGCTATATATTAGGATTTGCTCCCCTAAAGAACCATCAGTTAACCTCTTTAAGAAAGACTTTTATTTAAAGCTTTATGCTCCGTTCTGGCTTGATTCTAGAGGTGCATATATATGTTTACTGATCTGTATAGATGTCTACATCAAATGATCTGAAGGTTTAAACCAATGACAACGAATCTGTTGTAATTTGTGGTGAAATAAATCGAGATAATTATGAAATCTACAACTAATTCTGCTCAGCCATTGTCTGTATTTCCGTTGTGACATCAGTGCAAGAATAATAAGATGCACATTCCGGAACACATAGTCTTATTTTCCTTGTCAGGATGTGTACACATATTTTGATAATTGGAAGTTCTAGATCCTTATCTTAGTGTACATACGTTCTCGAATAAGAGTTACCTCATTGTATAAGAATATCCCGATTTATCTTTAATGAGATTATTGTTATCTCTAACACATCTAAAATGGGACGAGTTTAATCACCTCTTAGCAGTAGACGGTCTTTCAATTAAGCGCGGAAGTTTAGAATCTAGTCAACGCAAATGGTTGGTATTGTCATCTAATACTGGAGATTTAGTGCGGTGATTTATAAGCGTTTGCATTGATATTGTATCAGTTAATCAAAGATTGATCAATAGTACAATTTTAGCAATACATATCACACTTTTCATGAATATATAAAATTCAAATCTACAGTTATTTGGTATTTTCTTTTATTCCTGAACGGAATCTTAAATCTTGAATATGTTGGTGCAGATAGGAAGCTTATACTGGTAATCATACCCTTTTCCTTCGTATATATATATCAACTAAGTACTTCGTTAATAAGACAACAGCACAGGAGACTATGTAACTTAAAGAGGACCCAAGTTATAATATTATATTCACACATAACTAAAACTTCAGAGAGATTACCATGTTAATCATGTTAATCTTCGGTATAACGAACGGCGTATTACAGCTTTTAAAATTAGTTGTGGCTTTCAATTAATTGGAACCTGTAAATATGAGCTTTAAAAAGGAGACGGGGCTATATCTAAGTCATTTTAATTCAGAGGTACTTGTTTTTTTAAATATTGGATTAATTAAGTCATTAAATAAATTGAAATGTATATCAGTACTTTTCAAATACCCACCAATTGTGGTACATGGAGCAATACTTACCTATGGTGATGTGAGTTGTGCGTCATTTCGTTAGAGGTATTGATTACTAGGGTCAACTTCAGGTAAACATGTTGATCCTCCCCACCCACATACAAATTTACTAATTGGAATTACCAGGTAGATAATTACAACCATCTTGCCCAATACCCTTTCATGATAGAGTTTATGAGACGCGTCCTAGAACTTTTCAATTTAGCTTGCGTATAATCTTTTCTTTATGAATACAGAAATGAAAGTTATTGTGATCATCCAAGGTAAAATGACGTTACACCCCCAAAGGAAAACACTTTTAATCATATGATATATTCATGGTTTGAGACTCGTTTCTTCTTATCAATGATGTTTAGGTATTGCATACCCTATGGAATTGACGTGCAGAGTGCAACACCGAAATACAAGTACTTAACTGACAGATAATAGATAAGGACGGCGGTTATTTCAAAATACACGGAAAATTATGCGAAAGAGTTGAAATAAACTACACAATCTTAACACGAATCTTGTTTCATATTAGTGTATATCTGTTAATGATTTGGTGGTTATTTTTACTTACCTTGCTACATAATAACTTTGTGAAGACACCGACAAGCTTTTAATGTAAGAGGTTTCGATTTCTTCTTATTTATGATTAAGAAAAGTTCGAAGTCCTCTAACTAAATGTTAATTTCATTGTTCGGTTTGTATATTACTGTATTTGAAATGCCACTTTGTCCCGTTACTGGGGTGTTGCGACAGTAGTCGTGATGGAACAAAAAACCAAACCAGTGTTCTAGGATACGATTTTGGTAAATGATTTGGAATTCGCTAGTTTCATTGTAAAGATATTAGGCTATGAAAAAAAATAAAAGTGACCCGGCTGATCTTCCAATCCTCCATTCATAATCGAGAGGGTGTCGCAGTTCCTCGTTTAAAACTATACAGGTACGGTACCGTTGATTTTTCGACTATTTACTCCACAATTTAGCGAGCAGGTAACCTATAAATATAGTCCGATAGTACGTAAGGAAAAAGTAGCCGATAAGGTATGGTGTTATTAAGATAGTTAACTACTGGTTAATACTTCCGATTCATTCAAACTCTTTGCTTACGAAACGGCGGATCTTAAAGAACAGACGTCTTTGAAATTGAATTCAATAATATATTTCAGCAATACCATGCACAATGTAACTGTGACTAGATCATTAAATGAAATCACGATGTGTTCCAATAAGTTGTTGTATCATCGTGATTGTCATTAACATAAGATTAGGATTGTTATATAAATACTTCTCTAATAACAAGTTAACAGTTAATATGTATTTATATATTACTGCATTAAAAATGCCACTATGTTGACGAAATGCTGAGAATTTATTGTAAAAGTTCCAATATTGGGATCCAGTGACACACTTTACATTTGTGAAACATCGTCAACAAAAAAAAAACATGAGTACTAAGAGTTTTGGGACATGATTTATATACGTTAAGTTGTAAACATTTTTGTATTTGATAAACATAAACGGAAAGTGCGTCGGAGATAGAATAGTTAAAATCACAACTCTGGGAATACTTCAAATTCTAGACTAATGTCATATTCTCCTCTCTTTCATCTAACCTGTTAAAAATGTCTCCTTTCCATTTTCAAAACGTTAAGATAAGAAATAAACTCTTAAATAATCATCAGTTTCTGAGTCCTCTATTTCTCACCTAACATCCAGCTAAAATGTCATCAGTGCTTAATCAGTTAAGGAAGATTTCCAAATAGACCATTTTCGTAATGCTAGTTTTATGAAATGATACTCTGATGGCATTAGTACAATAATGTCCATTTATACGAGCTGTGACTACCAGTTAGTAAGGTTTATCTTTATTACAAATACTATTTAGTTAATGTACATCCTTTGTAGGACTAACATATAACCCTAATACTTTATTGATTATACTAATTATCGGTAGATTTTGCGTGTTGCTCCTTACTCAGATGACATGGTATTCTGAATAAGGACTTGTAATGATTCATGCGGACAGATTGATCTCCTTATACCATTAGTTAGACTATTAGTGGAATTATACCCATTCTAGGTCGTTAATTACAAAAACATATCAGATATACTGATGTTGAAACATTTTGTACCGAAGAGGTTACAAGTTCTCCTTAATTGTTTTTACTTAGCCCATAATTCAATATCAAATAGATTCTCCGGACCACAGTCCAGTGCTGGTCAATTAAACATCCTACCATCTAATTGTGTTTATTTCTGTTGATATTGTGATCACCCAAGATATAAATCACGAAGGTTGGAGATCGGTCCTAAACCGTTTTGTATAAACAATTCATACAGTAATTCCATTTAGGTAAAGAAAACACCAATATCGACGAAGTAGTATTCTAAGTAATTAGTGCGCTAAACGAGTTATAGTAATTCATTATCTTCTCAAATGCAATATTACTGATGTGTACTAGCTGGATCTGGTAGATGGCGATCTTTCTCTGTGCAAATGGACTGTGATCGAAATGTTATTGTATAATTTTAAGGATGTACTCATTTGAGAAAAAGATTCCTGTTATTTTTTTTTTATGATAATTTTTTAAAAGGTTTGCTTTTAACGAGTGGATTTAAGCATAAAATTAATTAATATGTTGCTTCACTTTTTTCCGGTACAGGTGTTAGAACACGTGTCACATGAAATTATCAATTTCCTCTTCTTATTCTTATATTTCCTGAATTACAGCCTTTTTGAAATAGATTTTAGTCTTTCGTTACAAAGTAAGGGTATGATAATTAGATATTCAGTAAAAAAAAAGTAAAAAACGGAAAGTTTTTATTTTATTTAATTCAACTAGCTTTAAACTGCATAGCAAGCAAAACATGTTCCAAAGGGACATAAATCCTTTATTTTACAATTTTCTATTATCAACTTTTTTTTAGACTTTAAGTTTGATCAAATGTTTCAAAGATACTTTTCATTATTAATTAGAGGGGGGTCATTGTCTTTCAATTTTTGCAATTTTCACCCAATTTTTTCAAAGATCAAGAAATCAGCAAAAATATCTATTTCCGAATCGTAAAAATCCAAGAAAGTGGTCACCAAGTCGGAATTCACGAATAGGAAATTTGTGATTTGTGGCGATAATTAATGCAAAATTTAGTTGAAATCCATTACTTCAAGAATAATACTTCAGAAAAGTTTCTTAGTAACGAGAAAATGTTGAACTTTGTTGACGCTATTAACCGAATCACGCCGTCAACTACGCCGTCCATGAGCGAAATTTCTTCAAAACGTGATATGAAATCCTCTTTTTTCAACTTATAAGTACGACTATAGATGATAATGAAAGAAGACAAAAGTCCAAAATATTTTGTTTGTATTGATTTTATATTGAATTATGTCTTACTTCCGGTCAAAACATAAGAGAAGTACATCCTTGAATTAATCTTTAGATAATAACAGTAACAGCGAAAAACATTAATACAACTATCATTACTTACTCTTGTTGAATCGAGGGAGAAACCCACGTGACGGAAAAGGTGACCTTATATCTTTACACGTCGGTTCGGGAAATCGAACCCCGGACGTCTGTGTGAAAGGCGAGCTTTTGCAATTCTGAATGATTGCCAACAAAAAATGCATCATTGATGTATTGAAACGTTCTTTGAATATTTCTGTAAAATCTTATTTAAAGTTTAAATCAATATGTCATCAAGTTATGGGTGTTTTCTGAGCAAAGAGATTGATGCAGCAAATGACTTATCAAAGCGTTCTTATTCTCGTGATCAGACATAGGATCTGATAGAACAACCATTTATTTGATTGAAAGCGACTTATTTCCGTCACCACTTGTGTCAAGGTATAAACAAAATGTTTCGTGTTTGTTATCTCTCTTCTGGTGTTACATTGTTCATGACGAAATGTAAACGCATGTAAATACTGCGTAAAACAAAAATCTTCTGATGTTTGTCAACATTTTCATATGGCCATAGAAAATAGAAAACAAATTGATCATTGCATATGATCAGGGCAACAATTCTATTGTCAGATCATCGCAATAGTATTGACAGTTTAACAACTGCATTTTCGCACAATACACTAAGCAATCTTAACTTGTCGTTGAAATATATCGACTCCAGAGAACTTAATGCCAAGACCAAATTATCCTGCGATGGGATGTGTAAATCTGGATATGAAAAGACGGTAGGTATTTCGGTGTTAAGATTGAAAGGGTAATTTTTTGTTAAGATTGAAGATGATAATGGATTACCTATCGAAAGCGCTACTGGTCACGAATTCATGAAGTATCAAATATGAATCAGGTCTGAATGCTGAGTAATGAAAACTGGTCAGCTTTTGCTCCAAAATATTCCAAACAATTAACTCATTAGCAAAGTTCACATGCGGACAATATCATTCCTAACAAGTTTAAATTTGAGAGACCATGTAAAGGGCAAATCATTCGTGGTAACCCATAACTAAACGCAAAGTACTGTTATTGGAAGCCTTATTTGAAGCATCTTTATGGTTTGTGTTGACAAAAACGAACAGTGCAATTCGTAAGTAAATTTATTCTATGAGGAGGAGACGTCATCAAAAAGGTCCACTATCTTTAATGTTAAAGGTAATTAATGTATATTTTCCCTTTCTATGTTATTCAATTAAATTTTCTATTCCTTTGCAAGCACTTGATCAAAGCGTAAATGTAGGTTTGTAGAGACAAAGTGGTCCCAAGGAGTATTTATATTTATGTGAGTGATCTAGAGTCATTGAGTACAATTCACCTTCCCGAATCAATACCATTTCTATCGAAAAGTGAAAATGTTTAAACTACAAGTGTCTTTTTAACGGTGTGCAGTATAAATATTTAAAGCCTGTTCTGTCTCAAACAAGAAAACGCCGTAAAAATAAGGCCGTGTTCAGAGTAATATCAGGGAAAAGTGCATACCATGGTTTGCCCATGCTGTTTAAGCATTGTTGGATAACACATCTAATTGGTTTTGAAACAAAATCAAATGACTGTCGATGATTCCGACAACCCTGCTTGACCTTTGTTTCGAGTCTTGTGAAATAATCACTAGAGATACGAAATTTTATAAAGTGCGAACTCACCATGTTCTGGTTTCACCTATTCGCTTAAGTGAATTTCTCCTGTGATTATTAGTTATTACACTGGAAATAATTACTAGGCAATTATTTTAGCGTTAAATTTATCAATGGCTAATAACATTGTAAACTCGTTGATTTAAGATGAACTGGAATCTGTCATTGTTTACAACGTTTGTTGTGAACCGCCACAATGATATACCTTATTGATGTCGTGTGTCTATAGGTCGTTTTAATTATACAATTATCTTTATTTCATAAGCATCAGCTATTATGTGGTAGATAATATGACGCCTTGTCTTTAAATAACAAGACAGATTAACGACAGACTGTTCTACATTTGCCGCTTATCTCGATCTTTCCTATAACGAAATCAATATGGACAACTTTCCACCAAACTGTATGATAAACGTGATGCTTTTAATTTCTCTATTGTGAATTTCACATTTCTCGATAGCAGCATTCCTGCATTCCCAACCCGTGGTGTTCACATGTCGCAGTTGATACGATATTCTGTGGCCTGTTCCCATTATCACATTTTTCTTGCAAGAATTCGTCAACTGACGGACAACTTCGTAACACAAGGTTTCAAAAGATGCAGGTAGATGAAAATTATGAGGAAGATGTACGGGTGTCATAGTGATTTCACTGAACAATATTTGAATTCTCCGTGCGATATGAAGCTGGATGTGTTTGATGATCGTTAGTTTACCTGTTGCCTCCGTTGAAGCAGAAGACGCTTACTCTTCCGTAACACCTGGTCTTATTCATGTTGACATGTTGTTGTTTTTTAATGTTTAAAATAAAACGGTGATAATACTAGTAAGCTTACAAAATCTTAATTACACCACTAAATCTTAATTACATCACTAAATATGAACTACAACACAAAATCTTAATTACAACACAACATCTTAATTACAACACAAAACCTTAATTACATCACAAAATGTTAATTACATCACTAAATCTTAATAACATCACTAAATCTTAATTAATGATATCTATGCGAAAGGAACTAAAGAAGGTTTCACCGAATCGTCACAAAATGACACAGCAAGTCAAAAACAAAGAAAAAAATATGAGAGTTGGGAGAGTTGATGGAAACTTTTCGTGCACAACAACGCGGTGTTTTATGCACCACAGTATGTTCAGTCGGAATATCTGGAGTCAAATTCAGGTCGTACAACCGTCTCCGCTGCTTGTTATTCCCGCGTTCATCAAGTTAATATGGTTTTCAACGGCTTGTTCCCAATTTTCGCGAACAATTTCGACATCTGAAGAAAAATTTACAACAATGTTATGATTTTTTTTTGTAAAATATTCTCTCAGGTGCCTTTAATTTTGCTGATATTCGCGATTGGTTTAATTTCGTGGTCAGTAAAGGTAGCGTGGAATTTATCATTCGTTCGTTTCTACAATGAATGAAAATATTTCGGTATTTCTGAACACCAGTAAATAGCCAGTCGCGAAATTTAATATCAGCGAACAATCCCAAACCGAGACAAGCACGAAATATTAGCCCCGCGAAATCAAACAAGGATACAGTAAAATTGATGGGTTTGCATGATAGGTTTGTTGTCATTCATCTGATTGTCCTTTGAGAACATGTTGTGATGTACGGCGAATTATTTGGTAATTGTTCAAATATGTTTTTGAATAGTCTAATAAAAAGAATTACTTAATTTTGTCTTTTGTACAATAATTGAAAGTTGTGCCTGAATATCGAACTCCAAAACACAATCGCACATATGTCTTCAAGAGTTATCTTTCTTGCTATCAAAAGCTGTTTTGATCACGATGTTAAAGGAAGATGACGTGATAAAAGCCATTTTCCCCTCCAGTAAAATAATCGACTCGTGATCTTAGACAAGCCTTTAGTGCTCATGTGTTTTTGTTTATATATATCGATTCAACGTGTAATCTTTTTATTAAATCATTTTCTTTTCTTATTTTAGTAGGGCATACACAATCCCATAAAGCGCCCGCTTTAGAAATAGCACATATAAATGCTTACTGCTTTCTTGGTTTATTACCCTGTAAACAGCATGCAGGAGGTCCGGCGCATACGATCTGAAGAAGTCAATCCAAAGTGTCTTGTCAAAAGACACAACCACCTTAGCACAGACTGGTACATGCATAGATGTTTGTGTCCTTGGGCAAAACACTTTATTCTAATTACACTAAATATCTAGCAACGGAGGTCGGAAAACCGAACTTGTCTATAACATTAAAAATCTAAATTGCTGAAAACCATGGAGGCGACTGATAAATATATATGGTTTTCGAACCTAAGAGAAAATCAACAAATCTTGTCATCATGATAAGGATTGCTTCCCTTCGTCTACGTGAAAATAAATGCTTCATATGTATATCACAGTTGTCTCCCTTCGTCCGATTAGGCTGTGTCAGCGTGAAGGATGAGATCCTTGATTAGAAAACTTTCAACAATCTCACTACATATTACACTAACCATGCAATGAGACTCAGTGTATTTTCCACAAAATGCACGCCTACCACTCTAGATATGCAGGTATTGAACACTAAGAAATACCTCGATATGGTCAAACGAAAGAGGAAGTAGTAATTTAAAATCCTATAAATGACATTCACTGCGTGATCATAATTTCATCAGTACCGCGTGTGTGAGAAGTCTTCACTTTCAAGATGGCTCTTCCAATCAACGAGTTACACTGTTGATAATGGATTATCTTTTTAAGTTTAAAGGAAGACAAGCGACAGCAACAAGCGTCGGAACTACAATGTTCTGTCATTTATATCGTCAATAGATGCCATTATAAGACATTTCATAGCTTAACATACACGAGTGGCGTATAGATATTACCAGTTAATGCAGGATATCTCGTGCATGCAAAACGCATGACGATAGTTTTAATTCATACACATGTACTTGATTTTCTTTTTAAATCTCATTCAATTTAAATTATTATGAAATTTATTGAAATTACGGATTAATGCACCTTCATACGTTTTTTTTTTTTTTCAACATTTTCGTTTTCCAAACTAGAGTGAAGACAATAAAATTAGGTTTACATTAATTGAATTTTCTTCCTGAATATGTCTTTAATTTAACCTTCTTCTTTGTCAGTACTGATTTCGACATTTATGTGTCAATTGATACATCGTTAACTGACTTCAACATATGACCATTTTTCGAAAATGCTATGAAAATAAGACGTTTTTTGGCAAGGTTGTGAGGTAGCCCCTGACAGATACGAGTAGCCTTTATAACAGGTACGATAATGCTGTTGTCTTATTGATTTTCACGAAAGTGGGGGCTTAGTAGGTAGCAATTATAAAAACGGATCAAGTTTTAAATTTCTTCTTTTAAGAAAAAAATAAAAAATAGCTCATCGTCTACAAATATTTCTTCGCGATAATTGTTTCATTGTTGTAGAATTAATTCACATCGATCTAACTTATACTTCAAACTTTCTGTATTTTCTAATCACACTGTTTTTAGCGAAGATTAGCATTTAAATCCAACACATTTGTTTTTATTTTCCGGAGAACATTCACACTGTGAATCTTCTCGCGAAGAACATGGTAATGATAAACTAACCTTATAGAGTTTTAATGAAGATTAACTTTACCAGCTGGAAAAGAACCGGGTTTTTAAATAGGTTCCGTGCGTTTATACCATACGGCACTGGATTTTTTATAATTTTGTTTTTGTTCTTGTTGAGCATAAACATTGACAACGCTGCCCTCATGACATCTTTTTTTCAGATTTAGTTTTTACTTATTACAAAATATCATCTACTTTTTACATCTGACATCTATGTTATTTGTCAGAAAGAAACATTACAATTCCAGGCTAGCAATATCAAGGAAGTAAAAAAAAATAAAGCACACAATGTCATGAACGATATGAGAATATGTCTGCTTCCGTACTGCAGATATCACTAAAACGATATAACCGGCGGGAATATTCTCGTGTCGTTTTGAAATGTGAGTCATACAAATGTATGAACTAATTCATAACTTAATTGCTGAAATGATTCGATTCGGTAAGACGATTATTTTGCACAAGCTCCTGTAGAGTAGTCAAGTTTGCGAGGCAAGTCGTAAGATTGGTGTGTGGTGTGACTTTATCGGCTGTTATATCAGAAATGAATGAGAGCTGGGGAATTTCTTTATCGTAACTAAATGTGATGGTCGTTTAATGTGCGGTGAAAGTAAGAAATGCCTTAACCAGTAGCTCAGGGGATACGTTTTTACAAGATTCGTGGCATTTCAGCATCCTTTATCGTATTTGTCCACCGATATTACTGCTGTTTAAAAAGTATTTGCGCTTTGGGAACATAATTTATTCATTCCTGCATCCATATAACGTATCCAATTTCACATTTCACATGGATGTTGGAAGCAATTTTACAATGAAGTTATCAAGTTATGCTACCTTGTGCTGTTAATATCATTTCAATGGTACAGAAGCTAAGACTTAGGACCATATGTAGGATATGTGAAACTATTGTAAACAGCCTAGACAGTGAGGTCTAAATATAGTTTTATGTTATTGACCAGTCTTCATGGTAGATGATGACCTGATCAAAGTGTATTTCTGGTACTTTATAGCACATCTGACAGACCATAAAGAATTGTGATTGGCATAACTCATCTGTTTCATCGTTGTTTACACCTAGCTTGTGGTGAGATGATGAGTGAAATTTATTATACAATGATACTCTTATAAGGACCGTGAGACACTTTTATTGCAATACAAATGATATTTTATTCCGAATGTTGAATATTGTATTATGTAGTTATCTCGCGTGCAACTGTTTGTTTTGTGATTCGCATGTCTTCCATCCTTGTAATACATGGCCATGTGATTTTATACTACATGGAATGTCTAGACATTTCAGCTGCTTGCCAGGAATGCTATAGAAGAATGTGTGATGTTTACATTATAACGTCTTTATATTCAAAATATATTTTAGTTACATTTTCCAGATATTGGTGATGTAGTCTAGACATTTTAACTTTATTTTATTTCTGTTTTAGCAGCTTCGGGTACTATGTTGGGTTGAACGACCGACATCATACAAAAATATTAACAATAGATGCGATATTACAAATAAATGTAAAATTTGTAAATGAGTTACACCTTTTTTCTGTCAATTCTCTGTTAATTCTGAGATTTTAAAATCCTATAATCGCATATACCGGGTTGGCTTTCCGCTAAGTAGTATAAAAGGTGTGGCAGTTTCAATTTGTTATGTCCCCGGATCGAAAGCTCGGGGGTATATTGTTTTTGTGCCATCTATTTGTTTGTCTGTCTGATTGCTTGTTTGTTGTCAACTTTAACATTGCATATAAGAATTGCACCAGAGGAGGTAGGGCTTTCATATTCGACTTGTGTTCCTTGTGACCAGACCTTTCCGGTGGTACAACAAAGTTTGACCATGTGACCTTGACCGCAGCATTTGACCTACATTTGAAAATTAATAACATTGCCCATATCTATTGAACTGTAACTGCCAAATTGTAACCACAATGCATGCAATTAGCACATGCCTTACACAGTACAGTTTTAAAGTCCCAATTCAAAATTTTGTTGCATCTAGGGGCATAGTGTTTCATAAACATATTTTTCTGTTGTAAACATTCCATTTCCTAATAGTGACTCTCTACTTCTCAAGCCTCACAACATTTACGTGTTTTCATTCGATAATCAAGGAGCTTCTTCCTAATGTGGTGTTAAAGTATAATTGACAAATTTTACAGGTTTTGCAATATAGACTGGCGCTGACTACTAATGATATGATTAATATCATTGATGGGAAATATTCTATTTCTTTCTGTGATTTTAACATCAGCATAAGTTTTATCGTAAGAATGCCCGGTGGATTAGTTTCATTACCCCTGTTCTAAATTGAAGAACGTGGCATTCTTGATTTCGACCTGACCTTTAACCACCTTTAACCTTTCGAACAAACTCTTTTGGTGATTGATATGTGGATATGCAATTTCACTGATAAAAACGTTGAGTATCATCTTTCCTTTCAATCACCATTGCTTCATTTAAGTGACACGATATACACAGTTCCTGTACATCTTGAATATAACACCGGAAACATTAAGATTTTATTATAAATTCTTGAAAATTTAATTTCTCATTCTCTTTTTATTGATTTTTTATTATCTCGAAAAATGCACGTGATTTTTTTATGTTGTATTTATTTTTTAGGAGATTCATGTTACAACTTTCCATTTTTTAATGTTAATGTTACATGCATTTTAATTACAGAAAATAGAAATCGATTATTTCGCATGGCGTGTTATAATGAAGATACAATATATAATTTAGATATAACCGCTGTCTTGATTCAACATATTTATCTTTGTCACGCGCACGGCTATCATCGTTTATACAGCAATATAGTTCGCCTATATAGATCCTTAAACAAATTATATTCTAGGTTATTTAATTAACGTGATCAGTATTTTTCCTGAAAATAGTTTCAACTTTATAGATTGATATAGATCAATGTCAAGATAAGAGACATATAAGCTTTCAGCATGTCTTTTTAACGGTTTCCATCTGAACCCTTTCTCACCTTTTCAAGATGCATCTTCCATATTAAAATCGAAATCTGAAAAAAATGCTGCTATGAAAGGTTATATATACAAATCAATCAGGAAGGCCATTGTGTGTCGGGAATGCTTGTGTTCTATTCTAATGTGATTTAAATGATTATTGGAAAGTCAAGTTTTCAAATCAGCAGAATGCTACATGAAAGCTAATGAAGACCAGGTCTGAGAGCACATGCACGGAGTTGCGTTTTTGCCGCATTAAATACATAGTATGCTGGAAGCAATAGAAAATAATATGGGATTACAGAGGCCAATGACTTGAGCTCACCTTGGAATGTCCTTTTGTTCGCTTGTCATTTATTGCTGATGGTAACCAGACACGTGCCACAGAGTAATGACATTCCATCTAATGATGTTTATTAGATAAGGTATTAATGTCAGTCGGTTAAACTTTCTTAAGGCAACCTCCTTGGTTTCTACGAACGATGCATATCATTGGGTAATCAGCAGAGGTAGAGGTAACGCATTTGCCTTTCACCTTGGCGACTAGGGTTTGATATCAAAAGCGGACGTGTCGAACTATGCGGATATCCGGGTTCTTCCTATTGTAGGCTCTTTGTCCAACTCCATAAAAAGTGATTGAAATAATCTGATAATGTTGTAAAATGAATAAAAATTTTGATAAAGTTTATACTTTATTGACTGGTGCAGACCTAGTTGCTTATATTTAGTTCCTTTCTTCATAAACTGTTATGGGGAAAAACAAGAAAATACCAAAATGTCAACAAAACCATAATCCAAACCCATATACAATAAAACTAGTGCAAAATATGAGGTAATGAAATAAAAACCAATGTCAAAAGCTACGTCTTAGTCAGTAACTGTTGATAACATGATTGCATAAATGCATTCGGTTAACGATCTTATTTTATACTTATGTTTTACATAAGCAGAAGACACTTACTCTTCTGGAACTCTTCAGGAGTCTCCGTGTAAATCTTCCTTTTGTTCATATTTTGCCCTTGTTTTCCTGCAGTTTATTGCATCTGAGTTTGAATTATGATTATGTTGACATGTTGGTATTTTCTTGTTGTTCTTAATGACCCATTACTCCATCTGAATAGATCGATTTGTGGAAACAACTATACAGCACACACTCTGATGCATTCCAGAAACAGCAAAAAGGTACAGGAATGGAACTGACAAACGAGTATAGTTTGAGCTACGATTGTAAACAAAAAGAGCATTAAATGAATAAAATAACATACACGAAATCAATTAATTACAAAGAAATGAATTGAAACAAATCTGAGAACTTAAATAAAAATAAAAGAATCCATGGATATAGAATATTTCAATTCAAAGAGGAAAAATGGCATCGATATATAGTTCCTTACTCAAAGTTGAAAACTGCATCGTTAGAGAGCTCTTCGCCTAAATACAAAACCGTTTAAGAAATACAGATATGAATAAGCCATTAATCATGACAGTACAAGCACTATGAAGGTACAGACGCAAACAGGAGAATGGCACTGGTAATATATAGTATTTAGTGAAAATAGACAGTATGAAATAGAAAAAAAGCACAATCTCTCTTACCTAAAGTGTTGTCGACAAGTAAAATGTATGAACGCAATTTAGAGAAACGGAGATGTTGAGATGTTGTAAGTTTCTAGGGAATACACTCTCGACAAGTGGAATATATCAAACTTGGTGTATATGATTATGTACGGTAGTTTCTAAATACAATTATATCTGGTTCATGTCACTCGTACATAAGATGAAACCGTCTCCTTGCATATATAGACATAGACTTCCCGACAGGACCGCGGCTCGCCAGCCAACCCGATACATATCGCTGAATAATTGAACATCTTGTAGGAATGGATATGATACAAAGCAATACTCCATCTGCCGCGAAAGATGAGCGCAGTATATATTAAATCTAAGGTGCATCTAACCTTTGTCTGAACACCAGGATATGTTTTATAAGTTAGTTAGCTCGTGAATGGTAGTCCTGGTTATAGAGAAGTCTATATACCAGGAACTAAGATCCTAATGTGTATCATTATGTTGGTTTCGCGAGGACAAAATGTCATGATATTAGGTTATCCGTTCGCTTTTTTCAAAATACACGAAAATATATGCAATGATAAAACAAAGAAAAGAGTAAACAGTAGCTGGACTGGAAGTTCCCTAGAATCAATGGAAAGTGTTCCTATGACACATACTACACTGAATACTGCCTGTACCCCATGATTATATGTTAACTGACATAAGTGCGTTCGGCTTGCAGCAGCCACCAAAAATCACCATCCTTCCTTAAATGTCAAACTGCTATCAAAATCATGCTAGACATATTATGCTATGTACACGTACTATCATATCGTAATACGACGTGGTAGTAATAACAAATGGTAGTGTTACAAAACACTCATCAACGATTAATAGTATAATTTAATTTCCTTCTCATGTTTAAATGTGTCTTTGGTTACTAAGAATCATAATGGAGGTTAAGAACATTATTAAATTTTATGGAATATTCCATATCTGTAGAAAATTCTTCAGTGTGAACAATACATACATCGGTAGTGTTAAATCAGTTACATACGGAATAATTCAGTTCTTGTACGTTCTGGTCAGAACTGCTATAGACATTTTGTTATTCCAGATATTTATTTGACTCATATGATGCCTAATACATTGGGTCAGTTTGTATATGGTTATGTTTGCTGGAAATATATGTTTAGGCGAGAAGTGGAGGGTTGTCAGTACAATGTACACACTATAATTATTTTTGAAATTTCAATATTATTCCAAAGAAACATAAAAATTGTTTTGGGTCAATTGCGTTTAATTTATTTTTGTTATAGAATGTCTTACCTTATCATCTACGTAGTAGATTTTAACCAAACTAATCTCTAACGATGATAGATAATGAAAGTTCTTTCTCTACAGATACGTAACAGTCTGTCATCCTTCTTGTCCTTAATTCAATGCACGACAAACACAAAAACACCTTAATATTGTTTGGAAAAAATGTGTTTTGTAACTAAAATACGGCATCGTGTTTTCGATTATATCGTAACATTACTTCCGACACAAAAGACGTAATTCACAGTAAGATAATTATTCTAGCATTTTAGAGGTTTTACAGATTGAAGGAGTTCAAGAAAAAAGGATTGTCTTGTATTTCAATGAATAGGCGTGGAACTCGATAATTTGATTTATATAAAATCAGTGATAATTACATGAAATGTTAACTGGTGATGCTCCAGTTATGATTTTAAACGTTTGTTCACATTTAACAGGTGCTTTGACGTCTCTAATGAATAAGTACATACGTCAACGGTACAAAGTCTTTGGTGAAATGGTACATAGATTTCTTGTGGTGGCGTAAATATCAGATATATGCGTGACATCTATTGATTGAAAATAGATCGCATGCCAAACAATGTCATAATGATGCTAATAGCCCCCACAACATTCTCTACCAAACATATGCTCGAAATGAGATATGTTTGATATGACTTAATCAAATCTTTCCTTAGTGACAACCCGAATGACGTAAATTCTGATGAAGTGATGTCCAGCCTATTGGTTGGTACGCCATCTCGCATATAGTTACAAGAATTTCTAGGCACAAATTCAGGTAAATAACATGAGAGACAGAAATCTATCTACACCAAACCGTGTGATATCGATTGGGGACATGTTGTTGTGCCTGCCGAGTGGGCATCATCAATTACACGAGTTAAAACCATATCGGACTTTAGCTTTCATCAACATCACAATCAGCATTGCGGTATTTTACAAGCAGTCACAGCAGACAAACCTGTCGACGTGGTTAATTTTTCCCTTCCGGGCCTATTTATGTACGCCATTCTCCACCATTATATGACTACATACAAAGTTAATTCTATCATTATGGCGGTTTGGTGAGTAAAGTTGTGAACACAACAAGACAGTCCGCCTATCTAACTGTGACACATAACACTAACGTAATCTCAATTGTCTGCTTAATCAGGTACTTCCATTTTAAATAAACCTAAGACAATGCTTAATTCTTTTCTTCTTTTTTTGTTTTTGGTTTTGGTTTTTATAATGACTGTCTACGGTTATCCTTCTACACCCAATGTATCCTTCAAAAACAGTTTAATTCAAGCAAAACCAGCTTACCTTTATTTATCCGTAATGACCCCATGCAATTTATTTTTTAGATACATAACTGGTTTACAAAACGAATAGAGAAATGCCGACATTTCAACAAATTCGTCAATCAAATATTTAAAATGATGGCACAATACAAATAATGGAAACATGAACGCAGAGAGACTTGAACAAGTGCGGGAATCATTAGACTAAGTGTTCCGGAACAGGAAGCGTCTTCTGATCAATGTACGACACCTACCATCTGGATCTGGACTAGCCAAATTAATGTCACGTTCTTAATAGTAGATACAAAATCATA
This sequence comes from Ylistrum balloti, assembly GCF_031769215.1. Taxonomy (NCBI): domain Eukaryota; kingdom Metazoa; phylum Mollusca; class Bivalvia; order Pectinida; family Pectinidae; genus Ylistrum; species Ylistrum balloti. The sequence continues at coordinate 1,552,160 of NW_026781896.1, forward strand.
CTAATATGAACTTCAATATATTATTTTGTTGACTTGTTGACAGAAGCATGAAAATAATATGGTTGTCATTGAAAAGCTGTATAGCCGGTTTTACGATCGCTTCAAAACACATGAAGAAACGGAATGACCTTTTCACTTCAAGGTGAAATCGCCCGATATATTTAATTGAGTTTTTACGTTAGTATACTAATTCGAAATCTATTTCTACCAGTTTTAATTTTTATTAGTCGTCTCATCAGTTTCAGCCATTAAGTTCTCTAGCCCAGACGAAACAGCGACATGGTGTAGCTTATTCCATTATTTGGATATTCTTGTTATTCTGGCTCATAAGGCCTGCTCCAATGACGCACAGACGTTTGCCGTCCAGACTAGAGATAAAATAACAACAAAAAAATCGATAGTTTTACATTATATAACTCTAGAATGTTCGAGGTGATCTCGAATGTGTTAAGTACATTAGTAAAGCAGATTATTTAAGTCATTTAAAATATTAACAAATATACTTCCTGGTTTTACACGACAAAGCAGGTTTTGCCTTTTAAAAAAAAGTATTGATGTTTTAGAAGTTCGCTGTGATTCATTCCGTCTTAGTATTTGAAATATTACATATCAAATTCCGATGTGGCATGAATAAGAAAGAATCAGTTAAGTAAAAAGCGCCGTGGTTTAGGCTGTTGATGTTATTAGTGGTATTGCTTACTGTCTGTAGGGCAGGAAGTCTGTCGAGAGGGCCGGAACAACAGGGCCAAGTCAAGCGCGCAATCCAATACAGAGCTAATTACCTGCTTAATGTACGAACCCGGTTGTATTCGTTACAGGTTTGGCCTGATTACAGGTATATCCATGACAATCTTCGTTACCATGAATTCTACATACCATTATCCGTACACAAGCCTTTCGGCGCCTTTTAAAAATCGATACATGGTACAACGCAATCTTATGAATCCGACTTTGTAGATAAGTTTTCGCCACACAATTACTGCAAAACAAATTACGTAAATATGATATCACTTTAGTGTTTTAGTAAAATAATGAGACGATAATGTCATTAATCGGCAGATCAGCCAATAAATAGGCGTCGCTGGAATTTGGTGTCTGTGGTACATATCACCGTCGTCAGTTTGCCGATCAATCAGAAAACAAAGGACGGTGATATTTTAATACGTTTTACATCCAATCGTCCATGCTGATTATCCAGTTACACTTCGCGGTTATAACATGACACATAGTTAAACAAGTAATGTTTTGCAAAGCCAGTCGAAATCTCAACCCATTTAGAAATAGCCGCGAACATGATTTACACATTTTTGTTTGACTGACCGCAGTGTTTTTAGTGTTTGATACTGTTAAATAGACGAGTTATATACGTACGTATTTGCTACTATAAAGAAGAGGAAACGAGTGAATAATAATAATAAAAGATAAATTCAGGTGAAGATGTTCCGGACTGGAAATTTTTTTGTCTTTTAGCTGTCACAGTATCTTGTTCAATTCAAAGACGTAACAGGACTGTCAACACTAACAAGAGAATAATAACGTAAAGTTGATAAAACCTGGCAAAATGTGAACAAAGATTTTATCTACAACTGGTACCGCTGAAAACGAACATGCATCATCTATTTCGGAAGTGAAAGTGTCAATTTAGTTTAGGACTCAAGCAACTAAATCAGCAATTGGGTAACTAGGATTACGTTTCTTCCTTGTTAAAATCCCTACCAACATTGACATTTGCTAAAAGATTGTGCCCTCAAGGGGTTAAAATTTATGATTTACATATGAAAGAAATCTGCATTTATTGGGCGTCAAGAAAATGAATGGTTTTAACACATTTTAATGTATCTAGGGGCGGTTTTAGACATGTGTAAAATGTCGGGGTTTTCCCCAAATGGGTTGTTAAGTTCACAAGTAAACTTCCGGTTGTTGACTTTTGAAGGCAATGAGTCTGAAATGCAATTCAACCTACTAAATATGCTATTTGTAGCCTCTGTTTCTATGATTCTGGATACTTGTTCCCTGTGTTGAACTTCAAATGTTAATGTTATTAGTTTAAATTCTAAGTAATAACATATAGGGAATGATTCTGTTGCGCGAGTCATTTATTATTGCTTTACGTGAGAAAAACAAACAGGGTAATTTAAAAATGTGCCAGGTTTGGGTGGTGAAGGAAAGTCCGAAGAAAAACCATCGACCTACACCCAGTATCTCCATAGCATTTCCTTTATCAGTTATTAATGAACACTTTTCTTCATTGTCTCAATAGATCTTCATTTTCTCATTTCTCTGTGGTGTGCCCAGTTCTCATGGAAAAACCATCAAAATCATCAGAAGTTGAAAAAGTATATCTTCAACTTCCAATTGCTAATACAATTGACAATAAATATTTTGTTGTTTCAAAACAATACGCCATATTTACATATAACTGAAGGCTTCTTTGTATATTTGTATTCTACCTTAATTAGGTTTTGATAAACCGAGTCTTGAATTTAAAAGAAACAACATTTGGGCAAGAGAAGAATAAAGTTTTCCGATAACAATTTCAGTAAACATCTTGCTGAAAAAAGTAAAAGACACGACCGAGAGGAGTAAAGTCTTCCAGTACAAAATAAAAAAAATCTCGCTCCCGCCAATTATTCAGTATTTATAATTCATCTTCATTGTTCATTACCTTCATTGTAAACCCTTTGATTTTAAGTATATGACACGGAGGTACTTGTGTCTTATTAGACAGGAACTTTCATAAAACAGCTGGTATCACAGATAATGAATTTACGAAATTGTTTACGGGGTTCTTATTACATCCTGTTGGATAATTTCATGTCGATAGTTATAAACATGATCAGAACGGGCAGCAATATGAGCGGCTGGTGTACTCATTCAAAACGATAACCTCATCAGCCTGCCATCTTGTATATGCTTATGGGGAAGATGTACGGTCGTCAAAATGATCTCATCGAGAACTACCATATAGCTGGTGATTTTTCACCTGTCAAAATGTTCGCAATTTTCTTCTGAAACGATTAAAGTGTATTCTAACAAATTAAAATTTCGCGCTCTGGATGTAAAAGGACATCTCATATATGCGTGTTTCATTATTTCACGGACTTAATTTTCGGAATCATTATAATGTACCGCGGAAATAACCTGCTAAACGGTAATTCCTCTGTGTTATATGAAGCTGGACGTGTTTTAATGCTCGTTATGATACCTGTGATTCCGTTGTTTTTTGAGAACGTGGCGTTTGTCGTCGATGAAGCAGAAAAGCCTACTCTACCGGAACACGTGGTCTTATCCCTCTGTACCTTTACAGGAGTGTCCGTGTTAATCTTTCATTTTAACACATTTTGCTCTTGCTCTATCGAATATGTGTTTGAATTCTGATTCCGTAATATGTCAGTTTTTTTAGTAGCAAAGGCGGGCAAAATAAAACCGATACCAGGTACGATCCTTAATAAATGAGTTTGCTAACAAACAACTGATAAGGGACATCGATTTTATCAATGCAAAAAATAAGAATTCTGAAATTGATATGTAATGATGAAGGAAACAGTTAAGTTTAACTACTAAAATGAATACCAAGAACAGTCGTGTTTCTTCTGGATTAATATATTGTCAATAAAACTTCCTAAATTAAGTTATAGTTGTGTTGCTGACACAATGGTATGCTCCTAGTTGTAAATAGTCAAAAATTTATCTCTGATTACCACGACTGTCAACATTATACAGGCATATCTATATATAGTTTGCAGTTCTTTCCTTTGTTAAATTCCTCCGTTAACTTTCTGAGAAAACGCGTTATCGAAAATTGATGATATTATAGATATGAATTTTCGTAAATGACATTAACAAGTAACTTCATTTTTAATGACATATTAAAATACAACTAGAAAATCAGCACTTATCAGTCTCTACTGGTGCACATCTTGTATCCTGATAGGATTCAGCCACCTTCCGACTCTGTCCAGCCACCTGAGACCCGCCATTGTCCAGCCACCCCGAAACTAGTCTCTGTCCAGCCACCTGAGACTTGTGTCTGTCCAGCCACCTGAAACTTGTGTTTGTCCAGCCACCTGAGACTCGTATCTGTCCAGCCATTTCGAGACTCGCCTCTGTCCAACCATCCCGAAACTTGTATGTGCCCAGCTTCTTATGAACAAAACTGGAAGTAATTGCATTATATGGTATTAGTCGCCGTAGACCACCATATATAGGTATAACTATTTCGATCCTGTGCAGTAAGTGGTCAGTAGTTTTTCTGGGCACAATACAGGTCAATATACCATACTGGCATAATTGTTTGTCAATGATGTCTCTTTGTTATCATCTGTTCGTCACAATCAATACAACAAGGGATTTTTATTTCCTTATTATCTGAAAAATATACACCGGTATTGTGTTTTGTAAACAAGTATTCGTCACTCTGGACAAGGTAGACTTACACAGACGATCTTAATTAAGAGGAAAATAGAGTGTCCGAAAAAAAACGCGAAAACTGAGAGAAAAAAAGAACACACAAAAAAAAGAACTGTTGGAGAGTCCAACTCACACCCGACCAATAAATATTCCATCATTTATAATTTATAGTATTGTTAAAATGCTACATTCGTAATATGTTAGGGTCATCTCCAATATATTCCAGCTATCTTTACACCTTACAAACACTAAATTAGTAAACACATATACAAATCATTTACTTTGAATCTGAAGCAAATTATCAGATTTGTCGCCACCTCGCTCCTCATTACATATAGAAAATATGGTTTGTGGCTTGCGTCGAGAATGTGCTAATGTTTCTTCTTTCAGCAACACTTTTCCTCGAATCTCGAATGTAAAACGAGCGCAGCCTAGCGGAGAAAAATTAACTTCGGTAGATACATTGTTGTTCAGTCTAGAGTCAAATAAATCGCAATAATGGTTTGAATCCGCGTTTCTAAGTTCCGCTGACAAATAATAATGTTTAAGAAACTAACCAATAAAGGAAACTAGATCTCATCTACCAATTGATATGTAGAGGCTTGCAATCCAGCTGAGTTAATATCATTTTGATGTGTTCGACACTAAAAAGAATACTTTTAATGTAATTTCCAATTAGAGATTTTCATTAGTGCTACATATAACAAATTTCAATGATGAAGACAAGCATGTGATCATCTTGTTCAATAACGATCATTTTACCATTTAATATCATTTCCATTTGTGATGCAATATAAAAACGTTTTTGTCTGTTTTGACTTCTATGTAAACATATCTCAATAACATTATCAAAGTCGTCGTATTTCCAAATCTAATCTATTGAAATGTCGGCTGAGGTAAAATGTCGGCTAAACCATTACTGTCAATGAATTTTCAAGTATAATGAAACATTAGTAGAAACAAATACAATATACATGGAAAAAAGGTTAACCTTTAATTTCTACGATTAATATTGCAGACTATAGAACAAGACAGCTTTAAACAATGTGGTTTATATCAGATGGAAATAGTGACCATCTTCAAGGTAGTTGCTTATGGTGTGTGGGAAGAATTTTCTCTTGGCATTGAAATAAAATCTGAAACGGAACTGACTGAATATTTAGATATAAAACGGCATGAACATGGATAACGTGATTTATCACGCAACTAGCACTGACATTTTCCGAATAAACAAGTCACGTTTATTTTTGCTGTATTCGCCAGAGACGGAAAACAGCTGTATTTTAGCACGTGCGTTGACTAGACCGAATTTCTTAATTTTACTTACCAATTGCGTCAAACAATATCAAAAATTTGTTGAAATTAGCGATTTTATATGTTGTGATAAACAAGTTTATTTACGGAAATTTATAAAGTAGTTGCCATATCTATGAAGTTCGGAACTATGCGGAGCAATTATTTTGGTGTAAGTCATCAGGCGTTCAGGCAATCAGCTTAACGTGACGTCAAATAAACAAAGATTGAGCAACAAAACTGTTCAAGTTCCAATTATAGCATCATGCTTAGCCAGTAAGAAACATACATACACACAAACTGCTCTGCTATGTTTTTTGCTGATAAAATAACAAACACTTGTATTGTCGAAAATGAGCATTTATTCAAATGCCAGTTGTAGGATAAAACAGGTGTGTAACGTTAAATCATATATAACAAGATAATGAATACATCAAGCAATAAAGATGGGAATCGTTACACAAAAATGCCACAAACTTGAACGTAAATAATACTTTATTCATGTTCAAGTGCCCCCATCCAGAGCTAGTTCCAATAGTCTGATTTTCAATCAGTGTTGCAGGATAAATAGAATGCATGGTCAGTGTCTTAAAAATATATGCTTTATTTTGGCTCGGAACAGAAAGACAAATGTGGCTCGTCAGATGCTCGCCAAAATATTATATTTTAACTCATTGACCTTATATTCTCTATATAAAGTAATTTCGGATGTTTTATACTTTCGGTATCAGAATATAATAACTGTTACTTCTGTCTATGTCATGTCTGTGTTGAGGCCACAATCTATCACTATGGCTCAGAGATAACGAGAAGCTGTGACAACGTCAGTCTAGAGTTTTAGGAAATACCGTTCATGTTTTTTAAAATTTCGTTAAACTTTTTTAAAAGAGGGGGGGGGAGGGGGGGAGCCCAACCCAGCGTCTCGGCCTTCCTCTCTCAAGAAAGTCTTCAAATACATGATGCGACACAGAGAACATCCACATCCACGCTATCGATAAGTTAATATAACATTAGAACCGGGAGCATCTTCCTGAAATTGTAATATATAAAGACAGTTGGGCACACATTAAGGGTATGCAGGTCGAACACTCACTTTATCATGACATTGATGTTTGTCAGTGAGAAAATCGACAGACGATAGAACAGAAAAATCTCTGACCAACTTTAAGTTTTTAATTTCCAATTTTTACAACACATAATACTTTACTAAATTACATATATTCCTTATAGATATGTCAAAAAACAAAGTCAGTCTATGTCCTATTTTTGATTTTGTCTGAATGAACAAAATAGATAAAAACATTAAGAATTTAATTATCAGTAGCGCCAACCATCATTCAAGGAATTTTAAATTACTCTTAATCTAAAACCCGGTTTTGTATATACGTCACTCTGGTCCAGACAGACTCACACAAATGATCTTAATATAAGGAAAGTAGAGTGTCCGATACAAACGCGATTAAAAATGTTTTGAACATTTTCCACAGCTAAACACTAAAGGAAACTAACACAGATCCCATCTACCGATTTATATGTCGAGGCTTGCAATTCAGCTGAGATAATATCATTTTGAAGTGTTCGACAGTAAAAAGAATACTTTTAATGTAATTTCCAATTAGAGATTCACATTAGTTTGGAAAATGCTACAAATGACAAATTTGAAGACAAGAATGTGATCACCTTCTTCCTCTTCAATACCAATAATTTTACCACTTAATATCATTTCCAATGGTGATACAATATAAAACTATTTTTGTCTGTTTTGACTTCTATGTAAACATATCTCAATAACATTATCAAAGTCGTCGAATTTCCAAATCTAATCTATTGAAATGTCGGCTGAGGTAAAATGTCTGCTAAACCATTACTGTCAATGAATTTTCAGACCTTATGAAACATTAGTAGACACAAATACACAATTTCTTTCAAACAATTGTTTAATTTTTTTCTTTTATTTCCATGATTAACATAGCAGACTATAGAGCAAGACAGTATATTCTTACACCTCAGACAGAAATATTCCACTTAATGCTCCATCCTAGATTTTTCTATCTCCCCCAATCTGTCTAGTACCCTTACGTGCGTTTAGGCGTAGGTGGCACTTTTAACAATAACGTAAGTTATGTCGTTTTTAAAATTTCAACGGTATTCTATTTGATCAATCATATTTAGGATGAAATAAAAAATGTTCACTGTAATATGTGTTGTATTTTTGCTAGTGCGATCTATATTGTTTACGTGAAGAGGCTGTGTGGGCAGTTTGAGGCTCCCACGGGATACGCCAATTAATATTTCGGAGAATGCATTATATATGTATATAATAGAATCATTTGAACTAACGAACGTATCTGGACACAATAAATGTACATTAATACCATTAAAGAAGGAGTCTTGAAAGAAAAAAATACTTGTACTAAAATTGAATAACGTTATAAAAGATAATTCCTTTCTGCATTATGATGACATTATCATATCGCAATCAATTATGTTTTGAAATTTTCGATAGATATCTAATGTTTAAACTAAGTAATAACAGCACTGTTTTCTTAGTTTTATAGCCCTGTGAAAAACCAGGACGGGGTCGCCTTCATGTTCATCAGTCTGCAAGCGTCACGTCGCTGAACAACAAACAGGAGGTCGGCCGTCTTTGGGATAAAGTGTCTTACGCAAGACATACAACAAGAGCAACAGATATCAGTTTCCTCTCTGAAAAACACAATTTGTCACTGTAGGGATCAAACCAGACTCTTTTCAGTCCAATACTCCATGCGATGATGGTTATACATCTCTATCGATGTAGCCTATGACAGTTTTCAGGAAGTAAGGAAATCGTTTCGATATCATAAATACTTAACTGTTGAATACAAAGTAATTCAAGGAGATAATTATTATTCTTTCAAATAGCATTTGATTCAATTATATAATAGTAAAGATACTACAATAAATGTGTTAGTATGAAATATTTTGAACCAGATTTCCTATATCGTCATACATTTCAAAACAGACAAAATGTTCGGTATGGCACAGCCTTATATAAGATTATTGTCTTCTGATTTCTCCCAGAGGTCATGGTGGCAGCTAAAAGTTTATCTATGTTTCATTACGATAGTGATTCTTAGCCAGATATTAGGTGATATGGCCGAAGAAAGCAAGTGATTACTGGTATTTTTTGTTCTACAAAGTGGTCTTCAACTGTCATAAAACATATAAAGAACCCCTTTCAGATGTTATCAATATTACCAGGCACCCGTACTAATGTCGTCCCATAGTCAGCTCTGATATTGAATGCCATCAACGGTACAGGGCCCGATCAATTTCTCCGCCGCGATCAAACGGCAAGTAAAGACTTTCCACGACCGTAATCACAGCACCATTGACATTTCTAAGAAGCAATATTGGTGTATCCGACTCCTTCTTGATGCCGGTACGGAAGACCATGTTCCACCATTTATTGTGTCCTTAATGTCTGTCATAGACGGTCAGACAGTTTATGCTTGTAATCGTACTTAAAGTATTCATTCAGTGTTAAAATGTATTATGTGTTTCAAACTTCCCTTGTGTAAACGACAATTTTGTTGTTTGTGTGTATCAAGTGTTTTTACCCATCTTCTTTGTAATCGATTTCGATATGTACCTTGTATTTGTATCACCTAAAGTCAAAATAATCCTCTGTGTGTTCTGTGCATCCGGTGTGGACCATGTTTGTGTATCATCTTCTATCACTGTGTGTTTAGAACTTCCTGTATCAATGATCCATGTGTATATTACTTCCTGTATAAATGATCCCTGTGTCTATTACTTCCTGTATAAATGATCCCTGTGTCTATTACTTCCTGTATAAATGATCCCTGTGTCTATTACTTCCTGTATAAATGATCCATGTGTCTATTACTTCCTGTATAAATGATCCCTGTGTCTATTACTTCCTGTATAAATGATCCATGTGTCTATTACTTCCTGTATAAATGATCCCTGTGTCTATTACTTCCTGTATAAATGATCCCTGTGTCTATTACTTCCTGTATAAATGATCCATGTGTCTATTACTTCCTGTATAAATGATCCATGAGTCTATTACTTCCTGTATAAATGATCCCTGTGTCTATTACTTCCTGTATAAATGATCCCTGTGTCTATTACTTCCTGCATAAATGAGCCCTGTGTCTATTACTTCCTGTATAAATGATCCCTGTGTGTGTATCAGTGATCACTGTGTGTGCACTGTATGCCCTCTCTGTACCATGTCTGTACATCTCCTGTTTTCAGGAACTATGCTTGTGTACCACGTCTTGTGTAAATGATATCTGCGTGTGAAGCATTTTCTGCATAAAGAATTTCAGTGTGTATCACTTCCTGTATATCAATCTCTGTGTGTATCACTTCCTGTATATCAATCCCTGTGTGTATCATTTCGTGTGTATCAATCCCTGCGTGTACCACTACCTGTATATCAATCCCTGCGTGCATCACTTGCTGTATATCAATCCCTGCGTGTATCATTTCCTGTATATCAATCCCTGAATATACCACTTCCTGTATATCAATCCCTGTGTGTATCACTTCCTGAATATCAATCTCTGTGTGTATCACTTCCTGTATATCAATCCCTGTGTGTATCACTTTCTGTATATCAATCCCTGCGTGCATCACTTGCTGTATATCAATCCCTGTATGTACCACTTCCTGTATATCAATCCCTGTGTGTATCACTTCCTGAATATCAATCTCTGTGTGTATCACTTCCTGTATATCAATCCCTGTGTGTATCACTTTCTGTATATCAATCCATGTGTGTATCACTTTCTGTATATCAATCCCTGTGTGTATCATTTCCTGTATATCAATCCCTGTGTGTATCACTTTCTGTATATCAATCCCTGTGTGTACCACTTCCTTATATCAATCCCTGTGTGTACCACTTCCTGTATATCAATCCCTGTGTGTATCACTTCCTGTATATCAATCTCTGTGTGTATCACTTTCTGTTTATCAATCTCTGTGTGTATCACTTCCTGTATATCAATCCCTGTGTGTATCATTTCGTGTGTATCAATCCCTGCGTGTACCACTACCTGTATATCAATCCCTGCGTGCATCACTTGCTGTATATCAATCCCTGCGTGCATCACTTGCTGTATATCAATCCCTGTATGTACCACTTCCTGTATATCAATCCCTGTGTGTATCACTTCCTGAATATCAATCTCTGTGTGTATCACTTCCTGTATATCAATCCCTGTGTGTATCACTTTCTGTATATCAATCCATGTGTGTATCACTTTCTGTATATCAATCCCTGTGTGTATCATTTCCTGTATATCAATCCCTGTGTGTATCACTTTCTGTATATCAATCCCTGTGTGTACCACTTCCTTATATCAATCCCTGTGTGTACCACTTCCTGTATATCAATCCCTGTGTGTATCACTTCCTGTATATCAATCTCTGTGTGTATCACTTTCTGTTTATCAATCCCTGCGTGTATCACTTCCTGTATATCAATCCCTGTGTGTATCATTTCGTGTGTATCAATCCCTGCGTGTACCACTTCCTGTATATCAATTCCTGTGTGTATCACTTTCTGTATATCAATCCCTGCGTGTACCACTTCCTGTATATCAATCTGTGTGTGTGTGTACCGCGTACTGTGTAAATAAATCTTAATTGTACAAATTCCTGTGTAACAATTCTTATGTTTGGGTCACTCTTGTGTGAACGATTCCTTTGTGTGTTCCATTGGTTCCTTCCACCTGTAAGCTAAACAAACACTTCTGTATTTTCTCTGCCAGTTGCACCACCTCTATTTAGGGAAATATTATGGTACACAGCAAAAGGATGACTATTTACTTGTTTTCGTTGTGGACCCTTTATCTTACCAAAATTTATGAAACCATGCGGAATATATTTTCTACTATAAACAACGTAGGAATTATGAGTGACAATTAAGAGATGTGATATTCTTTTCAATGGATAAACATGTATCATTTCGCTGTATCTCAATGATGAGACAAACAAGTAAGATACGTTTTAGTTATGCCCAAGCGTTTAATCGTTTGACAGTATTAACTACATAAAGATTTCAGAAAAGGTTATTTATGTCTTTGAGGACAACCTGTAAAATGTTACTGAGAGATTAAATCAAATCCTTATTCAAAGTAATAAAAAGTCATGAGACTATGGAGAACAAATAGGGGACACTTACGTAGAGACAAATTGGTCTCCTGCCGTGCCAAACCGATGTTTTAGAACCGTCAGAATGATGTTTTTCTGCTACAACGTGACCTGCTTCTCTCATTACCTGTCTAGTTGCTATGACAAACATTTTCGATTTGGCGTAAAGTATTTTGTAGACACTATGAAAACTGTACTCAACTCTGGCACTACGAACACAATTGCGGATTACAGAATCAGTGATGATATGTGATGACACATGGAGTAACCTAGTGTTGTCATACTGAACACTTCGGAGATAAAGTACCATAGGGGTGCGGATTAGGTAACTGGTCGCTGTACATTTCTCTTCTACTATACCGCAAAAATATTTAGTCCGCAAATAAAGAAGTTCAGAAGCAATATAAAATGCCTTGGGGGAAACAATAGCTAATAAGGCACTTTTATTGTGATTTAAATGAAATAAATTAATGACTGGACAGTCTGGCTCCAATAGTGATTAATAAGTGTACAACCTTGAACGTAATATTTTGATTAACGATATTTCTATATGATAAATCGATTTCATCATAAGTAGATGACAAAGTGGTTGTTTCTGATGTGAATATTAATAATGTATTGAGTGTATATTTAACAAAAACACTGACAATGTCGTCTAACCTAATCTTGTCTATATATCTATGTTAATTCAAGAACGCGAAATGTTACGTATATTTATGGACATGTTAATACATCAATATATTCGAACTGGAAAAAAATCGTTTCTTTGTTTGATACAATAGATTACATTAGTTATTTAATTAGTACAAACCATCGTAATTTTTTCTGTAATGAGTCCTTGTGATTGTATGATTTTTTGAATGCGCGGGCGCTCTTAATCCACGATTGTATATGAGTTGATTTATGAAGCTATTTGTCCACGAAAGATTTTTCTTCTTCTTTAAAACCACGAAAATTGAGCCCGCGAAAAAATATGGTTTTATAGCGAGCAGTGAGAAAGCGTTTTGCCTTACTTTATAGAAATGCAGTTGGGTATCAAATTAATGTATATCATTTAATCTATACTGTATAATATTGAATAATATGTTACATATATGTTGATATCGCTAACATCAAATAGATGTGATATGACTGTGTGTAAACGATCAAAGGGATATTTTTAAGAAGGTAGAATATGAAGTCACTGGTTCATCATCAAACTGCATTAATTAAAACTGGCCAAGACCATAGAAAAGCCATATTTTTTATTCCGATTTATAAAATCAATTGTGTGTAAAAGTTTTATTCTGTCGTCAAGGCAACTATGTCGTGGATGTATTATTATAGATATATAATTCCTGGTCCTGGTGGGAGGCTGACAACTTGAGAAACAATGGCCACCTGCGTCGCGCCGAGATATCACAGTGACGCCATTGCTGGTGGCTACTCACGGCAATACCGGCAATAGCTTACAATTACAAACAGTAAAAATCGATCAATAACACACACCATAATTATTTCAATTTCAAATGTCAATCCGTTTTAATGGGCCAACATATTATATCAGTTTAAGGACTTTTTAGATATTGATGGTCTTGATACTTTTTTCAGTCAACGAATCGAATGCATATCGAAGGCCGCCATTAACATTGCACTTAATACCATGATATTGAACCTGTTTATATGGGTTTATCTCTCCTCGAGGTGAGGTATTCTTGAAGTAGTTGCGCCAAAACTAGAACGACAGTTCAGATTAAATAGTAACAAACATATTACCCTGCAGCTTCAGGAATAATATTTGAAATAAAATTGGATCAACTATGTGTTTAGGTTTTTGTCTTACTTTTATAAAATCATGTACTTCATCATCCGTTTATTGAAAATTGCATATTCCTAAATAACGCTGTACTTATTTGTTGTGATATTCTAATAGCTCGCTTGGATACGTAAGGGAAAGGATATCATTAGGTAAAATTATCTACTTATATTCTATGCATAAACGGAATACCAAAAATCATTACAGACCATGATGATATGAAGCATTACCATATATTGACGAGGGATAACTGTAGTAGGCAATACCATAGCGTATACATTACCACGCCACTAGCAACCTATTAACAACCAGCCATATGTTATTATTGATCTGGCATACCATTTCAACAGTTCATCATCCTTGAGTAATCACTTTTCCTTGGACTTCGGCCCGGAAATTGTCGTTTTCAATTTGTGCATGCAATAGTATCTGGCAACATGCAGTGCTACACAGGCATTTGGGGCTTAAAGACCAGCTTGTTGATCCTCGCGTGGTATTCTTTAGGTTATGATACCGAATAGAACGAGCATTACATGTAAAAATTGCTGTCAAATGAGGCGAGATCTCCGACTTCAAGATTTATAAAGACCAAAACGGATTACCGAGTTACAGACCTTTTATTTGTGAACTAAATGATAAATAAAATATCGTATTTCCTGGAAACGGAAAAATAGGAAGTATGTATTGAGAACAAATAAAAAAAAGTATTAATTAACTTTAGTACGTTGATCAATACAGAAATGGTGTGAAGTATTCTGTGTAACTAATCGAAAAGTGCTGTATCACTATATAGAGGAGCGGCGATAATAGCAATATTTAGACCTGAAATACGGGAGCGGCAGTGAGATATAGACACAAACCAGTCATTGTGGGAGGTCATTCTATACAGGAAAAAATATTAGATCACACAGGAAGAGGGACCAGATAGAAACTGGGGATCGTCACCATTATATAGGAGACAAAGACCGATAAATAGGGAGCGGCAAAAAATCGTCACTATCATATTTATCATAGATTAAGATAAAATATTAGAGGGCGGAAATTCCATATCGGAGAAATTGATTTTATAATTAAGAATGACAATATAAAACAAGGATTTTTTTACATAAAAGAGAGAAATATTGCCACACATGGAATGATTTCAGTATTCACCAAGGTATTGAAATATTAAAGTAAAACAAACAAGAACACAATACACAATCTTGTTAATACATTGTTAACGCGTCATCTCATAGCAACGAAATAAATGATCGTATCAACTCACAGGTAGAAACATATCACGGCATTACGTCAAAACACACATAAACCAAAAGGTCAACGCACCATCTCACACCTACGAAAAAAAAAACACCATGACGTCCTATCAACCTACAGGTACGAATTAAACCATCATCTCACAGCTACGAAAAAAATACCTCGACGTCATATCAACCCACAGGTACGAGTTAAACCAAAGTGTCGTGTCATCTCACAGCTACGAAAAAAACACCATGACGTCATATTAACCCACATGTTCGAATTAAACCAAAACGTCGGGTCTTCTAACTGCTACGAAAAAAATACCATGACGTCATAACAACCCACAGGTACGAATTAAACAAAAGTGTCGTGTCATCTCACAGCTACGAAAAAACCACCATGACGTCATATTAACCCACATGTACGAATTGAACCAAAACGTCGGGTCTTCCAACTGCTACGAAAAAAACACTACGTCGTCATATCAACTCACAGGTACGAAATAAACCACAACGTCGCGTCATCCCACAGGTACGAAAAAAAATACATTATGACGTCATGTTAAAACATGTATACAAAATGACTTCGTGTTAATGCACAGGTACAAAACAAACCACAGCGTTGCATCATCACAAATAAACATTTAAACAAATACAACACTGCTGCAACATATTCAGAATTACGCATCGCAAATTACACTGAAGTTTTAGACTTTGGGGAAATATATCGTCACATCAATTGACACGGATGAGATACATATCTTTACCATGCTAGCATATATCAAACGAAGACAAAACATCATACTTTGTAAACAAATAAAGAAAAATGCAGAGTATCGTGATGTCTCGTCAAATTCAACACGACGTAAATCATAGAGAATACACAGCAAAAACAACCTAGATGGTAAGCATGGTTCACGAGATGATCGTTAACCAAAGTGGAATCAGCTCAGGTGAAAAACCTGGTTTTATTGTCTCACTGAGCGACAGGATGTATCTTTCCAGAGAGAAAGAGCTATATGCCTTGGTGTAGCTACTGTAATATCATTGATTTTCGTTCGGGTTCATTTCTATTAAATTCTTGCTTACTCTTGATCAACGAAATTCAAATGTTCACGAAATAATTACGAGATAAAAATCGATATGAACTATAGAACAAGTGGATTGAGTTATCTACCCTCGAAATGAAGGACCTTCGAAAATGTACAAGTATGTAAAACCAGCTCCCGTCCCCTCTAAAATATATAGTTTTAAAATATGAAGCGCCATCTATCAATAACAAGGAGTCACAACTGACCGTCTTTAACACTAGCCCTCCATCTCTGGGTCACGGGTTCGGGGCTTACAATGGGTCAGTCGTACTGGCCGTAGGACGGTGTTTTTCTCCGGGAACTCTGGCTTTCCTCCATCACTCACACCTGGCACTCCTTAAAAGATCTTGGCTGTTAATACGACATAAAAAATACCATATCAAACCAAACTATTAATGACAGCAATTATTGCTAGATATGTATATGGTTTCATACCTGCAAAAACTTGGTTATACGAATTATACAGTAAATTCATGAATGAGAAGGGATGCTACTGTGTTTGTTACAATCTGTATGTGTATTTACATCATTTCTCAGATAGGTTTAAGTTAAAATGGAAAACACACTAGGGGGGAAAATCTACCTTTTATCCTGAGTCTGTGAATCAATCGAAGTCGCCTTGTATATTGCTACACTGTAATACGTTTTGTGTGTTGCATCGCGTGACGCTAGTTGCTTACTTAAAGGGAATACTGTCACAGGAGGACATCTATTAATAATTAATATTATTGACTGGCGTTGAAAGGCAAATCTTAAAACCAGAAAGATGGCTTTGCTTGGAAATATAAAAAAAATGTCTACAGGAAAATGATTTAGATTAGTATCAGTGAAGTCGAAATGATTTTGTCTAGAACGACATCATCCTAATCAGACAATCTATTGAGGATGGTCCTCTAGAACGTTATATGTATTCTACTTAATAGTGTACAACCGGACTTCCGTTCTATATACAGTATAAATCTGATGATTGTATCAGAAAACACGTATAGAATGACATGTATTATCGGTAAAGAGGAATGCTTCGCTGTAGAACCTTGTACGGTAATCATAGACGTCTAAATATAATATCGTACGTTATTAAATCTACCTTCTGATACTAATTCGTTAAAACAATGGTGCTTTCACTCAAACGGAGACGTTGTTCAAAAAGATTTATTTTTCTAATAATAAAAAAAATCCATTGAAATCAAACAGTATAATGTTTCGAGTAAACGAAATTGGAAGACAGACTTGAAACAATTGATATCGTTATATCCAGTTATCATTTATTTATTTGATAAAGCTGTTTACTCCCGATATTTGGTTGTACATGAAACAATAACAATTATCAATCAGGATTTTATTTACGTTTATTATGTATATCAAGCAAATCCTTGCAATCGATTTGGAATAAAAAATTATCTTTGAAGACTTTGTTGTAGTGGCGGTCGGACGGTTGTTAAGAATATGTCCTTACTGAGGCGACTTTATCGCGGACGTTCTTTTTGATGTACACATCAAATCAGTGTTCATACGTATCTAGCGTTGAGATAGATAGCTTTGTGATGTAGTATACAGACAATCACAGATTTTACTTATTCTTATAAATCTGTCAAAGTATTCATGTTGATGATTACGTTTGAGTCTCTGGTAGTTCAATACATCTGAAGAGTCCAGTCGATCATGTAAAATCCTATTATACCATACAGACTATGGGTTCCTACTGAATCTTTTAATGTCAATCACTCGCTCCGATAGATAACGTTGTAAAACTAGTTCCATTTGTGTATCCCCAATACTGGCATCAGAAAGCCATTCTATAGTAATTTAGAAGATAACCTTTATCGTTGTTCTTGGAATGACGCGACGCTCTCTCCCTCCAACCACTGCAATGGTCTGAGACGAGACGCACGCACGACAACTCCGGCCAATGTACGGTGCAATGTCATCGCACTTATTATTCACTTATTCAACCGAGAAATAGCAGTGATATCATACAGAATCTAGTGGAGTGTTGGACGCTGAGCGACATACAGGCTTCTTTTTGTCGGCGGTGAAGGATCAATATTTTGTAATTTAGACAAAACACGTCGTACAGTGAATCCATTTGGTATTGCCTTTTCTTCGAACTTGTCGTTCAGTGGTCTGTACTCAGTGATACCAGTCAGCTTTCTATTAACATTGGGAATAACGGCGGTTACTGTAGAGAGCACACTGTGACAGGGTCACAACTGACCAGTCCATCCATGTATATACACCGGCCATAATCCTCTTGAAAGGTCAAATTCGGACATCCGATTGATTAAAAAACAACATGCCAAATAAGAATTTTAAATGTATTTATCTATTGTTTTTGACGTTTTAGTAATGAGAAAAACACTTTCCTTTTTCAATTATAAGTATATTGCGTATCAAAATAATGCTTATTAATCTTTTTAAAAATAACTGGTTAGGAAACCATTTTAGCATTCATATGTAGTCTAGGTCTGTTTCCTGCGTTATTAGAGGTTCTGGAACAGGAATCAAGGTCTTTCTAGTACATTTTGTTACGGATAAAATCTAGCTAATTTCAATTCCAGATGATGATGTATTTGCACACAATCCTCTTATCATCATTCAGAATAAAGGCCGTGTATGTCATCACCACTAATATATTATTCAAACAAACTATGTCTTTACACCGCAAATGAATGAAATAAAAGATAATCCCGCTTTATCAGTAAGCGGCTTGCATAACGGTTGATTACATAAGGCGCGTGCATCCTAGGTACGGCACGCTCATAGCGTTCTACGCTTGCGTCTAATATAAAGTCTACTATGTTTTTGTGGTTCGGTTTCTGTATCTCGTTTAATCTGCTTATTCGCGCGTTACTTATTTGTTTTGCGATGGAGATGGTGATATTGTTCTTCATGTGCCACGTCTTGCAACTAAACTTGCAAACGATTAGTATATTCTTGTTTGTAAATACCCCAATGGCCGCATTGACCTCCTCTTTACGACGTTATATGACCTTAAAAGAGGACATTTGGAGTCCGTTTGACGCTATTGATGAAATTGATCTGAAAGTCGATTTGTCTGTACCAAAACAGACAAAATGTTCAGAGTTTCTGACTCTAGCTAATGCATAAAAGAATATTTTACTGGTACTGTCGTTATTTACGTATGCCACACGAAACACTGAACAGAAAAGTCGTTATTTACGTACTTAACAGTTTATCATCATTGGAAACAACCGATGTTTATTTATCTATTTATTTATTTTCAATATGAACATGAATGGATATAAGATTTTCGGAGATCAAACCTTGCCGGTAATCTATCGCAACGCATATTCGTTATGTTATCGGTTTTAGTTCACGTGAAATCGATTACATATTTTCCCAGCGTGAAACAGATGTTACTTATTACCTGATGTGGTGTATGACGACTGTGATGTGCGTTCATTGACGACTGTGATGTGCGTTCATTAGGAAACCGATGATTCTACACCTACCTTAATCAGACCTCTAACCTTCAATAGTCGGTAACTATTGAGATATCGTTCCTTCATCAGTACTTACTTGTGTGATCTGATGAAGATTACCCTCTTCTGCTGAAAGACCGAAATGCCGTAATACTGGACATTAAACCTGTTAAAGAAAGAAAAAGGAAGAAGATTGCCGTAAGCTAATTTCCTCAGATATGGAATCATCAATTTGCAAGCAAATTGCCAAGGCACAGTTATTTGTCTTATTGTCAATTGAAAGAAAACAATCGTTACAAATAAGACAATGAAGGGTGGTGAAAGATAGATTATTATTCATTTTTATTATTATTATTACTTCCGCGAGTCAAAGGTCAGATTGCAAAGCTGCTACATGATTTTATTTGAATAAGAAAATATGTTTTTGTATAAGTCAGATAAGTCATATATCTGCTTATTACATGTAAGTAACATATATAGTTAACAAGGAGTGTTGTCATACCCTTACAGAGAAATATTCATTGATATCAGCACATAATTAAACATTGATTTGTTTGAAGCATTTTAACTGGTCCTTCTTTATGAGTTTTTTGTAATTTTAAGTGGAACTGTTACAAATCCAAAATATCAGTGTTACAGAACACTGTGAAACGTAACACCCAGAATAATAGTTATACTATAAATACTTTCGAATTGCAGTGCCTTTTTCATTCTCGAGAGTAAATGGTTTTAAGGACGAAATAACGGGTCGCTTGTGATGACAGCTTACAATTAACCATTACAAGATTTATTGTATTATAGTGTTAGTGCTTTTCTAGATTTAAACATTTTAAAATCGATTTTGATTTTCCTCAGTTGTCTGCATTCTAGGTTTAAACATTTAGGCCATTTGATTCACTGACGAGTTCTTGGAGAAAGAAACAGCTGTATGAGTCAGTTTTCATTACTGGCTCAACTCCACTAATTGTAATTGCTTATTGAAAGGTGTTATTCTTGTGTGTGTCTTTTGTACAAACTAACGACATCACAGCTTACAGAAATACACTTTTGGTCATTTTTCTTAACGGATGATGACACACAGCTACTGTATTATCACTCATTAATGTCGCAACATATGACATCTACAGAATTAGAAATATGTTGCTTTTTTTATAGAAAAACAACCAACATGAGGTAGTGTCAACATCAAGGACTAAACTAATGACTGATAGAGACAAGTGTTCAAGTAAGGTGAGATAGATAAGTGGTCAGCCATGTCCTTTTGATATCATTATTTACATGTCAAATAGATCCCTGTGTGCATTGATGAGGTTATCACTTATGTCTCAAATACTTCTCATTAATTTTTCTTTCGGTTGATATGTTTTCATAATTGTTTAACATCACGAGGAAGAATTTTGTGACTTCCTTGAGTTTGACTGTAGGATTATAATAATCATTGTATTGTTTTGTCGTTTTGTGTTCTGTTTTGTGTGAGTTTTTTAAATCTCATTTTAATGACTTATTTGAGATCATTTATTCTCAAAGTTTGCGCATTTCTTTATTGTAGTTGAAGGACATGTCCCAAAGGGATTTAAAAATAGTTAATGAAGATCACAACACATATTTTCGTAAGTATACCTAGTAGTTCTCTTGTCATTTACCTTTTCTTCATTTGGTAACAACATGGATTTACTTGGATTTACCCAGATTTCAAAGGCATGTGTCGTCGATGAAGCAGAAGACGCTTACCCTTCCGGAACACTTGGACTTAATTTCCTTGTACTTCCCAGTCGTCTCCGTTTAAATAATTGTTATGTTCATTATATTATGCCCTCATTTTATTAAATGTGTGTTCAGATAATGACTCCATTAGCATGTCGGTATTTTGTATGCCTTGATCGTTAACTTCTTCTTATTTCCTTATTTGTTCTTAATTTCCTGAGATGTTTGAATTCGGGATAGGTATTCATCACAATGTACATCAACTCAAACATGCACTTCTGGTGAAAATTATCAGTTCAACGGTAAAGAAAATGGATTAAACAGTAAAATACTATTACAGGGCAAAACGGGGAAGTACAGGATAACTGAAGAGTTGTAACTTAACGCGAGTCTCGACAAGACGCGCAATAAAATGAACAGTATGACCTTCCTGTAATATTTGTTCCTTTTAGGTAAATAATATTCCTGTCATTGTACAATAAACAGTCGATAAAACATTTCACGCATCACCTAAATCACCCATAACCGTATTTCATAGTTCTCTTTTCCTCTTTAAAGAATAATTTATCTGTCGTTCAAAATATCCTAACGTTCTTTGCCCCTTAGAGCCCTAAATTTTCACTACAAATAATACTTTATTGGTGGTTTCAGCGAGAAATCATTCTTAACACGGTGTTAAAGCTGACATTGTATGATATATCACCTCATGACATTTGAGCAGTTGTTTTTTTTCTTTTTCTGGTATTCCACTGTGAGATAACAAAGACTTTATTTTTTATTATTAGTTTCAATTTCTGGCAATAGAATAAAAGATACTGAAGTCAGTCTATTGTTTCTGAAATCGAAAGAAATTCTGCAGTTTAGTTTGCCTGTTGGTTCCCTTGTTGTATAACTTGTTCTAATTTGAGAACGTGACATGACTTACTTGGATTGATCAAAATTTACATGGCGGGTGTATTCGATGATGCAGAGGCTGCTTAGGCCGAAGCACCTGGTTTTATTCTCCTTTGACTTTTGTTAGAAATCTTCTAGTAAATCTTTCTTTTGTTCATATTTGGCCCTAGTATAATTGATTTCCTTTTATTCCTCAGGCAATATGAGTATCAATATTCCCTACAATAGACGATTTGAGTATTAATATTCTATAATATAGGCAATATGAGTATCAATATTCCCTACAATTTGACTATGAATATTCTCCACTGTAGGCTATATGAGTATAAATATTCTATACTATAGGCTATATGAGTATGAATATTCTATACTATAGGCTATATGAGTATGAATATTCTATACAATAGGCTATATGAGTATAAATATTCTATACTATACTGTAGGCTATATGAGTATGAATATTCTATACTATATGCTATATGAGTATGAATATTCTATACAATAGGCTATATGAGTATAAATATTCTATACTATAGGCTATATGAGTATGAATATTCTATACTATAGGCTATATGAGTATGAATATTCTATATATACTATAGGCTATATGAGTATGAATATTCTATACTACAGGCTTTATACAATATGAATAAACTATAGGCTATACATGAGTATGAATATTCTACACGATAGGCTATATGAGTATGAATATTCTATACTATAGGCTATATGAGTATAAATATTCTATACTATAGGCTATATGAGTATGAATATTCTATACTATAATACAACATAGTATGAATATTCTATATATAGGCTATATGAGTATAAATATTCTATACTATAGGCTATATGAGTATGAATATTCTATACTATAGGCTATATGTATGAATATTCTATACTATAGGCTATATGAGTATGAATATTCTATACTATATAGGCTACTATAGGCTATATGAGTATGAATATTCTACAGGCGATAGGCTATATGAGTATGAATATTCTATACTATAGGCTATATGAGTATGAATATTCTATACTATAGGCTATATGAGTATGAATATTCTACACGATAGGCTATATGAGTATGAATATTCTATACTTTAGGCTATATGAGTATGAATATTCTATACTATAAACAACATGAGTATGAATATTCTATACAATAAACAACATGAGTATTAATATTCTACACGATAGGCTATATGAGTATAAATATTCTATACTATAGGCTATATGAGTATGAATATTCTATACTATAGGCTATATGAGTATAAATATTCTATACTATAGGCTATATGAGTATAAATATTCTATACTATAGGCTATATGAGTATGAGGCTATATTCTATACTATAGGCTATATGAGTATGAATGAATATTCTATACTATAGGCTATATGAGTATGAATATTCTATACTATAGGCTATATGAGTATGAATATTCTACACGATAGGCTATACTATAGGCTAGGCTATATGAGTATGAATATACTATAGGCTATATGAGTATAAATATTCTATACTATAGGCTATATGAGTATGAATATTCTATACTATAGGCTATATGAGTATGAATATTCTATACTATAGGATATATGAATATTCTATACTATAGGCTATATGAGTATAAATATGAATATATACTACGCTATAGGCTATATGCTATATATAAATATTCTATACTATAGGCTATATGAGTATGAATATTCTATACTATAGGCTATATGAGTATGATATACTATAGGCTATATGAGTATGATAGGCTATATGAGTATGAATATTCTACACGATAGGCTATAGGAGTATGAATATTCTATACTATAGGCTATATGAGTATGAATATTCTACACGATATGCTATAGGAGTATGAATTTTCTATACTATTTGCTATATGAGTATGAATATTCTACACGATAGGCTATATGATTATAAATATTCTATACTATAGGCTATATGAGCTATATGAATATTCTATACTATAGGCTATATGAGTATGAATATTCTATACTATAGGATATATGAATATGAATATTCTGATAGGCTATATGATTATAAATATTCTATACTATAGGCTATATGAGTATAAATATTCTATACTATAGGCTATATGAGTATGAATATTCTATACTACAGGCTATATGAGTATGAATATTCTATACTATAGGATATATGAATATGAATATTCTATACTATAGGCTATATGAGTATGAATATTCTATACTATAGGCTATATGAGTATAAATATTCTATACTATAGGCTATATGAGTATGAATATTCTATACTATAGGCTATATGAGTATGAATATTCTATACTATAGGCTATATGAGTATGAATATTCTATACTATAGGCTATATGAGTATGAATATTCTATACTATAGGCTATAAGAGTATGAATATTCTACACGATAGGCAATATGAGTATCAATATTCTGGTTAATTAACAATATGAGCGTTAATAGTATGTAAAATAGGCATTGAAATATGAATACCATTACAATAGGCAATGTTAATATAAACATGACTGTACAACAGACAATATAGATACTCTATATAACAGACAATATGAGTATGAATGTGCTATAAACCAACTTATATCAGAATAAATATTCCTATATTGATATTGGCAAACTTGTTTACTATTTCTATTCTGAATCTAGTGTGTTTGCATGTCTGCTAGGGTGCCTAGTAAAGAAAATCACTTGGAGAATTTCTGTACTGGGATTATTACAGTACCTTAATCATGGCAGTTTATTCTGATATGTTTCAGATTTTTATGTTATGGAATTGAAGAAAAAGTTATATCAACCTTAACGGGACGTCGAAAGGTACTTTTGGGAACAAAACAATTATAAGTAAACGGCGTTTGATGCACTTTAATACAACTCATGTCTCGACTGTATATGACCCTAAATTTGTACTTAAAAGTGTTATTCACTTCTGTGTCCTTTACACTATCTTTGATGTTAACGGTTGGTATATCAAAGGTACATCTAATTGATCCAAAAATAAATTCTTTGCCTGGAAAGAAGTGAAGCAAATGATAAATTAATATAGGTACATAAGTCCATTAGTAGTCAATTGCCAAGAGTACAACGTTAAAAGATGCATCATTTTTTCGATTATATGGTAAATCCAGGTTTATCATATTGCTTTCATGTTTTTTTCTTAATTGTTAGCAAATTTGCTCATTATCTTAATGTGCGGAGTTTTTATCGTAACATACATACATATATATATGTAAATATGACACTTGTCAAGTTATTCTACAACAACCAGACAGGTGCCTACATGTAGCACCTTATTTAGATATATATATATATATATATAGATATGTGATATACATGGCGGATATTAAAGAAAGCTACATCGTACAAATTAATAAGTAGTTAAATTTTCTCCTATTGTCACTCATTGAAAACACTACCTTTGTGTGTGGTCTCAATCATAATTTTGTGCATGTATAAGTAATATGTGGCATAAGAGAAAATCGTTTTATAGTCATACCTACATCAAAGGAAGTTTGAAAATCGAAACACTTAAGTACTTTAGAAAGTTGTATAATTTCGTACATGACAATTTGACGATACGCTCCATTTGAACGTGGTTCATTTTTTTGCACCCATTTATATAATTTGGTAATGATAGTGGGTGGGCATACTATATTTGGTGTAGCATAGCCAATATTTACAAGTGATATACATAACTAGTATGTAAGTGACACTGATTGCTGTAATTCTCCAAACAGAAGTGACCACGTGTTATGAATATATTTTTATCGACCGATGAAAAGTGTTGTAACATGAACATAAGATAACCATAACGATCAGAACATATTTGCTTTAGAATGCAATCTTAAATGGAAAATTCGCCGATAAATTGTGCCAAAAGAAACTGGTGTTGTATTAATACCGAAAAGTCCATACATGTTTATAAATATATAAATTCTAAGACAACGAAAATACATCAATTAGAATTTTACAAAACCAAGGATACAAATGACATCAGATAACATGTCTGTAGAAGCTGTGTTTATATTGGACAAAAGACAAACCCAATTGTTTTAGTTGGCTGCAAGCGTTATATAACAACAACATGGCGCAAATCCGCGCTGACGTTAGAGTGTAAAAACAATTAATGGAATAACCATATCACGTCACATTATTCAGATAGATAAAATACATATATATATATAGGTTCATATATAGATGTGAAAAAGTCCTACAAATCACATAAAAGGTTGTAGATTAAGTGAAACAGTCATAAGAACGAGATAAAAAGTCGAATGAACGATATATAAAAATTTCTTACGTACAAGATATAAGAAAATACAAACGAGCTATAAAGTCCTACGAACGAGAAAAGAAGTACTTTTTGGTTCAACAGCAACTCGCAGGAATGCGGTGGGTTCTTCTGCATTCATTTTGATAAATATGTTTAAATGACCGAGTTAGGCAACTGATCATCTTATCAGTTTTTAAGTTATTGTACTTCATTGGTATGATTTCGTAGACAGTTTTCCTAAAGGTTAAACATTGATTGTATTAATGGAACATCAAGGTGATTCGGGGATGAAATACATTTCATTTACACCATGTATCTGCTTAAGTGTTTAAGATTTCAAGTTAAGCAATTATTTACACACAAGTATTGATGTACAAAACACAGTAGACTTGTGAATGGGGGTTTGGAATTCGTTATTATTTTTTTCATGAATCTTTGAAATCTGCCACAGAGTACTTCATTTAAGCATATGGCATGAATCTCTAACATGTAAAAATTGCAATGTCGATATTACCAAGTTAAGGAACTTTCTAGTTATCCAAAGATTATGTTAATGATATCTTGATGATGTTGTTTACTACACTGCTAGTAACACCGCTATTTTAATAATTACAAATGTCAGACACTGTTGATCGTAATCATTCGGATTCCGTGTTAGAATACAAAACTTCTTCTGTTTATCATCTTCGTAAGACTGTTTAACTCGTTCGTGGATTTTTTTTATCTAAAAGTTATCAAAAATATGACATATCAAAAGCCTCATCAGATAACATACTTCATAAATCATTTTATTATTGTAAGCTACGTTTAGACGAACCGCTTCCATCCATCATTGAAGCAGAATCTAACCAACGATCAATCACTGATTTTAACATGTGTTGATACAAAACAAATAAGATCGCTATAACCATCTTGGTTACAATGGAGTTACGTTACATATTAAATAAGGATTTCTCTCTAAATACTCTATAACAGAAATATTAAACCCTCACCATCGTGACCAGGTTTTGAATAACATCCGTAGTTAGGGTTATTAGAAGCATTTGGGGCATTGTTGATAAGAAGGCATTACAAAGGGTGTCATATGTACAATGTTTTATCGGAGAAATTAAGAACCTATTTCCTCTTATCCTTGTGTATCCGAGAGTTGTTATATTACTTCATGGTAATGATCTTATCCGGTATTGTTGTTAACGCCAGGGTACGCATGCTGTTTTCTGTTTCACTTCACAAAAATACCAAC
Organism: Ylistrum balloti; assembly: GCF_031769215.1. Lineage (NCBI taxonomy): Eukaryota > Metazoa > Mollusca > Bivalvia > Pectinida > Pectinidae > Ylistrum > Ylistrum balloti. Next base: position 1,579,728 of record NW_026781896.1, read on the forward strand.
ACCTAGATAAATTGTGACTATACGATGCCACGCATTTTGTATTCTGGAATGATGTTCACTTGAAAGTAAACATAGCTCAGATCTGTGTTTTAATTGGAAGTGACATCAACGATTTAGAAACGTTTTAGAAATAAACATGCTATTAAATGCCAGCTTTGTTATATTGTGTGTGTTGTCAGCAATAAAAATCCCTTATTGTCGATTCTGATGAAAGAGTTATGTCACTCCATAAAGTTTAATTGATTATGTAATCGTCATGAATTTTATGTATATTGTCACACAGACTGACTCACTTCATAGTGATTCACAGGAGAAAAGCCTTGGTGACTTACAGTCCACTAACGTATGATTCAGTGTTGTCCATCACTGACTAACGGTATGAGGGCGGGGAAAGTACTTCAAACTTCTTATACATGCATTGAAAAAGTAAGTTACTAACTTCACCGCAATCAACAACGGCATTTGTACTAGCCATAGTGATGCTATTATCAAGCACATTTTATGAAAATTATTCATTTGTATATTCTAATATCAATCATTTATAGATATGAACAAAGCCTCCGCTTGTTTTGCGGTCGTACTATGTTTTTACTCTTTATGCAACATATCAATCAGCTTTTTTAGAAATAGGCGGAAACCTGCGAAATGATACATACATTCCTGTAAGTAATATACGTAGGACCGAAACTGTTTAACGGTTAACTGTGACAAACAGTAATGAATAAAAACCATATGACAGATGTTTTTATCTTGTTACATATATGCTGGATATGATATTAACATCCTATTTTAAATTGACTGTTTCATTGATTGCCAGAATAAAAAGCAATAAAATGGTAAATTAATCTTTCTTCGCTATCTGGTTTCAAGGCATTGACAAACTGCGAAAAATATAACAACGGGTAAGTCCAATGTTTGATAGAGAACTGAAATTTAAAAGCATCCAACATATGTTTATCGTATTCTGAAGTCAGTACAGGAGAACTTTGGCTCCACTCCATATGACCTATGTAAATGAATTTATGTAAGGCAGTCGTTACGTTCGTAAAATATACCAAGGCAAACTATGTCTTGTGTGACATTTTTCAGTGGGCTTAATACCTTCTGAAAGACTAACTTGTGTCACTTTGTATAATTTCAATACATGATGCATTGCCAAGGAATCGGGAATACTTCTAGAAATGAACTGTCTGATAGATTAATATTGCAAAATCACAATGGCATTCATAAAGTGACCCATTCCGCAGTTACATTATCGTAACTTGTCAGAAACATTCAATCATCCAGATCGATTAAAATTTGATAATTAGAGATAGTTGTAATACAATGTCATTTTCGTGATCGAAATCTCAGACTTTTGTTTTCAAAATCAATACATACCGCACGATTCATCCGTATAAAAGTAACAAATTGGTAAACAAAAGCCTCGGTTAGGCATGCGTTAACGCTGATTCAGTCCTTGATTTTGACAGGTCTGAATTAAAGATTCCATCGTGCCTCTTCCTACACACTACAATTTGTCCTTTGGGCTTCACAAACGTGATAGTTGTTTGTGCCATCAATTAACCTTCACATCGCCATGTCAGTGTCTAAATGCATCGACTTGATCCGATGCCGTATAAACAATACATGAGTCTTAACTGCCTCAGATACACAAAATTAACCTGAGAATGGCAGGCGTTCGATAACAAGTGACCAGAATCAGCCATGCATTTGTTTGCATTTAATACAATAAATCTTCAACAGAATAGTCAAACATTTCTGTAACGATTACAACATTAGAGAATTTGATAGCATGTCATTTTATTGTGACTTTTAGAATGCTATTGAGATCAGAGTGTAAGTGTTTTACATTTGGAGGGGGAAAACTTTATAGCGCAGTGCAAGATTAGGAGGAGGAGGAGGAGGAGGAGAGGAGAATGATGATGATGATGATAAGGAGAAGGAGGAGGAGGAGAAGGAGGAAAGAGGAGAAGGGGAGTAGATGGGAGGAGGAGGAGAAGGAGGAGGAGGAGGAGGAGGAGGAGAAGGAGGAGAAGGAGGAGGAGGAGAATGAGGAGGAGGAGGAGGAGGAGGAGAAGGTGGAGGAGGAGGTGGAGAAGGAGGAGGAGAAGGTGGAGGAGGAGGAGGAGGAGAAGGATGAGGAGGAGAATGATGATGATGATGAGGAGGAGGAGGAGGAGGAGGAGGAGGAGGAGAAGGAGGAGGAGGAGGAGACGACATTCTCTCTAATAACAAATAACGCTTTGAGATACACACTCCGGAAATAAGTATGCTGTCCATGTTTAGACCACTTTTTTTTTTTGGGGGGGGGGGGGGGGGTGTCCTATTTATAAATGGCACAACTTAATTTTCACTATTGCCCCTAAACATTTATTTTACGTACATTTCTATTAAGATTTTTCATGAAGATCATATAGTTTGAGACGGTCCTGTTATCCTGACTGATGATTGTCTTAACATATCAGTTGACAGGAATATCGTTTCTCTTCAGATATCATTTTTCCATGTTAGAACTGGCTTATAAAATCGATATAGATTTTTTTAAAAGATTACTCCAATACTATCAGCACTCTTAGAGGAGCTCTAGCTTCAGGTTAAACCAACCCGTCTTTTCTTAAGAATATAGAAGATTAAGTCTTGGCTAACGTTGAGATTTACGGTGATAATATTGAGACCAGCTATAAAGATGTTTATTTCCAGTATTTACTGTGAAGTGCTACTTCCAATTCCTTCAGAAAGTCAACATTGACAACAACTATTTGTAGTAAACATTTCAACTGCAGTATGCTAGTTTGTTTGGGACCAAGAACCCTGAGTTTCCTATTCTGAGCATGTTCTGCTTGTTCCTTAGTCAATAAATCGGTGATAGAGAATCAGTGGACTCATTTGTCACATGTCACGTGATTACATGGTAAGATGAAGACATACACTGTTGTTTGGTAAAAGGCAGCCAAAGTGACGTTTCGTTACTAAACCGACAAACCACGGCGTCCTTACCAACACGTGTCATATTTGACGCTTTAATTTCCATATCGATCACACGGCTATGAACAGAGGACTATCTCCTAACAAGCATGATGTATTAATCAACGTTTACGGGATTATGTTAAATAATTGTGTCGACTGAACAACTATTGCCATAGGGGAAGTACACATATTGCTATTATACAGTATAAAGGAGGACACATGCTGATTTTCAGGACAGAATTATGAATCGTTATATTAATATGTATACATATATATATATGCACCACAACTTTCATACAAGAGGTCATTTGATATGAATGGAATAAATACAAAGTGACTTGCTCTGATGTCTTTTAGTGTGTATCATTAGTGACCACTTGGATCGAATTTGACTGCGTCTACGCAAGGTCATTCTGAGGTATAGAATCTTAACGTAATGGCCACATTATCACCAACTATATTTTGTCTTCGCGCAAAGCTATTTCCTATTCATTAGTTGCAATATTTCGCTACGCAAAAAAGAAAGAAGGTTATCAAAGAGAGAGAAAAAAACAATCCTTGGAATGTTTGTTTCTATTTTATAATGACTAGGTTACTGAGGCTTTAGAAAGTAGGAAATGCATCGTACAACAGGGACGTTGATAATCAATAAACCATACAATAAGTTCGATTCTAACAAGGTACCACATGGACAGACTGGCCATAATGTGGTATTCGTCGTGGTGTCTCCTGTCACCACATATGGCACCAGTTGATTTGGCGCCATCAACATGTCTCCTGTAACCACATGTGGCACCAGTTGTTTTGTCGCCATCAACATGTCTCCTGTCACCACATGTGGCACCAGTTGTTTTGTTGCCATCAACATGTCTCATGTAACTAAACACATGTGGCACCAGTTGTTTTGTTGCCATCAACATGTATCCTGTAACCACATGTGGCACCAGTTGTTTTGTCACCATCAACATGTCTCCTGTAACAACATGTGGCACCAGTCGTTTTGTCGCCATCTACATGTCTCCTGTAACCACACGTGGCACTAGTTTTTTGTCGCCATCAACATGTCTACTGTAACAACATGTGGCTCCAGTTGTTTTGTCACCATCAACATGTCTCCTGTCACCACATGTGGCACCAGTTGGTCTGTTGGAATTTACTGGTAGGGACTTTAGTAGGTCATCTATCATCTTTAAAGTACGGTTCTGATATTTCCCTGCTTTAATGATTTATAGCGTTCATCTATTCAACTCATTGCTGCTGGAAAAATCATAATTAGTATATTTCGTCATTACTTTAGATTTTCATATAAAAACATTTTCCCTGACCACTGAGGTATAGAGCACAATAAAACCGTGATCTTTTTCTACATATGGATACAGTGACAGTTTCCTTGGCTACGAGGACATGATGGATAAACACAGGTGAAATTTTATGCATATTTACATTACATTGACTTGTCAAATGACATCCAACAAAGTAGTCCTTGCCAAGTTAATCAGTTTTGTATCTGAGGTCGGGTTTTGACCCCGATACACAACATTTTCTAGACATGTTCGTAATCTCCGTCTTGACATGATCTAATTTTAGATAAGGCAGAGTAATTACAACAAAACGGAAATAAGAAGTGGAACATTGTATCGATTTCTAGACTACAGCCCTACAGTTAATGTATCATATATTCATGGGTCACATAGTGTCCAGTAAATTATGAACTCATCCTCATCACAGCGATACGTTAAGTCTCTTAACACACAAAGATGCCATTTAATCTCCTGAATGAAGTGTCAGGATTAAAACAAATCCCAATGTAAGGAAAAGTTTGAACTTTGACCTTTACCTTCTTACACATAATCGTTCTTAAAAGTTCATTTTGGCTTTTATATATATATATGAACACGAATTACCGCTTATTCAAAACGTGTATAACATAAAAACATCAAGGAAGTAAGAAACCGCAGTGAAGGTAATTTATCATGGAATGTTTTTGTTTATATCGATTTCACCTTCGTGTTCACTTTTGCTTTATTGATGACATCTTGCCTTTAAAAACCATCAGATTTGTCTACCTCGTCTATTATAAGTACCCGCCTGAATTTGAAATAAATGGCACGACAGATTCTTCTGTATGATAACCTTGTTGATCTTAATTTGATGGAGATTGTGAGAAAGTTTTACGGTCGTCATAGCAATCTCATAGAGAGATGTTCCATTCCTTTGTGCAATATGAAGCTGAACGTGTTTGATGCTCGTTAGTTTGCCTGTTGGTTCCGATGTTGTACACCTTGTTCTTATTTCAGATCGTGGTATGACTTACTTCGATTTACATAGCAGGTGTTGCCGATGGTGTTCCAGAAATTATTTTCCTTATATCTTGTATAGGTCTCCGTGTAAATCTTTCATTTGTTGATGTTATGTCCTAGTTTTAATGAATTTCAGTTTGGATTAGGATTATGTTGACATTATTGTTCTTTTATCGTACGTACTTCATCGAGAGATCAGTTAAATGGCGTATAAAAACCCTCCACTATGATTTGGTTTCTACAAGACCTTACGGCTTATCTTCATTTTCTACTGTTTCTTTCTGGTTGATGTCTCGTCAGTTGCCCGGCTTTCTTCTCACTACAGCGTTGTTTTTGTTTTGTCTTCTCATCAGTGTTTGATCTTTTGTCCAGATGTGCCCTTTATTTCTGATATCTCGGTGTTATCTTTAATCATCCTTTTGTCTAAAGGTCTCCTTTATTCCTGATATCTCGGCGTTACCTTTAATCATCCATTTGTCTAGATATCCCCTTTATTCCTGATATCTCGATGTTACCTTTAATCATCCTTTTGTCTAAAGGTCTCCTTTATTCCTGATATCTCGATGTTACCTTTAATCATCCTTTTGTCTAAAGGTCTCCTTTATTCCTGATATCTCGGTGTTATCTTTAATCATCCTTTTGTCTAAAGGTCTCCTTTATTCCTGATATCTCGGTGTTACCTTTAATCATCCTTTTGTCTAGATATCCCCTTTATTCCTGATATCTCGATGTTACCTTTAATCATCCTTTTGTCTTAAGGTCTCCTTTATTTCTGATATCTCGGTGTTACCTTTAATCATCCATTTGTCTAGATATCCCCTTTATTTCTGATATCTCGTTGTTACCTTTAATCACCCTTTTGTCTAGATGTCCCCTTTATTCCTGATATATCGATGTTACCTTTAATCATCCTTTTGTCTGAGGTCCCCTTTATCCCTGATATCTCGGTGTTACCTTTAATCCTCCTTTTGTCTAAAGGTCCCCTTTATTCCTGATATCTCGATGTTACCTTTAATCATCCTTTTGTCTGAGGTCCCCTTTATCCCTGATATCTCGGTGTTACCTTTAATCCTCCTTTTGTCTAAAGGTCCCCTTTATTCCTGATATCTCGATGTTACCTTTAATCATCCTTTTGAAAAGGTCCCCCTCTATTCCTGATATCTCGATGTTACCTTTAATCATCCATTTGTCTAAAGGTCCCCTTTATTCCTGATATCTCGATGTTACCTTTAATCATCCTTTTGTCTAAAGGTCTCCTTTATTCCTGATATCTCGGTGTTACCTTTAATCATCCTTTTGTCTTAAGGTCCCCTTTATTTCTGATATCTCGGTGTTACCTTTAATCATCCATTTGTCTAGATATCCCCTTTATTCCTGATATCTCGATGTTACCTTTAATCACCCTTTTGTCTAGATGTCCCCTTTATTCCTGATATCTCGATGTTACCTTTAATCATCCTTTTGTCTGAGGTCCCCTTTATCCCTGATATCTCGGTGTTACCTTTAATCCTCCTTTTGTCTAAAGGTCCCCTTTATTCCTGATATCTCGATGTTACCTTTAATCATCCTTTTGAAAAGGTCCCCCTTTATTCCTGATATCTCGATGTTACCTTTAATCATCCATTTGTCTAAAGGTCCCCTTTATTCCTGATATCTCGATGTTACCTTTAATCATCCTTTTGTCTAAAGGTCCCCTTTATTCCTGATATCTCGGTGTTACCTTTAATAATCCTTTTGTCTAAACGTCTCCTTTATTCCTGATATCTCGGTGTTACCTTTAATCATCCATTTGTCTAGATATCCCCTTTATTCCTGATATCTCGATGTTACCTTTAATCACCCTTTTGTCTAGATGTCCCCTTTATTCCTGATATCTCGATGTTACCTTTAATCATCCTTTTGTCTGAGGTCCCCTTTATCCCTGATATCTCGGTGTTACCTTTAATCCTCCTTTTGTCTAAAGGTCCCCTTTATTCCTGATATCTCGATGTTACCTTTAATCATCCTTTTGAAAAGGTCCCCCTTTATTCCTGATATCTCGATGTTACCTTTAATCATCCTTTTGAAGAGGTCCCCTTTAATAAGGTTACCTTTAATATATTCTCCTTGTTTTAAAATTCATCTCTCTTTTTTCTTTCCTTTATCTATTCGTTGGCTCATGTTTTTTTGTCTTTGTTTTTTTCCCGGCAGTTTCTATTGTCTTTCTATACGTTATGTGCCGTTCCAGTTTTGCTGACACTGCCATCTGCATTTGTTTATGCTAATTTATATCATTAGCCGAAGGTCATTACATATTTATGTGGTGTTCCAACACCTGTTATTGACGTCCACATATATGATGTCACTTAATTATTGATGTCTGTGTAGAATATACATACATAGGTAAATTGTCTGGGATGCGACAGACAAATGTAGGTAGCATGTTGTCGGAAGAAATAGACAGTTATTCTACCGTTGTCACCATGTTCGTTATATTTGAATAAAGAATATTTTAAGAGATTATTGTTGACAGGGAATTCCGATCAATCTATATATTGTTTTTTGATATTTATTTGATTGCCCGGTATTTGATTGTCATATCTAGATATCATACCTTGTCTGTGACAAACAAGAACTTCACGAGATAACATTTACAGAGAGACCATGAGATCACAGACACATGTGTCAGTTTATTTGATTTCATACAATGTACATATCTAAATATTACCTAAGTATGACACACGCGATGACGGTAGGTTAAACCGTGTTCAAACACGTGTGAATTGCTGAGACAAGGATCTTTATCATTTCAAGTAGATGAATCTCATTGTTGGTAGTTCTCAAAAACTGTATCTCACACAGTTGTTCAACAACACATGTTTACCCGATCTTAAATGAAACAGATGATAACGGTTGAAAATATTTATATTGTCCGAAATTTATTATTGTGGCTGTTCGTGTTCTCTTTCCTTTTATTTTAGAATGTGTTTAGTATTATAATCCCCTCCAGATCACTGAAGTTATAGTTATCAAGAACGGCAGTATGCTTATAATAATGACAAGTGCCTCGTGTGATGTAGGCGATCTTCATCCTTTCATCTTTATTTATTTAAACTTAAACTTGTCTGATTCGATTATTACATTATGATTTTCCACAAAACGTCAGCTTAAACTGTACACCTTGAAGAAATCAATGCAAATAATTTAATTAAAACAATTTGGAACAGTATTGGCATATTTAAAAACGTTTTAAACATGTCTTCTCGTATCGCACTACATTGCTGACACATTACAGTATTACAAAACCTCAATTAGAAAAGATATTTACATATTTACTAATGATACCACTTAATTAAATTATACCAGTCGTATTTACAATTGGCGTGCCTTGATAATGTGGTGGATTTTTGAAAGCGATTAACACGATATTGATTGCTTGGTGTTGATATCAGTCGATCACATATGAGGTGTCGGGCGCCAACTTCAGGTCTCCTAAGTTCACATAAAAGTTGTATCGTTATAAAAGGCTATGTTATTTAATACACGTCCTACAAACTTAATTGAGAAATCATTTTGCTATGTTGATTAGCGAATCGGGATGTTTGCTTCCCAAATACTTCATCATGTTTTCAGCAATTGCCTATTTAAATATTTATGTATTTGTTATAATCAAAGTTGTCATAATTATCACAAATGGTTAGTAATAAGATCTCTTTAAAACTCCTTTTAAGTGTGGGACTATTAATATTCAAGACTGAATGCTGGTTTTACCAGATATTTTAATAGGTGTTGTATTACACTGTTACTGACAACAGTTCCTTTGTGATGATGTCTCCTGTATATAAATCATTTAATAATCTGTCTGTAGCATAATCCAGTTGTTATATTTTTAACTTTATGTTAGCTTTGTTTAATAGTTGGTATTTACACCACTTATCTTTATCTAGAGTTTTTGACAGGTGCCACAATAACACCCGGAATCCGGTGTTGCCTTTCTGGAACATTTTGGGATAAAATACCTTAATGATGTCTCCACACGGAGAAAGTATAGTAAATGTATGCTTGTTAACTCTTAAAACTGCAACGAACGCTCGGCAATTTTCTATCAGGTTCCCTACGTTCAAATGCAGGCTATCCAAGTGAAAGGACTTGTTATAAAACCAGTCCATTTTTTCACTAAGTCTGGAGGACAGAGGCAATGTTGCTGTTTAGTAAAGCGATTCTTATACATGATTTATATATTTACCAGTCATTTGAGGAGAGATGGCCTGAATTCTCTATCAGGCTATGTATTGATAGAGAATCAATTTGTTTCTCAGTGTGCATGTACTTGGTGCTTTTTTCATTTGTTTTATAGTTACCTTGTAACTTCAAACGAGCTATGACATATTGAATTATGTATAACTATTTTTAATGTTTCCAGTTAATACCATGATAATAGGTTAAAACCAGGCCGGTGTCATTGTGTATCCAACAATTACCTAAAATTATACAATTATCAATTACACTATTTGCCTAGTGACTGTATCACGAAAAGCATATCATGATGTGGTGGATGTGAAGTCAGAGGCAATATTATCACTTCCTAGAGTGATGTGAGAGGCAATGTCTTGTCACTTCCTAGTGTGATGTGAGAGACAATGTCTTGTCACTTTCTAGAGTGATGTGAGAAACAATATCTTGTCACTTCCTAATGTGATGTGAGAGACAATGTCTTGTCACTTCCTGGAGTGATGTGAGAGACAATGTCTTGTCACTTCCTAGTGTGATATGAGAGGCAATGTCATATCACTTCCTAGAGTGATGTGAGAGACAATGCCCTGTCACTTCCTAGTGTGATGTGAGAGACAATGTCTTGTCACTTCCTAGTGTGATGTGAGAGACAATGTCTTTTCACTTCCTAGTGTGATGTGAGAGACAATGTCTTATCACTTCATAGAGAGTGATATGAGAGGCAATGTCTTATCACTTCCTAGAGTGATGTGAGAGACAATGTCTTGTCACTTCCTAGAGTGATGTGAGAGGCAATGTCTTATCACTTCATAGAGAGTGATGTGAGAGACAATGTCTTATCACTTCCTAGAGTGATGTGAGAGGCAATGTCTTATCACTTCATAGAGAGTGATGTGAGAGGCAATGTCTTATCACTTCATAGAGAGTGATATGATAGGCAATGTCTTATCACTTCCTAGTGTGATGTGAGAGACAATGTCTTGTCACTTCCTAGAGTGATGTGAGAGACAATGTCTTGTCACTTCCTAGTGTGATATGAGAGGCAATGTCATATCACTTCCTAGAGTGATGTGAGAGACAATGCCTTGCCACTTCCTAGTGTGATGTGAGAGGCAATGTCTTGTCACTTCCTAGTGTGATGTGAGAGACAATGTCTTGTCACTTCCTAGTGTGATGTGAGAGACAATGTCTTTTCACTTTCTAGTGTGATGTGAGAGACAATGTCTTATCACTTTATAGAGAGTGATGTGAGAGGCAATGTCTTATCACTTTATAGAGAGTGATGTGAGAGGCAATGTCTTATCACTTCCTAGAGTGATGTGAGAGGCAAGGTTCTATGTTTCCCAAGATGAATATATCTGGGTGAATGAAATAAAAATTACAAAAAAACTCTATCAATATAACTATTTTTATCGATTTGTAGTGAAAGTTGTGTATATTGGTGCTTTAAATGTTGGTATTCTCCTGTAGATTTATAAGAGACTTAGATCATATATTCGTTTCAAAATCTCATAAACCAAGAAATGAAATTCAGTAATTTAATATAGGAAACGAGATTTCATTTCTTTATGGCGTATTATTTGTCATTGTATTTCCTTGTTCTGTTGATTAAAACTTACCTTATATCAAAAATGCGCGTATTAACTTTCATAATATGCAATAAAATATAATATGGTTGGGTTTATTAAAGAAATTAGATATAATATGGACGACTAATTGTTATATATACAGCTTATTATTTCTTACATTTCCCCATTCGTGAGGAAAGGAAATCAGAAATATATTATTGGATTAAATGCATTCGGACATGATGAGAAAAATTGTTCATGTTATTACAGAGGAGAAGGAGGAGGAGATGGTTGTGTAGTTTTTTCCCCGGTGAACTCTTAGCACCACAAATGGCTAATTCAATTAAAATGTCTATTATTCAAATATTGTCTTTAATAGAAATTAAATTGTCACTATATTCCCATACTTACGTAATATTAACCCGTAATGTTATTAACGTGATATTGGTTTTGTAGTGTTATTGACGTGGTTTTGGTTCAGTAATGACTTTGGTGTAATATATGTCTATTTTCGTACCGACATGATATTGGTTCTATCGGTATTGACATGATATTGGTTCTGCGAGTATTGACGTGATATTGAGTCTATGGGTATTGACGTGATATTGGTTCTGTGGGTATTGACGTGATATTGGTTCTGTGGGTATCGACGTGATTTTGGTTCTGTGGATATTGGTGTGATATTTGTTCTGTGGGTATTGACGTGATATTGAGTCTGTGGGTATTGACGTGATATTGGTTCTGTGGGTATTGACGTGATATTGGTTCTGTGGGTATTGACGAGATATTGGTTCTGTGGTTATTGACGTGATATTGGTTCTGTGGGTATTGACGTGATATTGGTTCTGTGGGTATTGACGTGATATTGGTTCTGTGGGTATTGACGTGATATTGGTTCTGTGGGTATTGACGTGATATTGGTTCTGTGGGTATTGACGTGATATTGGTTCTGTGGTTATTGACGTGATATTGGTTCTGTGGGTATTGACGTGATATTGGTTCTGTGGGTATTGACGTGATATTGGTTCTGTGGGTATTGACGTGATATTGGTTCTGTGGGTATTGACGTGATATTGGTTCTGTGGGTATTGACGTGATATTGGTTCTGTGGGTATTGACGTGATATTGGTTCTGTGGGTATTGACGTGATATTGGTTCTGTGGGTATTGACGTGATATTGGTTCTGTGGGTATTGACGTGATATTGATATTGTGATATTGGTTCTGTGGGTATTGACGTGATATTGGTTCTGTGGGTATTGACGTGATATTGGTTCTGTGGGTATTGACGTGATATTGGTTCTGTGGGTATTGACGTGATATTGGTTCTGTGGGTATTGACGTGATATTGGTTCTGTGGGTATTGAGGTGATATTGGTTCTGTGGGTATTGATATTGGTGGGTATTGACGTGATATTGGTTCTGTGGGTATTGACGTGATTTTGGTTCTGTGGGTATTGACGTGATATTGGTTCTGTGGGTATTGACGTGATATTGGTTCTGTGGGTATTGACGTGATATTGGTTCTGTGGGTATTGACGTGATATTGGTTCTGTGGGTATTGATGATATTGGTTCTGTGGGTATTGACGTGATATTGATTCTGTGGGTATTGACGTGATATTGGTTCTGTGGGTATTGACGTGATATTGGTTCTGTGGGTATTGACGTGATATTGGTTCTGTGGGTATTGACGTGATATTGGTTCTGTGGGTATTGACGTGATATTGGTTCTGTGGGTATTGACGTGATATTGGTTCTGTGGGTATTGACGTGATATTGGTTCTGTGGGTATTGACGTGATATTGGTTCTGTGGGTATTGGTGTGATATTGGTTCTGTGGGTATTGACGTGATATTGGTTCTGTGGGTATTGACGTGATATTGGTTCTGTGGGTATTGACGTGATATTGAGTCTGTGGGTATTGACGTGATATTGGTTCTGTGGGTATTGACGTGATATTGGTTCTGTGGGTATTTACGTGATATTGGTTCTGTGGGTATTGGTGTGATATTGGTTTTGTGGGTATTGACGTGATATTGGTTCTGTGGGTATTGACGTGATATTGGTTCTGTGGGTATTGACGTGATATTGGTTCTGTGGGTATTGACGTGATATTGGTTCTGTGGGTATTGACGTGATATTGGTTCTGTGGGTATTGACGTGATATTGAGTCTGTGGGTATTGACGTGATATTGGTCCTGTGGGTATTGGTGTGACATTGGTTTTGTGGGTATTGACGTGATATTGGTTCTTTGGATATTGACGTGATATTGGTTCTGTGGGTATTGACGTGATATTGAGTCTGTGGGTATTTATGTGATATTGAGTCTGTGGGTATTGACGTGATATTGGTTCTGTGGGTATTGATGTGATATTGAGTCTGTGGGTATTGACGTGATATTGGTTCTGTGGGTATTGACGTGATATTGATTCTGTGGGTATTGACGTGATATTGGTTCTGTGGTAATTGACGTGATATTGGTTCTGTGGGTATTGACGTGATATTGGTTCTGTGGTTATTGACGTGATATTGGTTCTGTGGGTATTGACGTGATATTGAGTCTGTGGGTATTGACGTGATATTGGTTCTGTGGGTATTGACGTGATATTGGTTCTGTGGGTATTGACGTGATATTGGTTCTGTGGGTATTGACGTGATATTGGTTCTGTGACGTGATATTGGTTCTGTGGGTATTCTGTGGGTATTGACGTGATATTGGTTCTGTGGGTATTGACGTGATATTGGTTCTGTGGGTATTGACGTGATATTGGTTCTGTGGGTATTGACGTGATATTGGTTCTGTGGGTATTGACGTGATATTGGTTCTGTGGGTATTGACGTGATATTGGTTCTGTGGGTATTGACGTGATATTGGTTCTGTGGGTATTGACGTGATATTGGTTCTGTGGGTATTGACATGATATTGGTTCTGTGGGTATTGACGTGATATTGGTTCTGTGGGTATTGACGTGATATTGGTTCTGTGGGTATTGACGTGATATTGGTTCTGTGGGTATTGACATGATATTGGTTCTGTGGGTATTGACGTGATATTGGTTCTGTGGGTATTGACATGATATTGGTTCTGTGGGTATTGACGAGATATTGGTTCTGTGGGTATTGACATGATATTGGTTCTGTGGGTATTGACATGATATTGGTTCTGTGGGTATTGACGTGATATTGGTTCTGTGGGTATTGACGTGATATTGGTTCTGTGGGTATTGACGAGATATTGGTTCTGTGGGTATTGACATGATATTGGTTCTGTGGGTATTGACGTGATATTGGTTCTGTGGGTATTGACGTGATATTGGTTCTGTGGGTATTGACGTGATATTGGTTCTGTGGGTATTGACGTGATATTGGTTCTGTGGGTATTGACGTGATATTGGTTCTGTGGGTATTGACGTAATATTGGTTCTGTGGGTTACTTGAGAATTGTCGTGATGCTGATTATAGTTGACATAATATTGGTTTGTACAATTGTAAATGACGTGGTTTAAAAGGTTGATGTACTGCTTAGGATACTTTATTTACATGGTGCTAGTTTTCTATCGTTATTTACGTCCTACAAATTTCACTTGGCAGAAATCCAATACCTTTATACATCACAGTATTTTATCCGCGTTAACCTCGTTATGACACCCAGGAGCCTGTTATTGTCATACTAAAGGCCATTGACTTCACATAATGAAGCCGTGACTCTATGAAAACAAAACATCATCGTTACACTCTCAAATGTTACTACGATGACCATACTGGGAAATATGTATTTATGTATAATCTTTATCCATCTTACATCAACTGTAAAACAAGTAACATTGTATTTACTACTTATACTGATCTCTCGTGTTGGCCCGGATGTAAAGGGAAAACTTGTTGTGGGAGGAAACCGGAGGAAATCCACTTGGTCGGGCAGGTGACCCTATACTCTTTCACATTCGTTCCAGGAATCGAACCCTGGACGGCTAGGTGAAGAGGCGCGTTACTGCTGTGCTATCCGGCCATCCATCGTTGTATTTGTCTGGAAGTACTTAACTCATGAAACAGGATGTCTTCCAAAACTCCCTCGCTTTAACAGCAACTTCTGAATGTTAACTATTGTAATGAGTCAAACTTGTTTAAAGACACGCTCTGTGAATAGCAATTGATCTGTTATTTCGAAAGCACATACTCAGGATGACATGTAATGTAAAATTTTCAATGTGGACACCTGTTGAAAGAGTCGAGCTTTCAAGCATTTTAGCCAGTAAATATTAAAAAATATCTCTTGATATATGTTATAACCAAAGGTATGGAATCGCCCTTCCTGTAGCGTCGGTAACATATAGGCAGTTACATACTTAATATCCGTCAAAACATTATCAGAGAAAATGCTCTCTTTCCTTAAAAATTAGTTACATAATCAGGAATGTTCTTAATTATCATTATCAAAGTTATCAAAAGCTACATATACCTCACAAACGAGTTTTCTATTTCGGTCATAGTGTACTAAGACAGTGTCTTATACCTGATTAGGCAGAAAATGTAAGTATTCCTTATTTAAACCCATCTCTCGCAATACACCAAGAGAACCATAAGGTTATATACTCATTAACACGGAAATATTGACTGTACACGGCTTATGTATGTGACACCAACCCTGACATACAGTTGGCGTCATTACAAACAGAGCAAGTGTGACATGTAGGTGTAGATGGTCGTCAAGATTACGGATATCCACTTATATATTAATTACTGTAATTTGATATGAACCGTAAGTAGACGTTTAACAGCTCGTATATGTCACCGGTAGCATGGCTGGCTCTCAAGGGGCACATTTATTGGAAGGTGTCTAAAGATAGATTCAATACGGCGTCAATGACGTAACGTGTGTTGTGGGTTGACGCCATTAGACGTGAGGACTGCGGGAGCAGTTGCGGACCGCAGAGCAGTTCAGTTGGTGTCGGTGATGACTTCATGACTGCGGAAGCCTTTGGGACAGCGGGAGCAATGAAGACGACGTCGGTGATGACGTCATGACTGCGGAAGCCTTTGGGACAACGGGAGCAATGACGACGACGTCGGTGATGACGTCATGACTGCGGAAGTCTTTGGGACAGCGGTAGAAATCAAGACTGCGTCGGTGATGGCGTCATGGCTGCGGCAGTAGTTAAGATAGCGGCGGTGTGATGTCCTTCTCTAATACGAGGATATGACAGAGTCACTGATTTGGATTTTGACTGCGAATGATTGAAATAGTAGTCTCATTTTTTGGGGGGGTGGGAGGGATTAGGGATGGGGGTGGTGGTATTTGGGTCAATACGAGGACAAATTTGAAAACAAATGAGGGCATTGAGACAAATAGGGATAAATATGAGAACAAATAAAGTCAAATGGAGACAAATGAGGACACATAGTGATAGTGGGGACAAACATGAGGACAAATTGTTTCGAGATACGCCCTCGTGAAAATATGCCATCTTGAAAAAATCGTTATATTAAGCTCTTCTTTTCAAAAGATAATAATAACACTCGTCTTTTGTGAAGTCATCTGAATACGTCATCCCGATAAAAAGCGTTGAAATAAAACTCTTCAAACGCTCTGTTGAATGTGGTTTTGAAAAAACGACCTCATAAGAGACATTTATATTTAAAACCCTACCCCCAAAGAAATATTTCACAAGGAAAACCATGTTAGTTTCCCTGGTGATGAAAAAAGAGTTTAAGGCATAAAAAATATGTATTTTGTTGATTTATTGTTGAAACTATTTAGGTGGACACTGGCATTAACTTATTGGATTTATTCCGTCTATTTATGACACAACTGCTTCCATTTTCGTTTAGACTACAACGTTGCACTCCGTGAAATTCGATGTTGATGTGAACGTTTCTGAATAGGCATGAAACTCTTTTGTGTTATTGCTCGTACATGCGACTATGACAACGGTCCTGGTAATACATAAGAAATTGTTTTAAGTTATAGTCAGAGTCGTTTCAAAACTGCGTGGAAATGCTGTTTGGAGCCTAGAAATATGCTACAAATTTAAATAAACGACGACAAAATGCTGTACAGATGAACAGCATTGCTCTCGGGAGCCCCATGACAATAAACTGAATTGCTAGGAATAGAGAATTACATTGTGTAAAATTTACTGTTGTTAAAGGTTAAACACGTAAAAATATATGAATTAATGAGAAAGTCTGTATTTCATACCATAATGGTGAAAAAATCATACTTCAGATATGATAATGCGTCGCCCATTTCATAAAAATTGCCGCGCCGTTAACATAGTGATATTGTGCATTTAAGTATCCGTTACATTGTACATTAAGCTGGAAACGACATTCACTTACATGTTGTAGAACGTTGTTTGAGTCCCTGATGCATTTTTTCGTTGGGAGGACCATGGTCTTGAAATGACAGCATCAATATTGGTTGACGAAGAAATACGCTACGTTGATTTCATGTCACTACGTCAATAATACCAAGGCTAGAAAATCCTAGAAAATTGTGAAGTCATAGAATTTTAAATCGATATGACAAATGTTAGATACACAAATTCACATAAGTATACATGATTAGGTATTACAGAAAACAAAATTGTCACGTGTGTTAAATTCGTAAGTCATGCATATCTTCTATTATGAAAAAATTAATGTAAAATTGATACAATATAAACTTTATTTATTTTCCAACAATTGTGAAATAAGCTATTTCAACTTATTCTAATCACTCTTGTTGGTCTGGAAGTAAACGTGCAGTGGTGTTACTGTGGGAGGAAACTGAAGTACCCGCTGGAAAACCCACGTGGTCCAGCAGGTGACCCCTTACCTTTCCTTATCCGCTCCGGGAATCGAACCCCCGTTGACTAGGTGAGTGCGTTACCATTGTGCCACTCGAACACATAGACACAGATTACAATAAAACTGGTATCTATCTATATCTCCTAATATAGAACATAAAGAGTGCGGAATGTTAGGAGGATCATTTGATTGCAAGTTTCTTGTAGAACAATTAATACCGAATAGGAATACCATTTGTATTATAATTGGTAGGTTATTGATATTTTTGGAATAGTATGTTTGTATTTTTGTATATACTGAAGATTAGATCATGAATTTCGGTTTTAGTCGAAAGTTAAAACGACAAAATTCATGATCTAATCTTCAGTTTATCATAAAAACGAGCAAACTATCCCCTAAATATCAGAAAGCAAAGGTTTTTTGTTCCCGTATGTACACAAAATGCCCATAAAACAACAGACATTGTGGAGATATCGTGACGGGAGCCTCATCCCAAGTTATCAGTACGATGTTTTTTTCATTGAGATTGGGATTTATGTATCATTCTCTATAGAATTATCTAGTAAAGATAGGAGACAGTACTACGTGATATGTTTTCATTTAGCTGTGATATTATCAAATTAAGTTGATCGCTGGATTGAGAATATCACTTTCCGGTTATTGTCTTTATCGTCATTTTTTTTGAAATGCTGACAAACGACAGCCTCACTTGAAGCGGAGAAAAGGCGAATTGGAATATGTCTAAATGATCACCACTGTCGTTCTCTCCACTTCACATTTCGATGACATGTTTTAGCATGTCGTTATAGTAAATTTCTCTAATGTCGATGTCGAACATTTGCATCAACCGGAAAGATGGCCGCCATATTCAGACTAGCGTCAAAAGGAATGCCATGGCAACGCCTTGACAGTTCAGGAGTATATCGGGGAATATAAAATGAAAATTATCCAATTGAAAAACGTTTATAAAGAATAGTTAATGTAATCCATTTATATTAAATAATGAATATTATTATTAATGAATAATATGTATATAGATGTATTCCGAAAGACATAGATATGGCAAGTTTAAAAATATATATTTAAGTGCTGTCATTTAAGATTAAAAAAAAAAGAATTTATTTTGAGATAAAAAGAAAATCGTTTCTGTTTCCCAAATGATTCGGAGATGGTCCCTATGATAACGGTATCTTCCGGTCAGTGTATCTAAGGAAGTGGCAGACATTTTAGTCCAAGCCTTGCTTAGAAACGGGTACGGGCATCCCAAGGCAAAAAAACAGCCTGCAACATGTTACACCGGTTATCATTTCAACACTGACTGCCTTAAATGAAACTCGTCTGTATATATATATAACTACACGTACACGTGACCCCAAAAAAGAACACTCACACGGGGACTTTCAGTTTACATGAAGATACGTCAAATTTTACTATGATTGTTATTTGTTTCTGTTTTTTCAATCTTGGCCGTGTAAATGCTTGACTGATTAAACACTAGCAAAATGGTGACCTGTCGTAGATTGTGTAAGATTTTACTAGTGAACTCTTCTATTGAAGGAAATAACTGGAAATACTTATTGAGAGGAATTTACCTGTAACAAAGAAAGTAGGGTTTGCCGCAGTTATTCATGTGTATGTTTCTGTTATTTGGCAAATTTTATATCTGTTTGTCATAGATACGTGTTCAACGTCCATTTCCAGGTTCTTCAGTCACTTGGAAGAAAGAAAAAATGGAGGTAAGTAAATGTTCTTATGCAATGTAGCTATTAGTCGTGTTGGTCTGTCATTGAAATAATGATAATTTGACAGGTTGCAGGTCTTTTATACTTTGGGATGTTCGTACACGTTCCAATGCAAGAATCGGACTAAAATGTTTGCCACTACCTTAGATATATACTTTTTATCTCAACATGGATTTTTTACTTACGTTTTCAGCTGTAACGAAATGGAACTACTATCGCACTCAGCATGACGTCGTCACTGACAATGACGTAATCACGGCCGCCATCGTAACCGCTCCTGCAGTCATTACGTCATCACCGACGTCATCTGAACTGCTCTGCAGTCCACTAGTGCTCCTGCGGACACTCCTCCACAGTCTACCACTGCTCGGTCAGCCCTGTTATTAAATGACGTCAACCCACATGACGTCATCGACGCCATCTTGAGTCTTAAATTCGGGCATAATTTTCCCTGTAAGGCGCCCATCACGAGCCCGCCATACTACTATACTACTACTAGCTATTTGTAGAAAATGTCCTAAATTACGGTTTTCTGTGTAACGGCTGTAGAGATCGACATCTACTTACGGCAGAGTGATAAATTAGTAGACATCTAAAAGTTTAAAAAATTAATTCTATACTCACCGATTTCTCCGTCCGACATTTCCGATGCCCGTAATAAATATTTCGGTCAGCGGTCTACAAACAGCAATCTAGTAAACATGAATGTTTTGCCTTGTGTAGACCAATATTAAACAAGAGAAATGAGAGATTATTACTGCTAATGCAACTGATCACAAGTAAACATCCTTAAGGTCGTATTACAATTATGTACAGCTCGTGTTGTCTCTGAAAAGAAAAACATCAAAACAACAATATAATATAGAACTGAGGTAGATAAAAAGGCTGAAGAAGAGCAGCCAATATGAGACAGTATACTATCTGAACCACACCCCTGAACATTATGAACTGAGGACGTAACAAATTGATACGTAAACAATGAAACGTGGTAATATTGTATTTCACAGTATTACCATAGTGACGGCTATAGGACTTCTTTGAATCTTCCTCAACCTGAATCCTAAGAATATTGAAACAGTTCTGACTTACAAACACAGTATGTTAAAGAAGCATGGATATTACCATCAGCAAATTTAAATTACGTCATAGGGAATTGTATTTTGTATTCATTACGCTTATCATAGGATTTGACAAGACAAAAGACACAAGAACAAACTGACGACACAGATTTTGCCAAGTAAACAGTTGACTGTCCCCGGTCTCTTTAACCTTGAGTAAAAAATAAAAAAATAATCCGTTTTTATCTTGATTTCAAACAGATGGGAGATGAACTTTTAGACTATAGCAGAATTATGATACTTATCAACACCTTTTGTGTTAATAGGGAACGAGAATATAAAAAACTGTCAACAGATATATGATGGGGTGACACCTGAGAGAAGAGAGTATGAACGAAGATAAACAAATAGAAGATACCATGAACTGAGGAGACATCAATAAAAGGATATACAGATTAAAGGAGGAGACAACAAAGAAAGGGCAGCATTGATAGTAGAGACAGCAAACAAAGGGCAGCATTGACAGTAAAGACAACAAACAAAGGGCAGCATTGATAGTAGAGACAGCAACAAAGGGCAGCATTGACAGTAGAGACAACAAACAAAGGGCAGCATTGACAGTAAAGACAGCAACAAAGGGCAGCATTGATAGTAGAGACAGCAAACAAAGGGCAGCATTGACAGTAGAGACAACAAACAAAGGGCAGCATTGATAGTAGAGACAGCAACAATGGGTAGCATTGACAGTAGAGACAACAAACAAAGGGCAGCATTGATAGTAGAGACACCAAGAAAAGGGCAGCATTGACAGTAGAGACAGCAACAAGGGGCAGCATTGACAGTAAAGACAACAAACAAAGGGCAGCATTGATAGTAGAGACAGCAACAAAGGGCAGCATTGACAGTAAAGACAACAAACAAAGAGCAGCATTGACAACAGAGACAACAAGAAAAGGGGCAGAATTGACAGTAGAGACACCAAGAAAAGGGCAGCATTGACAGTTGAGACAACAACTAAGGGCAGCATTGACAACAGAGACAACAAACAAAGGGCAGCATTGACAGTAGAGACAGCAACAAAGGGCAGCATTGACAACAGAGACACCAAGTAAAAGGCAGCATTGACAGTAGAGACAGCAACAAAGGGCAGCATTGACAGTAGAGACACCAAGCAAAGGGCAGCATTGACAACAGAGACACCAAGCAAAGGGCAGCATTGACAACAGAGACACCAAGCAAAGGGCAGCATTGACTGAAGAGACACTATAGAAAAGGCAGTATTGACAGTAGAGACACTATAGAAAAGTCAGCATTGACAGTAGAGACACTAAACAAACGGCAGCATTGACAGTATAGACACTAAAGAAAAGACAGCATTGACAGTAGAGACACTATAGAAAAGCCAGCATTGACAGTAGAGACACTAAACAAAGGGCTACATGATAGAGACACCTACCAAAGACAACATTTACAGCAGAGACACTAAATAAAAGGCAGCATACATAGAGACATCTACAAAAGGCAGCATTGCCAGCAGAGAATCAAACAAAAGAAGAATTAATGAACAGATAGGACATCAAACAAAATCAACAAAGAAATCACCAACAATAAGAATCTTATTTCAAGCTCTAATTAAATGAAACTAGATTTCCAGGACATGTAAATCTCGGTCAATCCAAGTAGGTAATGTCACATTCCGAAATGAGGACAAGGTAAACAATAATGATACCATCAAACATACTAACGAGCATCAAACACGTTCAATCTTATACCGCACAACGTAACAGAATACGTCTCAGTGAGATCATTAGGACAATTGTAAAACTTTTCCTTTATTTTCAGGGAAGATTGTATGAATAGACATCAGACAATAAGGAAGGGACAACAGCATGAACTGAGCAGACACCCAACATCAAATCAAGGGAGAGATCAAGAGCAAAATGAAGACACTATCAAGGGAGGAGACATAAAACAAAATAAGACACTATCAAGGGAGGAGACATAAAACAAAAGAAACCATTATCCATGGAGGAGACATAAAACAAAAGAAGGCACAATCAATGGAGGAGACACCAAAGAAAAAACAAGCAAAAGAAGACATCATGACTTGAGGAGACATCGACTTAAAGAAAAGTCAATAAGAAGTGATTAATCCCCTGATCAAAGGAATAGACAATACTTCCTAGGATAGCAAAACAAACATATTTAAACAACTAAGTCTAACGAATATAAAATCTTTGTTGATGATAAGAAACGGTTTTTACTGGGTAATATCAGGGTCTGGTATGTCTGTGACCGCAATCGATGTTACCTGTAAGCTAACGGAAGCATGGGGACGAAATAACGTTGGAGGCGGTTTTTTTTCTATTTAATCAGGATCAATGATGGAAATTGACTCGAAATACGTCTTGATTGCTAAGCTGACTTATTCAAATTGAGTTTCTATATAAAATGAATCGTGAAGAGAATGTTTTATACCAACACGAATATATCGATTAGTGATCGTCACACGCAGGTCAGAAGAAGATCGGTCGCCCGGAAAACACGTTTAACTTTAGCTGGTAATGAGTTTTCTGTTTATCTCTATCTATATATAGTGTGCCATTTATTCTCAGTAAATCGTTGATCAATCGATACCGCATGCTTACCTTGGAAAGAAAACACCGTTGCATGTCATTTAAAATCAAATTAAATATACATGTGTTTCAGCTTTTCGCCAAGAATAGAAGACTTGAGAATATTTATTGAGAGTTAATTGTGATCCCCGTTACCTATGTTGTAATAACAGCCATTATATCGGTTTCGTACGTTGGCCCTTGATATGAGTCCTGATACAAACAATCCTCTTTGCTCAATGGTATTTAGATATTAATGTGCTTGCATTGTCTAGACCAAAAGCCCATATAGTAAAGTTCGCCATCAGTTTATTTTTGAAGGATATCTATTTTCTCGCTTCTAGTGCTCATTTGAATAAACTATTAATACTTGTCTCTCTCAGTACTCTGTCAAACATTTTATAAATTCAGTCCGCATGTACTTGCTAATCAATGGAAGGTCATAATATGTGTTGCTTCTTGTTTGTATTTCTATTTGGTTTTGTTACCTATTAGTAGAACTATTGAGTTCTATGTTCGTTATCCATCCCTCTCCATATTGAGCCTTTGTAAAAGACCTATCTCTGGTTTCACTTCTCCTAGAATGTTGATCGGTATCGACTTCCGCTTTTGCGGGTGTAGAACTAGCTTAAGACAGACATGTTATAGGCTCGTTATTCCGATGTATGAAATATTTCCACATTCAAAGCTGAGAAAACAATTATTCCATGTTTTATTTTATCTTTGTAAAAGGTATCTACGGGAAAAGTGGTTCTGAGATTATAAAGGTATAACTTCGTACTATTTATTCAACAAGTGAAATTATTAGTATGTGAATATTAAAGGGCTCCAAAAAGCTTTTGACCAATCTTGAACACCCTCTAATAAAATACATTTCTTCTATAAGAACATTTGATATTTTTTCCATTCTGGACACCACCATGCCCCATGACAAACTGACAATAGCCTTGTTCTCTTCTTATGAGTGTTTTCTTTCCCAATGCAGGTGAAATGTGAAAAAAATATATGGTTGTGAACTATATTGGATAGTATTTCGTGAAAAATACGTCGAAATCAAAGAGGAAATTTAGGGAGGGATAAATCATAAAAATAATCGAGTTTCTGGTCGACAACATGTTCGTCGAGTTAAAATCATCCAACTGGCCATCGGCTTATCTATAGGAACTAAGTGTGTCCCTCTGTTGGCTGACTTAATTCCGCTTTCATATGAGGATGAATTTATCGAAGAGCTTATCAAAATATTTCACAGAGACCTTGCTAAGTCGTTTATTCCACTTTCAGATATATTGTTGATGTTTCGTCTTTAAATAACGAAAAATTAATTGGCCACGCCCATCGTATATACCCGCCAGAATTGGAAATCAAGCACACGACAGACTCTTCCATATCAGACGCTTATCTCGATCTTTTCCTACAACGAAATCAACATGGACAGCTCTCCGCTAAGCTGTATAATAAACGTGCTGATTTCAATTTCCCTATTGTGAATTTTCCATTTCTGGATAGCAATATCCCTGTATTCCTAAAATACGGTTTTAACATGTCGCAGTTGATTCGATATACAAAGACCTACTCCCATTATCAAGATTTTTGTGCAAGATGCAAGAAGTAGTCAAATGACGGACAAACTCGTAACAAAGGGTTTCAAAATATGCAAGTTGATGAAAATGATAAAGGAGTTTTACGGTTGTCATAGTGATCTCATTGAGAAATATTTTATGTCTTTGTGCTATATGAAACTGGACGTGTTTGATACTCGTTAGGTTTCCTGCTGGGTCCTTTGTCGTGTACCTTGTACCTCATTTGAAAACCTAACATTACCTTATTGGTTGATCAGCATTAAGTAGCGGGTGTCGTCGAAGAAACAGAAGACGCTATTCTTCCTGAACACATGATCTTATTCTCCTTGTACTTTTCCATGAGATTATACATGTAAATATTTCTTCTGTTCACATTTTACCCTAATTTTATTGAATTTGAGTTAAGATTATGATTATGTTGACATGTTGGTATTTTTTCCCCTTTTTTTCGCGGGGATGTCTTTTCGTCTTCTTAAAATTTCAAACAAAGGTACATCTATCTTAAATGGTGTTTCAATTATTTTAACTTTATTTTTAAACCTTCGGAAAGGAACAAAAAATTGATATCTTCATTAATCTCCGCTCGTACCACTTGTCGATATAGACATGCTTTGACGTAGCGTTTCAAATCAGCTCTGCACACCGTTTGAATGATATCATTGACTGACGCCTTTGAGTCAGGGGAAAAAACATAGAGAAGAAAACACAACAATCAATTTCATATTTTTTTTATTATTAATATTTTCATAACGACGTCTTTTAAACATCATTATAAATGCCACCGCCTTTTCTCTCTTTTTCAATAATTTACAACTCAGAACATTTTAATTTACAATAAATAACTTCAACATTTATTCGTGTAGTTTGCAAACACGTGGCACATATCCTCACAAAACATGCGCAATTCTCATAACACGTAAACAAATCGTACAACTCACATCCTCACATCTCTCTCTTTCATACATTATCGACCCTTACATGAGCGACTGGGTCTATTATGTTGTTCAAAAGGTGCATGAATATTAAAACATATGTCATACATATATGATAAAGCACGGTGTGTAATCTTCCATCACACAATATAACAGGGTTGCTACTGCAACTCTTACAAAATCTGCTAGGAAATATTTCAAGGGTTGATTACAAGATAAATACATTAAGGAACACAAATTTAGTTTCCGTGCATGAAATGTCAAAATTCCATTAATTATACCTGTATTTAAAAACTGTGTGATAATTTAGCTTCCTGTGAGACCAATTGAAGTAATGAACCATTGATAATAGTAATTCAAACGACAAGCTATTCCATTAAGTGAAAAACAGCCAAGTTTCTCTATTGACAATGTTTCAAAATAAGTAAATGCAATAGCATACGAACATTTAAATTAGGTATATATAATCGTGTTATGTTACATACTGATACATGACAACAAACTTTACGTATCAAAAATTGTAAATCAAACTCGTGCATACATAAACAGGTTTGGTTTTAAGACATGAAGAGTTTTTCCTCGAAATATTTTGATATTGCATTATTCACTTTTTTCAACTATCAGATATTATTTCATTGTTGTAACAATGAGTTTTACTATGTAGGAGATCCTTGCTACAAGCGATAAATTAAACTGTTGAAGAATCATATTATGAAAAGAAAAATATTTATAATAGCACAAGCAAACATCACTGTCAAGTAGTAAACACAGAACAGATAGCCGTACCCGGAGATCCTACTCAATAACTACTACCAAAGTCATTCGACTGAAAAAATAATGTTAACGCGTAGCCCTGTTTGTTACAATTGCTTCACTAAGACAAAGGTCATGTGTTTCGCCAATGCCGTGACACACCAGTTGTTTGTTTGCATAAACTAATACATATATATATATAGATAAGTAATAAAACGTCATTACACATTCACGTGTTGTCTGTTTAAATCTGTTTATAAAGCTACAACGTATTCCTACATCCTTAGCAAGAATAGATCGATGCATGTAAGTACATATGTAGACCCTTTTACAGAGATGTAAGCCCGTCTATCTATAAGGGAGCATTGACAGTTCTACATGTTAACACCACACCAGATGTTGACCTACTCATCACAAAGCCAATCTCGTGTAGGAGGGCCATGTTACTAAAAGTAAAGCTTCATTAATACATTAAATGTGTTCGAGACTAAGAGAAAGAAGCAGCGAAATAATGGACAAAAATAATGTTTACAATTACCTGTTTTATTTTAGGCTAAAGTTTAAATCAACTGTAAGATCCTTCACTGATCTAGTTATAAAGTAGTATCACCTCGTAGTTATGTAATCTACGCGAGGAATGATGGGTTTCGTGATCATCCCAACCTCCGTCCCTGACCTCAAGATATCTTACGCTAGGCTTCCAACGGTTTTACTTTGTCATACAAACATTAAAACATCCCTATTTTTCATTAAATAATCTTCTGTGGGATCAAGAGCGTATATTTGTGCTTCTCATAAAAACAGTAGTAAGTTTAGCCCACTTATGCTATAACCGATGTCAGAAAGTATATGATGATCCTGGAGGCGATACACAGTGTGGGTAACACATGCCGGGCCAATCCATCAACATGTATAGCGATGTGTACACATACGGGGCAATGACTTGTGAAATATACTACAAGTGAAACTCGTGTGAACCTAGAGGATATTTCATAGCCAATGTAACAGTCATTTTGAAAGTAAAAGGGATGTAATGCGATCCTGTGAGAACTACCAGCCATCTAAACATGATCGATATAGCATTTCCTCTGTAGAGATAGTCTTATAAAAGTGAGGGGAAGTCTAACGTTTCAAAACTTCTAATATATATAAGTAATAAACGGAAAAGTTGATAATCTGACCCCAAGGAATTATAAATGGAAAAACAAACAACAGCTTTAATTACATTAAAGCAAAACCAAGTGAGTGAGAATGTTGAGCATAATTAGAAATATTTTTTACACATTACTAGATTTATTTTTTCAGATCCGAATTGTCCTGGTGTTATTGATAATCACACGCGAATAACGCCATGTTATCGGAATATGCGAAGGGTCATATTATTATGGGAACTTCGTCATAACAGATTATTTGTAGCAATAAGGAACCGCATAGTGTTAATAAATATCAGAGTACAAATGTTCAGCTGGTGTCGACACGATCCCTGACAATTACGAAAATTAATCAGCTAAGCACGTGCTAGTGTTAGTGGCGACACTGGCAATAATTCATTGAATGCAGTCGGACCTGCGTCGGATTACTGTGCGACTGTGCGTGTTCACACGGTACCATAGCCAGCGGCAACAGTTATTCAGTGGGACAAGTACGGGTTATCTCCCTTAGGCCCGTACTCTAGGAACAATATTTTGCGAAGATGTAATCGAAGATTAGTCCATTGTTTCAAGGGTTTATTGAACAAAGGATAGTTTACCGTCTGTGTTTATCGGGAAGTCTATGAAATCTAATCAGGACACGGGCATGTTGAGAGATCAAAGCACTATACCACCTATTATGGTGTATCATTACATATATACATACGAACTCCCTACTTTACATGTATGTAAAACCCAGGAAGGACATACCTACACCCCGAGACGACTAAAATCAATACCACAGTGCCTTAACGGTGAGGTTAGGCGGACAAAGCTAATGCAACGCGCGTGTAAAACATGACAATGTAACAGAGGAAAGTTAAGCCGCTTTAATAACCTAGCTACTCTTATCAGGCCGTAGTGTATGTCTGTCTGGCTATAATCTATCGCGCGCTGTGATCGTTACCTGTCGTTTAAGTTAGTAACATTCAAGGTGCTTCCTTTCTTCACTCTATACACACCTCATGTTACCTGTGTGGTACACCTGTATCGCAGGTAATGGGACTTGTTGAACTTTGAAAGCACCTATTACAAACAGAACCAAACAAAGTATGGCCATTTTCACAGGATCCCGGTGTTTATAACGGCCAAGCACGCCGTTCAATACATACCGTAGTTTTTTAACAATGCGATAACCTTCCACAAGTTAGTACACACTGCCTCTATTGTTAAGCATTGTCTTCAGAATATGGAGAACAATTTAAATGACAAATTGCGTTTTAACTAAAACATCGTTTCGTTTAAACAAAATTATGAAGATGATTTATCGATTAGAACTGGCTTTAAAGGCGACCTATGTTATAATGATATGTATATCGTTTATTTCAGCAACATATCAAATCAGAAGTCTACATATCCCCGATTGAATAATGAGTAAATTGTTCGGTCGACTATAGGCAGCCGTTGTCAGATTTAGATCGGACTATTTATAACTAATTATACGTGTCGTTTATCGGCCCAGAAATTTTCGAATTCTGTTTTTTTTTTTTTTGACGAGTAGTATTTTCGGTACATTATTACTCCAGTACCGTCAATCGTTGCCTGCGTGGAAAATGGACACGTCACTATTTTTATAGGTTCTTATCAGATTCAAACAGAGAAACTGTGATGAAATTATTTTTATATAACTGTTAGTCTGTTGCAACCTTACATCTAAAAAGGGGGCCTCGGGCTACCAAGACACGTCTAGATATGTTCTGATACAAACAGTTTTTATAGGCCTACATAATGCTCTTCTCTTTATGTTCTTTTTAATAAAAAAAAAACACACTGTGTTTGTTACACGCTCTTAAGTCGCCATTCAAATCTTAATTGTAGTCCGTGACTGTTAAGAAATATTCGGTTACATGTCTAAAAGCCAGTACGGAAAGCAGAAGTCTCCTGAAAATCCGCTATAAAGGTAGCCCTTCATATGAACCTTTACAAATGGATCTAAAGACCAGCTGTCGAGGGGGATGTTACGCTTGTCTAGTTACTAGTGTTTAATTGTACGACCCACAGCTCAATAGGGTGAACTCGTGACGCCCCGGCTACCTACAGCTAGCCTGTAGTTGGTATTAGTTAAAATGACAATGCATCCCTACCTCCTTTGGTAAAACGACAATATTTTCATTTAATTTTATACAGATGTATTTTCCAAATGTTTAAAGCGATACCTATTTTTTTTCAAATTTATGGCTAGTAAAAATAGACTACTTGTGGTCTTTACTTTATTCATTATGGTCTTAATCAGTTTAAATCTTTCCTGTTTAATTCCGTTTGTTCTAATCTAAAGCTTATGTCGACGAGTGTAGACAAGGTCACATCATGACACCCTGGTATATCATTCTCACAGCGTACATCAATAGATATCTTTTTGTATTGTACGGGGCGATCGAGATATGACGTATGTAAATCTATTCTGGATGACTTACAACGTGGACAATAAACGTTTAATCCATTTAAAACGGTTTTAGGCTCTTTGTAAAATCAACATGTATATATGATGTTTGTTTTGTCCACGTCATACATAGATAACGAAAACAAGGGCTCACCAGAAAGTAAAGACAATATGCATCGGATCACGGAACACGAAATGCGTTCATATAATCAATTACATTGATCACCTGGGGAATTATAACTACACGTTAAAGACAGAATCTGCCTGTACATTAAATATTAATAGGATGCTAACAGAATATTTAACAGCACGGTAAAAGATGGCAACTACAACCATAGAATTCTGTCTGCTGTAACAACTCAGCATTGTATCGCGATAAGAGAGCGGACTTACAACTCGATATTAAATACACAGTAGTGGTAGGGTATATATCCTCACATCCTAGTGTTGTCAATTGCAAACCAAGTGATTAATGACCGAGACCAGGACTGTCTTACATTAGCCTGAGGCCAATTAGTGATAGTAGTGCGACACTTGGGCTACTACTACGGGGCTAATTAATTCAACTGTCGCTAGCCCCCATTCTCGGCAAGCTCAAATCAGTTAATTTAAATCTATTTAGTAAACTTTATATATAGATATATATTTACACGTTCTACATAGCAAATAACAATATATTCTTGAATAATCTAAATATTGATTATTGTGCTTTAAATGATATCTTGCCATGTCAATTAACCTGAACTATGCTACCTTACAGTTATTGATATGAAAAAGGAAAAACATACCAAATTGATAACATTAACTTAAATAATTTATTCTGTCAAAAATAATTTCATATCACATTTGAATTATTTTGAAAATAAGACCGCGGCATTTCAAAAGTTTAAAATGCCGAGATTTTATTATTTTCAACAGATGCCTGCAAATATTTGATAATTTAGGTCACGCGTCGACATAAATATATCGTATGCGTATGTATATA
This sequence comes from Ylistrum balloti, assembly GCF_031769215.1. Lineage (NCBI taxonomy): Eukaryota > Metazoa > Mollusca > Bivalvia > Pectinida > Pectinidae > Ylistrum > Ylistrum balloti. The sequence continues at coordinate 1,610,804 of NW_026781896.1, forward strand.
TAAATATTATTGTTTCACATAATTTAGCATTTTGTAGTTTCATTGCAACACATAATAAATATAATTATCACTGTATCCCGCAAATATTATAAGAATGTCACTATCATACCGTATCATATAAAATCCATGTTCGCTTTGTCACATTAATCCGAAGACTCGCGGCTATAATTCCACTATGATCGACAAGTACCCCAACCATCCGTGGTATTGTATATTCCTTTCGGACATATCTTTGCACACATGATTATGCACTCATCCTGAAGACAAGATAAATCCCAGATTTCATATAAATGGCATATTGTGTGTTTTCACGTTTTGCATCCAGTGATAAAATAAAGTAACACATTCAACATGTTGAATACAGCTTGGGTCATTCACATTCACCCCATCTAGTACACACTTCCTCACTTCTGGCCTAGCAGCTAGTACACTTTGCTGTCTAGGCAATATGTTGCTATGTTTCTCCTAAAGCACGTATCAGATTATTAAACACAGCGTCCATATCACTACATATCTGTTTCTCTCTATGACTTTCACTGGTAACGTCAATATCGGTCCTTTCGTCCATGTTGATCCCGTGAGATTCTGTCTGCTTCGAGACGACAGGCGAAGAAGTGTTTGTGGAAATATTGTCTTTAACTGTTGAAGTCTCCTCCAAACTCTTCACAAGAGTGTCAGTAATTTCATCTTGGAATTTTTCCGATTCCTCTGGGTTGGAATATTGGCTATCAAACATACTCATATATCCATTAGGAGAGGCTTGTAAATAACTATTGTTCAACACATCGTAGCTGTAATGAGGGCGAATGCGATAAATACAACTTTTGTATCCCTGGTAACTCTTCTGTTTCTCCTCCCGAATTTCCTTCTGGACCTTTTTTAATGTGTTATTGATTAAGACTGAACGTCGTAGAAAATGTTCTGGGTCCTCCATTTGTCTTAATTTTTGAATAGATATTTTCAACACTCTTCTCCTTTCTTCCTTGCGTTCTTTGGGTGTATTGAGAAAAGGCGATATACGTTTAGGTGGTATACGGTCTAACAAGTCATCCGTGTCGGAATCTAATTTCCTTTTAACTCCGATAGTTCTCCTTTCATCCACTTTCATTTCTATCTCCTGTGTATCATTCTTGCAACAATTATTTGTGGGTTCTTCTTTCCGCAGGCCTGTACAGATAAAGAAAAGACAAGTGTATGTTTAAACACGTTACATGATGCGAGAGATTGATAATACTTAGGTTCGTCTGTTCCCCGAACAATGAGAAAACTTCACACAGGTGATTGACACTAAGTTAAGTCTTACCATTGATTGAACTTAATAAAGATAATCAAATGGATCATATAGTAGATATGGTTGTATGCTTGTGTATTGATAGTACCTATGTACACACATACATACTTAGCCGCGCGGCTACGGCTCGATAAGCACTACAAGAAACTTGAGCAGATCGCTAACAGACGTACTGCCGAACAGGAGAGCAAACAAAGAAAGCCTTGACTTAAAAAATCTCGTGTTGTTTGTACTGAAAGTCCGAACTAGCTCAGCTTTACAACGATATTCATCTAAGATCAATAACTTGGCGTTACCGGTGTAAGCCCGGAGGTATAAGAAAGTGTATCCCGTGCCCTTATCTATATATAATAGATGAATGCATGTTGAAGACGTGTAGGAAAAGGATGGAAAGATTAATGGTAATTATGATAATAAAACGGATTGATTGTGAATCGATCTGAACGCCTCTTCTCGTGTTATTGACCGAAAGGTGTCCCCACTCTTGTCAGAGCGGATATGTCCCCAACACAGATATACACATCTGTCTGCACAGAGAAAGTAATGTAACCAGTCACCACACGCCGTTACAACCATACAATTTAAACCTAACATCAATATTTCATAGCAATAAATAAACAAGAAGTTCAGATTTTATCGGTGAAGAAGAAAAATAACAATAAGAAAACAATAATTTTCAAAAGAAATCAAATCAAGATTAAAGTGTTTATGTTGACAGATAAAACAATGTTTAACATCAAACAAATGGTTTTTTACCTGGACGTTCCAACTTGGCCGGAGTCAGACTCAGAGTGGTCTGCTTGTCAAATCGACAAGAGCATGTGGTTGTTCCCGTGTCTGTAGCTAGCCGGGAACCAGAAGACGTTGCGTTAATCCAATGATAATCAAAGTCCGTTTGAGAAACTGTGTCGTCTGTAGATCCTCCTCCTCCTCTGAAGCCACCACAACACGGGTTATTATACACCGCGCTCATCGAAAGAACGCAGGTCATGACTTTATTGGTCTCTTCTGTGATAGAGTGCAAAACAGAACTTCATAGAAGATAACGATGATCTTTTGTTCATGTAAAGTTAGAATACACACCACAGATTAATTATCTCATTGACGATTTTTACAACTTCATTTCCTGCAGTTGAACAATAAGCAGCGAACCTTTAAGTCGAGTAAGTCTCCTTTATCCTGTTATAAATAAATAAAAAAGAATCATGTTTAAAGTCATTGATGAAATGAGTGGACGGACCGTTGGGTCTTGCCGTAGACGCTAGGCTCTAGCGACTAAATGACTATAATCCATTGAAGTATGTATACACACTACATCCAGTGCCTCCGCTATCTTGTAACGCACTGAGAGTGAACTGTGCCGGTGTCGGTATATAGTACCCCACAGTGGGCTGGCCCTGGCTCGCTACGCTTATACAGACTGACGATGGCAGTAGTCGACTCTGCGCTCATACAACTCTAGTCACAACCAACGTAAGTGTTCGGGCGTAGATTTTCAGACCTGCGATAAACTTGTAAATGGAAATGATAGATAACCTATGCTTGATGATATACGTCCGGGGCTTAGTTCGGATAAAACGTGACAGTTTGGGTATTTAACCAACTGTACTCGTCAACGTACAGCTTAACACTACAGACATGAGCGTTACAGTCACACAATGTAATATTGTATACTTGTACACAATTGAACAAGTGAACCATATCGATGTGAGAAGTAAGTTTTAAAAGCTGCTTGTCTCGTATAAATAAACAGTTCAAGGAAACAACACCTGAATTTTAACGCTGTTGACTAATTAGATATGGAAAATGCACACAATGGGGAGTGGGGGAGGGAGAAGGGGGGGGGGGTAAGGCCGAGTGGTAAAAAGGGAAAGCTAACACTTGTCTAAAGAACTTAGTCACGTAACATTTCTTACTAGTTACTGTGATAATTTCCTGGTATAAGAGATAGTTATCTTTAAATATGTTTTAAGCGTGGAAAGGAAATGGATGTTGTATACACGTAATAATTATTAGAGGCTACGACCACTGCGGGGCTTTTAAACTAGCGTCTGATATGTTAAACATTTGGCATAAAAAGGTTGCGTCAATCTGTAGCTAGTGGCATTCAACTGTAACGCGAACAGGGCTGTTGTAGATAAGTATATTATAGAAAAAAAACCCAGCAACATTCACAGTTAAATCTGTAAAATTAATATGTTATCTTTAGGAAATGTTTCTCTTTACAAACATCACCAAATAGAATACAATTATTTCGAAGTAAGGTTTGCCTTCCTCTGTGAGAAAGAATGGCTTTTGACAGATAACACCATAGTGTAAACTCAAAGAGACAAATTAAGACGAGATTAACAATGAACAAAAGGCTGAAAACAATAGCGAAAGATCGTGACCCCCCCCACAAACAGAGAAGGAAGTGAAGATACGCATTATATCGACTGTCGTAATCACAAATTTCAAACAAGGAAATAAATTCATCCGTCATCATATACATCACGGAATAATATCGATTGTGATTTAATTCGGAGAATAGGGTACGGTGCTGAACCCGCCGGCTGGTGTCAGCGTTTACTATATACACCGCTGATGCGGTTTATCTCTACAGTTTGATGACGTCGATAACGACTACATCAATAGAAATGAGTCCTCTTTAACTATGTCAATTACCTTATAAACACACGTGTTCACCACTTTGATCAGGTTTACCTTCAGTACTATGGTCGTGATAGATTGTGTACTCTGTAACAGGTTTACAGTAATATGCTGGCTATGACATCTACATCTGACAACCTGTACGATCATGTTATATAATGATATAAAACTATTTACTTTAGAAAGATATTCAAAAGAACATAATAACCAAACATCATAAAAGAATGACGCCACAATTTTCTAATTAAATAAAAACATCTTTTCAACTTTAATACTATTCAGAATCCGTTAATAATTATACATGTTTTACAATGTGTGTGTATATATATATATATACTCAACATCTTTCACCTGCTAAAGCGCTATGACACAGGATGTACCTGGAGCCAGGTTGACGCGATGGAGTTGGGTTCGGGCCCTACAGGACAAGCAGCTGTTGTACGGTTCTACAACCCTAACATGTCGCACACAGGTTCAGACGGCACGCGTTCATTTATAACACCATGACAATAGCCAATGTGAGGCTGTTCCGGTAAGTTATGGCCTTCCTATTATCACACTGCCTGTATACCATTAACAGTCATCTTTCCTTGACGGTTATTGGGCCTACAACTTGTTTTAACTGACTACCCGTATAGATAGATTAAATGCATTTAAGACAGTGTTTGTCAGATACACTTATCCGTGAAACCTCGTCCAAAGTGCTAAGTATTTTGTGGTTAACATTTCAGGAATGAGTACACATATGGCCGTTAAAATTCATTACGAAACAGTCGGTGTATTTAGTTAGAATCATACTGGTAGAAAATTATCGGCGAAGTTGACACCTCTGCTGTCTAATTTGTAAAGGGAACGAATTAACGTAGCGCTTTGAGGTAATCTCCTATTATTGACGCAGGGGCAATATTTTGTAGTAGTTATTTTTGTTTCAGAGAAACAAGAAACTTAAGAGTAAACTTGTGATAATAAAGTGAAGTAATCTACTCCACTTCCCTCTTAGCCAGCTTCGTGTATTTTCCAATATACAATGCTACACAATCAGGTTTTCCAAATGCACTCAGGAATATTGTACATATATGTAGCAATACTGACAGTTGCTTGGGGTAAGCTGGGGAAACAGCTAATCACGTAATGCTGTTAGAATGAAGTGACTATGGAAAATGTCACTGGCGTCCTTTGAAAACATGGCGTATTAGATTAAAACTGCTTTTAAAAATGAATCAGTTATCAATATGTGTCTTTTTGTTTAGCTGATATTACTGATTAACTGGAGGCTAATCATATAGAGTGGCACTTTAGCTGATATTTTTGTTGAATTTCAAATTGTTGATTATCATATCGATTTAGATAGATGTCGTCACGCTTCGTGCATCTGAATGTCGGCTCTCAAGTGATGCTCATCAAAGCATAAAGCCACAGGCGAAACGAAAATAAATGGACGCCGTTACAAGGGTATAGATAGTAATAGAAACCACATACCAACAGTATATTTAACAGGTTAAATATCCACGTGTTCTAACAGTACATGATGAATTAAAATGGTGCTGTATCAGCGGGAAATCTCAATGAAAAATCGAATAAAAAAACATTGCATAAATATCGAGACAAAATCTGAGGGATGATTCAAGAAAAATACTCTGCTCTTGATATAGGACTACCCGTCTTAAGATTTCTTTATAGGTACATAACTATATTTATCACAAATATGTGTCTCTATGTCGTGTTGTGATATACTTCTATACTTAATGACTTAAATCTAATACTATTTCATGACAGTCTCACTGTGGTCGGAAATACATGACCGATTTTAATTTGAGCGTTAGTTAATTATGGGTATTTGTATTGTATCCTTTAACAACATTTAGTCATCTCTAATTAATTTGGTCTGTCGATGATTCCAGAAATAAACTTTTTACCACAATGGATATGAATAACATGTAGCCTCGATGCTCTTAAGTGTTTAGATAAGCGTTTCTTGTATTAAGTGAAACTCTACAAAAAGCCCCTAAGCGGTTTTGTATAAAAGACGGATATCTGATACAAAATCGATCAGACCCGATCGACAAAAATGATCGATTGTGTTACACCTGTCAGTGTTAACAAAATATTTCCTTACAGCCTAGCAAACAATTTACCTGTATCGCCGAACTGGGTTTGCTAAATCAAGAAACCATACGTTTTGAGTCACTTGCTACCTAACAAAGCGATTTATTAGAGTGGCGACTTTGAAGTGATTTTTATACACGTCAATATGTGTATGTGCATTTGTCAAAATGATTAATATTGATATAAAGCAACACACTAGAGTAGTTTCAGGTAGGTGTTCAGGTAAGGTAACAGAATTACCATACCGACTCTATGTACGACACACAGGTGAAATAAGATACACCTTTGTTTACTCGCGTAGAAATACCTTTATATTGTGTAATTTAAGTCCCACGGATCACATTTTTTTTCTCTTCTTTTATTCCAAGTACATTCGACTCATTTCAACAGAATAAATATATATCGGTGAAAATTAAAATGCTGAAATAACTCATGGTCATAATGATTTCGTTCACACAGACGGAAATATGAATAAAAATTAAACACGACTCCGAAGTATTTAATAACATCACTAAAACAATGACACGTTTTCCTTATTAGTTTTTGTATTGAGTCGCGTCTCCAGGAAACTTCCGGCATCATATTTCGTTACATAACATCAGGCCTGTAGATATTATTATATTAATCAGTAATAACAACATGTACTCTTGACACGTTGAATATTACATATTCGTCATATTTATCGCATAAAGTTTCTCTTTTTCTCTTTTTATGGTAAGGTATATAATGCTCTTAATGTAAGTTTTATTCCTTTCTCTAGACACACTGTTCAGAAGAGATAGACAAATATTCTCAATTCGTTTATATTCTTAACACTGTTTCCATGTTCATATTATAAAAATGCAGGGAAAAAAACTGTTGGACATCGAAACAAAATGTATTTCACTCATAACAGTAAAACTAAATGTATTGCAAATGATATATGATTCTCGAGTTTGTTTATCTTTTTTCCATATCTATATATAAATCATAACATAACTACTAAGATATTTCATTAAATATTATAACTACAATCCTAAATTTATTGTAGCTAAGATGTCTACTGTCTGACAGATCTTACTGTACATGTCATCCAACAGCAAACTACAGAACCAGGAACGCGGAACACTCTCACTTTCAATACAAAATAACAACGCAAGCATGCTCCCTAGAGGCATGGATGTCACCGAAGACATTTGTCATAAATGGACAATACTAATATGCCCTGTCTACTTTCAGATGATAGCCGATAACATGTAGTTATTTGTAGTGGCGACCCAAATATCGACACTCCGGAAAAATCTATTTTATTTCATAGTGAATACCAATAAATTTTGTATTTAAAAAATTGAAAAATAAAATGTTGAAATTTATTTACTGTTAGTACATCTCCAATTCTTACATCGTTTTTGTTTCGGTAAATTTTATGTCATCGTAACTCGAATTCGTCATTCAACACTTTATACCCCCCGGCCCGTCACATCCATCAAGTCAAGGAAGGACGAAACACCGATTCCATATTTTTACATCCCCGCCCTATCTGATGAGTGTAAGATGGACGAAATAAATCTGTATGACGAAGTTAAAAAATCACAAGTATTTTGTATAATTTCTTGTAATGATACAAACAACATGTAATCAAAAAAATAAAATAAAAAACAAAGCAAAAACAAAAAAAAATGCGTAAAACTGATATCTGGAAAGAATATCAAAATTGACATTTAAAAGTTTTGTAATGCTATCTTTATTCATAAAGGATATCAATTATTCCTATTTCTGCACCCTTAAACATTTCCCCATGAATTACACACAAAGAACACTTTACAGCCGGCACACTCTTCTCCTATACGCTATGTCGTATCGAATCGATTTAAATGTTAATAAACATACGCCTCAAAGCAAAACGTACACAGCCACAAAAAGCATAGTACACAAGGTCCGTCACAACAGAACAATATATCAATTCTATTAATAACATCAGACGACAATGCTAAGGAAACATCTACGTCTTTTTATCATTGATGTATCATCGAGAGTTGTTTTTTTTTTACAAACACAAATTTCCGACCGACTGTAACTTAAAGCCAACACGGAGATAAAGCCGTGATATAACCTCTCCCAGCGCTATCGCAGCCTTTGTTAGTGGTCGAGATTACAAACCTAGGCCGATTATTCCCTACTGTAGACGTGACAACAGGAGACCAAGGCGATGCTCTGTCGATGCGACCCCACGAACCGATCACAGTTGCATTACACTTTACCTGTTTTTATTTTGTTTTTGATTTAATCATTCAAAGTCTGATCTCAATGTCCGGAATAAATGTCAGTGCAATGAAAATAGATAAAAAAAATCCACAGACAGAAAGGTCCTGATGTTTGCTTTATTGTGATGAATCTTTTACAACTTAAACCTCTGTATATTAAAGTATGTCTTGAAACTTAGGTCTTGATTTGAAATTGGTTTTTAAATACCGTTTCCAAAACAACTAGTTTTCATTGTGTGGTACATAGTCTACTTTCCATGTTCCCTAAATATGTGAATTGTACTGTATAATTTAAAAGATACTTAATCTAAAATTAATGATTTAGTTCTGTGAGATATCGAACACAGCCTTCTTGATTGATTCAACACAAAACAAGCACAATGGCGTCAACGGACAGTGCACCGGGTGCTTTATTGGGCGACATGCGTAACGATAAGATGGCTGTTATACACATAAAAAGTCGACAGTGGATTGTGTAGAATTATAACGATACCTCCATGCTATATAACGTTTATAACACTCAGCCTGTGTAACATTGTTGGCTTTATTTGACGGTGATGGAAAGCCGCCGTGCTCACTGAACCATGAAACGGGCGAAACATTTTCGTTAAATAATCTAATATTTGCGACTGAACACGTCGACATTGTTGAAATTTATCAGTTGAAGTAATCTTATACGGCACTTTACTAAGAATGAGTTATGTGTAAAGGCTATCACAGTCGCACAAGGAGTTCTCTTCGGCGCTGTGTGTATGTACCAATATGACTAGCTCATTGACCAATTCGAGTTGAATGAATGGTGGGCGGCCGTCCAGACGTCAACTGTTTACTAGTATCCGGCTCTGTTCTTCAAAGCTGATATTTACTATATATATAAATTTTATCATAATAGTACATTGTATTGTAAAGACACGAGTTAACAGTTATCTAGTACATGTATTTAATTAATAAATTACAAGTACACGTCACAAAGAGACATAAAGCGGATGCATAGATATCAAAATGCTTTAGTTGGTAGGTTATCTACACATTTCTTTAATGCAATGCATACTTCAGTAATTATTGTGAATACGATATTTATTGATAATATGTTATTCACATTGTCATACATATACTAAAAGCACTAATAATAGCAGCATACTCTTGTCAGATGTTTTTCGTCGTGCAGCCGCTTCATACGCGAACATGTATATCAGGCTAACGCCGGGACTCCTTAGCTCTGTTTATAGAAAGTGAGGCTGAACTCTATGGAGCTACAAGTTGCAGAGACGATTGCAAAAGGCTTGGTTATTAAAAAAACATGAGCAAAACATCCCCCCTCTATCATTATTATAAGTATCAGTATCATTTTTCCTTTACAACTGAAGAAAGTTTCCTAGAAAAATCGATTGATTGTTGGTGAAAATACTTAAGTCTTCTAAATTACATAAGTTATTTTTCCGGACACAACAAAACAATCTGATATAAAACACCAACACTAACGAGATTATAAAAATACACACATCTCTTGTGATGGGCGGCACATAACACCATCCCCCGGATATAAAACCACAAACACCTATCACTGCTTCCTGTCCCACAAACGGCACTTCTCAAAACGTCTTAATCATGGTATATCAATTACGTTATGAATTCCTCAAATTGCATGTGATTACAAATTACTTTTAAAACTGTACGAAACAGACGTTAAAAACAGCGTAGTACACTTTACTAATGTTACAGTGTCATCAGCTCTCATTATCCTATCGAAGAGGACCAGAGGCAAACTAACGCATACTAACACGTAAACAAAATACAAGGACAAGATATGGACAAGAAGCTTATCGTCTTAAACCATCAGATGTGTCTGAATTAACCGCCTTCACAGAAATATTTTAATCATTTGATATTTTATTTGTAAAATATATCTTATTATGTTGACCGAATTTTAGGTTCAGAAACAGGTTTAAATAAATAAACAGAAACACTGGTGCCAGAATGATGAATTCCAACACAACAAACAGCTGATAAAAACTCGCATTGTTATTTCATAATGAATTGTGAGAGAAAAGCTAGCGGGACATACAAGACTGGTGTATCGTGTCTGACCCATGTCACGTCGGGAAAAAAACACACAGCAATTACGGCTTACGTGTTGAAATAAAACCCTGCTTGTTAAACGCTTATACGATCAGGAGTGGCCTATATTCCTATTTATAGCGACAAAGACATGCAACACCATGTACACACTTGTGAAGAGCATGTATTTACCAATTGACAATAAAAAGATATGTAATGGGATAAATGTATATACAATTTCACGAGAAAGACAAATTTTGCGAACATCATTAGGAGATAAAGTTTGTAACCATTTAAATGAGGTATAACAACGATTTATGTCTAGTTTTTGTGACACCATCTGGTTTTATTGATTTGTAGTTTAATAATTATCTTACACGACTAATAGAATGTGAAATTAATGTGTTGTATTTGTCAAATATTCTTGATTTTTACTTTAATAGCCATGAATAGACATGTTTGTTAATTTGGTTTTAATCACAGCAACACTGACTAAATAGACACCACAAGCCCAGAAAAGCATGTCATTTACAGCGAGATCCATCATTATTCGGGACATACATCAATGTGCATACAGCAACCAAGACACAGTGTAGGTAGCTAACAAACAGCAAGTAGAGACAATACGCGGAATTAAATGAGTATTAAGATTAAGGGAACTTCCGTGGACTCCTTATAAACTGATGCGGTATTGATCCATCACAATCCACGGCCGTAAGATCGGGATAACGTTATAGAGGTTGGCGCTGATCACTATAAGTTGCCTTTCCTATGGAGTCAGATAACACAGTTATTGACGGGATTGTTATGTATTTCCATAACATATTTGTTCTACCGGTTAGGGTTTTGGGTAGTCTTTTTGTCAACAAAACATGACCTAACCAACAGTCACGATCTACGGTAGAGACGGTAAATGATATAACCGGCATGTTTTTACGTGTCCAGCTGATCTTGGTTTGCAAATTGGAAGATGCAAAAATTGCAGCACAGTTAGTGATCAATAGTTGTCCGTATGATTAATAATTTTGTTAATATTAAAATACAAAATGGGAAATATTCTATAATTGACATCCCTTAAATATACAGCAATCAATACTATCAAAATTAGCATCTTATTAAATCTATGAATTAAGTCATGTTTAACATATATGTGCTTCTTCAACAAATTAACCTAATTATTGTTCAGATCTATCTTATCATGCGTGTTACAAAATCATTACATATACTTTGTTCCTAATCACATACCGCATGTCAATTGGAGAAGGAAACGAAAGACCACGCCCGTATAAAGTTACTAGGCTCTAAATAGTATATATATTTGTTAGTCAATATACCCCACCCAGCCACATACAGTGAGGGATTCAAAACAAGGTTCATATCATTAGTCAGGCATTAACTACCTTATCAATGGGCTTGCAAACTCTCTCGCTGCTGTTATTAAATGTAGAGTTGTGCCTTTATCCCTACAATGACTGCCTGCTTTGGGTGTCGGGTTACCTTGCATTTCGTTCCATTTCACTGGAGTCAAAGACAAAAACGGGACAGATGTTTGCTATTTGTTGCCTCAGACGATCATGATAGAGAGTTTACAGGATTTGGTTTTATGCAAATAAGTAATAGTGCACGAGTCGACCAGTCGCCTCCTGCCTTCACCATACCATCATGTTCCCCAACCTCGCAAGGCCTTGCCAAACAAGTGTGGGGTATATCACCAGCCATTCAAGATAAGGAGCTTTACATACTAATATAGTGTTATATGCCCTGACATCCCGTGTTTCCCGATAGCTTCTCACTCACACCACATGCTAGTATGTTTGTAATACACATGAGGGTAATTCGTCATAACGGTCACTATTACATCATTAAAACAATATTCCTGGACCTCTATGTTGAACTGACATGCCTGTGACTCGACAAATGTTGCCACCGGGACAATTACAAGCGATGACAGACACCGTCGTATCCGTTCCATATCATTTTTTTTCTAATTTTTATCAGCCAAGGTTTTATTCATCGTCGAAACTGACGCCAATCTTTCGTTTTATGTCGGTTCTGTAATTATACTTACAGATATTGTAAATTAGTCATGTTTGATAATATCGGCTCTATCACAGTCTAAGAGCACATGTTTATTGGTCGAGGCTTTTAATTTCTCGTGTCCTAGACAAACGACAAGCGTGCGTTACTCATAATCCTGTAAACACACGAAACAAACACAATTTTTTTTTATTTTTTTTTTAATCGGTTGATTATGACAAATTAATTTTGTTTCAATATTTATGAATATCATGTGTGTTTGCGTGTGCAGTTTAAATAAAACTCAGTATGACCTCAGTGTGAATAAAACAATTAACAAAAATGGTTTTTAAAATTTATAAATTATTTAAATTAACAAATGGTTATTAAAATCAAAAAGATGGTTATTAAAATTTATAAATGGGTATTTTAATTAACAAATGGTTATCAAAATCAACAAGATGGTTATTAAAATCTATAAATGGTTATTTAAATTACCAAATGGTTAATAAAATCACCAAATGGTTAATAAAATCATTATGAACCTTACATAGTAAAAAACACCAGTTCATATTAATTTTTAGAAAATTTGTTTGAAAATAAATATGGCTTACATTGGCTGTATCGTACCGAGCATTACACGCCAGCTACGTGCGCAGTGTCTGTGTGACGTAGACAAATGCCTGTGTTCCTTAGTGAGACAACCTGTTAGATAGTAAGACAGTACACCTAGCAAACAGCTGCGATTAAAATGTCTATCTGACGGGGATCAATAGAGTAGTTTTGTATAGTTACATCAGAGAAGTCCATATGAATTAAAACAAGCCGAAGACTCTATTATTACACTTTTTTCCCTACGTAATGACTAGAGCGCTGCAAGGTCTATTATGTTTACAAATGTATAAAATCCGTATTTTGCCCCGTGTAATCGTTCTGTTGATGTTAACACAAAGACATTATATTGGAAACGTTTAGTAGTATACACATCGAGTAACATTGGGAAGTATTTGAGATATTTATAATTTAAACGTTCATGAAAGAGCATTCTCAGCATTCTATGAATACCACTGGAACCTGCACGGTCGTAAAGGGTTGTATGTACACAAAGTCTGTACAATTTATCATACATGCTCGTATAACAAGACTCTACAAGCGCCAAGTACGAGCAGCTTAAATATAAAAAACTTCACGTGATGAATTAATACCTCACAAATCACTCTGAATAAAATCGCGGAATCCTACTATTACACTATCATAGTGCTGTTTGATATGTAAAATTACTTTATAGATAATAGTGGAAAGAATGCTTTAAAAGTACAAATATTGGTTTAAAGCCGTGTATACGTAAAATAGGATGATAATGGTATAATTCGTATTACAGAATACCGTTAGAATGAGCCATAACATACATACACACAGAGACAGAGACACGCTCACTTTTATAACATATCTATCTCACTACTATAAAATGTGGTTTGTATAGAATAAAGTCACCAACCATGACTCACAGTTTAAAAAAAATACCACTATCTCATTCGCGATGTTAATTGGTAAAATCATACACGCTTGAGTACACCAGTTGTAGAAGTAGAATGATAAAGGGTCGTACACGCTAAGGGGCGGAAATCCCTCACACAATGGACCCGTTATGGGTAGGACTTTATTTACGATATTGAATTTCAAACGTCATAATTGAAATGTAGAGTCTTGCTGGTTACAATACCTTACCCACTAACTGTCTTTTTAACATCCGTAACAGAACCAATATAAATGTTGTTACCCACTTCTTTAACAGTGATCGTTACAAATATTTAAATTTGGTATTCATTCTAAATTTATATATAAGTTAAGTGCCTGGCGTACTTAAATATATTTATCATATAGAGAGGTTCATGTTTAAAAGACATAACCAGTAGGCCTTTCGCACCCATTATATGTTAAACGAGCATATTGATCGCCCTGTGTAGACATGATGCTAATGGCATGCATACTATTCTCATTCACGTCCACAAATATCAAAGGAAGCCTCTTTGAACGCTTAGCTATCATAAATAAATTTTAGTTCACGAGCATAAAAACTGTTCTTTTGGAGGTTAATTGTAACACAAGGATAGATTAAAGACGGTGGAATTGAGACTTTCCTTCCTGTTTCATACCGATCCTGTGTTTGTTCTAAGTATACGGCACCAGTTGAAATACCGGGGTGATTTTTCAACTATGAGAGAAATGAAACAGGTTGCTAACGCAATCGGAAACCGTGCGCTATCCACATGTCTGAACGTCTAAATATGTCATTAAACTTGCAGTCTTTGTTGATGGTTGGTTTCTCAAGCAGAACAAAATACCATTTGTTCGGAAAGTGTTTGGAAATCAACGGAACCTAAAGTATGAAAGCGTAAAGACAAGGTGAAAATTAGCTGATACAAGGGAGATGTTTATTGCTACCTGGTTTTGACAATTAATATGTTTATTTTGGGATAACAACAACACTTTGCAGCGGTGCATCATTTGATGGAAGAGTTATAACAAGATAACGTGATGGTTAAAGTGAGATGTGGAGAAGGGAGGGAAGAAGTAAATCCGGAATAGGATACAAAAAAACATGCAACTAGTAAAGAAAATATCTAAAGAATTTTTTAACAAAAAGACGGGATGGGAAAATTAATAGTATTAAACGGATGTACATTTGAGGTCTTTTAAAATTAAAATTGAAATATAATGTGGGATGATGTGCTGGGAAAGACAAAAGATAGCAACTGTGAGATGTGGAGTCAATCACGTCAAGTAATAGAAGGACAGTTAAAGCTTTGAGGCAATACAATGGAATGAAATGACAAGCTTGTTACTCTCCTGTGACCTTTTCTTCGTGTATATATGGATATGACTGGAAATTACAGAAAGAAAACTCAAGGCTGCATAGAATAATGATACATGACAGGAAGAAAGGAAATTAACGGCAGCTAGTGACGATTAACGATCTTGACTACCGGTGATTACATTCACAGATTCAACTATTAATAAAATAACTAATATTTTCTCTAGGTCTTTGTATCCCTTAAGCGTTTTGTTGGCGTTTAGGCCGTAATCAGTTCCCATAACGAGGCCATAGGTCGCGCACCCGGAAGCTAAGCTGTAAGGATCCGGCTAATATCCAGTATAGCATCTTTTTATCGCCAATAACTTAGTTTTGATTTTTTTTCATAGACAATTAATTAATTTCCGATTAAGATCAATCATTATAGTGACGGAGAGATAATTTATCTATATGTTGAGACAGGAGAACGATTTATGGCAACTGTTCAGAGCGGGTGGTGTTAATCAATGCGATAATATATCAATCGTTGTTGGCAGTGTTTCATTCCATAACACCGTTCATAAAGAAAAAGATGAACTTTATTGTAAACAGCCTTCAATGGTTTACATTGCCGGATCAATACTCTATATGAATTCCTTACCTTATTCATAAATCACAATCAAGCACGACCTTCACTTTTAAAATGTATGGTACCGTTAATACCATCATCCCTATCTAATTATCAATATTTTCACATGTCGACGCCTACTTTGGGCAATTGAAATAATTAAAACAATGTTAATTCAAACAGCAGCATTACTCGAAAAATAATCGATTCGTGCATAACGCCGTGCGAACTCCGAAACAGAGTACTTCCAAGTGTCACATTTTCAGTGCTAATTCAATTATGAAAGACATCAACATCGTTTATGCTACCTCTAAATGTCGCATAGATGTAAGGTTCCCTGGTGTTTGAGATGAAAAATGAAAAATAATCAGTATTCAACTGATCAGTTAAACTAAAGATCAAAAGATGCAACGCATGTCAACAAATCATGAAGCTTTATTCTAGGAAAATTTTAAATAAAAGATATTTAAAAGTTTATACATGTTTGTATATCATTTCTTGTTCGGATAAATGTCTAATTGCCGGGGGAGGGGCCTTAAGACAATACAAAACCAAAAAGATCTCAAGTGAAGTATGATTACCTAATGAGCCGTCCTCAATAATAGTGTTTCAGCATGTCTTAAAGAGCATCTTTTAAATGAGATAAAAGAATTATCTGAACTAGATTAGAATGCCTGTCTCGCACGGTGTTGCCGATACCCTGCTTCAGGATCACGCAGACACTTGTACAGCCCTTGTGAGTATACAGGGATGGAGATTTAATTACGTCGATGTATCTGCGTCTTGATAACCACGGCGGAATTGGTTTTATCATCTTTCACTATTCCTCTCCCCTTTCCCCCTGCTAGTAAATGTTACGTAATAAGTCATGAAAAGTGCGTACAGATGTGCTGGTTCAAAATCATACAAATGACAAATCTTGGTTTTAATCATTCTCGTGTATAGGATATTGAACATTTATTAACGATTGTGACCTCGGTAAAACGACGAGTGGCATGGAACACGCTTAGTTTGGTATAGCTAAGGGCTGGACTTGTCCCAGTGGTAACCCTTGCAAGCCCGTACTGAATTACATTTAGCTTGTCTCGGCAATATTAGACAATATGTTATGATAAAGATCGCGTGTTTGGTTATTGAACTCGGATAGCACAGAGCGATGTAAGTATGCCAACAGTGCTGAACACATGTACACAGAAATAAGTATGTAAGTAAGCTTCATTATCTGCAGTAGTTTTGTACTACTAACGGATGACATTTAATAAACACACATTTTATCAGGTTCCTTTGTGATATAGTATTGTTTGTCTTTTTAACTTTATGTATATTTAGAAGTTTTACAGAGGCAGATTAACGATAAAAGGGGCAGACGTTCTGCCACATTAGCGAGACCTAACAAACAATATGACACACGAACCAGATAATAGCCAAGCTCGCCGTCATATTATAGTCTCGTGTGGGAAAACCTTCCACACAAACAAATGGATGCTCCAGTACAGAGCTATTGTCGGAAGATATACGCGAAAATGAAAAGCAATAAACAAACTATCAAGTTATGGGACGATGGGTTGTCTGTATCCAACATACCTTTATTCGAATTCTTTATTACATCCTATTGTCTTTGTGATCAAATATTCAAATATCAAACCCTGTAAATTATTGCGTTAGTGCACCTCTGTTACATTCCTTCGTTTTATGTCGATTTCCCATAATTTCCCTCTTTGTTCCCGTGCTTTGGACCCTTAGCATCACTGAAGAGTCCTTAAGGAATAAACAAATGTGTGGTGCAGTTTTATCGTCAATTGAACATAATAATGCATGTTTTACCCATTTCCTATCGATCTTGATACTCATGTTTGTATTTGGTCCAACCATGCTATGACCACATCACGTGTACATAAGCAGCACGCGGTTTATTTATATTTGTTTTAATGATATGCGGATGTTACTGGTTACTGTTACGCCATTATTGTCCGTATGAAACATCGAGGTTATCTTGGAGTTAAATCCATTTCTGATTATACTTCCCTGTCTAAACTAGTCCACAATAGTAATTGGATACAAGTATATTTATGAGTAACATATAAGATATTGTCAAGTTCCTATACTTAAAATTCACCTTCTGTACACACAAAGGGGCCATCCGCTGTGGTTCTCTATCAGAATATGTTATTGAATAAACTTCCTAGAGAGTCACAATAACTGTTAAATGACTGAAACATTCTTTTCGTGTGCGATTCGTGATTTTAAGAGATTAAGCAACGGGGGAAGACATGATCGGTATTTAAAGATTTTAAGATCAAACGATTTGGGTTTTTTTTTCCTTTTTCCTTTACATCGCCAATGGTTAGTCATAGGAGTGCAAGTATAAAAGAAGGATTCGGTGAACGGACCAGCATTCCGGACCACCATCCATCATGATGACAAAAAGTTTCCAATAGCGACAGTAGTATGATTACGTCACAGCCTTAATGGGTTTCTTATCACCGATACTAACTTACATGGCATTTTAGCTTGACCTGTGGATGTCAGCGACACCTGTCGTAGCCAGGGGGAATGTTGGGAAAAGCACCATGCTGGGCGTCATCATTTGTGTAACCCTAGTATAGGAACTCTCTACTCTAAAGGACAGTTCTGAAATGCCTGGCCTAATTATGTCCGTCCACACTGTGACGACTTCACTTTTAAGGTCGCTCCGAACTACAAACGGTCAAGAAAACGATTTTTTTCTAATCCATGCTCATGTTTTTTTCTAATTGTATCATAGCTAACTCAATTCCATGACTAAGTTTTCATTTTCATCTTCCATTATCAACATTAATGTTCAGTGTATGTCAGTACATGTGTGGAGGGTAGCCCAAGGCGGTGTCACGACAGCGCTACCATCAATCATCCGTATTTGTAAACTATGGGGGTGAATAACACTGTTTGTAGCGTGTTGGCCAGCAGTGTACGTATGTAACGCCACGGCCGATACCCCGAGCCAGCTACCTGAATGCTCTCAATCGTGGCGGCGTCCGGTTTCCTGTACATGAAATGTGCTCGCAAAGTATCTCATCATAAAAAAAACAAAACAAAACATATCGCTGTGCAATGAAATTCCGGGACAGACTGAAGTAATGAAGAGCTGGCAATCTACTGTTTCAACATAGATTCGAGTAGTACTCGAAAGTGACTCAACAACACCCCCCCCCACCACCAAAAAAAAAATCAAGTAGTGACTATGACAGGGATTTATAAAGTTAATCCGTACACGGTTCAGCAATGACATGATAACACTTGACACCTTAAACCGGCGATAACCATATTTCCAACAATCCGAGAACTGACTTGTCACCAACATTACACAAGTAACATACCCTTAGAAGGTTCATCAGAAACACCGAACTCACACACACGCCTACAAACCATTACTTCCTTCGTTTTTCTCAGATTGTTCATTATCATTTGAACACGGACAATTCAGTATAAACATGAAAAGTTCATCTGCACTGGACAATCACTCTATCTGTAAAAGACTAGCACCTGTTTCTAAGATAGTTAGTTCACCAATAATTGACCAGTGCTATGTCCCGCTAAAATGGTTCACTAATAATTGACTAGCTCTGTTTCCCTAAGATGGTTCACCAGTAATTGACTAGCTCTGTTTCCCTAAGATGGTTCACCAGTAATTGACTAGCTCTGTTTCCCTGCGATGGTTCACCAATAATTGACTAGCTCTGTTTCCCTAAGACGGTTCACCAATTATAGCCTTGATAGTCACTTGCACTAAATCCTGACGACAGATCACTAACACTAATTATTGACCGGTACTATATCGCAGCAATGTTGTAAAGACGGGTGACCAGTAATTGACAAGTGTTATGACCCTATTGAGAAGATTCTGTCAGTGGTGTATACTTAATAACCAAGGTTTACCACTACACCAAGAGATGTCCTTCTTTACTATTTTTTCTATCAATGCGTGGCGAGCGGTTCATTCCTGTTAAAGATGGTTCTATCAGTAACTACCAAGTAATCAATTGTGGTGATAAATCATGAGTCCATTGTCGTGAACTAAATCAATTACTTTGCTGTTGGGGTTTTGTGTGTTCACAACTCCTCGCTGAATAGTGGGCGATACACAGCAGCACGCACGCTGTCGATTTTGTAGTTATTTATAAACATTGTCTGGATTAGGACAACACTGTCATAATTACGGACACGAAAATATGATGTGTCTCAAACAATGGATATTTTAAATAGTTCCCGAAACTACTCACGTAAATCAATTTCTTTTAAATCTACATTACTTACCGTAAGATAAAAAACACACATGAATCTGTTTCAATTAAAGTTAAATTTTACACATATATGTATAACAGTGATAATTTTCAATCGAATTATTTAATCAGTTTCGTTAACACGTGTCTAGATTTGGGAGACACGTGGAACGCTACAACAAAACCTATATATGCCTCCATACATTTTCATGCTTGATTGGAGTCTTAACTTTATAGCTATGATAAATAGATTGTAGAAGAACCTTAAATATTCAGCGTCATAGTAACGCAACTTCAAATACTTATGTTACTGACACAGTTCAGAAACTGTTTTGTGTCAGGTATGTGATTTTAATTCGTTGTGAACCATAAACATGTGTGTGACCTTGGTGACACTTTAATGAGAAGTCTTGCTCAAAGATGGCTTCAATAATGTCTTGTTGGTGATTAGAATTGTGCATTACAATAACAGATATATTCTATGTCACGTTGCTCAGCTTAGCAGCAAATCGTTGCGGTTACTGCTAAACTCCGGTTCAAATATGTCAATACAATAAACGATATATGTTTCGTACGACAGTTGTTGTTTGAAGTAATCTTAAGACAGGCATATTATCCTAATTTATTTCATTACACTTATTAAATGAACAAACGGATTGATCTTTTTATTGTTATTTTTCATAAATTAAAACTTCGAGACGAGTTCCATAAAATTTCACATTTCGGAATGAAAGCTGATTTCAGATTTTATCGCTTTCTCAATTCTTGACGTAACGTCATTGTCCATCTTACGACATCACAATCAATTACAATTTGGGACAGCCAATGGAAAAAAGGTCCCGTGGTATACTGCACAAGTGACATACAAAAATTACATAGGGCGAATTCGTTGTATGAGACTAAATCTAAAAGTGTATCAATATGTTTGTGGGCGTATCAATGTCCACGCGAGTGTATCGATATGTTTGTGGGCGTATCAATGTCCACGCGAGTGTATCAATATGTTTGTGGGCGTTTCAATGTACAAGTGAGTGTATCAATATATTTGTGAGGCGTATCAATGTCCATGCGAGTGTATCAATATGTTCGTGGGCGTATCAATGTCCACGTAAGTGTATCAATATGATTGTGGGCGTTTCAATGTCCACGTGAGTGTATCAATATGTTTGTGGGCGTTTCAATGTCCACGTGAGTGTATCAATATGTTTGTGGGCGTATCAATGTCCATGCGAGTTTATCAATATGTTTGTGGGCGTATCAATGTCCACGTAAGTGTATCAATATGTTTGTGGGCGTATCAATGTCCATGCGAGTTTATCAATATGTTTGTGGGCGTATCAATGTCCACGTAAGTGTATCAATATGTTTGTGGGCGTATCAATGTTCAAGTGAGTGTATCAATATGTTTGTGGGCGTATCAATGTTAATGTGATTGTATCAATATGTTTGTGGGCGTATCAATGTCCACGTGAGTGTATCAATATGTTTGTGGGCATATCAATGTTAATGTGATTGTATCAATATGTTTGTGGGCGTATCAATGTCCACGTAAGTGTATCAATATGTTTGTGGACATATCAATGTTCAAGTGAGTGTATCAATATGTTTGTGGGCATATCAATGTTCAAGTGAGTGTACCAATATGTTTGTCGGCGTATCAATGTCCATATAAGTGTATCGTTTTCATTTTTTGTGCATTAATCCAAAGGGATTTTACTCTCCAACAGAAATCTTTTATCTAATCACAATAAAGTTACAGAGCACATTGAAATACCATGAGGAGGCTGCCTTCGCATGTTTCGTGTGTGTATCATATTCCTGTTTTTTTTACACAATATATATGTAGACATTTAAAGTTTCTATACAGTTGTTTATGGTTCTTGTAACAAAAACAGAATAATAAAATTAGCAGTGTAAAAATTATGCAAGAAGTGTAATATATATATAACCATTCAGCCGAATTCCATTTTGGACAAGATACAAATGTCTGCCATTTCATTTAACGAGGGAGAAAGAACAGGTGCTAGGTATGCCTGATACTCGTACGTATGGTTAACTTACTAAATAGAAAATCAAGTACCACACTAATATATTAAGATGTGTGGATTTACACCACACTTACCACAGACAACGTATCACGTTAACGACCTATTGTGCCACACAAGTACAAAATTGTACCTTACTCTACAACGGTCTACTGAACTGCACCTTGACGCGCATATGTTTACAATGATTTCATAAATATTCATAAAGTAGTTTAATATATCAGATATATATAACTACAGAAAACAAAAATGATTATGTGAAGTACCTCTAAAGTACAGTGGCATATAAAACCTCACCGTTGTACATTGTAACGCACCGTTCATCATTCTGAACCGCACTGTGTCGTGATATTGTGAATAGTACCGCACTGCAGTACTGAACCGAGAAGTGTACCGCACGGTGCAGCGTGTTAAAGAGCAATATATCGCAATGAATACAACGTGTACCACACTACATCATGATAAGATGATTACACCGCACTATAACGTGATACAGATAATTGTACCGCACTACAACGTGAAACAGATAATTGTACCGCACTGTGCCGTGATACAGATAATTGTACCGCACTGCGCCGTGAAACAGATAATTGTACCGCACTGCGCCGTGAAACAGATAATTGTACCGCACTGCGCCGTGATACAGATAATTGTACCGCACTGCGCCGTGATACAGATAATTGTACCGCACTGCGCCGTGAAACACATAATTGTACCGCACTGCACGGAAAGCAACATTAACTAATTTTATCATTTTACGCACTAATCTTACTTGCTTTTACTTTTACATGTTCCTCGTTTAAATGTTCGTGTAAATTATTGAAATGAAGGTACTAACAGTGTAAAGATGACCAGTCCTGCCACTTGTAACAACAGAGCCATGCTGTACACAGATGCCGCCCGCACTGGTCTATATATCAATTCTGTCGACAGTGTACCGTAAAGTCAGGTCCTGGGTATGTCTGGTGATGGATTTTATCAACAGAACACCTTGGTACATGGAAAATAACTTATTCTGTTACTGTAGCAGACTATGTCAATATCCCTCCTTATCGTTATTCTTCCTACAATATTCTAGACGTTTTAGGCATGTGTAACTCAGGAAATGTCTCTATCTGATAGTAAACAAAATACGCTTTCTTTTTCAAGAATCTGTTGAAAATGTGTCCGGACAACTTTTTATAGAACATTAATTAGAAATACGGGACAGAAATTATTGTCATGATTCATTATCACTGTTTATTTGCTTCGCATATATGCATGTTACGTAATAGCCTTGGGACATTTTGGTATCATATTATAAATAAGTGTGTAATACATGTATATGGAGATATGTGTTCACTGTAATGACCCCGTTACATCTGCCCGAAAGCCCAAGACACCGACCACGCGGGGTCAGAGTAAGAGGTCGAGAAAGCGCCACCGGTGTCCATTACAATCCCTGTTAGTCGTTATGTAATGATATCTGTCTAATTTCTGTAGTAAGAGTACGGTGTTAGACAAGCAGCTTACATATTGACTTACCTGTGTATATTTACGTTCGGTGTACTAGTCTCATACCAAACATTTGGTTTACTTGTCGGTCTACAAGCCACTGTCCGCTTGATTTGGCCGAAGCCGATTCTATTCTTAGCTTGCCCTAAAGGTCAGTAGTTGGCTATAGGGTCAGTGGCCTTATTCCATTGGTCACGACTGGCATCAGCTGACAACTGGACCTTACTATATTTGTATATATTTTTTTAGATATTGATGTACTGGTAATTGTAATTTATCATGATTCCGATGGTTGGAGGGGGGGACCATTCTTGCACTTCTCTCACCATTAATTAGATGGAGCATTTTTTCTGTTAATTATTTTTCTGTCTCACTGTCTCATAAGTCAAATATGACTTTTGCATATATGTAATTGTTTTTATGTAAATTTTGTAAAATATGTGACACGCAAATAAACTATATATATATATATTATCAGTATCCCTATTGCATTTGAAATTAGATACGACTGAACGATACGAGAATTAACAGACAAAGAGGAAACTAGCGAGAGGATGGGAGGGGCATTAGGAGTTATAAAGTAGGAGATGGGGTGTTATATCAGTTCTGGATAAGAATTATATAAGGGGGTGGGAAAGGACAGGCTATATGGCAGAAATGGGAGTGAAGCAATTGGCGGCATGAAAATCCTCAGTGTTGCGGTAATGGTGGAGAACTATGAAAGGATTGTAGTAATGGCAGATACGTGGGGAGGACAGGGGGTTAAAGATGTTTATGCGTAAAAGCTGTACATCCTAGACATTGTGTTTTACGATCATGTTACAATATACACTCTTCTCAATCCTTGATAACAAGTGGCCCCCGGCTCGGGAGCAGCACACGGCCGTGATTAATGGCTACACGTTTATAGCGATGACCATTTCAACACTAATGCCTTCGTTGTGGAAGGCTTATTAGTATAACAGCCAAAACTTAAAATAAAACAACAGATTCACATCCCAGTAGAGTGCTTCAGAGATTCCGTATAGTCAGAATAATCACGTTTTCACCTCCTGCCAGGAGTCATTTTGAACAAACTTGAAAACATCTTGGAAAAACATAGTAGACCGATATTTCAAATTGATTGGGCGTAATTGATATAAACACGTTTTGTTTGAGTCTTTTAAATGTTACGTTATATTGATAAACTCTTATCTGTCCATCAGAACTCACGCTCAGGGTTGTTAGGAACTTAATCATGATATTTGTGGTTGTAATAATTGATTTGATTGAGAAGCACGACACAAAACAACACGACATGACATACATGTTAGTGCTGACGTCACCATAAACAGGTTAATTGTGGTAACAAATCCCGACAATACTATGTAGGCTGAGGTTTACGAGCTTTAAACAGCACGTGTGTACAAGGTAATAGGTATCACATTTACTGCTAATATGTAATGGTGTGATAGATATCTCTGTAAATGATTGAATTCGTATGACACAACGACCAGCGATGTATGAATTCTACCTATATATCAAGGCAAGAGTCCTAATGGGCCGCATGTGTGACAAAATGGAAGCGAAAAATTAATCTTATTTCAAAATTAGAATTGTTAACCGAATGTCGGAATTTTGTAATTTCGTGCAATCTAACTAGGAACCAAAGCACAACGCAAACATAATTAGATAACAAGAAGTATGTGTAATACGCAAGCTTTCATTTTTTTCGTCCCGTATTTAAGTTTTGGTTAAGATTTCCTGAAAATTGTATCAATCGAGCACACGATCGATATTTCTGTACTATAAACATATAAGTTGGCTAATGATATTCCAACTACAAGTGATTTTAACGTCACAGTTCCCTGACAGACTCATGAACTGGGTTATATATATCGCTGTAAGCAATATGACCCAGATAATCGCTAGAGTTCAGAAATTTTGCAAACTTTTTTTAGTCACAAACAGTTTTAACTTCCGGAAGTTAGAACTTATCCAATGATTCGAAAGAGCACTTAATATGACGCAACTTCCGGAATGTATCGAATACATGCCTTACTAACTGTAACGCTTGGAATCACTTTCACTTTTGCTTAAAGTTGTCCGATTATCGTTTTTGAGGTTATACACAAGTTTCCCCGTCACGGCGGAAGCCGACCTCGTATCTACCATGACACCGGTTGGGTATTTTTTTTTTATCATCACACCGTTTGAGTTTGGGTTTAATTTTAACATAACGCCGGTTTGGTATGTGTTTTGTTTTAACATCTCAACAGTTGGTTTCGGTATAGTTTAAACCGTACTCCGGTTTGGTTCGGGTTTTGCTTTCACCGTCACACCGGTTGGGTTTGGGTTAAATTTAAACGGTAATCCGGTTTGGTTCGGGTTTAGTTTTACCATCACACTGGACCACGTTCTTCCGGTAGAAGTCTGCTTATATCAAACTATGATTAAATGACGCGGTTGTCCAAACTAATCTTCGTTATTGCATTATGTACACGAAACAGATATCAATATACAAATTGTACATGTTTCAATGTGTCAGACTTCTCGGAAGGAGGAGAAATAGGGTTAGGACGAAGCATAAGATTAAAATTTCGAGTAAATTATTTATCAATAATATGCTAATTATTGGTTTACATTTGTTGTCGCTAACAATGCTATACACCGGTTGTCATCAGCGGAAATCGTATTTAATTAATTCATGACAAAATATCAGTGTAACGGCTTGGAAAGATGAGGGCACGTTATACAGGCGCCAGAAGGCCAGCTGAACCCGTTTTATTCTGGTATGACCTTATTAATACTCCGAATCAGTCTAAAATAGGATACGAAATGAAGACATAATCAGGGACAACAGCCGTGTGATATAGACAAGTGAATGTAGTAAGAACATTCTACATTCTTTTTGGCGCACAGCTGTCTCTGTAATGTATATAATTATCAATAAAACAGTGTTAAATATGTTTATATATACGTTTTGCAGATATAATGGAAAACCTGTTATTTTTCATTTAAATCAAATGCATTGTACTTTATAATTAAGAAATAATTATCTTTATCGGGACCTAAATATTCATCCTGAGATACAGAAGTATATGTGGTGTGATTAAAGGAATAAAGGAACCATTATGAAGCAATGGGAGGAACACTATTTCGTTGTTCAGGCGTCGAGTATATAAAAATCGATCGATATTTCTGTTATTGTTTAATATATGTCTCCTGTCAGTCGGAATATTTAAAACTTGATGTATGCAAATTAATCACCTGATAATTTACCACAAAAACAGCCGCAACAGTGACGATGCAAGAACACACGATTTATTTATCATTCTATATTCAAAATCAATTAACACGACACGATATACAGTATAAACATTATTACCGATTTAAGATAAAACCTTCAAACGAGACGGTAATCTATGCTCTATAGCTATTTTTCCTCACTCCACGTAAATCTATAACGTAATTCTCGACATTTATAAATAATTCATAATAGATTTCAAAAATGGTTGTTGAAATTTCCACGTATGACAAAGCTTTATAGCCAGGGCCAACGGAACAGTGAGGACTTAAGACCACAATGTAACTTGACATAATGTAATAAGTGTGTCCCCTTGGTAATTCAGTGTGACCTTGAGCTATCATTTAATTTCTGAACTATAAAAATCGATGTGATTTATTATTTACATCACCTGTATTCTGGTGAATTTGAATAGTGAATTTATCCTTGACTACTGCGGTCACACATTGACATTTTAGGAGCGGGAGAGGAGGTGAGCTGTGTGAAGTCACATCCGACAAATCACGTACATACAAGAATGACATCACTTAACAAGTATTCTTTATCAAAGTTAAATATGGCAAGGAAAGTGAGACATTTTAAAATTGTGTTTGGGGGAATTCATAATTGTTTCGACAAAGTATACATAATATTGTGTGAAGAAATGTATTGTTCATTCGAAAATCGGAAGTACTATATAAATCTTGTTAGATAAATAATAGCTTACCATTCAATGGTTGAATACAGACAGATCTACTGCTGGTTTATGGTTTTGTTGGCGTCTTCACAGCTTGGTTAACACCTATATAAACAAACGATATACGGATGATTAAAATCGTGATCCATTTGAAAAAGAAAACGACTTGTATAACCATGATAAAATAATTATAAATAAAAAATACTATGAATTGACATCCTATTATAATTATAAAAAAAATCAAACTCACATACCAAACTTACATAATATACAACAATATTATGTATTAGTGAAAGACAGATAATTAACGTTTGGTGACCTAGATGACATCACGAAGGTACTGTATTCTTTATCGATGTAAAACCTTGTACTGACGAATGAAGTGATAAAAGACTAGTTTATCTACTACGAATTTCATCAACACAATCAGGTCAAACAGGGGTCAAATGTTGTTAATATGGTATCAACGGGATTACACTACACTGACTACGGTGGGGAAGGGGCACATCTCTCTTGTACTAAACTTTGTATAGAATTTACAATTAAAGCACGTGAATAGAGATAGGCATGTACTTTGTTCAATCACTTTTCGCTATTTGCCTCGAGTAGTAGTTTATTTCTAAACGATTCCCCACTAGATATTATATGATATCACCAGTCGAAGATTTATTAAACAATGTTGGTTTACCTATAATTCCCCGAAAGAGTAAACAAACAATAATGTATTAAGTCGTCTGTCTGTGTAATGCTTATTGACTAAATACTGTACACATGACTGTGATCGCCGAGGCGGTAGGCAGTTGTCCGACTGGACGGTTTTATGGTATTAGGTGCTACAGCTCTACCGATAAAAAAGACAGGTGTGTAAACTTACAGGTAAATTTTGTAGCACAGGTCACTATATCACCTGTTGGGTTAATTATCCAAACACTAGAGATAGTCCAATGGGTGTTTTTATACAAAGGCTAGCCTTAGGAAGGTGAACGCTGGACACTCCTATCCCAACAAAACAAACCGTCACACGGATTCTCTGTCACAAATATGTCTCTGGCCTGTTCCCACTTTTGTCGTTGAAGTATGTGAAAATGACCTCGTTGGTATCCATTTACTTCTCAGTGATGTGACCAGTCAAATTCAACCTTATTTTCGTTATTCACTCCTCCGCCGAGATCGTATGGCCATCCATCCACATAGTATTAGCTTGGGAGAGTTATGATTCACTTTCGTAGGAAATTCATAGAATTACACATAAATATTGCCCTTGTAATACTCACGCTTATGAAAAACCAAAACTCTAGTGTCAAAATATATATACCGATTATGTTACATATGACTTACGTAACAGGAAGTGATGACACGCAACAAATCCTCAACCAAATCACTGCGATATCCGGACAACAAATCTTCGGCATGTGCAGCGTGGGATATTTTTAGGAATTATGTCTTAGGAAATTCTCACAAAGTAATGGAAACATTACTGTTTTTTTTTAAAATTGCTATCATACTTTATCGTGTTGTTTAGAGCCGTTTCTTGGACCCGACTCCTACCCTTATTTCCTGGTGTAATTGAGCGGTTTTCTCCCTAATCTATCATCGGACCTACTCACAGAAGAACGTTGCTTAGCCTAGAATCGAAATCTAGATAAACTGAGGATAAAAATAGAATTTTGTTTGTTCCCCATTTTACTACCAAACAGAAGCCCACATACCCAAAATACGGCCAGATTTGTATAACTTATCATTGCGTGTGTGTTTTGTGTGGTACCACACCCGAAGCACGCGATTATTATATATTATTATACACGTCAAGGTTAATAACCTATCATATTTACTCACTATAATGAATGGCCGAAAGGACGTAATAGCGGTCCGTTTAATAGATAGATAAATAAAAAAAATTGATACTCACTGTAATAATTTATTATTTTTATATGTATTTTACACTATAAACCACACGCAGTAATCGGCTATACTATCTATCTATTACACACTATAATTAGCCAATACTTTTGAAAGAGTATAATAAACTATGACAACTACACACTGTTATATGCTATAACTATCACACGCTGTAATAGTTTATTGTTATTATGATATGGATACGTCTATACCGTACACAGGATAGGTGAATACCAGGCATGTAGTGTTACGTGATGTACTGCATGAACATAGCGTTACACCTGAGGACTCGCAGTAGGTTAACAAATATGCTTTAACCAGGTGGTCTTGTCTGTGACGATTGGGTGGTTTCGTATCCATACTGATCATTAAGCGGTAGTGGTACCTTTATCGATAGTTAAGCGGTGGCGGTACCTTTATCGATAGTTAAGCGGTAGTGGTACCTTTATCGATAATTAAGCGGTGGCGGTACCTTAATGGATGGTTAGCGGTGGCGGTACCTTAATGGATGGTTAGCGGTGGCGGTTTCTTTATCGATGGTTAGCGGTGGCGGTACCTTAATGGATGGTTAGCGGTGGCGGTATCTTTATCGATGGTTAAGCGGTAGTGGTACCTTTATCGATCGTTAAGCGGTAGTGGTACCTTTATCAACGGTGAAGCGGTGGCGGTACCTTAATGGATGGTTAGCGGTGGCGGTATCTTTATCGATGGTTAAGCGGTGGCGGTACCTTAATGGATAGTTAAGCGGTAGTGGTACCTTTATCGATGGTTAAGCGGTAGTGGTACCTTTATCGATAGTTAAGCGGTGGCGGTACCTTAATGGATGATTAGCGGTGACGGTACCTTAATGGATGGTTAGCGGTGACGGTACCTTAATGGATGGTTAGCGGTGACGGTACCTTAATGGATGGTTAGCGGTGACGGTACCTTAATGGATGGTTAGCGGTAGTGGTACCTTTATCGATGGTTAGCGATAGTGGTACCTTTATCGATGGTTAAGCGGTAGTGGTACCTTTATGGATGGTTAGCGGTGACGGTACCTTAATGGATGGTTAGCGGTGACGGTACCTTAATGGATGGTTAGCGGTGACGGTACCTTTATCGATGGTTAGCGGTAGTGGTACTTTTATCGATAGTTAAGCGGTAATGGTATCTTTATCGATGGTTAAGCGGTAGTGGTACCTTTATGGATGGTTAGCGGTGACGGTACCTTAATGGATGGTTAGCGGTGACGGTATCTTTATCGATGGTTAAGCGGTGACGGTACCTTTATCGATAGTTAAGCGGTGACGGTATCTTTATCGATAGTTAAGCGGTAGTGGTACCTTTATCGATAGTTAAGCGGTAGTGGTACCTTTATCGATAGTTAAGCGGTAGTGGTACCTTTATCGTTGGTTAAGCGGTAGCGGTACCTTTATCGATAGTTAAGCGGTGACGGTATCTTTATCGATAGTTAAGCGGTAGTGGTACCTTTATCGATAGTTAAGCGGTAGTGGTATCTTTATCGATAGTTAAGCGGTAGTGGTACCTTTATCGTTGGTTAAGCGGTAGCGGTACCTTTATCGATAGTTAAGCGGTGACGGTATCTTTATCGATAGTTAAGCGGTAGTGGTACCTTTATCGATAGTTAAGCGGTAGTGGTATCTTTATCGATAGTTAAGCGGTAGTGGTACCTTTATCGTTGGTTAAGCGGTAGTGGTACCTTTATCGATAGTTAAGCGGTAGTGGTACCTTTATCGTTGGTTAAGCGGTAGCGGTACCTTTATCGATAGTTAAGCGGTGACGGTATCTTTATCGATAGTTAAGCGGTAGTGGTACCTTTACTGTTGGTTAAGCGGTAGTGGTACCTTTACTGTTGGTTAAGCGGTAGTGGTATCTTTATCGATAGTTAAGCGGTAGTGGTACCTTTATCGTTGGTTAAGCGGTAGCGGTACCTTTATCGATAGTTAAGCGGTAGTGGTACCTTTATCGATAGTTAAACGGTAGTGGTATCTTTATCGATAGTTAAGCGGTAGTGGTACCTTTATCGTTGGTTAAGCGGTAGTGGTACCTTTACTGTTGGTTAAGCGGTAGTGGTACCTTTATCGTTGGTTAAGCGGTAGTGGTACCTTTACTGTTGGTTAAGCGGTAGTGGTACCTTTACTGTTGGTTAAGCGGTAGTGGTATCTTTATCGATAGTTAAGCGGTAGTGGTATCTTTATCGATAGTTAAGCGGTAGTGGTACCTTTACTGTTGGTTAAGCGGTAGTGGTACCTTTACTGTTGGTTAAGCGGTAGTGGTACCTTTACTGTTGGTTAAGCGGTAGTGGTACCTTTACTGATAGTTAAGCGGTAGTGGTACCTTTACTGTTGGTTAAGCGGTAGTGGTACCTTTACTGTTGGTTAAGCGGTAGTGGTACCTTTACTGTTGGTTAAGCGGTAGTGGTACCTTTACTGTTGGTTAAGCGGTAGTGGTACCTTTACTGTTGGTTAAGCGGTAGTGGTACCTTTACTGTTGGTTAAGCGGTAGTGGTACCTTTACTGTTGGTTAAGCGGTAGTGGTACCTTTATCGATAGTTAAGCGGTAGTGGTACCTTTACTGTTGGTTAAGCGGTAGTGGTACCTTTACTGTTGGTTAAGCGGTAGTGGTACCTTTACTGTTGGTTAAGCGGTAGTGGTACCTTTACTGTTGGTTAAGCGGTAGTGGTACCTTTACTGTTGGTTAAGCGGTAGTGGTACCTTTACTGTTGGTTAAGCGGTAGTGGTACCTTTACTGTTGGTTAAGCGGTAGTGGTACCTTTACTGTTGGTTAAGCTGTTGGTAGTGGTACCTTTACTGTTGGTTAAGCGGTAGTGGTACCTTTACTGTTGGTTAAGCGGTAGTGGTACCTTTACTGTTGGTTAAGCGGTAGTGGTACCTTTACTGTTGGTTAAGCCTTTACTGTTGGTTAAGCGGTAGTGGTACCTTTACTGTTGGTTAAGCGGTAGTGGTACCTTTACTGTTGGTTAAGCGGTAGTGGTACCTTTACTGTTGGTTAAGCGGTAGTGGTACCTTTACTGTTGGTTAAGCGGTAGTGGTACCTTTACTGTTGGTTAAGCGGTAGTGGTACCTTTACTGTTGGTTAAGCGGTAGTGGTACCTTTACTGTTGGTTAAGCGGTAGTGGTACCTTTACTGTTGGTTAAGCGGTAGTTACTGTTGGTTAAGCGGTAGTGGTACCTTTACTGTTGGTTAAGCGGTAGTGGTACCTTTACTGTTGGTTAAGCGGTAGTGGTACCTTTACTGTTGGTTAAGCGGTAGTGGTACCTTTACTGTTGGTTAAGCGGTAGTGGTACCTTTACTGTTGGTTAAGCGGTAGTGGTACCTTTACTGTTGGTTAAGCGGTAGTGGTACCTTTACTGTTGGTTAAGCGGTAGTGGTACCTTTACTGTTGGTTAAGCGGTAGTGGTACCTTTACTGTTGGTTAAGCGGTAGTGGTACCTTTACTGTTGGTTAAGCGGTAGTGGTACCTTTACTGTTGGTTAAGCGGTAGTGGTACCTTTACTGTTGGTTAAGCGGTAGTGGTACCTTTACTGTTGGTTAAGCGGTAGTGGTACCTTTACTGTTGGTTAAGCGGTAGTGGTACCTTTACTGTTGGTTAAGCGGTAGTGGTACCTTTACTGTTGGTTAAGCGGTAGTGGTATCTTTACTGTTGGTTAAGCGGTAGTGGTACCTTTACTGTTGGTTAAGCGGTAGTGGTACCTTTACTGTTGGTTAAGCGGTAGTGGTATCTTTACTGTTGGTTAAGCGGTAGTGGTACCTTTACTGTTGGTTAAGCGGTAGTGGTACCTTTACTGTTGGTTAAGCGGTAGTGGTACCTTTACTGTTGGTTAAGCGGTAGTGGTACCTTTACTGTTGGTTAAGCGGTAGTGGTACCTTTATCGTTGGTTAAGCGGTAGTGGTACCTTTACTGTTGGTTAAGCGGTAACAGTTTTATTTTTGTTGGGCTGATTGAAAATTAAATAAAACTAAGATGTTGTATGTTAATGATATACTACATCACCGATTAACAAGATCGTGGTTCTGCTCACGTTTTAACAAGTTGTCCTCCTGATAATAGATATTTATGAACCTACCTATCTTAATCATACGCCACTCGAACAGACACTGAGTCTCATTTACATCACCGGACAAAATCGGGGCATTTACAATTAGACGTACAGGATTATTAACCAATCAAGTTATTTCGTTATCCAACTTCCTGTTTGACCCGGATCATATGTCAAGTGGTAGAAATTCCGGAATATTAGACTACCTTAGAGGAGTATGACTTGTGTAGACCGATGTTCACTGTTGATAGCGACTACAGGCAATAAACACAAG
Source organism: Ylistrum balloti (assembly GCF_031769215.1). NCBI lineage: Eukaryota > Metazoa > Mollusca > Bivalvia > Pectinida > Pectinidae > Ylistrum > Ylistrum balloti. The sequence continues at coordinate 1,644,586 of NW_026781896.1, forward strand.
GAGATTCTCGTCTGTCTTAGCGTGCGTGTATACACATCTACACGCATCAAAGAGAATGCTTACACTAAGTAAAACACAGGAATACTTTATAATAACGTCGCTAGATAAACATCAACAGAGTTTGCTTAGCTCACTGTCCGCGAAACGTAATATAGATACATGATGTAAGTAAGATTGATATCTATTGTTTGGCGTTATGTACGGAGAAAGCGTTACACGGATCGATTATCTAATATCAGTCTCGGCCTGTATGCAGAACATGGTTTTATCGCTGCATGTTTGTTGTCAATTAACTTTCTCTGGAATGATATGATTTGTATCATCAGTGCTGACTGTAAACATGGGATTCCATAGCTTTCAACGATCCTCTTCGTCGGATTCTCCCCAATTTCGTGTAATTGCTAAACCTTGCATCTCAATAAACATTTTTTTACACAAAACGGTATTATAAAATACATTTAAGTGCTCACTCTTGTATATGTTTGAACGCGCAGCACACGTAAAAATAAAAATAGACTAATTTACGTGAGATAGCGCAATGTCAAGCTTTGTGTGTGCTAATCCAGGATGACGAGGCTTACCAAATTTAAGTTCGTGCGGTAACATAACCTCACCAAGACATCACAGCAAGACTACTACTCACCAAGATATATAACCGCCAGACCACTACCTCACCAAGATATATAACTGCCAGATCACTACCTCACCAAGATATATAACTGCCAGACTACTACCTCACCAAGATATCACAGTTAGACTACTACCTCACCAAGATATATAACTGCCAGACTACTTCCTCACCAAGATATATAACTGCCAGATCACTACCTCACCAAGATATATAACTGCCAGACTACTACCTCACCAAAATATCACAGTTAGACTACTACCTCACCAAGATATATAACTGCCAGACTACTTCCTCACCAAGATATATAACTGCCAGATCACTACCTCACCAAGATATATAACTGCCAGATCACTACCTCACCAAGATATATAACCGCCAGACCACTTCCTCACCAAGATATCACAGTTAGATTACTACCTCACCAAGATATCACAGTTAGACTACTACTTCACCGAGATATATAACTGCCAGACTACTACCTCACCAAGATATATAACCGCCAGAACACTACCTCACCAAGATATTAACAAGAGGTTACCATACCACAACACGAATACTTCCACATGATATTTCTACTTCATTTCGTCCTTTATCAGGGAAATCACCCCTGACTAATTTTACCATAACACTGCGCAGTAACACCCCAAACGACTGGATCATGAAGGAGAACAAGAACAAAAGAAAAATTAAGCTCAAGCTGCCGGACTATGTCTACTTCCTCACCACAACAATGCTAACAGACAACTTCCTCACCACGAAACTGTTAACGGACTTACTTCCTCACCACAATAATGCTAACAGACAACGGACTACTTTCCCACCACGACACAGCTAATAGACTACTTTCCCACCACGACACAGCTAACGGACTATTTTCCCACCACGACACAGCTAACGGACTATTTTCCCATCACGACACAGCTAACGGACTACTTTCCCACTACGATCGTGCTAACGGACTACTTTCCCACCACGATACAGCTAACGGACAACTTTCCCACCACAATCGTGCTAACGGACTACTTTCCCACCACGATACTGTTAATGGATTGCTTTCCCACCACGACACAGCTAACGGACTATTTTCCCATCACGACACAGCTAACGGACTACTTTCCCACTACGATCGTGCTAACGGACTACTTCCCCACCACGATACAGCTAACGGACAACTTTCCCACATGTTTCTTATTTGACGCATGTCCTGTCATGAAATACGCATTAGATTTATCTACGTGAATTTCCTACGTCACCTGTACAAACAGAATCTGCTGTTTTATTGTGTTAAGTTACGTTATAATGTTTCTGTTATTGATTCTCTCCATACTTTGCACAACAATAACGATATTATGATTTAACCTCCATCAGTTTACCTTATCATATTAAAGCAGAAAAATCGGCAACAAGACGTGCGCCAGACCGAATGTGCTTTCAGCAGCTACCGGAGTCATATATCAAATACTTCATTTACGGAAAGCGCAGGTGCCTTTCAAGTAAAATTAGAATTTCAGAAAAACCACCTGCCTCTTTCAGATAAATTCAATAGAAATTTCACCAAACGCTAATAACTCGTTTGAAGAGGGGTGTTTTAAATCATACTGGTGATTTTTTGCTTGGTGTCTGCTATAAAATATAGAATCGTTTCCGGGATGGTGAATGTAAAATAAACCAGCACGTGTTTTGTATTGTGCACGTGGAGTGTAATGACGTCCATCGCCGCAGGGATAACCGCACAAAAACGGGGTGTTTATCACATAATTAAAATGTAGTGTATACTTTGTTGGTAGGTAATCGAAGTTGTACAGTTTATCTATTATTTCAACATCGACAAATAACTACTTAATAAGTACGTGTACATGTATATACAACTAACCTGTACACGTGCATATTATACGTGAAATTGAATAAAAATGCTATAAACAAGAAATTGATATGAAAACAAACAATGAAAACTTTAGCGTTTTTGAACTTTGAGTCAATGTATATATCACCACTTTACAAAAACACTAAATACAGATAAAAGGTAACACCCCTTTACAAAAACACTAAATACAGGTAAAAGGTAACACCCCTTTACAAAAACATTACAATACAGGTAAAAGGTAACACCCCTTTACAAAAACATTACAATACAGGTAAAAGGTAACACCCCTTTACAAAAACATTACAATACAGGTAAAAGGTAGCACACCTTTACAAAAACATTACAATACAGGTAAAAGGTAACACACCTTTACAAAAACATTACAATACAGGTAAAAGGTAACACACCTTTACAAAAACACTAAATACAGGTAAAAGGTAACACTTTACAAAAACCAATTTAACACAAAAACATTACAATACAGGTAAAAGGTAACACACCTTTACAAAAACATTACAATACAGGTAAAAGGTAACACACCTTTACAAAAACACTAAATACAGGTAAAAGGTAACACCCCTTTACAAAAACATTACAATACAGGTAAAAGGTAACACACCTTTACAAAAACATTACAATACAGGTAAAAGGTAACACACCTTTACAAAAACATTACAATACAGGTAAAAGGTAACACACCTTTACAAAAAGGTAAAAGGTAACACACCTTTACAAAAACATTACAATACAGGTAAAAGGTAACACCCCTTTACAAAAGGTAAAAGGTAAATACAAAGGTAACACCCCTTTACAAAAACATTACAATACAGGTAAAAGGTAACACCCCTTTACAAAAACATTACAATACAGGTAAAAGGTAGCACACCTTTACAAAAACATTACAATACAGGTAAAAGGTAACACACCTTTACAAAAACATTACAATACAGGTAAAAGGTAGCACACCTTTACAAAAACATTACAATACAGGTAAAAGGTAGCACACCTTTACAAAAACACTAAATACAGGTGACAGGTAAAAGGTAACACACCTTTACAAAAACATTACAATGCAGGTAAAATGTAGCACACCTTTACAAAAACATTACAATACAGGTAAAAGGTAGCACACCTTTACAAAAACATTACAATACAGGTAAAAGGGAACATTTCTTTTTACAATAAACATCAGATACACACAATATGTGTACATGTATATTGTTCACCAGAGCAGAAATTAAAGTACACTACTCGAGCGAAGAATCTGACACTCTACATTGCAAACAGAAAAATACGCATCTATTACATAAACTATAATTGTTGACTTCATCCATACCGCTTACTGACATACAAACATATTACTGACATATACACAGATTACTGACATACATACAGATTACTGACATACATACAGGTTACTGACATACATTCAGATTACTGACATATACACAGGTTACTGACATACATACAGGTTACTGACATAAATACAGGTTACTGACATACATAAAGGTTACTGACACACATACAGGTTACTGACATACATACAGGTGACTGACATACATACGGATTACTGACATACATACGGGTTACTGACATACATACAGGTTACTGACATAAATACAGGTTACTGACATACATACAGGTTACTGACATACATTCAGATTACTGACATATACACAGGTTACTGACATACATACAGGTTACTGACATAAATACAGGTTACTGACATACATACAGGTTACTGATATACATACAGGATACTGACATACATACAGGTGACTGACATACATACAGGTTACTGACATACATACAGGCTAATGACATACATACAGGTGACTGACATACATACATGCTACTGACATACATACAGGTGACTGACATACAAACAGGTGACTGACATACATACATGCTACTGACATACATACAGGTGACTGCCATACATACTGGTTACTGACATACATACAGGCTTATGACATACATACAGGCTTATAACATACATACAGGTGACTGACATACATACAGATGACTGACATACATACATGCTACTGACATACATACGGGTTACTGACATACATACAGGTTACTGACATACATACAGGCTAATGACATACATACAGGTGACTGATATAGATTGATGTCTTATTTCCCATTATTAGCTAAGTAGCATTATATAATACAAGCTGATACACATGTTTTGTTTCACACGATGTCTATTGTTAGATAATGACATACAGACGCCTTTAATTGTATCTAAGATGTTTATGTAATTGTTTGTTTGTTTTGTTAGTATGTACAATTATAACAAAACGAAAGAGATTTCGCAAGTTACCGTTATTGATAATCCAGTTAGTTATAAACGTACTTAACCAATTATCAAGGTGTTAAAGAAACCTACCAGACAGAATAGTTAGTATTCATAAGACAATTATTCATTGCTCATGGACTTAAAATGTATATGATTAGAGAATATCTCGGATCACATAAAATATCTTGGAAACACCTATTTATAAATTCTGCTGGGACACCTCGGTCCTTGTGTACAATATGGCGTCAAACCTGTTTTAATATAATGCATATTAAACAATATACATTGTATAAAATATCACTTAATAAGTATTGTAATTAAGTATAATATAATGTGACAGTTCATGATATCATGGTTGAGAGCAGTAGAGTGCATTTACCCGAACAGAATTAGAAATCAAGAACACGTCAGATATCTCCACATCAGCCGCGATCTTTTCCTGTAGTGTAACAGCGTGATAATTTCTATTTTCTTAATATGCATATTTCCATTTCTAAATAACAACATCCCTGCATCCTAAGCCGATGGTGTTCACATATCGAAGTTTATTCGATATTCGAGAGCTTTATCTCGAAATCATATTTTTACATGCTGACGGATAAGCCCACAACACAAGGCTTAGAGAGATACAGTTTGATTAAAATTATAGGGAATTTTTACAGTCGTGGTAATAATCCTACGGGGAAACATTGTTTCTTTGTACATCAAGTTTGGCTTGTGTAATGCATGTTAGCATCCTTTGTTGTTAAACTTGTTCTTATTTGGGAACTTGCCACTGCTTACATGAAATTATTTATATACATATGGCGGATGTCGTCGTTAAGCAGAAGAAGCTTACCATTCCGGAACACCTGATCCTAGAAACTCATGTGTAAGTTGTTCGGTTCGTACCTCGCTACATAAGAAATAAGTGAGAGATTCTGTCTACAATTTTATAGTTATTACGCTGTACAATTTTTGTAAAAATCGATCTAGAATATGTATAATTAAATATATACCTATTGATTAGTTCCGTTGTTTAATATTCTTGCTCTCCGACTTGTCCTGCATAACAAGAAAAACGGTCTGGAGTCTGACGACCGGGTTTCATTTCATGGCATGTGAATAGAATTAACTGGAATCTTGAAAAAGAATTTAGTCATATTTGAGCAAGAGAATATAGACCAGTGTTGTTTTCACCTTATCGTCTACCTTATACTTAATCATTGATACTTAAATTGTCTGTCTCATCCCTATACTGTTATAATAAGTGGTATCAGACACGACAGAAAACTGATAAAGTTAACAGAAAATTTTCAAATAACTAGTATAGATGATACTAGAAAGGACGATCCGGTGTGGACGACAGAGTATGTAAGAAGAACAAGAGCGTCGAAATAGTTGACACACAATACAGACAGATCGTGATGGATGACAGACTATACAGACAGATCGTGATGGATGACAGACTATACAGAGAGATAGTGATGGATGACAGACTATACAGACAGATCGTGATGGATGACAGACTATACAGACAGATAGTGATGGATGACAGACTATACAGACTTATCGTGATGGATGACAGACTATACAGAGAGATAGTGATGGATGACACACTATACAGAGAGATAGTGATGGATGACACACTATACAGACAGATAGTGATGGATGACACACTATACAGACAGATAGTGATGGATCACAGACTATACAGACAGATCGTGATGGGTGACAGACTATACAGACAGATCGTGATGGGTGACAGACTAAAAAGACAGATCGTGATGGGGGACATACTATACAGACAGATCGTGATGGGTGACAGACTATACAGACAGATCGTGATGGATGACAGACTATACAGACTTATCGTGATGGATGACAGACTATACAGACGGATCGTGATGGATGACAGACTATACAGACAGATGGTGATGGATGACAGACTATACAGACAGATCGTGATGGATGACAGACTATACAGACGGATCGTGATGGATGACAGACTATACAGACAGATCGTGATGGATGACAGACTATACAGACAGATCGTGATGGATCACAGACTATACAGACAGATCGTGATGGGTGACAGACTATACAGACAGATCGTGATGGGTGACAGACTAAAAAGACAGATCGTGATGGGGGACATACTATACAGACAGATCGTGATGGATGACAGTTTAACAGACAGATCGTGATGGATGACAGACTATACAGACAGATCGCGATGGATGACAGTTTAACAGACAGATCGTGATGGATGACAGTTTAACAGACAGATCGTGTTGGATGACAGACTATACAGACAGATCGCGATGGATGACAGTTTAACAGACAGATCGTGATGGATGACATCCTATACAGACAGATCATGATGGCTGACAGACTATACAGAGAGATAGTGATGGATGGCATACTATACAGACAGATCGTTATGGATGACAGACTATACAGACGGATCGTGATGGATGACAGACTATACAGACAGATCGTGATGGATGACAGACTATACAGACAGATCGTGATGGATGACAGACTATACAGACAGATCGTGATGGGTGATAGACTAAAAAGATAGATCGTGATGGGGGACATACTATACAGACAGATCGTGATGGGGGACAGACTATACAGACAGATCGTTATGGATGACAGACTATACAGAGAGATCGTGATGGATGACACACTATATAGACAGATGGTGATGGATGACAGACTATACAGACAGATCGTGATGGGGGACAGACTATACAGACAGATCGTTATGGATGACAGACTATACAGAGAGATCGTGATGGATGACACACTATACAGACAGATGGTGATGGATGACAGACTATACAGACAGATCGTGATGGGGGACAGACTATACAGACAGATCGTTATGGATGACAGACTATACAGAGAGATCGTGATGGATGACACGCTATACAGACAGATCGTGATGGATGACAGACTATACAGACAGATCGTGATGGGTGACAGACTATACAGACAGATCGTGATGGATGACAGACTATACAGACAGATCGTGATCGATGGCAGACTATACAGACAGATCGTGATGGATGGCAGACTATACAGACAGATCGTGATGGGTGACAGACAGGAGACTGTGACTTGTTTGTATAAGCTTCCTTGTATCTTTAGGAGAATGTGACACGTTCGTGTAAGCTTCCTTGTGTTTGTAGGAGAATGTGATATGTTCATGTATGCTTCCTTGATTGTAGGAGCCTGTGACATGTTCCTGAGTGTACAATTAAAAAGAAATCTGGCCTGGTGACAAAAACCAAAAAACTTCCTCACAAGAGCGAACGCTCACCCAATCACCAAACGTTAAGCATTGTCAAGGGAAAAGACGTTGTTTAGAGAGGGAGAGAGAGAAAAGATCAGACCCCGAATTCATAGCCTTACGATTACATAATTTGTGTAGTAAGGGTATCTTACTATGTACCTGCTGGGAAGGGTCGCAATGAGAGCGTGCGTACACACATATAGCCGGCCAATCAGACCGGGTAATCAATGTAATACAGATGAGTTTGTATATAACATGTTAGAGAGGACAGATGGTGTCGTTAAGTAGCGCCTCAATAGAGATCTTAAGTTTCATCTAGATTAATTTAAAAGTCTCACCTGTATTGAAACCGTGTCTACGGTTAGGTACACAACAATGAACGACACGCAAACTGGAGAGCTTTTACAGAATTCAACAGGCCACTCTGTAGGGGAGGGGAACAGCTTATTACCCTCCCACACTGTCTCAAGTTATGTTGTCTTTTTTATATATCACTTCACGGAAGATTGTTTCCTCGCTTACGTTTAACATACTATCCTGCATAAATTCTACGTTGATATGACTGTTAGAGTCAAACCTTGTCGTCAATCTAACAATACTGTAACATACTGACGTATGAATTAACTATAATTTACTCGATATATGAAGTTTCTAATTGACTATGAGAACCTCCTGAGAAGAAAAAGTGTTGATTGCATTCAATCTTAAGTTCAAGATAAATATTTTTGATAGAGGTATGAGAGCTTATATACATGAACAGTGACGGATATTCACAACAAACATATCAAGGAAATATTCTTTACAAGGATGACATATACTCTGCACACTTCTACAACGAACAGTAAAACCGTGTGGTCAATGCGATTGTACACACGGGTAAATATATCAAGACATGTAAGGCTGTAAGTTGATGAGATATATCATAACGTAATAAACACAGCAAATGTAAAGGTAAATACTAAACCAGGTACGATAACAACATCAAGTTATTTGATCAAGTAATTATGGGTTAACTATGAAAGATAATGCAAGACGACAGGGTTGTTACAGGTAGGTACACAAGTGAAGCGGTTAAGTATTCAAAGTAAAAACGGTGAAGTTAGTAATTATTAATTGAAAGACAGCTGATAAAGAATTTTTGGAAACCAATGTCATTATAGGTAAGTAAGGGTAATTTGACAAAGTCAGTACAGGTAATATGACAAAGTCAGAACAGGTAAGATGACAAAGTCAGTACAGGTAAGATGACACAGTCAGTACAGGTAAGATGGCACAGTCAGTACAGGTAAGATGACACAGTCAGTACAGGTAAGATGACAAAGTCAGTACAGGTAAGATGACAAAGTCAGTACAGGTAAGATGACAAAGTCAGTACAGGTAAGATGACACAGTCAGTACAGGTTAGATGACAAAGTCAGTACAGGTAAGATGACACAGTCAGTACAGGTAAAATGACACAGTCAGTACAGGTAAGATGACAAAGTCAGTACAGGTAAGATGACAAAGTCAGTACAGGTAAGATGACAAAGTCAGTACAGGTAAGATGACACAGTCAGTACAGGTAAGATGACACAGTCAGTACAGGTAAGATGACACAGTCAGTACAGGTTAGATGACAAAGTCAGTACAGGTAAGATGACACAGTCAGTACAGGTAAGATGACACAGTCAGTACAGGTAAGATGACAAGATGACAGGTAAGGTAAGATGACACAGTCAGTACAGGTAAGATGACACAGTCAGTACAGGTAAGATGACACAGTCAGTACAGGTACGATGACAAAGGAAAACGACTCCGGTAATATATCTAATACACAGAATTCAGTTACAGATATTTTATTGTATATAAAGGTATTTAAATTATTGTTGTAGGCTCTAGGTATGTTAGAAACACCTCTCGATTATACACGAGACAGTCAGGTGATGAATTTAATACCGTGTCGTACGTCGGATTTGTTGGACACTGTGCTCAAACTCATCATATGATATGTCATTGTAATTAACGTAAACATCAAAATTCACCTATACAAAACGTATCCTCGGTTCCTGTACACTCAGACATGTTAATCAAGTGTTTGACTGATAATGTAGATATAAATATCTCTCTGTAGTTTAGATAAACGATTTATTCTGAGTACCCGTAAACAGGTAGTGTACACAGAGAAACACAGAATGGCAGGCACAGAGCAATGAGTGTTCGGTAATACACATGGGCGATACTGTCGCTGATATCACCCCATACTAATAAATATTTGTCGATTTAGATAACTCCACAGATATGGTAAACAACGTTATTTAAATGTTTGATGAAATGCAGGAAGTCATTTTATCCACACACAGGGTCTTTTGTTTAAATATTAATTGACTGTACCAGGTCGTGAAGAAGACGTTTGTTCTGTGGTATCTGCGCCGTTTATTGAATATTAAAGCTACAGAGAACGTCTCGGTGTAAAACCCAGGAGGACATTTTCCCGGCGATATAAGAATACCGCAATTTTGAATTGAATTAATTCTGATCTCGCCGACAAGTGATAAATACATGAAGAAACAACACTATACACCAAAGTATCACTACAACTTCATTGTGCTATAGCAAAAACAAAGGAACTGATATGACAACAGAGCAGTGCGGTTACCATACACAGCAAGAAAATATTGACGCAATATCGGAACAAGATATTGATACAACAATGACAAACAATGGACCTCCTGCATCTGTAATTACGACCGAAACATCAAGAAAACCAACATTAAGACGAACAACAGTAACGACTGTAACATCGAGATAACCAACATTAAGACGAACAACAGTAACGACTGTAACATCGAGATAACCAACATTAAGACGAATAACAGTAACGACTGTAACATCGAGATAACCAACATTAAGACGAACAACAGTAACGACTGAAACATCGAGATAACCAACATTAAGACGAACAACAGTAACGACTGTAACATCGAGATAACCAACATTAAGACGAACAACAGTAACGACTGTAACATCGAGATAACCAACATTAAGACGAACAACAGTAACGACTGTAACATCGAGATAACCAACATTAAGACGAACAACAGTCACGACAGTAACATCGAGGTAATGCAACAAGGAAACAACGTTTAAGATCGAAACATCGAGATAATATAACAATTACACAAATAGTTATCACGACTGAAGTATCCACATAATGCCTTAATTATACCAGCATTTACGATTGAAACATCGAGATATCGGTGCAATCAACTTCGAGATAACGCAGGAAACCAACAACAATTGCGATTGAAACATCGAGATAACGGTGCAATCAAACAAACAACTCGATGCACGAACAATTATTAAAAATCGACGAGAAGCTTGTTCATTACATCAATGTCACCCATATGACAACTGCACGAAGTGTCATTACGATAGCGCCAACAGGATAACAAAACATCGGAGAAAACCGGCATGAGACGATAAAGTACAAAATCATTTTGTTACCGACATAAAAATGTAAAAACTGTAATGAGATTTGCAGGCTGTATAGATGTAAACGCCCACAGGACTGTATTAGTACATAGCTGCAAATAGTTACCGAATTATTATTGCGTGTTTGTGTACACAACGGCATGGGGACGATTTTGGGGTCATACACTTTGTCACTGTTACTGTAAAATAAGAATTTCCATTATGCAGATTTTTTTTTAAATCTAAAATTCTTCCTCGATAAAAACAATTTGCAATAAATTTGTTTTATAAAGATGACAGAGGTCAAACGTCAATATACTGGTATAGATACAAATAGACGTTTATCACGATATTGTAATTATCGACACACCTCCCACACAGATATGTTGGTCATTTTACACAAGCTTAGCCATTCTCTGTTTCATACCAGTATATATTGTCGCGTCTACTTCTACACTTGTTTGTGTAATGGCATAATTGTCAATTTTATTCCCAAGTTGAAATAAACTGACAAATTCCGCTACTGTCGCGACTAAATGAGTTTGGAGTGATTTGTTAACATTTTCTTGTCTGTCCATTTTGTCACAGCCCTGAGTTCATACTTCTTTAATTACACTTACAGTCTTTAAATGTGAATCGCTAATATTTCACCATCAAACATCAATCGCTCAGTATGATCGTAGTGAATGCCAGTCTTCACGACCAGAAAAGTCAATATCGTCTCAATGACTCTCAATACACCAAGTCAACGAACGAGCACACATAATTAATTGTATGATCGCCTCTGGACATCGACGACGAACACACATACCACTGTTAATTCTAGACACATATAATGTCAGTTCGGTACACTTATGTCCGCCTAGTCCGGTCATTATTCGAGTACCTCCAGCTCTGATAATATGTTTACACAGTAATAAATAACATTGCTTTCGCTACCAGTTAACAACAAACAAACCGAGATACGTGCCGTGGTTCTTTACACACACACAGGTTTTATTTACTACCAAACCACATAATACTTTATTTCATAGAGACCAAGATCTTACTACGTTTTACTATCAAACTACATAATTAGTTACGTCCAAGAGACCATGATCTTAACGAGGATATTAGTATTTCTTTTTAGAAAATTCGTGTTTTTAAATATTCACTAATACCTGACACTTTTATTATATGAAAGAATATTTACAAAAAAAAAAAAAAAAACAAAAACAAAAAAAAAACAAAAAAACAAAAACAACACAATCATGTGTCCTACGTATGATCAGAGGTGTCCTTGGTTACTATTGTATTGTAGTGTAGTGTATTATACTGAATTGTATTGTATTGTATTGTATTGTAGACGAAACAAGGAAGAAGGTGTTGGTTCACTGTTCAGATATACAAACATATAACAAGCCATCATATTTATGGCCTATCAATGTCATATAGACATTTATAGCAGTATCTGACCGAGTGGTTGACATTCCAACCTTTCTCACTATCAGCCGAGTTCAGAAATGATTTGTCGCCTGTATAAACAGCTTCAGGAACGAAGGTGTAATATAACGAGATCTTCATATTAAGTAATGGTACTGTGAAACAGGTAACTGTTTACATCCAGTTTACCAACATACAAAACACACAAGGTACAACAGGAGATTTACTTCGCATTTCGTGTCAGATGTGGTAATTCTTCTAAAATAGATATGTTTATTATATACAAAAACATTAATGGTACACAGAAAAATAAATGACTTAAACATTTTAATTGATATATAAACACATTAATGGCACACAGAAATTTTAATGACTTAAACATTTTAATGAATATATAAACACATTAATGGCACACAGAAAATTAAATGACATAAACATTTTAATTGATATATAAACATTAATAGCACACAGAAAATTTAATGACTTTAAAACATTTTTAATTGATATAAATACATTTAATGACACAAAGATAATTTAATGACTGAAGACGTATACGAACATGTTAAGTACAGACTGATACACTTGTGTATGATATATCAACACTGTATCATACAAGCAAGCAAACTTTAAATGTAAATCAATGAATTATTCATTTAATAAAAAAAAGTAAAAAATATATTATCGACAGGTAGACAAACGAGGATACACAGACATATAAAAGAATAAAACATATAAAAGACAAAACGACGTAGAAAATGGCATAGACATATGTTAAGCGATGTTGTATGTTTTACCACTACTGTTTACAATATGTATTCAGGAATGTGATTGATGTGGCGTAGACATCTACATTGTATCATTATACAATAGCAGCATCAGGATCGCTCCACTTTAAGTTGATACGAGTCAGTCAAACGATGTACGACACAGCGTTAACCTCTGTGAAATAAGGACCATTCTTAATATATATATCGAATTTAAATCAGTTATATTTATAAAGCATGACGGCCACAGTACATTTTTCTCCAAGTTTCAAAGTTGACATTTTGTATAAACATTCTTGTTTTACTAACTGAAAAATTCTTAATTTCTTAAAAAAAAAAGACAGATTGAATGACTGACCTGTAATTTATCATACAAAGTTCTAAATACATATTTATATATATAGAATCTAGTAAATGATATCGACGGTATGGTTAAATATCGGGTACCGGATCGTAACAAACACATGCTTGTTACTGGGTGAGATAAATGATCAACGAAGTAATGATAAGTATATTGTCAATTTATCGAGGCAATCCGTACAAAAGTTACTTTAAATAGAACATAAAACAAATACAAGATTAAACCCATTATCAGAAGGATAGTATAAAGTGTGCCGATGATCTTTTCAGCTGATGGAAGCCGATAAGAAAATCTTAAGCTAATGTTTGAAAGATGGTACATCAAAGTTAACATTTATATAGAAGCATATTGTTTGTAATTTATCGGCCGTCGATTGGTGATTTAAAAGATTGCATCACTTTGTCTGTAACAAATATGTTGTAGCAGTTACGAGGAAATTTATGGATAAATGTTTGTCTTCAATTCTGTTAAATATGATTAATACTGAAAATGATTATCATCTCAATCTGGGAATCACCTAATAGATACGTCTCCGCCTGTTTTATCACGCCCGTTCAACTCTAAAATACCACAGTCCCTCTGATGTGATATTCGTTCTAAAAATACAACAAAAAATCCTATTACGGCAGTCATTGACGCTCTGTGTGGGTTCGTGAACGTTGTGTTTCCCCTCCTCTTCCTCCTTAATCCTACACAAGACTTTAAATCTAACGTAAAGTGTGATGTAGACCTCAGGAGCCTACATAGAATATACTCTGTTATACACACATAACAGCAGTATTTGGATCTCAGCGGTGCTGATTGCACCAAGTCAAGCTTATTGTACATTATTGATTCAGGCGTCCTTCCCTTATACGACGTAAACCGCTATTTATAGTAGGCAGACCAACAAAAGTCTACTTCCATATTTGGCGTCTGGACTAAAGCTAGTGACAATGACGTCAGAGATTTATGGGTAGAAGTGCACTGCCAACGTCAAAGTGAAATCTGTTGATCGTGTAACCTCGTCTGATACCGACTTCTGTGTGGTCGTCTTGGAAACACCGCCTAATGTTAAAACTCGTACTAATGTGTTAATGAAAATCTAGGATGGTATTGGAGATTAAAGATAACTTAATGATACACTATTATTTTAATAATTAATTTTTTCCGGTATTCTTGATGTCACTTCAAAGAAAGAAACAAGGCATCATCGAAAGTAACAATTAATAGCGGACAAATAACGCACCACGGTATTCACTCCGTGTCGGCATGTGACACGCAAATATCACTCCTTTTTATCAATAATTGATGATAATTGATATGCCATTTGCAATTGAAGTTAAATGACAAAATTTAACGTCATTTTTATATCAGTGGAGAAACTATTGTACTGTTTACAGTAGTTATCTCTGTACGGAAAATCGTTGTTATATTCAATATTTATATTTCCTAACTATACATTTTCTTTTTTTTTCATCAAAAAGAAAATTATGTCACACACATCGTTAGAACATCGAGAAGTTCTATTGTTCGTCCATAATTAGGTAAAATGAACGGCATCAAACTAACTGAATAAATAATTGAGTTGATAAGTTTCTTTACTATTTACAAATACACATATCATTTAATATTACATGTAGACAGTTTTCATGTATCTTCACATCTAAACCATGTTCATATATAATTTACGGCTGAGAGCAGACCTCGCGCATTTACAACTTGTAAAAGTAATAACAAGCAATCGGACAGTCACCATGAATAAATATTGATAAATTCAAACACTATGGTTTGTAAGCCTCCTCTATACACTAAACAACACTAAGACATAGTTGACACATCATAAGCTATATTTCATGTAACGTATTAGATACGATAGAAAATAAATGTTATGTAAATCACGTGTGTTACACAAATGACATCCGATATTAAATATAGATGGTGGATTTAGCAATCAATTAAATTGATGAAAGACGTTTATTTGCAATTTCATATGCAATGTTTTCACAACATTCTCAGACTAAATAATACATGTAAATGCCGGTTTATCTGGTACATAAACTGCGTTCGGCGAAGTGTTCTCTCGTTCAATAAATAATCTATATCGGTGTTATTTGTTATAAATGCTTATCAGCCGTCATGATTTTATGTATAGATGTTATGTATGGTGAATAGACTTGCGCAAGCGTATTTCGTCTTATCACTATATTTGTGTGTACATTAAACACACAATTGTATCTGTTTACATCTAAAAAGTTATATAAACATATACAGAGATATGTTTGACAACTATATACAGTTGTGATGTAACACGAATCATTATCTACAAAAAGTAAATAAACGTTTATCAAACCAATAATATATATTCTACGAACTATTTATGTTGTTGTGGACAGTGTCTATGGACACCAAAAATAGCTTTTAACCCTATGGTATAACATACTTCGATGCGGATACCGAAAAAGTTTTGTAAAATCCATAAGTGAGTATCGTTTGATTTATATTCGAAAACCCGGCAGAGTTTCTGTTTAAGTTTCAGTTAAGCCTATGATAGCCCACACGTACGGCGGAATGACGACTAGAAAACCTGTAACACACAATACACATCCTCAATCGGATTGTGCCAGCATGTGTCACGCTGTCTAACCTGCAGATTTCCAGATGTCAAGATGACAGGACATTTTATTATTGATACGTACAATAAGCATTTTCAGTTTTATTAGATTTCAAATTAGGAAATCGTCTGATGAATTAGACCAAATTGCAAAATATCATAGATGACGAGGCTTTTTTTATTTTGTTTACTTGGAATAAAATTGTCCTCATATTCGGTATAAAGATCTGATTCCTGTGTGCATTTACAGTCTACGAATGTATTAATCTTCATTTGTTTGTGAGTCTTCTAAGGGGCCAGCCAGAACTAGGCCATACAGTGTTGATTATTCCCAAATAACACTGCTCTTGTAGATAATACGCCCTACTTCCGATCACACGATGTTTGTGATTTAATACTAGATTAAGTCTGTAGTGGGTATTTACTAGTATTTGTGTTTTTCTTCTGGACTTCCTCCACTTGTAATTCTACTCACGTTATGTTACCACTTCCGGTGCTGCCTGATTCTAGGTGACAATATACAAACAGTGTAAGAAATTCAATCTAATCAAACAAAATGTGGACGTTATTTTTCGTTTTCCTTCTACACAGAGAAAACACTTACACATAGTGTATGGACTATCGGATTTCTTTATTATATTGCTTTTTGACGCCGAATCCCACTCAAGTAGTCCGTGCATTGAGTGTTGTCGGGTGTCCATGCGCCAACCATATGTACCCCTTGATGAATGTTTAATGCTTATTCGATGCTCAGAGGTATAAAAGACGGCTAGTGCACTGTCAAAATATAAATGTTCTTCGCGTGTTTTAGCACTGGAAATTATTTTTAGAATGTCATGGCATTAACTTTTCCACCTTTTCGAAAACAAACACACATGCTAACCAGTAGGTACATGCACAAAGCATTGCTAACCACCATTTTGCTTAATTAATGCGCAGGATTTTGTTTAAACAAAACAATCAATTAGTAGAGTGAAGAACTGAAGATTAATTCAAGTATATCTCATAGTCGGCAAATGGTATGTCTGGATCTACCGGACGCTTCAAATAAAAAACGTCGGCTGGTGGTATTAGAGTCACCGTGTGCTGGCTGATATCACCTTACAAATATGTATTCATTCTGCTACGAGGTACAGTTGGAGTATTCATGTAGTTAATTGGCCCTCTTTGCAGCGTTTGGGTTATTAAATAAAGTCTGCAGATGTAGAAAGAGGCCCATTAGGCATGTAGTCCTAAAGTAATGGTGGCAGAGTATAAATACATGTGTTGGAAATGAGTTTCAATATATTTATATATATCCTGAAATCCAATGTGTTACATGTACGCTATAGTCTAGTATACCAGACAAATCTAGATATACACACAATGAAGTAGTAAAGAAAGAACTTATCTGTACACATGATAATGTGTTCAAACCACGTCGTTTTTGTTTGTTTTTTTTTTACACCTAACAATATACCTACTTGTGAAGCAGCTGTGTTCGTCGTGATATTTTATCATGTCACATATGTTAAAGAATGCGTGAACGTGACAAAATATATAAATTAAAGTCATATACTAAATACATCAAACGCTTTTCGATGGTAAGTTTTAAATACTTTTTAAAAATTTTTAATCAGAGGCAACGATGACGTTACATAACGACTTCCTTGTAGATTAGTCATGATATTAAAAAAATAAATGTTAAAGATAAGCATTCCAAACTTTAAATGAGTATATCATGACATAAACAACTGTTTAGCAAATTTATTTTTTAAACTGTCCTTTACACGATTATGTTTAAAATGACAGAGGGATGGTACGGATTAAAAGTTAAACAGTTGAATGAAAAGTAGACCGGTGATAGATGCATAAATGCTTAGTGTGGCTTTAACCCCGATGTTGGCAGCCGAGACTGTATATTTGTCCGTAATAGATATTGATTAACAGAACATTACAGAGTAATAAGACGGATTGTTGTACATTTGTATACCATGAAAAGCTTGTGATAGTATATCACACGATAGCTTTTGTCATGCATTGTAGAAATCATGTATAAAAGCAGTTTTGTTCAACGTTATTACATCTACAGGTATTTACAACAGTTCCTATTGTATAAAACTTCTGTGTAATACCTGACCGTATTAGAAATGGAACTCTTGTCTCAAATTGTTTTTCTTTATCTGTCAGCAGTTTGGAATCAGGAATGTTTGAATCCCCTGGTTAGAGTGTTTGCTTAATGAAGTCATGGATATCCAGACGATACAATGTTATATTCAGGAGATAGCTTTTCACTTTTTTTAACGCGTTTTTTTCTGACGGTATAAAGATACCGTTTTAAATGATGAATTTATATATTTTTTTTAAAATCAGATCATATACATCAATGATATTCAAACTCAAAATCATTGAAGCAAGGATAAGATATGAAAAAAATACTTCCAAATTCTTCTTACTAGGTATAAAGACAAGATATCATTCTAATATCTAAAAGTAAAGTTGAATAATTTGACAGTGTCTTCATTACCTTTTTTTTTTTTTTGATAAGCTCTTCGATAAAAAAAAGGTATTTTGAAAATTTGGTTTGTAGTCATAACTGTACATAACAGAATTTCATTGCTGTATAGAAATAGGGATTTCCTTCTGAATCGAACTGCAAAAGAACCATTTGATTTTGAAATTGTGTAGCTTCCACACTGCGTCATTAATTCAAGATATATCTACGATTTTTGGGGAAGAAAAAATATTGAGTTTAATGCAAATTATTGAAATTTGTATAATCCACTTTAAACTTGGTTGTTTCTCTGTTCGTATGCAAGGTATAGAATCGGTATAGTTGTCTAGGGGTTGTTATTGTTGAGGAATATAACTGTAATTTAGAGGCTTGTTATGTTGAACTACCAGAGCTTGCTATCGGAAAACTCATGGTAAATATGATCGACAAGAACTTTGTAGAATGGATTTTGGAGATGTTGTTCCGTCGGACTCTGTACCGAATACAATGTAGAATCTATTTTTATACATACATTAAAATGAAGGAGAAATCAGAGACCTTTTCCCGAATGTTTGTCATATGAACACATCATTGACAAATTTGATACAAAATGGAATTGACAAAATACTTAAAAAGCAATACCTCCTCGAATATGTGCCCAGACACCAGAGATCGTGAAATTGATGTACTTAAGGAGAAATAGAGCGTGGATTTCTACTTAATGTCAAATTTTACACTTATGTTGTCGTATTATCACATCCGTTCCATTGTGTCAAAGTCGATAGGAACATTGTCAACAATAAAACAAAGGCATAAGTTTAAGTAAATAATTCACATAAGCAACTGTTAAGGAATAACATATCCGGAATGTTTGAATGATAGTTAAATACTAAGAAGAGAGCGTATATCAGTCTGTAGGTCAATCATGAACAAGATTTTTCAATCACTTAGTCATTTTACCAACGAAGTATAGAGAAAATTTACTGTCTGTAATAAGGAAAGGAAGTTGAATTTATCATAAATTATTGAATGAGATTGCTGTTAATTCTGACAGTGTGTACTTAGTAAGAAAATGAATTAATTGCAAACTGAAGTGGGGAGGGGAGATAAGTTATGGCGAGTTCTTTAAATTCTTTGTAGATATTTATACACCGGAGAGATTTTGTTTGAACTCAGTTGCAAGGTTTCTTTTTAATTTTAGCCAGCTCTGTGATCTAAATTGCATTTTCAGAGTTATATCAATAAGCATTTTGTTACTAATGTGTTACTAAATTTATTTCTCTTAGATAATTATATATATATATATATATGTCGTTAAAGACAAGCTCAGTTTAGCAGGTATCTACAAGCTTAAACACGAAGATATTAGTGATGACAAATAATGGAAACTGTCACCATGTACATAAAAAAACTATCAAAGAGTCTCGTGTATAAAACAACTCTAGATCTCAGACTACGCCGATAAGTGATGTGTGGCTTGCTAAGTGACATGCTACCATTACTTATATATTAGTACAGGTAAATACACATACATCCTGTCACCACATCTACCTGTGCACGCGTAATATCCTATAAATGTCATATAAAGTGAAGGATTTTCACCTGCCGCCTCAGGGCTTTTTACCTGGTCTACTGAGAGAGGTCACGGGGTCAATGTCCCGTGATGTTGTAATTGGTTGCTCGCATTTAGGTGATGTGATGCACAACTACATACACACTGTAGCTGTAACTGACAGAACTTCACTAAATATATTTTATTATCAATGCACTCTGACTGTTGGACTTCTATATATTTTCAGTAAATCAAAGGAAAAAACATTTACATAAGATTCCACCAACAAGCAGTTTTGAGGAAAACACGTTTATATAATGTAACGCGAGCCGTGGAGTGTTTACCTTACTTGCCTTCACACAGAGAAATAGTAACCTCTGGACTTGAGATGATGACTCGGAACTAACAGCGTATGAATTACCGACATATTACGTATGATTTATTCACATAAAACTATTTATACACAATAGTACGTCAGTGTTATAATTAGTAACACTACTCCGTGTCGGCCAAAAACCAAGTCAATATGGTTTTAATTTTCCATCCGTAAATGTTGAAAACTTAATTTATCCAAAATCATTTTAAAATCAGACTATAAAAACATATTTCACCCACATTTCCATATATTGTTACAGCTTATCTCTAAAGAACACTAAAACACATGGACAGGTGCTTTCAATATGCGAAATGATTTTGCTCTCAATTTGAATTTCAAACTGCGACAGAATACCTAGTTTCCAGTGAACCTATATCTCAGATTACTTACAGGAGTGTTGCACTATAGTACAAGTAGTGTATAAGCCGATTTTCTCACGAGAATTCAAACAGTTTTGTTTCCAGTGACATCACTTACTGAAAATTTCAATCTAAAACAACAATTGAAATAGAAATATAAACACTTGCTTACTAAATAACAAAATAAATGATATAAACAATCTGAAATATAGATATATATTTATCAAATTTAGATTGTAAACCGACTGCGTTGTATTGTTACACACTTTATCACCAGAGCATTATGTAATAGTACATACCTCTTATATATCGTCCTATATTATTTCTGATAAAGATCTAGCATAAAAATATGATAATAGTCTAAGGTTACACCAACATACAGATACACATATAATCTGTACTTTAAGAATTATTACTGTGAATGAATTTGTAGCAGGGTTGGTAGGAATCTAGATAAGAAAATATTTACAAGAGGTCGGGGATGTCAACAGAAAGAGGGATGGCTGCATGAGGTTGATGGCTATATAATACCCACGAGGTTGACGGATGTCTACATCAGGAAATATTTGCACGAGGTGCAGTTATATTTGATCATTGAAGTAATAACGACAGCACGGACAAGTGAATGATCTACAATAAAGGACATTTGCACAAAGGGATACGGTGAATATGTATAAGACATGTTAGTGCTGGAAATATTTCCTTGTCACTGATCGATAATGTCATTTTCATTTGTAACAGCTGAAACTATAAAGTAACAGATTGTAATCGTCTTTATGATGGGTTAGCAATGATAAAAACGATGAAATATTCACTGTAGATTCTGATAGGAAACCGTTTTTGTATGATCATTCCAATCTTTCCAAAACATAAATTGAAACATTTTTTGTGATATCAGAGCTAAGTTTATCGTGAAAGGCATCTACGTAAATCTATTAAAAACTATCCTATTACACCACGCTATTCCAAGCTATGTAAATACCGTGGTGAAATACAGTCTACTTTTAGTTCGGCTTGTGTCACCAGTATCTATTTATAGTAGCACAAGAAGCAGTCTGAATCAAGATTCCAAATTTACCAACCTGTAAATAATGCTGGTTTTTTAAAAATATATTTATTAGCAGAGTTCCATTGAAAATCCCTAAAGTATCTATATAAGTTGCCTTCTATATGTTTGGACGTTGCCCATAAACCTATTAATGAAGTATAACAAATATACCACTAATTGGATTTAACGATTTTCTATTTTTTTTCGGAGGGGTGGTGGGGGAATAACTACAATTGCACTCGGCTTATTTGAGTAACTGGTGAAGTAAAACAAATAAAATGTGATTGAATGACCACTAAAGCCGACAAAACAATGTTAAATAATGATGTTAAAGAAAATGTTCATCTGAATTCCTAGTAAATTTACAATTTTAAGTGTAAATCCCCATAGCTGCGTCACTATAACACGATTTACTCGGAAAAGAGACGAATAATATTCACTATCATGTTAGATAATCATTATTAAAGCTTACAAGGAAACTTTTTTTCAGAAATACAATGGTTTAACCAGGAAGCCATGATGGCGTCTGCCTTAATGCAGAACAATTGAAATATTTTACGCGTCGATGCTTTAATGGGCTTGTTATACACTTAATGGAGAAACCAGTCATTGCTCCATGTCATTCTCTTAGCGGTATCATCAGCTTATACGGAGATTTTCCGCAAATATTCCGATGACCTCATCATTCACCGACCTGTTGTAAAAAAGGTACATTTTAGATCTACAACTTCTTCAACTATTTTATATAGATAAAGACGCTAGGGCATTATCTACACTCTATAAATAGACGTTAGTGCATTAAGAGTAATCTGCGAGTACTTCTCCTGTCATCTTCAACTTTGGTCAGACAAAGAAGTTGACATTACGGATAAAAATACACGACCTTGTACGAGCTTTCCCGAGACTAAGTGACGTAACTGTTCTGTCAATTTAAATTCAAAGCTTTTAGTGAAATTTGCTTTGATTTTACAAACATCCGGAGACAATGTTGATAGTGTTGTTGTCCCAAAAACGTTTGAAATGACTGATATCAACAGAATTTCAGGGTTACCTGAGACATTGACCAGGAAAGACACGGTAACTGTGGGAGATGAGAAGAAGATACAACACAGAGCCTCTATCATTTCAACAAAACTTGCTGAGATCAATATTTATGGTGCCTCAATCTACATTTGACCATTGAAACGACATCTTTAAACCCATATACACGGGGTTAAGGAGTAAGTCAGCTTTTCGGGAAACAACCATGACACTTCTCAGTCCAGCCCAATATGATATACAATTTGCTGGTAGGGATTCGAATACGATCTGAGATTTCCTTTAGAATAAATAACAAGGGATAGCGTGGTTAAATGTGATATATTACATACCTAACCTGTCACGTGCTAGTTATATTTAAGTATACTAGATATTATACCCTAAAACGTAATGGCGTCATCACAAACACGTGTTGAATGCGGAGACAATACAATGTGACTATGACTACTGTAACACCCAGTCATGTCTAAAAAATGGACTAAAAAGTGATTATTTTTTACTTTTAACAGCAAAAATTGTAACCCCAATAGTGAGATAAGTTCAAATGTTCTCCAGGCTGTCCTTTCAAAGCAATATCACCTATTACATACAACGGAATCACACTTCCATGTCAATAAGTATTTACATAGTGATCTTCAATGACTGATCAAATTGTGAAGACAAAAGCTGAAACATACGAAACTAAAGATAATAGAAGAAAGAATTGCCGACCTATCAATGAGAGCTTTGTGACGACATTAACACTTCACTGTTATATTCATCAACCTGCATCACTCGAAACATTGAGATGTGAGCTGATGTGTCAGCTGTCTTTATCTGGTGCGGAAATCGTAGTATTGAGTACAGGCAGTTGGAAACAGAATCAAATCGTAGATATAAAGGTTGTGGAGTCAGGAACATAAACTAGAGAATGAAACATATATGATATATGTATACGTCTTGACGACGACACTTAGATATTTGCTTAGCGTTTGGCGGCAGTAAAATTATGAAAAATATTATCTAAAAAAAAAAAAAATAAATAAAGTAAAAACAAAAAAACCGCACAACCTTCAGGAAACATCCGCTGAGAGCGCATTTGCTCATGATCCGTCGCGCGTTAAAATTTTCACGTTAGCAACTGAATATGAGCTGTGTGTTTAATTTCTCATGCCATTTAAAATATATATGTATTGTGTAAATAACCTCTCAGAGCAACAACAGGATACTTGATATTTTATGTCCTAATTGTCTAATGATAGTATATGCCGGCAAGTGTTGTGCCTTATTTTTTTCACAACACTCCCGGATGTATCTACAATTTCTTACGACAATAAAAATTCCACTGCGCGTTAAATTTCTTATACAAAAGGGAAGAGAGGGGGTGTTGTAAAAAGGAAAGCTGATTATACAATTCGTTTATTGTCATTGACATATAGATTTTTATAGTAATATGATAAAACTTGCGGGTTCAAATGACAAGTGTTTTACTTATCCTGTGTGTGTACTTTATCACTAAAATGAGTTTTCTACCGCGGCATACAAGTTTCAACACAGAATATGGTGAAGGGAAGAGTGTGAACATAACCGACAGGTGCGTTGCTTCAGTTGTCGACAGAGATTTCTGTGTAATGTTATTTTTCTGTTTTAACAAGGTCTATATGTACTTGTGTTGTGAAAATTATGTAATCTTAATACAAGTCTGAAAGCGAATAAATGGTATTTGATTACCATTTCGTGAAAACAAATGGTGACATTTGAAAAAATATCTTTGCGCCTGCGTAACTTTAGTTGGTGTGTATATCAAGTTACGTAAAGAAAACGATCGTATTTGGATTTTTTGGTCTGGTTCGGAGAAAAAACATACCGATTCCCTCATAATCTTTGAATTTCTATTACATTAGCTGAAAATAAAACAAAAACATGTTGCGCCGTTAGAAGTATTTCCCTTTATTTTACATATCCCTCGACACGTCACCATGCATTATATCGTCGTGAATCAGTACAAAATGGCCTTATTGTAAGTATTGAGACGTACATCGGCATCTTTGTTGTTTTTGTCTAATGACGGATTCATTCTTGAAAAGTGCTTATCGAACTTGATCTAACAGAATTGATATTCCTTGTGGTGACTTGTCTGCAAGTGATGCCGATACGGCGTGTAGGGCTTACACTAAAATATGGCCGGAGGATTTAGTGTTCCTCTCTAGCCAGAAGAAAGGGGGATTTTAAAAAATGTATTCCAGCTTCTATATTCACTTCTCGCGTGGCTTTAATCCCCTCTCTCAACATCTCTTCGTCATTTCGACAACAGGTCGGTACCGTACAAGCTCCATCGGGAATGAAACCCTCTCTATTTTGCCTCCTCCTTGTCCATCATAGTGTTCCCTGTGATAATCTTGCCCCGATTACTTGTCATGACATTCTTTTCTGTCTTGTAGCGTATCCTGACTTCAACATATCACATTCAGTTCATAACACACATAGTCGCGAACAAACCCTAGACAAACTAGACGACAAAAGCTATCATATCACAAAACTCCTGATCAATCATTCTGTTAGTATTGTAGTTGATCTATGGATGTCCACCACAACCGCCATCTTTACATCTCACATTAGAATCACGTAGACTACAGACTCTTCTAGGGTTTACTTTAGTGACCATATGTATTGCATTCATATCCGAAAACGTGCCGAACAAAAAAGTAGTTGGTTCCGAGAAATGACCAGAACGAGAAATCGATGAAGCGTGGTCAACAATATGTTCAAGCGTTTGCTCAATGACTGTGAAATAGACACCTAAACCCGCAGCAGATTACAACGAAGATGAATCAATGGTATTAAATAGTTTCTTTAAGGGATACTATTGGTAAGATAGAGAAATGTTGATAGATTCACAAATGGATTTGTATTATGGATTGTCACAAGCGTCAACATTGATGTACAAACACAAGGAGTGTGGGCAGTGTTGTTCTGGACTAGAAGTTGGTGGAACTGGAATCTATTGCAAAGTATATATTAACTGTTTAGTGACGGGGAAACACGTGAAGTATTCCCTGGCGGAAAAGTGTAAACTATTGAGTGAAGAGATACACGTGAAGTATTCCCTGGCGGAAACGTGTAAACTATCGAGTGAAGAGATACACGTGAAGTATTCCCTGGCGGAAACGTGTAAACTATTGAGTGAAGGGATACACGTGAAGTATTCCCTGGCGGAAACGTGTAAACATACGTATAACCGAGGTACATGTGAGATGGGACATGTGTGGGATAGGAGACGAAACATACATGTTATCGATGTACGTGTGGGATAGGAGACGGAACATACACGTTACTGAAGTACGTGTGGGATAGGAGACGGAACACACACATTACCGATGTACGTGTGGGATAGGAGACGGAACATACACATTACCGATGTACGTGTGGGATAGGAGACGGAACATACACGTTATCGATGTACGTGTGGGATAGGAGACGGAACATACACGTTACCGTCGTACGTGTGGGATAGGAGACGGAACATACACGTTACCGATGTACGTGTGGGATAGGAGACGGAACATACACATTACCGATGTACGTGTGGGATAGGAGACGGAACATACACATTACCGATGTACGTGTGGGATAGGAGACGGAACATACACATTAGCGATGTACGTGTGGGATAGGAGACGGAACATACACGTTACCGATGTACGTGTGGGATAGGAGACGGAACATACACGTTACCGATGCACGTGTGGGATATGAGACGGAACATACACATTACCGATGTACGTATGGAATAGGAGACGGAACATACAAGTTCGTGTGGGTAGAAGTTGGATTAACGAGTGTGTACACGTTACTGTAGTTCATGTGAGATTAAAGTTAGAACAATGAATGTGTATATGTTCTTCACTGATTTACCGTGTGCCTACTGTCGGTGTTCGTAGACGGAAAACATGGCCACGTGTATGCGAACATTTCCAGCCACTTTGTATCGCTCTATACATATCCGCACAACAACGACGAACGACTGGCATCAAAATATGCCTTCTACTTCATTCAAGAAATATTAATGCTTCCCACATGTTGGTATTTCCTCCTCCCCTCTCCCCCCCTCCTCCTCCTGCCTCCTCCCGTCTTATCGCAGAGGATCAGAGTAACGCGCAGCATACAGAATATATATACAGTGTTACTTCAAACTAGCTAACCCTTTAACAGTACCGCTCAAAACTTTGACTATCTATCTTTTATTCTTCACATAGTAATTGTATGACTTAGAAAAACACATCAACTCTTAATTACTTTTCTCAAATATTAGAAAAACAATAATTTATTCTGAATTTGGAGATGAGAGTCATGGCCAATTTCTGAGTTGTTGCTGTCACGGGATAAGAACGTTCAATGTAAACACTTCCGACGTTCGTCTGAAACGACTATCAAATACCGAAAACACAAACGAGTAATACCCTCGTTACGTAGTGTTGGCACTGCGACTTAAACTGTCATTCAAATGTATAATGTAAAGACTAGCGTGTGTGCCAGACCTTCCAAATTGATACAGAAGGCTCGAGTTAATGTGTCTAGAAGGGTCATGTCAATTTCACTTTTTTTTATTATTATTATTTTGGCGTGATATATACCACGACTGTTACCCGTGGGGACTTAATTTCCTTTCACTTAGATCGTAACAATAAAGTAGTATTTTATTACATTGATCTTTAAAAGGCTAGGAAAATCGCATATGTATATTAGCTTTCATGTCGACACAGAAAAAAATGCCCAATATTATATCAAAAACATAATGACACTTTCAACAAAAACTCCAGTTTTATGGGAAAAGGATTTTATACACTTTCCTTTCACAAAAGTCAAACATATATATACTTAAAGTCTGTATCATGATTGAATTCTGTATATTTTTATAAAAAAAAGATCTGTAGCTTATCTTCAACTCTGTAATTGATTTCTGTCGTTTTTGACTAATAACTTTGTCACAGTTCTTCTCGATTCTCCTTCCGTTAAAGTCTTAGTGAACAACTCCCACATTTTCCTTTTTCTATTCAGTTTTAATAATAAAGTGTTTTTTCATGGTTTGTATAGCATGTGGTTCGCCAGTACATTATCGCAACATTACAAATTGTTTACGTAGTTGTTAAGTGAACGCTGTAAGTCCCAGCTCGGCTATTATAATAAAGCCTGTTTTGAAATAAAGTAATGTCCCCAGTCACGCGAGCTATAAAGTAGCAACCATAAGTATTGTTGTTTGTCTATATATGTGACCTGGCCAAGGTTAACACGTGTACCTTCCATCGACATACTTCCATTGTCTTTGGCAGACAAGACTGTCAAAAAATCACATAAAACATTATAAATGTGAAACAATATGATGGGCATTTGCAAAAGAGATCTCGATAGTGTTAATACGTAAAAGGATACATCATGGCTCTTCATCAATTATGCATATTTCACTAGCATGACAGAATATCGATATTTTTCACGGGGCACTAATATTTATGTAAGATTTTTTTTAATTCTTGTCATATTTATCATATTTGATCATCTGATAACATTAATGACAATAAAATGAGCAATTTCCAGCATTGTACAAAGAACAAACAAATAAGTCACGTGACAAAATACCATGAAGCAAGCTTGAATTTCTGATGTCATCTGGCAAATTCAAATGAAACCGAGTGCTTATATTTCTGTATTAACATAAACGTACACGTGAAATTGCGCGAGTGCGCACGTGTGCAAACAAGCAATATAGAATGTAGAAATTCTTCAGCTACATCTTTCGAGTTTGCGCGGACTATGTTTTATTAGAAAATACGAAAAAAACCATTGCTGCACATGAAATACAATTGCAAAATGAGTCGAACCGTTCATCCTTAGTATGATGTATTGTACGTTGCATGTTCAAAGAGGAATACCATTTCTTATCAGCTGTCATGCAAGAGCGCACCATGGTTTGGCTTGCCTTTTCTCAAATTACCACAATCTATGATATACCATGATACACAGTGTTGTATAGCGAGTACAACAATACATACAATTTGATACAGTTGAAAAGAAAAGTTAAAACATTTTTACTGCCACTGAGCGACTGACAAAATTTATATTGAAGTTAATATGTGGTTTACACGAAACAAGTCCCTCGCTAGAACGCGAACTTCGCCATAGACACCATGGGGGATTTATCTAACTTCACGGGTTTAAAAGCTGTCGATCGATTATGTCTCGAAATAGTAGCTAGTATAGATTTTTAACATTTATACACAACCCACTTTCTGATGAATATCTCCTGCGAATGATTTGTTATTAATGCAGTATAAAACAAGCATGTTAAGCCATGTAAGGGCCTACTCACTACACATTTTAGCGCCGAAGTGCCGGTAAGTGCATGACTGCGAGCGCCATTTAGGGACTTGACTGACGAGGGGGTAGGGCCTCCCTCCTGTAATTAAGTGTATTGAAAGTCAGGAGGAGAAGTGGCGTTCAATATAAATATTCAGCCATTCAGCAATACCAGTGTAGGTATCCGCAACAGGGGATCTTCTACACTTTACATCTACACAACCTTAAAACAAGAACATGCAAAAACACGTGCATACCACGTTGTCTCCTAGTTACCGCACTGTTCCAGATTTACAATGACATTTGAATATGTTAGAAGGCTAGTGTAACGATAAAGTTTCCTCGGACTTAAACTCGTCGTATAAGTGTATCCGAATGGCGAGGTTTGGTTGCTATGGCGACTGGTTTAAACATATGTTGCCATATTTCTTTTAGTTTTTAAACGTTGTTGAAATTAAGCCATAAAACACCAACAGCTCAACATGACTATGTCAAATCATCATTTCCGCTTAAACGTACATTGTAATCGATAATAAATCATCGATCAGTAAGTACAAATATAACAGTTTCAACAGAAAGTTGCATTTCAATCCTCTGTTACAGTTTGAGAGCACGCCTCTTTAGAACGTAATTGATGTGAAATTCCCATATTGTTTGTGTGTTTAACGTCCTTCAAACTGCTAAAATGAGACCGCCCATTCCACTTCAAAATGAGGTTATCGATGACACGTGATAGACACGTCCGCTACCAATACACGACATTCGGTCACATTATTTATTAGTGTGAAGGGTCGAAGGAAGGAAGGAAGGAAGAAATGGGAAAGAAAGAGTAAATAGTATTCGATAGCTACGAAGTGTTGAGTAGGGTAAGGTAGATGGGATAAGATTGTTAGGTAGAAAATGGTAGGATTACTCGAAATTGGTAAGCTAGAAGTAACAGGCGATAGAGAGTAAGGGAGATTAGTGCGCAAAGGTTGGTACAAAAGAAAAATCAGGAACAGAAACGGGAGCAAACGAGGTTCCAAGATTTGTAATTTATGCACCAGACCAATTAGGATATTTAGGTGTCTCCTTCGTAGAGGATTTTATTTTAAATCTATTAATTCATTTACAACAATATCGAGGAGTACCATCTGACAAGGGCAAAGGCCGATAGGGTAGTTATTGCCGGTATGTTATACAAATACCTCAATGACAAGGAGAAAACCCGGCTGATCATCATAACAATCAAATTTAATGTTCTTTAGATTAAAGATAAATATTGACACTAAACTCTCGTTCTGAAACCGTAATGTTATCTTTGAAAGGACAAAGTCAATAAGTATACTAAGCACGTAATATAACATTACGTTTCTTTGAAATAATCAACAACGTGTAAATATTTTATCTTATAGTGCAAGACGCTAACTATATAACGACCAAGGTTTTTGCGTTCATGCAGCGTTTCATAACCCTATGAACCATACTATACATTACAAAACGTTTGTGCAATAAATAAAACATGTTTTAATCATACTGTTATATGAACAACAAACAGCTTTAGATCGAACATATGTCCATAAAATTCAACACCGACACGAATATTTTAATGGCAAAATATCCTTTCATAAACATCATAATCGTAATTGTCACCCAAGGACGTCGTTCTAGATGGCATTGATAAGCGTTTCGATCAATATACACTGAATTGCTCGCAAGCTGTTACACTACAAATCGTCTATATTGATTTAAATATTACACATTGATATCATTGCCCCTAAATTTTCACGACTGAAAAGGCAAATTTCACGATAAATCATCAACACATGCGTACTCGACAAGATGAACTGATGCATGTAAAATCAAGTTTTTGCCAGAATTAACACAGTTTGTATGCCACGCATGTCAGAGAAAACATTGATAATATATTATAATAAGATTTGACATAACATCCTAACAAAAATGATTAAATAAATTATAGAAGATATTTGTTGTCAACTGTGTGAGGTGTATACCGATAACACCGAAATGTAGTGTATGTTCAAATGTTTAACAACCCACGTGTTTATGGTCATGTTTGTAACAGGAAGTGGAATTTACATAAATCCACACGATCGTCTCACGATTTCACGCCTACTAATACCATGCCCTTTTCATGCTAATACCGATAAGGATTATTCTTTGAGTAACATGGATGATCTATCTATACCATAACTAAAACTTCACACTGGTCTTTAAAGCAAACGTTACACTGGTCTGAAACAAAACGTTACAAAGATCTGAAACAAAACATTACACTACTGGTCTGAAACAAACGTTACACTGGTCTAAAGCAAAACACACTACTGGTCTGAAACAAACGTTACAAAGACCTGAAACAAAACTTTACACTGGTCCAAAGCAAAACATTACACTACTGGTCTGAAACAGACGTTACACTGGTCTAAAGCAAAACACACTACTGGTCTGAAACAAACGTTACAAAGACCTGAAACAAAACTTTACACTGGTCTAAAGCAAAACATTACACTACTGGTCTGAAACAAACGTTACAAAGATCTAAAACAAAACATTACACTGCTGGTCTGAAACAAACGTTACAAAGACCTGAAACAAAACACACTACTGGTCTGAAACAAACGTTACAAAGACCTGAAACAAAACTTTACACTGGTCTAAAACAAACGTTACACTAGTCTGAAACAAAACTTATTAATTGACTGATTGATGATGTTAAAATCTATTACTGGCGGCGATTGTCCAGGTAACATGCCAAGATAACGTGTTTCGATTGTGGCCTTATTGTGTTTGAAACATTTGGCCTTGAATTCGTTGCGAGTGACCATTGTATCACGTACGAACTTAGGTGTAACAAAGAGTTCAACACTTCACTAGTGTCAGGTTTGTGATATAGACAGTGATCACTGGCTGTCCTGGGGCAGTCATATCTCTGTTGGTTAGAGCGTTCATCCTAGGTCCGTGGTTCGACACTCCTTACATGTGACGGTTTCTCGGGAAACAGAGAAGAGATCTTTGGTGACATGGTTGTGTCCTTGGTCAAGCCAATTCACCCTGGTTATTCTGGCGTGCATGTTATGTTTTTGAGTGAGGTACCCACCAGCTACTACAATAAGCATCCGGGGCGATAAGCTCAGCAAACGAACACTGGCTGTCCAGAACTCAGCCGACTTCCGTATCACAACCAAATGGTTCGTCCCTACATTCCATATCCGTTCTGTTCAATTGACTCAACGAATCGCCCTGGTGGTTCTGTCTCCCATATCACTCATGGAAACATGGGTTGTCTATGTGTCCTTGTCTCCCACATCAATCACGGGAACGTGGCTCGTCTTTTATCCTTATCTCCCACACCCGCCCTGTGAAATTGTTTTGTCTATCTCCAAATTCCCTTCTTGTGACGTGACTGGACCCTGTCTCCCGGTATCCCACAGCATTTCTGGGGACTTGTTTCGTCCCTTTATCCTTGTATCCCACCTCCGTCATGTGAATTTGTCTTGTCCCCACCTCCCACTTCAATCCTGGGGTCTTGGTTCGTACCTGTCTCCCACATCATTTTTCGGGACTTGACTCGCCCCTTTACCCTTGTATCCCACCCCTTCTTGTGAATTTGTCTTGTCCCTATCTCCCTCTTCATTCCTGGGGACTTGGCTTGTCCCTGTCTCCTGATTCAGTCCTTGAGATATATCTTGTCCCTTTATCCTTGCCTCCAAAATCCGTCCTGTGAATTTGTCTTTTCCCTATCTCCCACATCAAACCTAGGGACGTGACTGGGCCCTACCTCCCGGCTCGAACTGTGTCCCTGTATGTCATTCAGACCGGTCGGGACTTTCACTCTAATCCAGCAGTGAATTATGATGGGGTAACATGTCAATCGTATCCTTATCCCCGTAAACGGTGTGTATAAAGGTCACGTTAATGTTATCTCTAGAGCATTGATTTAATGTAAGTAATACATAGTGTAGTTATTATTTACATTCCTCCTTACCACGTTCTGTGTCTCTGAATCACTATATATTTCTACATTACCACATTATATGTCTCTGAATCACTATATATTTCTACATTACCACATTATGTGTCTCTGAATCACTATATATTTATACATTACCACATTATGTGTCTCTGAATCACTATATATTTCTACATTACCACATTATATGTCTCTGAATCACTATATATTTCTACATTACCACATTATGTGTCTCTGAATCACTATATATTTATACATTACCACATTATGTGTCTCTGAATCACTATATATTTATACATTACCACATTCTGTGTCTCTGAATAACTATATATTTTTACATTACCACATTATGTGTCTCTGAATAACTATATATTTTTACATTATCATTTTATGTGTCTCTGAATCTCTATATATTTCTACATTACCACTTTATGTGTCTCTGAATCACGATATATTTTTGTACTTTTGAATCACGATAATACTACAATATTATCACGATATTTTTCTATATTACCATGTAACTACATTTCTGATGTCGCAGCTTTATTTCTGATGTCGCAGCATTATTTCGGAGGTCGCACCTTTATTTTTGATGTCGCAGTTTTATTTCTGATGTCGTAGCATTATTCCTGAGGTCGCAGCATTATTTCGGATGTCGCAGCGTTATTCCTGATGTCGCAGCTTTATTTCTGACGTCGCAGCATTATTTCGGAGGTCGCACCTTTATTTTTGATGACGCAGTTTTAATTCTGATGTCGAAGTTTTCTTTCTAATGTCGATGTAGGTAAAGCTTACCTTCCTGATGTAAGCTTTATATAGGCTTACTGTATCACATGATAATCGTTCAAGACGCTCTATAACATACAACTATCTATGGTCTACATGAATCTACACAATAGGGATACATTTTGAGTTTTGTCTCCTTTGATGTTTTTGATTTACACAGCATTGTAATGAAAACTTATATATATATGTGTGTGTGTGTCGTGAGTTTCGAATCATGTTCATTTTAGCTGTCGTGGTTGTTTTATGTTTCTTGGTGCGGAACGCATTTAAAAAGAAACCATAGAGAAGTAAAACGTACCTAAATTCTTATATACACACAAGAAACTACACTATACAGACAATTCTATTGAAATTTATCTGACACAAATCTTTTTGTTTGAGTTGTATAAAACTATCTGTAAATATATCAGTAACATGTAATACTATGCTATCAACAGTATTCCGTCACGCTCGGAATCATTTGATAATGGTTTTTTACATCCATTTTCGTTTTCATCCAAGCAAGGGAGTGCTAGACCGTGTAGACAAGAAGGTCCACCCACGTACACGTGACAAATAATTGGCGCATGCGTATACCACGGGTATCCCACACGCAAAGTCGGGTAAAGTAGTAGTGTTAATGTTCATTTCCGGTCCGAAATATGATCGATTCTTTCCTCCCTTCAGCTTCAGATACAATATATATACATGTACTTATCACATAGGACTTATTAGAAGCATGTGCATGCAGCTCACGAGACAATTGTCAAGATGACGTATTTGGTGTTGCCCGAACGACATTTTGTTTGATATGAAGTCTATTATCATGTTTGTTGCGGAACAGACAACACTTGTACGCGACAGTCAGATGAACCCTGTGTACAATGTATAAGGTGATAGCGTCTAACGTAAAAACATGTAGAGAAAACAGACAAAAATGTGTAATCACCAAAATATTATTATATTGTATAATTATAAAAATAAAGGCGATGGAAGAAAGTATAATACGACAACAGGATTATAGTCAACGAATACTGAGAGACGATGGTAAGGATTACTATAATATAACGACATTCCAAAGATGTTAGACAAAAGTCATCGGCAACAAAAGCGGCAACTGTAACACTGTACATTTGAAGTAAAAAAAGTAATACGTGAAAAGACGAACTCGAAATACGACAATAATTACAGATAGTTTACCATATGCAGACTAAACTCATCCTAGATATCACACCAACGTATGTTAAAAAACACCTCAATCAACACTAATGAAAATTTCCGGGCGAATAATGATATTCTGGAACCTGCGATGGTGTGGGAGGTTGAAGGTTTTAAAGGAATTATCATAGTTATCGACTGATTGAGACCAGATTAGTTTGCCAACTGAGGCGATATATGAACGGAGATGTTGGGCGATCGATTGATATCATCTAAAATCTGGGAAGACCTTGTAACGTCACTGACAGTGATGTTCCACTCAGTTTTCGTCACGGAAGTGACGTACTGAGGGCGGGGCAAGGTGTGTATTTCCGATTGTATATTTCTGTGACATATGTCGTCATTCATTACAGAAAGTTGGGGGAGGCTTCGCTGGAGTGTTGTATGTCGCGCGTGGAGGTGGCATTAGAGAGAAATGGGACCAGCTCTTAATAGAGGATTAAACTGAAAAGTCCCTATCGTTCTCTGTCAGTCTGTACACTTGCGATTTCAATCTAAACAGTTATATACGTTTACAATGGGATTTTTTTTTTAAAAATCGGTCAAATAGTCACAGTAGTTACAGCGTAATCTACTTTAGCATATATCGACGCTATTTTCGAATTATTAACTCAAGGACAAACAAAGCTATCGCTTTTGTTGTCAACTTAAGTGCTTTTGGCATTGAAAGAAAGGTTGTTGGGGTTTTTTACGCCGATAAAATTGTCTAGGAGATAATACCTTGAAATGAGACAGAGCACGAAAAACATGTGCATTGTATACCGCCATTGCTACACTTGTAAACACGTCATTTTACAACTAGTCGACTGTTTAGAGAAGGAATTATTTTGTATATATGATATGGCGGTATTTGATAACACTTTCAGCTTTCAGAATCATCGTATGTTCCGTTGCTTTTTCTGGGTGCTTCTAATCATTAACGGTGTTTTGAGGGCAGGATTCGAACCCGGGGCAAGGACCGATTGCTGAGCAATACGGACAGTATCATAGCGCTTGGTGGACTGATGAAATCGAGAACACATTGGGAAGTTGTCAGACGCCGTTATGAAAACATGAAGAAGAAAAACAAATGAACGAGAAAAAAGATATATATGCATATATATACGTATATTTAGTTTATCAACCAATCAACAGTTCAGAGATTTCAAAATAATGACGCATTTTCTGACACTTTTTACGTTTTTATTTCTTAAAATTTAAATTCGCTGATTGATAATATGGCTAAATTGCACATTTATCACTGATTGTCATGCGGTGTCACGCGTGTCACGCGATGCATTGAAGGGCTTAAACAGTTTCCTAATACAGCATATCTTCTTGAAAATGTGCGAAATATTTCAGAATTTATCTCTTTTCGGTTGGAATTTATAAACAGTATGAATGCCAACCTGACACAGGCAATATTCAACCCCATCCGATCGATCTTGATCTGCTTTCAGAGCCCACGTCTGAACGACATCATATTTATGTAGTTGAACATATTGCCGCTAAATTTCATATTTGACTGAAAGTGAACGTAGGAAAATACATCATCTTAAATTACTTTTCTGCTTTTTTTTTTAACTGTTATCAGTTCATCTGTTCATCTATACACACCAAACCGACATCGTTACAGAGAATCTTTGCTATAAGCTAGCATTATATTTTATCATGTCTATTATGTATTGTCAGAAGATCATGGAGTTCAACATTCCCCCTTTATATATTTTGTACATAAAAATTAGGTCGCACCTTTAAGTTCTATACTATAACTGCCATAGAAAGTTCCAATATCGTATAAACTATAAAAAACACCTGTTATAACCTGATTTCCCAGGAGAGATACTATTTCTGAGCTGTTTAGGAAAATGTGTTTGTATTGAGAATGTCTGACGCATTTTTGAAGGCATGGATTCTTTTCCCATTTGTCAAACTTTGTCAAAAAGTCAGAATTCGATGCGTGTTTTAAAATGTGTTTGAAATGAAAACTTGTTGTTTGATAAATTATATTTACGTACCAGGTGTACACAATTTTATATAAACATACCAGGTGTTTAAAGTTTTATATAAATGTACCAGGTGTTTAAAGTTTTATATAAATGTACCAGGTGTTTAAAGTTTTATATAAATGTACCAGGTGTTTAAAATTTTATATAAATATACCAGGTGTTTAAATTTTTATATAAACATACCAGGTGTTTAAAATTTTATATAAATATACCAGGTGTTTAAAGATTTATATAAATATACCAGGTATTTAAAATTTTATATAAATATATCAGGTGTTTAAAGATTTATATAAATATACCAGGTGTTTAAATTTAATATAAACATACCAGGTGTTTAAATTTAATATAAACATACTAGGTGTTTAAAAGTTAATATAAACATACCAGGTGTTTAAATTTAATATAAACATACCAGGTGTTCAAAATTTTATATAAACATACCAGGTGTTTAAAATTTTATATAAACATACCAGGTGTTTAAATTTAACATAAACGTACTACGTGTTTAAAATTTTATATATATATACCAGGAGTAAAATCATATATATAAATATACCAGGCGTTTAAAATTATATTTAAACAAACCAAGTGTTTAAAGTTTCATATAAACAAACCAGGAGTGTAACATTTAATACATGTTTTCTTTGTTTTATCAGATTTCATACATAAGAACGTGCTACAAGTCTAGTTTATATCTATCACTTAACCCCTTAACTGAGGTGAAGTATACTACAGTGCACAAAGTATTGATCATCGAGTGACGTAGTTCTGGCAGTTATTGTTATCACATTGTACTTAACGATTGGATCGTTCTGGACCGGCAATAAAACCGTATTGCTAAGGCGGATATGTGTTTTGGTGTTTTGGATTAGTATGTACGTTATAATGTTTTAGTTTACATTGTGATGAAGGCACCGTATATTGACACGTGTGTGATCGAACGGACGCATAGACATACACAAGGAGACCAAAGTATGTAACATTGAGCGAATATTCAAGTTTTGTGTGTTTCGATCCACACCTGGCGCGGTTTGTGTTCCCCATGACACTGAAATCAAGGACTGCCCTTTGCTGTTTTGACTGGGTTCTCGGATCAAGCATTTTACCCAACTGATATATAATAGCTCGCAACGGATCTTCCGCATGATTTTCACCGAGGTCGTCATCATTTACTATAATACCTCCATAAACCTAGCAAATAAACAAACAATATATATGTCTACTAAAAAGACACAGCCTTATCACCACTCTTCATGTCATCACAAAAATCACAGCCTTATCATCACACTTCACGTCATCACCAAACTCACAACCTTATCACCACACTTCACGTCATCACCAAAATCACAGCCTTATCACCACAATTCACGTCATCACCAAAATCACAGCCTTATCACCACACTTCACATCATCACCAAAATCACAACCTTATCACCACACTTCACGTCATCACCAAAAATCACAGCCTTATCACCACAATTCACGTCACCACCAAAATCACAACCTTATCACCACAATTCACGTCATCACCAAAATCACGACCTTATCATCACACTTCACGTCATCACCAAAATCACAACCTTATCACCACAATTCACGTCATCACCAAACTCACAACCTTATCACCACACTTCACGTCATCACCAAAATCACAGCCTTATCACCACAATTCACGTCATCACCAAAATCACAGCCTTATCACCACAATTCACGTCATCACCAAAATCACGATCTTATCATCACACTTCACGTCATCACCAAAATCACAACCTTATCACCACTAAATATTCTACATACATCATATATATTGAGCTTTTTACGTAACATCTTAATCCGTTACATTGTCTAGATATACACTGTAGTTATCTATCTATTCGAGACAAAAAATATCAGTGCATTCTGCATTTTCAAATTATTTCCTCCTTCTATGAGTCTTACACTCAGCAGGTCGTTGGTACTTTTCTAGAATTCTGTTGACTGAACGGACATTATTATTATGCCAGTAATGGATGGCAGTGACCTCGACTGACCACTCGAGGCTGATAAGTCTTATATATAATACAGAGACCGTCATAACATCTCCTAATCATTTAATTCGGGCGCCATTACCAAACCATATTGATTTACCACAACTGTCGTCATTTTATATACGACCAAGTAAAAGGGCAATGCGCAAATAACAAGTGAAGGAACACCGTTCACTGCCGCGACAGTCGACGATCAGAACAACATAGACATGCCAACATAGGGTCAAATACCTCACAGGTCTCGTTTCAGGTGTGACACTGTTAAATACTAATAGACACGTATCAGTTTTGCTGGAGCTTTGTACGGTAAACCTTAATCAATTTATTTTTTTTATTTCTGTAAATATACACGCT
Source organism: Ylistrum balloti (assembly GCF_031769215.1). NCBI lineage: Eukaryota > Metazoa > Mollusca > Bivalvia > Pectinida > Pectinidae > Ylistrum > Ylistrum balloti. Next base: position 1,684,757 of record NW_026781896.1, read on the forward strand.
AGTGTCAATACGTGGAAGAAGATATCTTAATCTTGAATTTTATGCCCCGTCCTATAAAGACGACGACTCTGAGAGTGTTGTCTATTTATTGTTTATATGTTAAACATGTTCCCCTACCCTCGCTTCCTAAAAAGGGGTGGATGGGTGGAGCGGGGAGGCAGGATGGTAGTGATCGGAAGCGGATGTTAGCCACTGGATCCTGTTGACTTATGTATCCGATTTGATCAATGTCGATTTTAATGTAATGATGCCAATTGTAGGTGGGAAGGTCAAGGTCAACATGTTGTCTACACAACCCTAACGCTTTTCAATTACTGTTACATAAAAGAGTCTCTTTAACGAACTCCAGATTTTGTTTTAGCCCACGTTTGTCATCTAATGAATCCATCTTGATGCATCGACATTACAACATTCGTTTTATTTGAATATTGACTCTCACAACCGACAACACTTGGCCTGACCTTACCGTTTCTCAAGGTCAACATCCTCAATATTGTCTGTTACAGTACAGATTATACTGTCTGTCACAGGTAAACACGTGCCACTGGTTAACCACCGAGGTACCTAGCCTTAGAAACTGTTTATTTTAGATTTTTTTTCCTGCTTTGCTATATTACCTGAGATTTTTACCACAAAAGAAAATCAATCAGATACAAGTGTGATATTTTTGAATGAAGAAGCGGACTTACATTCTGTATTATCAAACGTGGGTTGATTGGCAGGTGTTGTATATTAATTACTTGTTTATTTCGTCTTAGATTTCAAAATCAAATAGGTAAGAAATATCGATATATGAACACATATATCTTCATACTTGTAGCAATATGTTCTGAATTCTGACTTTGAATCCTTTTTTCATTGTTTTTACAAGTAAAGGAAAAGAGACAACTCGTGATTTTTAACTTAATTGAGCCAGAGCTGTTTATAACGTCATAATGACATATATTATGTCACCAGCTGAACTTGGCAGTTCATCTTTTTTTCATTGAGCTGACGCAGCGACAAAATAATGTATATGAAATATAGCTAAGATATTTAAGGTCAAGGCCGATCTTAAAACAACTGAGATATAGCAACGATATTTAAGGTCAAGGCCGATCTTAAAACAACTGAGATATAGCAACGATATTTAAGGTCAAGGCCGATCTTAAAACAACTGAGATATAGCAACGATATTTAAGGTCAAGGCCGATCTTAAAACAACTGTTATGAAACCAAACATGATCAGAGGGTCATTTAATTCAGGAAGAGAATGGGTTCGTACAGTAAATTATATATCATAGGACAAAGCATGTCCCTGGGAACAGCTTATGTAGTCCCAGCGGTAATCTGATACAGAAAAGATTCGTCCTAGATGGAGGAGGTAGCTTACATAGGCAAAACATGTCCCTGGTAACAGCTTATGTAGTCCCAGCGGTAATCTGATACAGAAAAGATTCGTCCTAGAGGGAGGAGGTAGCTTACATAGGCAAAACATGTCCCTGGTAACAGCTTATGTAGTCCCAGCGGTAATCTGATACAGATAAGATTCGTCCTGGAGGAGGGGAAAGGGTAGGTTTTGCAGACAAAGCATGTCAAGGGGATATATTATACCGGCATAGCACGTCCTAGAAAACAAATGATACAGACAAAGTACGTCACTGGACAGCTTATCGAGAGGGTAAAAACAAACCAACGGGAACAGCATCCGTAGGCAAAACACGTCCAAGGTGTCAGCTGATAGACAAAACACGTCCCATGTGTCAGCTGATAGACAAAACACGTCCCAGGTGTCAGCTGATAGACAAAACACGTCCCAGGTGTCAGCTGATAGACAAAACACGTCCCAGGTGTCAACTTATGGACAAAACACGTCCCAGGTGTCAATTGATAGACAAAACACGTCCCAGGCGTCAGCTTATAGACAAAACACGTTCCAGGTATCAGCTAATAGACAAAACATTTCCCGGGCGTCAGTAAGTTCTGGGGAAGGTTTAAAATTTACAGATGCACCATTTTAAGGATTTACAGCATCATGTTGAGTCAATATCAACCTAATACTCTGACAGCATATTTCCAGCCTCCGCCGCCCCATCACCCCGGGGGAAATGTAGCCCCTTGGTATTGCAATAGAATATTTCCACTCCCCCGCCTCCCTCGCCGCCGCGGCACCCCTGGGTAACCGCAGTCTCATAGCCATGAATAATTGAAAGTTGTAGTGGGTGAAAATGGAAAGTCAGATGTATACACACATTTACATATACTTTATTTGTCTGACAAACAAAAGGACTGTATGTATAGGCTATTACCGGCTCGATATAATGCCGTATAATGTTTAAAATTTGATCAATAAAATATCCTAGATACACGTTTATTCAACTGATGACGCTTCACAGTAGAGATGGCGACAGATTAAAATAGTTTTATATGTAGTAACCACCCACTCGGCTTGCGTCTAATTCCTACCAGGGGTCAATCACGTCACTCATTGTTAATTTAGAAAGAAAGAAAAAGAAAGAAAGAAAAAAAAAGAAAAAAAGTTTATGGAATTATATATTATTTTACACAACTAATCAAACAAAATGTAAATAGTAAAGTGAGGGAGGCAGGGGAGGAGGAGGGGCGGGAAGGGTTGGGAGGGGGGTTGGGGGTGGGTTGGGTGGGAAGCGGATGGGATGTCAGACATTTTACACGTTCGGGAAAAGGCTCAGCGAAGATCACGCACCTGGAACTCTGGAATAATGATTTGGATATCGGTTTGGTCAATAGATTTTGTACGGGATCCATCCACCATGTGAAGTAGGTGAGCGGCACTATTAGCAAGCCTCGACCTGCATAAAACATGCAAGATGAACGTTTACCATTAAAGATAAATGAAATTTTATAACCCGGAAAATACGAGCTTGCTTTCTGAGGGAAGCCGAGTGAAAAACTGCTAAATGTTTCTGAAATACCAACATTATGTTTAATTAATAAAGTTCACATCAAAGGAAGTGTTTGAATATTTTATATTATCAATTACAGCACAGAATATAAGTTTACCCGTGTGTAATGCAATAGCCGATAGTTTTCAACATATGTACTCCGGTTTTTATAGGGTGACAGTTTCACTTGGGAATAACTACAACCACTATACAGCTCTTTTACACACAACATATATTTTCTGATAACGGAAAAAACAACATCAAACAAAATTTTGTGGAAACACGTGTTCCAGGTCGACGAGAGCGGTGTGACGTCAGGCGCTGACTGAGGCTCGAGTGTCCTGGGCAGACAAACCGTGTGAAGGCGTGTACGGCAATTTGCATGACCGACACAGCAGCTGCAATAAACATATTTTAGATTGTCATCTAGCCTGTCAACAGACAGAGAGCAGAAAACTGGTTCATACTTCTCAATAACATAACCAACTATTTGCCTTGTTCACGTCCGCCCTGCAGATACCATGATCACAATTACACACCGAGACATATCAGATCTTCATGACCCATGAGCCACTGCAGCCAAATGACGTTCTGATAATACAGATGTAAATTGTTAAGAAGTGTGAAATATCAAACCGGGTACCTTTACTGTGAGGTCAATGTTAGCAGTTACATAATGTACTGTGTTAGAGGCGTGACTCTTCATCTACCCGGAGCACTGTATCATGTTCTTAAATCTGTATAACAATCTTTTTGTTGAAACTGTAACCACTCAATCTGTTTTCAAAAGGAAGCATTTTGTCTCTGTTCTCTTTATATATCTTCTTTTTCAAATCTTAACCCGCGATATCTCTGTCCTCAGCGTGAAGAGCTCTATTTCAGCTATTTTCCCCTCAGAAACCTTCTACCATTTCTCAACTATTTGTGTCGAAGCTTTCCACGCAGCGTAAGGCCTTTTGGTGGTGCTTTGTCGAACTTTCCTTCAAAGTATCTCCGTCCTTTCTAGCTCAAGAAATTATTCCATTGAAACTACGCTACAGTGGCTACCAGCCCTTATCATTTTCTACAGACAGGGGCCAGTCTACAACCCTTGTTAGCATTACTGTCAGCAATGGTGTGAATTATAATATTGAAAATGTCTTTACAGGTCACACGTGCAAATCCAGCAATACGTGTCACGTACGCGTTGTTTCGAATGGACTTGATGTAGACGAAAGGCGTTGCACGTGTAAAGCTGACATGTTGCCATGTTTCCCCCAACCCACTATTTGCGTGCTAGACAACTAAGTATAATCAGCTTGTACAATAACGAGAGGTCAAACACATTTCGTAGAGGTCTTGAACTGATGTAGGTCAATCAGGCACATGGAAACCAGAAAGCGTTGACTTGTATCGCCCCGTTGAGGTCACTAGATTTTCGCCACATCTTCCATTGACTGACGCATAACAACTCTCCATTGATGTTTCAGCCAAATTTCATGTCTGTTCGTCCGTTAATTTCTTAATTCTTTATGAACGCTATCATAGATATGGAAACCAGAAAAGAAATTAGAAAAGCAAAAGTATTAGTTGGACTAAAACGGACGAAATGACGGGGCTGATATATCACAGTCCTTATACGTCTGGAGTTTATTCTCTGTGGCTCAATCCACGCCTGTCGGATCGCAGATCGCATAGACATTAAAGAAACTAACATTACCATAATTTCCACATGACTCAGAATACCAACAATAACGAATGATGGTGTAAACCCAGACAAATGGTTCACTTACATTATTAATTTCAGGGATTCTGTTATTGTGTCTGAAAAAGGTCCACACAATTAACACTAAGAAAAAATAGTAAAAACCTAACTGTGAAAATAGATAAAAACACCATAAAGCTAATGACTTGGGGTTCACGGACGAACAGACATATACGGTACATATAACACTATAAATACATGCATTCCATACGCACGCATGGATTAGCAGATGTATATGTGATCGTGTGTATTGATGGTTCGGATACCGACACTGTGTAACGTTGGATGACCTTTTTGTAAAATGCCAAAGTGGCAGGACTTTTCGATTATACAGCGGTGCAAATGAGATAAGTACATGTTTTGGTTACGAGAGATCAATTTTAACACTGTAGGGGCGGCGCAGCAGTATTCGGGTCCAGCGGCTGAGATCTGGTTGATGTACTCCGTACAGCAGGGAGGCGATACTGCACAGTGTCGATAACTACTTGTCAATCATGAACCGCGGTAGTTCCTTCTTACGATCGCGATGCTCTCATATATTACCTACATACACATAGCCAACTTGACTGAATGCGAAGCTCTGGGTCTTACAAGCAGAGGGATACAGTGGAACAGAGCTGAGTTCGTTTTGGTTATTCCCTCTGCAGTAGACACGACGCTGTGTACAAACTCTGCACGCATTACATCTAAAACTGATGTAGAGTGGAAGCCCTTTAACCCGTCACGGAAGCGCTGTTGTCTGTTTCAATACTCAAGATATGTTTAAAATCATTTATTCTGTCGCATGACTTTGTATTTTTGGAACAAAGAACAGATAGATGTGCTGTCCCTATGGATTAAAACCCATTAGCAACTAAGCGTAAACGTAAGACATTTCACCTTGTCTTGAAGTATGCGATACCGCGTCCTCAGGACAAAATATAGATAGTCGTTAAGGTTACATTAATACCCCTGCCCCTCATGTCCGTCCTCTGTCGTCCCTTTTTTTGTTGTATATCTGTAACACTTTGTCCAGTCTAATTGAAAGATTAGGAATGTGGCGCTATTTTGGTCATATAAATAAACCCCTGTGCCTCGTCCTAAAGAGGGAAGTTGATTATATTAGCCAGTTTCTCTGGACAAAGGACGGACGTAAATAGTAATAAAACATTGGCCTCGGTGTCCAGTCCTAAGGGCGAAATTATGATATCCTTCGGGATTATAAGATTCTTGGCCCTCATCGGCTGTCAAGCTCATCGCATCTGTACTAACAGAGAAAAATGAAGGGCGGTAACTCTAAGATATCAGAATGGAGTTACAAAAGCTCTTCTGTCCTGAACAAAAGTACGTACTTGTAGTCTGCGTCCCGTCCTTAGGACGAATGATTGTGGTCCTGTACGGTAACACTTCCCCCTTTGCCCCGTCTTAAAGATGCGATTGGTTACGTCTCTAGAAGTGACAGTCTCTGTTGTCCTGTACGGTAACACTTCCCCCTTTGCCCCGTCTTAAAGATGCGATTAGTTACATCGTCTCTGGAAGTGACAGTCTCTGTTGTCCTGTACGGTAACACTTCCCCCTTTGCCCCGTCTTAAAGATGCGATTGGTTACGTCTCTAGAAGTGACAGTCTCTGTTGTCCTGTACGGTAACACTTCCCCCTTTGCCCCGTCTTAAAGATGCGATTAGTTACATCGTCTCTGGAAGTGACAGTCTCTGTTGTCCTGTACGGTAACACTTCCCCCTTTGCCCCGTCTTAAAGATGCGATTAGTTACAACGTCTCTAGAAGTGACAGTCTCTGTTGTACTGTACGGTAACACTTCTCCCTTTGCCCCGTCTTAAAGATGCGATTAGTTACATCGTCTGTGGAAGTGACAGTCTCTGTTGTCCTGTACGGTAACACTTCCCCCTTTGCCCCGTCTTAAAGATGCGATTGGTTACGTCTCTAGAAGTGACAGTCTCTGTTGTCCTGTACGGTAACACTTCTCCCTTTGCCCCGTCTTAAAGATGCGATTAGTTACATCGTCTCTAGAAGTGATAGTCTCTGTTGTCATCATTATTGAGCTATAAGACACTGAACTGTTAGTGTCAGCAGATGGTTGGTGTTAGTGTTGTATACGACCGGGCCTAACGCTTTGTAGATAATACTTACTGACAAGTGTTCTCTCATTATCGGCCGTGTTTCTACACGGACGCCCTGCCGTCATAGTAATGTAGGTATTGGGTAGATTGGAGGAAGTGCCATGTGGCTGCCGACACTGGCCTTGATCCGCCAATGAGCAGCACTTCCCCATGTCTTCTGACGGCCCGCGCATCCTTAATCTACACCGGAGGTGCCAGACTCCTTAATTATCGGGCCAAAATGCACACACACCTACACCCTTATACTAAAAAGTAGCAGTACACAATCACTGGCGTGGACCAATCAATGGATTCTGGATATGATTATCATCTACACAGACATGCAACGGTTTGATCGGTATCGTATTAAACGACACCTGTCAAACATACATACCAGGAGAAACGGTCCAATTATGTAATTAGTGTTAAAGATGCTGTAACATTTCATTAATTAGAAGTGTATACATGCGTTTCTTAAACCACGCCATGAAACGAAAACATATTTCGCGAGCGTAAGGAAATTTTGCAATGATTTGAAAATTTGCATGATAAAGCAAATTAGTTTAATTTTTTGATAGGTTCTTGGTTATAAAGAAATAATTCATGAGATCAGAACGCAATATACATTTCTCACGAAATCGAAATGATTTGCAGTATCCGATAATGACTGTTGGCATATAGGCATAATGTTGTGCGTTTGCTGACGGTATCCAGCATTCCACCGCATACATCTGATGTGCAAAAATGACGACTTCTGTTGAAATACACTGAATCGCAATCGTCACCCCATCACTAATTATTCTGCGGTGCCAGGCGAGAAAACCTGTTTCTGAGTCGTACTTTTACCCCTACCAACAAAACAATGTTCGATGTCTCTTCTAAATATAAACCACAGCCAACACATTCAGTAGTACTTGGCAAAACTTATTGAAACAGTGGCAGACGGACTGACAGATTCTCGAGATATCTATCACCGCAATCTTCCTCGTGTTCCACGCGGGCACGGATTACGATTCTAGGACTAAGACTGCAGTGGTGCTTCAATCAAATGTGGCACGCTCGTTTAATTTGTTGATTGCATTCTGGAAATAATTATAATGATTGTTTTTGTTTTTTCCCTAACATTACAGCGTGATTTTATAGCGACTGGCTGTCAGCATACATGAAAGAGTCATTATTGTTTGTTATTCAATGTGCTCATAATTTCGGGACATATCACAAACCATTACAATTAGGCAGTAAGTGACATAACTATCAGTAATCACAGAATAATGAACTGTGGAGACAATGCTGGAAAATGATCATCGCATACCTTTATTGTGTGTCGATGGTTGAAAAATATAAGTTCTCTCAGATTACGTGAACAACGTCCTACCAAGACACCAAAATCACAGAGAGAGTGTTCTTGTTTTCTCAAACAATCGCAGTATATCAACGTAATAATAATCGTGTGGTTATAATCCTTTCCGTATGGTTGCTGTGAATATTTGACATTTCTGTATGGTGGTTGTAATCGTTTGACCTTTCTGTATGGTGGTTGTAATCGTTTGACCTTTCTGTGTGGTGGTTGTGATTGTTTGACCTTTCTGTATGGTAGCTGTGCTTGCTTGACGTTTCTGTGTGGTGGTTGTAGTCATGTGACCTTTCTCTTTGGTGGTTGTAATCATGTGACCTTTCTGTGTCGTGGTTGTGATTATTTGACCTTTCTGTGTGGTGGTTGTAGTCGTGTGACCTTTCTGTTTAATGGTTGTGATTATTTGACCTTTCTGTGTGGTGGCTGTGCTTGTTTGACCTTTCTGTGTGGTGGTTGTAGTCATGTGACCTTTCTCATTGGTGGTTGTAATCATGTGACCTTTCTGTGTCGTGGTTGTGATTATTTGACCTTTCTGTGTGTTGGTTGTAGTCGTGTGACCTTTCTGTTTGATGGTTGTGATTGTTTGACCTTTCTGTGTGGTGGTTGTGATTGTTTGACCTTTCTGTGTGGTGGTTGTGATTGTTTGACCTTTCTGTGTGGTGGTTGTGATTGTTTGACCTTTCTGTGTAGTGGTTGTAGTCATGTGACCTTTCTCTTTGGTGGTTGTAATCATGTGACCTTTCTGTGTCGTGGTTGTGATTATTTGACCTTTCTGTGTGGTGGTTGTAGTCGTGTGACCTTTCTGTTTGATGGTTGTGATTGTTTGACCTTTCTGTGTGGTGGTTGTGATTGTTTGACCTTTCTGTGTGGTGGTTGTGATTGTTTGACCTTTCTGTGTGGTGGTTGTGATTGTTTGACCTTTCTGTTTGGTAATTGTGATTGTTTGACCTTTCTGTGTGGTGGTTGTAATTGTTTGACCTTTCTGTTTGGTGATTGTGATTGTTTGACCTTTCTGTGTGGTGGTTGTGATTGTTTGACCTTTCTGTTTGATGGTTGTGATTGTTTGACCTTTCTGTGTGGTGGTTGTGATTGTTTGACCTTTCTGTGTGGTGGTTGTGATTGTTTGACCTTTCTGTGTGGTGGTTGTGATTGTTTGACCTTTCTGTGTGGTGGTTGTGATTGTTTGACCTTTCTGTGTGATGGTTGTAGTCATGTGACCTTTCTGTGTGGTGGTTGTGATTGTTTGACCTTTCTGTGTGGTGGTTGTGATTGTTTGACCTTTCTGTGTGGTGGTTGTGATTGTTTGACCTTTCTGTGTGGTGGTTGTGATTATTTGACCTTTCTGTGTGGTGGTTGTAGTCGTGTGACCTTTCTGTTTGATGGTTGTGATTGTTTGACCTTTCTGTGTGGTGGTTGTGATTGTTTGACCTTTCTGTGTGGTGGTTGTGATTGTTTGACCTTTCTGTGTGGTGGTTGTGATTGTTTGACCTTTCTGTGTGGTGGTTGTGATTGTTTGACCTTTCTGTTTGATGGTTGTGATTGTTTGACCTTTCTGTGTGGTGGTTGTGATTGTTTGACCTTTCTGTGTGGTGGTTGTGATTGTTTGACCTTTCTGTGTGGTGGTTGTGATTGTTTGACCTTTCTGTGTGGTGGTTGTGATTGTTTGACCTTTCTGTGTGGTGGTTGTGATTGTTTGACCTTTCTGTGTGGTGGTTGTGATTGTTTGACCTTTCTGTGTGATGGTTGTAGTCATGTGACCTTTCTGTGTGGTGGTTGTGATTGTTTGACCTTTCTGTGTGGTGGTTGTGATTGTTTGACCTTTCTGTGTGGTGGTTGTGATTGTTTGACCTTTCTGTGTGGTGGTTGTGATTGTTTGACCTTTCTGTGTGGTGGTTGTGATTATTTGACCTTTCTGTGTGGTGGTTGTGATCGTTTGACCTTTCTATGTGGTGGTTGTGATTGTTTGACCTTTCTGTGTGGTGGTTGTAGTTGTTTGACCTTTCTGTGTGGTGGTTGTAGTCATGTGACCTTTCTGTGTGGTGGTTGTGATTGTTTGACCTTTCTGTGTGGTGGTTGTGATTGTTTGACATTTCTGTGTGGTGGTTGTGATTGTTTGACCTTTCTGTGTGGTGGTTGTGATTGTTTGACCTTTCTGTGTGATGGTTGTAGTCATGTGACCTTTCTGTGTGGTGGTTGTGATTGTTTGACCTTTCTGTGTGGTGGTTGTGATTGTTTGACCTTTCTGTGTGGTGGTTGTGATTGTTTGACCTTTCTGTGTGGTGGTTGTGATTGTTTGACCTTTCTATGTGGTGGTTGTGATTGTTTGACCTTTCTGTGTCGTGGTTGTGGTTGTTTGACCTTTCTGTGTGGTGGTTGTAGTCATGTGACCTTTCTCTGTGGTGGTTGTGATTGTTTGACCTTTCTGTGTGGGGGTTGTGATTGTTTGACCTTTCTGTTTGGTGGTTGTGATTGTTTGACCTTTCTGTGTGGTGGTTGTGATTGTTTGACCTTTCTGTGTGGTGGTTGTGATTGTTTGACCTTTCTGTTTGGTGATTGTGATTGTTTGACCTTTCTGTGTGGTGGTTGTAATTGTTTGACCTTTCTGTGTGGTGGTTGTGATTGTTTGACCTTTCTGTGTGGTGGTTGTGATTGTTTGACCTTTCTGTTTGGTGATTGTAATCTTTGACCTTTCTGTATGATGGTTTTATTACGCAGGACATTTGAAAACCTGTTGCTTTTGCATGTAGTTGCTGTAATCTCAACCATCGATAATAGTTTACCAGGAGGCGTTACCCGGTACTATCCAACGACCCCTAGTTAATATGAATATCAAGAGTTGCCAGTTTTTGGTATAACTAAAGGATTATGTTTGGATGTCGAAGTTGTGTACAGTACTGTATGTAGCTTTTCTCTTGCTTTTCATTTGATTTTGAAAATGTTCGGTTACTTTGAGATAGATTAAATTGAGTGATTCATATGTCTGCTCGAACCCGTAAAGAAAATCTTTTATTCAACATGAAACATATGTCGTTCTTTAAACAAATAAAGCCACGACCACAAATGAGCAGAACGTGAAGTTTGTTTTGATGGAGAAAAGACATTTCAGATGGAATTGATACCAGTGCCGAGACACGCAGCACTGATAACGTTTGGATTTTATCTGTAATTCGTTCACTTGCTGAGGTACGTGAATGCGGATTGAATGTAACACATTGGTGTATGTTTGGCATGGAAACTCTTTAATATAAACGATGTATGACTGCGTTTTTAAATGAAAAAAAGATGGAGTGCAAAAACGCAGAATAAATAAAGTAAATAAGTTGGTTTGTAAACGCGAGTTAGAGTTTGACCTCTAAAAATCTGCAAACACTACAGTGTTCGAATTTTATCAATAACCAAACAGTCTTCTTTCCTTACTTTGTTATGTAGTTGAATTTACGATTCACGTATCAAATTCCTGGATTGTTTATTTTTGAACATCGTTTTCGGTGTATTTATTCTGATAAAAAAACGATTTCTCCCTAAATCAAAATATTAGGAGCAATAGTGTGGGTTTAAGCGGTTCACGTTCATGTTTATATTACTGTAAGTGGCTGTGAATGGTATCAGGTGCCGAGCCGATAACCACGTGGTGAATGTTGAAATCTTCATCAGCTCCCAGCACCAGTAGCCCTATCGGCGTCATCATGGTCACTTCGTGACGTATAGGGTAAAATATGGTGACTAACTATCAACTAGCCGTAAAAGAAAATTGAGAGAAAGCCTGGAGGGGCTCTGAAGTTAGTTGTCAGACTCTCAATCTAGCAGAGGGACTCTCGTTCTGTAGTAGAGGGACTCTCGGTCTGTAGTAGAGGGACTCTCGGTCTATAGTAGAGGGACTCTCGGTCTGTAGTAGAGGGACTCTTGGCCTGTAGTAGAGGGACTCTCGGTTTGTAGTAGAGGAACTCTCGGCCTGTAGTAGAGGGACTCTCGGTCTATAGTAGAGGGACTCTTGGTCTATAGTAGAGGGACTCTCGGTCTGTAGTAGAGGGACTCTTGGCCTGTAGTAGAGGGACTCTCGGTTTGTAGTAGAGGAACTCTCGGCCTGTAGTAGAGGGACTCTCGGTCTATAGTAGAGGGACTCTCGGTCTATTGTAGAGGGACTCTCGGTCTGTAGTAGAGGGACTCTCGGTCTATAGTAGAGGGACTCTCGGTCTGTAGTAGAGGGACTCTTGGCCTGTAGTAGAGGGACTCTCGGTTTGTAGTAGAGGAACTCTCGGCCTGTAGTAGAGGGACTCTCGGTCTATAGTAGAGGGACTCTCGGTCTATTGTAGAGGGACTCTCGGTCTGTAGTAGAGGGACTCTCGGTCTGTAGTAGAGGGACTCTCGGTCTATAGTAGAGGGACACTTGGCCTGTAGTAGAGGTACTCTCGATCTATAGTAGGAGGGTTCTCTGTCTATAGTAAAGGGACTCTTGGCCTGTAGTAGAGGGACTCTCGGTCTATAGTAGGGGGACTCTTGGCCTGTAGTAGAGGGACTATAGGTCTATAGTAGAGGGACTCTCGGTCTGTATCAGGGGGACTCTCGGTCTGTAGTAGAAAGACTCTCGGTCTGTAGTAGAAAGACTCTCGGTCTATAGTAGAGGGACTCTCTGTCTGTAGTAGAGGGACTCTCGGTCTGTAGTAGAGGGACTCTCGGTCTGTAGTAGAGGGACTCTCTGTCTGTAGAAGAGGGACTCTCGGTCTGTAGTAGAGGGACTCTCGGTCTGTAGTAGGGGGGCTCTTGGTCTGTAGTAGAGGGACTCTCGGTCTGTAGTAGAGGGACTCTCTGCCTGTAGAAGAGGGACTCTCTGTCTGTAGTAGGGGGGCTCTCGGTCTGTAGTAGAGGGACTGACGGTCTATGGAAGATGGACTCTCGGTCTATAGAAGAGGGACTCTCGGTCTGTAGTAGAGGAACTCTCCGTGTGTAGTAGAGGGGGACTTTCGGCCTGTAGTAGAGGGACTCTCGGTATGTAGTAGAGGGACCCTCGGTCTGTAGAAGAGGGACCCTCGGTCTATAGTAGAAGAGTTCTCAGTCTATAGACCAGGATACCGCGAAACGAGTAGGATTAGGGCTAGGGTCTCGCTTCGCTGTATTGTGGTCACGGTTCGCGGTCTCCTGGTCTCGCAATATCGCGTTCCATTAAACAAAGCGATATCACGATGTCCCGAATCAGCCTCCATATTTTCATCCTTTGGGGAATCTTCGGTGATGCTAACATTTTGAAACATTGAGGCGATTGAGAAAAATCTTAAGTTATCAAAAGATATGAGGAGGTGCACTAACCCCTTTTTTCAATTATTTTGGTAATTTTCATTTGTTTTATTGTTTAAGAAGAACGCCAAGTACAAGAGAAGCTGGTGAGCTGTGCTGGCAAACCTCGGGGACTAACAGCAGAGTCTACCACCATCGAAAAACGTTCTAATGACACACAAGTGAATAACAGGTTTTTTTTAAGAAATACAAAATCAGAGTTAGATGGATCCCAAACAGCTAATTAAACTTCATCTTACAGCTGTTTGTCCTTCTAGGAATCGTCACCGGAGTTCACATCTTTTGCAACAAATTCATTCAGGCAGAAGTTTTGCTAGTTATTTTTAGAATATGTATACATGATATACACGTGAATAATTCATGAATTCTTCTATCCTCACCGTTTCGCCTATGTATCTGAGTGCATGTGTTTTCTGTCACGAGAGACAGTGTGTCCTTTCAAACTCATTGATAGCCACCATATGTACACAGGAATTCTGACTGTAAAAACAGCAGAGATGGTGTGTCTGGTTCTCATTCTTAACATGTTGACTGCAGAACAGAACCATAGCAGAACGCTATAATATAACACATGCTCAACGTGACATTTATAAACGAGATCCGTAGATAATGATTGTAACACATTATTGTAAATGATTGCGTGCCTTTCTAACACACGTGTCCTTGTAGTTCCATCACACTTTTTAAATATCGTTTACATACCTGCCTGACTCTATCGCCCGTTCAAAATGTACCTGTCAGTACTCTACAATATCTGTAACACTTTAACGTAGAATTACTACCCATGAAACTACTTCTATAAATATATCAATGTAAGACCGCCTCCGTCTTCGCTTCGCCTACTCCTTTAACACAAGCACATCGCTGAATTATCCTTCGCCTATAATGATATGCTCCTGTAACAATGTTAGAACAACCTATTCCATTGAGCCATGTCAAACAAGGTCAACTAAAAGGTTGAAAGGTCGTGACAGTAGAAATAGCACTCAATAAATAGATAAAGAGATAAAGAGATAAATAAAGAAATAAATACAATGTCATTGATCTCATACGGGAGCACTTCCCTTGCAATCTATTCTTTGTAACTCTTATAAAAATTAAGTAATTTTACTGCAACCTACTCCTATATCTCAACATCCTTGCCTCGCCACCTACATAATTATATTTGTAATGTCAAAGTTTTGTCTATATTACCATATGGACTATCTGGAATGCTTCTCTGCATGTTTGAAATCTGCGTTTTGTCTGCTGAGCTGTAAGTATGTACACAAAACTTTACCATATGGATCAACTTGGAATGCAATGAAGCACACGATGTATAGGATAGTTATACCAGACGCTTGTCAACATGCATGTTTTGCAGATGGATTGCATGAATAGAAAGTGTAGGGGTGTTTGTTCAACTTTTAACGGTGATGTATCCATAATGACGTAGATCGGGTTTAAGATACATGCATCCGTTGATGCAGACCTTCGTTACGAAAAGCATACTGATATAAAAATGGCATATGTAATTTAAGAAATGTTAAAATTTCTCTATCGAAGTGTGTGCCGTGGGTCTGGTAGACATGCTCTGTCCTTATTATTTTTATCATCAGGTCCCCGAAGCTGACAAATCGCTAGCCATCAGCCCCAGTGTGCCAATACAAATTGATATGTTTCTGTCTTCGTTCCTACTGGTGGTGAATAGCTCTAGTGTCAAATAGTATTATCCCTAGTTATTGTGTTCAACGTGATTGCTGCAGGTGCAGGTTCCCTGGGGGTGTATTCTAATTCAATTTGAAGAAAAAACGGAAGCAGTTGATACTTCCGGAACAAGGCATTCCCGCTATTCACATTCTTTGCGGCATGATAACGCTTCAAATTGATATGTAGAGCGAATAAAAAAACGGCCCCCGGAGTTGGAGATTAGCTAACGTTGTACACGTCGGGAGGGTGATACGGTGAGTTAGTTATCAAGCGACCGTGGAACACAGGCTATCTCTATAATATACACTATCGTCTTCATCAACTTCACCTATTTTGAAAATGAATTATTAATACTAAATGTAACCACACAAAAAAATGGCCGCTCTTTACTTATTAATCACAGACAAAAAAACAGACAACACGTGAAATGTGGAGCCAGTCCATAATAAATATTGCTGTTGAGTAAATAACCAATTCATAATTATTACATTTTAACACGGTTTACTGTAAATCACACGTCATCTCTCAAGTGAGATACATTATGAACGAAAAAAAAACCTACAATTTTCGTTAGAAATATGAGAACAACGGGAATAAACAGGAATAATGAAGTTTGTGTTAGTATTATCGTTTACCGGAGACTGATGCACTATAAGATAGACAAAACTGATTATACAAGGAAACAAAATATTCCGATGAATAATGAAGAGCTGCTTTTTGCCCGGTAACACGTCTTGGGTTTCGTTCTCGTGTCTCTGGCAAACGTCACGGAATACCATCGGTCAGAGCATTTTAGCGGTTCATGTTTACGATTAGTTACAACACAGACACCTTAGCACCAACTCGGACAATTTTTTAAGTGAGCAGATGAAAAAAAACCATTTTCTATAAACACGTGCTATTGACGGTTTTATTGAACCTCAGTTGTCTTCTTGTGGTTCCCTGTCCGCCCGGTAAGATTCGTGTAAGAAGTAATTCGTATAACACCACAATGACACCGGTATTTTCTTTCCTGACCCATATTTAATCATAAAATGAATGACTCATCCAAAACTTGATAAATACAATGCTTATATCATATAACATGTGCTGTGAAAGGCTATCCATGATGATTCCAATAAACTCCACAGTTCGTACAGTATTACAACAATGGCGTGATTTATCAACAGGGAGATTTATGTTTTATGATAATATATAACAACTGCGTATAAAACGCTAATGACATTGTCATATATTTGTTTAATTCCTCGGTATGTGTAACATTCTTGTTTCTTCCAGTCAGAACCAAGCTGCACGCTCTATGATATCTGCGGATGCATGCTAATACATGTTAATATGTCACATGAAAACCACGAAATTGAATTTTTTTAACACTTGTTCTTTCGAAGTATTTTACTAGGTGGTAAATGTCGTTATATGGTACATGTCGTTAGATGACACATATCGTTATATGGTACACGTCGTTCTAGATGGTACACGTCGTTAGATGTCACATGTCGTTAAATGGTACACGTCGGTTAGATGGCACACGTCGTTAGATGGCACACGTCTTTAGATGGCGCACGTCGTTAAATGGCGATTTATTCACGGACTTACACAATCCATGCTGGCATTACTATGTTGGTATTCGATAATGCACCGGATGATGTAATCTATCATGTACGAGAGTGTTACTATTTTAAAGATATTGCTAAAGGAAAAACAATATATCTTATTCCAATGATTGACGGTAAGCATGGTTTAAAATTCTTCGATATGTTAGTGGTAACGTTACACAACGATAGTGTCAAAGTGTTACAATGATATCATTCGATTGCTTTCGAAACTGTGCCCATCCCATTCACTCTCACGTCATTCATTTGGGCAAATATCATGGAATTAGAGAACTGAAAACAATAAGGACATTTTCTCTTTGTGATTTTCATCGCAATCTCTATCAGAGCTGTCGTTCCTTACATTCACAATATTTATTTTTAGTAACGTAATCCACTCTGAGAGAGATTTTTGCCTAGAGATTTTTTCTTGTTTTAAAGATGTACGCGTTTGTCACATGATAATCACGTGATATATATCAAACCCAATCCTCTATATGCTGATTTACAAACATCCTTGACCTTTTACATCAACGTCACGATTTTAGTGACACGCGTTTGTTTATTTGTTAATGAAAGATGCGAGCTATCAAAATGGGTCAAGATTAATGTTTTGTGTCGCCATTTGCGCGACATTTGACATAACTCTGTGGTTTTTTGTGTTTTGTTTTGATTTTGACCGACAGACGAGGACCGGAAAAGACCGATATATATATGCCCCACATACCAGGGATGCGTTATCTCTAAGTCGAATCGCTAGTAGATCGGGTACGGAAGGGAGTGACTTGGTGATTAAGCATAAATATATACATTCAAGACACATGGGACATATTAGATATAGATATGCGAGAATCTCCGTCCACATCTTTGAAATGTCTGCCCACTGATTCTCTGGAGAGTCCGTACACAAATTCCCAAAATCGTCCGTCCACTGCTTTCTTGAAGCATCCGCCCACTGTTTCATTGGAGAGTCCGTACACAGATTTCCAATAGCGTACATGCGAAGTTTTATTGGCATATCCGTCTGCTATTCCGCAGAGAGTCCATCCATTGTTTCCGGGGAGTTTCTGTTCAATGTTTCCTTTGGGAATTTGTCACTACGGAATGCCAGTACGTTCCCGGTGTCTACCTTATCAGAGCACCGCTGTCCTCTTTTTTCTTGTCAGACGAGTCATATAAACAATCTACATATTCAGTTCGTCGGTCGGTTGTCAGAGCATATCTATTCCAAACTAATCCTTCTGTAGTAAACTCCGTGATGAATTAGTCCTTCTAATGTTGGAATGTGTAATAAACGTCCTAGACTTTGTACCTTTTTTTATCCAGGAGTAATACGGTGATAGGTCTAGAATCAAACAACCAGACCGTTCCGTCACGCAACAGCACTACGAGTCCAAGGCATGTTGTCACGCAAGCCATACTTTCCATAGTCAAGTACTGTCAGCTTTTTATAAATCGATCTTCTTCATCTAAGCCTCAATATTTCTTTTTTGATTCAAAGAAAATCCCATTAACCCAATTAACGCGGACATTTTTTTATATCATTTTCCTATTGGATTTGTGGCTTTGTATAAGTGGTTTAACAAGCTGTCCCTTATCCTGTTTGCCTCACGCGGGCATATCCATTGCTAACCAGTTTACACAAAGATAGGAAATATTCTTTATAAACAGCAGTTATACAATACCAAGGATGTGAACTCAAAATCAATTTATATGTGGCCCGACTATAAAAACCACCGAGGTTAATAACGAACACGGCACTGTATAGTAAATGGTGGTGCTGTGAATGCCATGCTACAGTCGTAACAAAGCGACATCTATAATGCATATTGAAATAGCGTTGCTGCACTCCTCGTCATTTTATTTTGTCTCTTGACGAAGATAACCATTAAAAAGATGATATTTTTGGCGTCGATCGTCGATAGCGTCGTCCCCATTTAGATCATAGCGAACATTTATTGACAGATTTAAAGTTTTATACAATTTTTCTTATTGAAGGCCAAAGTCCTATTTTCAGTCAAACTCAAAACTCCTTACACCGTTGGCTTATTAAATGATGAATGACACAGGTAGTCCAACTCTTGGATTAGTCAAACTATATGGTAATGGCCGAAGTTCAAGGTCGTAGTCCCAGACTTTGTTTTGTACGTAAAAAGACGGATTGGTTTTATGATGTCCATTAAACTCTGCCGTTCAGTCGAAAAGTTACAGGTATCCATATATATATTCAAAAGTTAAACTGTTTTCAAATCTTCAAAGTATTTTCATTTGAACAGCATACCAACATAAATTAATATGCATTATTACCTTAAATGTAGAGCATGTCTTACTTCCGGTGGCGTGAGACCGGATGGTTCTTGCTCAGAGTAGAATTGTGCGTCGGTGTCTACTCTATTGTGTAAATAAATACATCCATTGAATGCACTTGGGATTGTTTAGTTGGGGTGATCTACAATGT
The DNA here is from genome assembly GCF_031769215.1 of Ylistrum balloti. Lineage (NCBI taxonomy): Eukaryota > Metazoa > Mollusca > Bivalvia > Pectinida > Pectinidae > Ylistrum > Ylistrum balloti. Next base: position 1,703,885 of record NW_026781896.1, read on the forward strand.
ATATATATATAAACGAGAGCGATACTACCCTTAGATCGTATTGTTGGCGTCATGTATCCACAGCATTGTATATAGAATGGTGAGTGGGAGTATGACATTTAGAGTTTGTTTACCTGTATACTTACCTGTTATACGGGAAGACAAACAATGCTCAGAATATAGTGATATCACGTTAAATTAGCTTTATGACACCTAAGCAGAAAATCTGGTTGTTTAATTTTTGCGATATAATCGTTTTATCTTTACTTCACACTCCTCAATTTCCATTTTGTTAGCATGTCGGTATTTTTATTCTCGTCTGTAGAGAACGTTTTAAAACCTCGTATTTTCTGATGAATCATGTCGGTATTATTTATCGCTCAACAAATCTCACATCTCCATTTCAGCTGGGATAAAAGATTATAAACACTTTCACTATCTCCCTGTTTACTTTACATTTGCGTTGACATGTGTTTATTGTTATATCCCCGTGTCTACAGAATTAAACTATTTTTTTCTAAACTATAACACCCTGTCGTTATATTGTTGTCTCCCTGTCGTTATATTGTTGTCCCTCTGTCGTTATATTGTTGTCTCTCTGTCGTTATATTGTTGTCTCCCTGTCGTTATATCGTTGTCTCCCTATCGTTATATCGTTGTCTCCCTGTCGTTATATCGTTGTCGCCCTGTGGTTATATCGTTGTCTCCCTGTCATTATATTGTTGTCGCCCTGTCGTTATATTGTTGTCTCCCTGTCGTTATATTGTTGTCGCCCGGTCGTTAAATTGTTGTCTCGCTGTCGTTGTATCGTTGTCTCCTTGTCGTTGTCTCCTCCCTGCCGTCATATTGTTGTCTCCCTATCGGTATATTGTTGTCTCCCTGTGTCTACATTGTTGTCTCCTGTCTATATTGTTGTCTCCCTGTGTCTATATTGTTGTCTCCGTGTGTCTATATTGTTGTCTCCCTATGTCTATATTGTTGTCTCCTGTGTCTATATTGTTGTCTCCCTGTGTCGATATTGTTGTCGCCCTTTGTCAATATTGTTGTCTCCTGTGTCTATATTGTTGTCTCCCAGTGTCTATTTGTTGTCTCCCTCTGTCTATATTGTTGTCTCCCTGTGTCTATATTGTTGATTCCCTGTGTCGATATTGTTGTCTCCCTATGTCTATATTGTTGTCTCCCGGTGTCTATATTGTTGTCTCCCGATGTCTATATTGTTGTCTCCTGTGTCTATATTGTTGTCTCCCTATGTCTATATTTTTGTCTCCGGTGTCTATATTGTTGTCTCCCTATGTCTATTGTTGTCTCCCGGTGTCTATATTTTTGTCTCCTGTGTCTATATTGTTGTCTCCTGTGTCTATTTTGTTGTCTTCCTATGTCTATTGTTGTCTCCTGTGTCTATTTTGTTGTCTCCCTATGTCTATATTGTTGTCCCCCTATGTCTATATTGTTGTCTCCCTGTGTCTATATTGTTGTCTCCCTGTGTCTATATTTTTGTTGTTGTCTCCCTATGTCTATATTGTTGTCTCCCTATGTCTATTGTTGTCTCCCGGTGTCTATTGTTGTGTCCCGGTGTCTATATTTTTGTCTCCTGTGTCTATATTGTTGTCTCCCTATGTCTATTGTTGTCTCCTGTGTCTATTTTGTTGTCTCCCTATGTCTTTTTGTTGTCTCCCTCTGTCTATATTGTTGTCTCCCTATGTCTATATTGTTGTCTCCCTATGTCTTAATTTTTGTCTCCTGTGTCTATATTGTTGTCTCCCTATATCTATCGTTGTCTCCCGGTGTCTATATTTTTGTCTCCTGTGTCTACATTGTTGTCTCCCTATGTCTATTGTTGTCTCCTGTGTCTATTTTGTTGTCTCCCTATGTCTATATTGTTGTCTCCCTGTGTCTATATTGTTGTCTCCCTGTGTCTATATTGTTGTCTCCCTATGTCTATATTGTTGTCTCCCTATGTCTATATTGTTGTCTCCTGTGTATATATTGTTGTCTCCCTGTCGTTATATTGTTGTCTCCTGTGTCTGTGTTGTGTCTATATTGTTGTCTCCCTGTCGTTATATTGTTGTCTCCTGTGTCTATTTTGTTGTCTCCCTATGTCTATATTGTTGTCCCCATATGTCTATATTGTTGTCTCCCTATGTCTTTATTGTTGTCTCCCTATGTCTTTTTGTTGTCTCCCTCTGTCTATATTGTTGTCTCCCGGTGTCTATATTGTTGTCTCCCTGTCGTTATATTGTTGTCTCCTGTGTCTATTTTGTTGTCTCCCTATGTCTATATTGTTGTCCCCTATGTCTATATTGTTGTCTCCCTATGTCTATATTGTTGTCTCCCTGTGTCTATTGTTGTCTCCCTATGTCTATATTGTTGTTTCCCTGTGTCTATATTGTTGTCTCCCGGTGTCTATATTGTTGTCTCCCGGTGTCTATTGTTGTCTCCCTATGTCTATATTGTTGTCTCCTGTGTCTATAGTGTTGTCACCCCGTGTCTATTGTTGTCTCCCTATGTCTATATTGTTGTCTCCCTGTCGTTATATTGTTGTCTCCTGTGTCTATTTTGTTGTCTCCCTGTGTCTATAGTGTTGTCTCCCTGTCGTTATATTGTTGTCTCCTATGTCTATATTGTTGTCTCCCTGTGTCTATAGTGTTGTCTCCCCGTGTCTATTGTTGTCTCCCTATGTCTATATTGTTGTCTCCCTGTCGTTATATTGTTGTCTCCTGTGTCTATTTTGTTGCCTCCCTGTGTCTATTGTTGTCTCCCTATGTCTATATTGTTGTCTCCCGGTGTCTATATTGTTGTCTCCCTGTGTTGTTTACCTGGAGAATTACTGTATACTCTGTACACCAAATCTTCTCTCACACTTGACCTTTTCCGATCTTTGAATTGACAGGAGATTACAAATCGATCCTCCCTGAGTCGCAATACCGGTATCACGGAAACACAAACTATCAACGGATAATGTTAAATGTTGTCATACTACACTATCACAAATTGTCACTAGGTGGTACATACACTTCAGAATAGTCCATATAACTACGACCTCGAATTCGGGGATGACTCCCGATCAACAGGTGTAACACCGGACCTCAACCACGCCCCCCTCCCCCCACCCCACTTTCAGTCATAACTTACTTCTTCAGTAGAAATTGGTGAAGAATTTTATAGTTCTATTTGAAAACAGTTTTTTTCCATACAAATGAAATTTGAGCTTTATCGGTGCTACTACTTTGAATGAAGGTACTTTTTTGGGAGTATATCAGATGCGGGGAAAATAATTCATGAGACATTTTCGGATCATGTCTACAAATATGATTTCCTTGAAGATACATTGGGGTGTCCTCTGTTTAAAACCTGTCCTTATGTTGTGAACGTGAGTTACACAGACAGCCGAACGAACATTACATGAGATAATGACTTCGGGTCTCAAAGTTTGACACCAAGGTAATACTATGGTCGTGTATATATCATTATACCGCATGTACATGTGCTACATAACGAAGAGCGCACCTGTTGTCAGACTGTACTTAATGCAAGACATCCGTCGTATCCAGGACACCACCCGGACGGTCAGACGATGGGACCACCTATCAGCTTGCATTGTTTAAATAGGCTTTAACGTTACATTAACCGTTGTGAATTGTGACAGGTGAATCAGAAATAGGAAGCACAACAATGGAAAGACCGGTACACAGCTATGAAACCAATGAACACTTAGAACGGAAACAAGGAAATGAACAATACTAATATAGGATAGATCGGGTCAAAAGAGAAACCAAAGAAGAAATCGCAATAAACAAGTTACAAGAAGTGTGATATGTCATTTGGTCTCAGCTGAGAGGTTATGGAGGTCATAGAACGGACAACAACAGGAAAAACACGTTATTTCTTATAACAACGGGTGTGGAATGTAATACTAAATGATATCAAAATAACTGCCAACACAGAACACAGAAAGGCGGACGTCGGTGGATGACATTTAAAATAATTTTTTGCAATATGTTAGATGGCAAGATTCTGGTGTTGCAATACAGACAGTAGCAGACAGGAAACAGAACTAACCGCGGGTGGATTCCATGTTAACAGGTTACGAGTACGCCGATTGACCACCATCACCTGCCGATATTTGACCATGACTGTTGTGTGAATTTTTATTCGTAAACAGACAAACCTTATCGACACTGTCTAAAGGTACAGATACCGCTATAGAGACTAACGAATGCCTCTCCACTGAGAGATTAACATATTATTACCGATATTGCCAGTGACAGGTGTCGTAAGAGGTTATCGTAAATCAGAAACCTGCGTCATCAATTACTACCTTGTTAAAAAAAAAGTCACCGACAGATTTTTTATTATTATTTATCATAGAACTTTATTTCTTGTCTTAATAATTATATAATCAACCAATGAAATGCACACGCGAATCAGTAGATCAAAATCTCTAAGACGCTTGCATAATTTGCAATCAGCAAGGTCAGTGATGGCACATGTACATGTAAATTAGTTGACAAAATGGATATATTTGTTCGTAAGTGTAGAAACAAGTGTCAGGCTTCGTTTTCATAAGAATTAATATTTAGTTTGTTATCTATATTCAGTATACAGACATCTGATTGTGTGAAGGGAACCGACTTCACTAGAACAGAAGAATGTTAGCTATGTTGTTTGGTTATATATGGTAAGAAACACTAAGTAAGGAATGTCACCATGGACATGCATTCTGACTATCTCTTATTGTATAGCATTAACTGTAACACGCATCATTTGTTTTATATGTGTTACGTCACATTAGGGCCAACAAATACACTTTGAGTTGTTGTGAATGCGGATATTTTGTAGCAATAACGCCGTGCCACTCATTACTTACAGTGTGTTTTATTACTCGTCAACGAGCTCTACAGTTAGGCTTGGAAACCTCTGAGTTGTTTTGTTGTTTCGGGTTCACTGTAACGAGCTCCATATCTAAAACCGTGATATACTACAGAAAATGATATTTCGACTTGATAAGTTTTCTAACGGTAACTCCAGTCCATCTGTCACATAAGGGTCACAGTTAAATATATCACATTCTATGTTGTCGGTATTGTTACCATTTAAAAGGCACGAGTCCCTTCATTGACATCAATCATCATCATACCCCATGGTTTACATGACCACGCGCTTATTATCGTAATTGCATGGTATCATTTTATTCAAAAATATTTGTGCAATAAATACACATTTGGTTTACAATGTTTAAATAGACAAGACAGAGAGAGAGCGTTTAGTTCAAGACAGACTGACGCATTTACGTGGCCTTTTAAGACGTATGAAAGAGGTTAGACTGTCAGCATACTTCTGATCAGGTTTAGCCGCTAAAGGTGTCAGCTCTCACCTGAGTTTACAGGTAATATATAGGTAAAACTGGTGTCGTCGCACTCTACCTGGCTAATCAATATGCTTTCTTAGCACACCTGTAAACATTCCTTAATAATCGGGGTGTTATGAACACATGAGATTAAACAACCATACCGGCAGAAGCCGCCTGTGTACAGCAACTCAAGGTAAAAATACAGGTAAGGAAGATGTTTACCTGGGTTGAAGGTAGATAGCGCACAGATAAGTACCATACAGGCGGGTTAAATCAGGAGAACAGATGTCACGCACCTAATTACCTTTCAGAGAGTTCATTCAAGCTTTAATATGAGTTTAGATATGGTGTGTAGTAAATACACACATCGGAACTGAACTGATGGACATGCACAGGTAAACCTTGAATACACCGGAATGCGGCGCGTCTCCTCGTGATAGGTATCAAGTATTATGCTCTGTCGACGTGTGTTTAAATATTTATACACACTCGTAAATCCTTTCTGATGTTTAGAACACGCTGTAGATTGATTTTAAGAATTCTATTTGTGAAAGTTAACCATCTCTACAATGATGTCTATAACAATTATGTGTTATTTGATAGCCGACACCGGATCATTTCGTTGCCAATACGCGACGGATATCTGTTGAGCTATCTCTGTCGTGATGTCACATTAACTTTCCTCTCTGGGGATCCTGTGTAACAAACAATGCTTGATCAATATTCACTCTAACTGCTCGTGAACCTATATATAACCTCTCTTATGCCCTTACCACTTCAATCTTGTTGTGGTTAAAAGACTTAACAAATTATTCGGTATTATTTATCATCGACCAGCGACTTTCGTCCGTCCGTCCGTCCCCAAATGTCGTCTGTCATATCTAATTTACTGTCTGAAAAATATCCATTATTTGTACAGAAAATTCGCGTGCTCAATCAACAACGTGATCTATGATATCATGACCGAATATTACGAAAATATTGGTTGATTTGGAAACAAACAAAAAAACAGACACAAAAACAGGAGGGATGAGAGATAAAATGGAAAACTCGTGTAATTCTAGGACTTGGTCACTGGTTTGGAGTGATTAATCCAGAAGTTACTTCGCTGATTTATCATTTCAGCGACGTCATGAGATAAAAAGAAATAAAAAAATTACAGTATTATTAATTTTTAAAATTTGTCTGTAAATTGTTTTAGCAAAAATAAAAATAACAAGACACACTCTTAAGATAATATAAGCAAACGCTTGAAAACAGAGGTCGTGAAATTATGTGCTCATTAATGAAGTCATTTTATGATCTATCGCGTTGTGCTGACATCGTGTTAATTCAATTAGATCCACAAAACATGACGAATTAAAGTGGAAACAGTCGGCAGGTGACGGAGGAATCTTACCTACCTGTCTCGCTATCCAGGTGCACTGCTACTCAGGTATGATATATCAGCGCGTCCGTGCAGGAACCGAGAAACGATACGTGTATTGCATACCTCTGCATATCGTAAGAGGCGAAAAAATTATGGGGTATCCCTTGTTGGTTTCTCCGATCGGAGAGCCAAAGATTACAGTCTGCTCTATTACACTGAGTAATCGTAAAAAGCGACTCTAAAAATTGAACCCTTCAGGATTTTACTGTTGTTTTTTTTTGCTCCCCCCCCCACCCCCGCGCTACCACCTCCACACATTCTACTAAGTGGACATTGTCCCCGTTGCAACACTTAGGATCTAGCTTTTTAATTTTTCTTGTGTGTTCTTTCGTTTTATGCTTTGCAGTATTTGTGTCCCTCCTCTTGGCACTCGTTCTTAGGACATTCAACCCTATAAATAGATAGAGATATTTCTAAAGATAATTTCTGTCCTACTTTGATTTACGTCACAGTTATAATAAAATGTTCCTCGAACCTCGTCAACTTTTAAAAAACAGTATGGTGTGTATATTAATCATGTGTGAAGCCGTGCCAGCAGGTAAACCAACTTTGATTAATTATAATTAGTGTTATGTCAAAAGAATATTTGACCTTTCTTTCACGTGCTTTTAAATTACATGTAAGGCTTCACACGAAATTGTCCTTTGAAAAGTACAGTATAAAAATATGAAACATCAGAACTTGAAATTAGTTCTCTTCTGAAAGAAATGTATGGCACATCTGTTATTCAACAACACACACTTACATGTCAACAAGGAGAAGACTTAAACATTAAAGTATTGGAATTTTTTTTTTAATTTTTAGCAGTACAGACTGAAGACTGTATAATGTGTGTAAATCTAGACCATAAGACACCAAAGGTCACATAACTAACAAACGCCACACTGATCTAAATGAAATCTACTTCTCCCTATCGCTGTCAATTTTTAACTATACTATCATCAGCTTTTGCTAATGAACGTGGACGATGGCCGAGTCGGTAATCTGTCAGCCACGACAGCTAGGGGGCTTTAGGAACGTGTCCGGGTCATTGTCTGGTCGTGTATAACGCACGTGAACTCGACCTGTTGACCATCATCAGTAAGCGGACGCATGCAAATCGGGTATGTTTCTACTGTAATGCGTACCGATTTACTACGTGTCAAGCACCTATCTCACGCGAACCGAACCCTTACTTACAATGAGACGCTACCATCAGTTGTGGAAATTTCCAATAAAACACCAAATACATGGATAATATTATTTCTCGCGGAAAGTACTGTAATGTATGTATTGGAAATAAAGAACACGATAGAGTCGACTACCTCAGTCCCTGGAAACGTGGTATTACTTAATTTGATTAACCAAGATTTGCACAGTGGGTGTCGGCGATGAAGCGAAAGAAGCTTACTCTTCGGGAACACATGGTCTTATTCTTCTTGTACTTTTTTTCAGGAATCTCCGTTTATATATTTATTTTATTTGTTTTTACCTGATTTCATTGAATTTTAATCAAGATTCTGTTGACGAGTTAGTTTATTTTCTCTGTTGTTTTTATAGACCGAATTTCATATCTTGAATATCTTTTTCATGGTTTTCCGAATCAAGACGTTTTAATCTACACGCAGAATAAACATTTTGACAATTCTCTATAACAGAGCTGTTTGTAGAATGTCTACACTAGCTTATAGTGTTAACTAGTTTAAACAGCTTCAACCTTATTGATGGCCCCGACATACCGGCAGTACTCCAGTGCGGAAACAGGTAGACTCAAGAACTGCGTTACAAAAAGAAAAAAAAAGGTTTGTGTATATATAAACATCTGTATCTTAACCATCCAGAAAAAAAATCTGCATCTATAAAGGAAATGCAGACTGCTAGAAGTTGAACTGTATCTTTCCTTGATCTCGCGAGAGACAACGTGATGTGTCTGCCAAAGTGATCTTAATTGTGAAATAAATGCAGTTTTGTTGGTGTGTTTCATTTTGATTTGATAACTGATCAAATGTTGAGTAACGTGCAACACGATTAATGATACAAAAATAATTTTTATAGGAAGAATGATTTATGTCTGTTTAAAGCTAATATGATCACAAGCATGTTGTTTTTAACATACATGTAAATACCGTAAATATAAACTTTATTTGTTTTACAGCAATTGCGAAACAAGTTATTTAAACTTATACTAATCACTCTTGTTGGCCTGGATGTAAGCGCGCGAGGGGCCTTATTGTGGGAGGAAACCGGAGTACCCGGGGAAAACCCACGCGGTCGGACAGGTGACCCCTTACCTTTTCACGTCCGTTCCGGGAATCGAACCCCGGTCGGCTAGGTGAAAGGCGAGTGCGCCACCCGACCACCCATATGTAAATACCGTGACTATACAATTACACTGTTTGATTCAAGCGTCAACAGAACGCTGTGTATCGCCAGTGAGTTGACACACAGAAATAAAGAGTTTTGTAGACGAAAAAAAAAACGTATCCGATCAGCCAAATAAACTATAATCATTATTCTTCTATTGTTCTTTTCAGAAGTCTCCGTCTTTCTTTTGTTCATATTTTTTGCCCTAATTTTATGGAATTAGAGTTTGGATAAGGATTATGTTGCCATGTTGGTTTTTTTTTGTTTATTGAAATAAGTTAACTAACGAACAAAATTTTAATATGATTCATTAAAGATACATGTAAATATTATCAATATGAAATGCTATATCCGGTTAACAAATTCTACGATCTATATCAGGGGTTGCCTTTTTATATTAAAGCTTTGTTACTTAAGTTTATCTTAGTTTTATCCTTACCGCAACCAATCTTAACTACGATTAACTGAACATCGTGGAATAACACATCAATTAACTGAACATCGTGGAATAACACATCAATTAACTGAACACCGTGGAATAACACATCAATTAACTGAACACCGTGGAATAACACATCAATTAACTGAACACCGTGGAATAACACATCAATTAACTGAACACCGTGGAATAACACATCAATTAACTGAACACCGTGGAATAACACATCAATTAACTGAACACCGTGGAATAACACATCAATTAACTGAACACCGTGGAATAACACATCAATTAACTGAACACCGTGGAATAACACATCAATTAACTGAACACCGTGGAATAACACATCAATTAACTGAACACCGTGGAATAACACATCAATTAACTGAACACCGTGGAATAACACATCAATTAACTGAACACCGTGGAATAACACATCAATTAACTGAACACCGTGGAATAACACATCAATTAACTGAACACCGTGGAATAACACATCAATTAACTGAACACCGTGGAATAACACATCAATTAACTGAACACCGTGGAATAACACATCAATTAACTGAACACCGTGGAATAACACATCAATTAACTGAACACCGTGGAATAACACATCAATTAACTGAACACCGTGGAATAAAATAACAATTAACTGAACACCGTGGAATAAAACATCAATTAACTGAACACCTTGGAATAAAATAATTAACTGAACACCGTGGAATAACACATCAATTAACTGAACACCGTGGAATAAAACATCAATTAACTGAACACCGTGGAATAACACATCAATTAACTGAACACCGTGGAATAACACATCAATTAACTGAACACCGTGGAATAACACATCAATTAACTGAACACCGTGGAATAACACATCAATTAACTGAACACCGTGGAATAACACATCAATTAACTGAACACCGTGGAATAAAACATCAATTAACTGAACACCGTGGAATAAAACATCAAACATTCAATTAACTGAACACCGTGGAATAAAACATCAATTAACTGAACACCGTGGAATAAAACATCAATTAACTGAACACCGTGGAATAAAACATCAATTAACTGAACACCGTGGAATAAAACAACAATTAACTGAACACCGTGGAATAAAACATCAATTAACTAAACAACGTGGATTAAAACATCAATTAACTGAACACCGTGGAATAAAACATCAATTAACTGAACACCGTGGAATAAAACATCAATTAACTGAACACCGTGGAATAAAATAACAATTAACTGAACACCGTGGAATAAAACATCAATTAACTGAACACCGTGGAATAAAACATCAATTAACTGAACACCGTGGAATAAAACAACAATTAACTGAACACCGTGGAATAAAACATCAATTAACTGAACACCGTGGAATAAAACATCAATTAACTGAACACCGTGGAATAAAATAACAATTAACTGAACACCGTGGAATAAAACATCAATTAACTGAACACCGTGGAATAAAACATCAATTAACTGAACACCGTGGAATAAAATAACAATTAACTGAACACCGTGGAATAAAACATCAATTAACTGAACACCGTGGAATAAAACATCAATTAACTGAACACCGTGGAATAAAATAACAATTAACTGAACACCGTGGAATAAAACATCAATTAACTAAACACCGTGGGACAAAACATTAATTAACTGAACACCGTGGAATAAAATAACAATTAACTGAACACCGTGGAATAAAACATTGATTAACTAAACACCGTGGAATAAAATAACAATTAACTGAACACCGTGGAATAAAACATCAATTAACTAAACACCGTGGGATAAAACAACAATTAACTGAACACCGTGGAATAAAACATCAATTAACTGAACACCGTGGAATAAAACATCAATTAACTGAACACCTTGGAATAAAACATCAATTAACTGAACACCGTGGAATAAAACATCAATTAACTGAACACCTTGGAATAAAACAACAATTAACTGAACACCGTGGAATAAAACATCAATTAACTGAACACCGTGGAATAAAACATCAATTAACTGAACACCGTGGGACAAAACATCAATTAACTGAACAACGAGGAATAAAACATCAATTAACTGAACACCATGGAATAAAATAACAATTAACTGAACACCGTGGAATAACACATCAATTAACTGAACACCGTGGAATACCGTGGAAACATCAATTAACTGAACACCGTGGAATAAAATAACAATTAACTGAACACCGTGGAATAAAATAACAATTAACTGAACACCGTGGAATAAAACATCAATTAACTGAACACCGTGGAATAAAACATCAATTAACTGAACACCGTGGAATAAAACATCAATTAACTGAACACCGTGGAATAAAACATCAATTAACTGAACACCGTGGAATAAAACATCAATTAACTGAACACATTGGAATAAAACATCAATTAACTGAACACCGTGGAATAAAACATCAATTAACTGAACACATTGGAATAAAACATCAATTAACTGAACACATTGGAATAAAACATCAATTAACTGAACACCGTGGAATAAAACATCAATTAACTGAACACCGTGGAATAAAACATCAATTAACTGAACACCGTGGAATAAAACATCAATTAACTGAACACCGTGGAATAAAACATCAATTAACTGAACACCGTGGAATAAAACATCAATTAACTGAACACCGTGGAATAAAACATCAATTAACTGAACACCGTGGAATAAAACATCAATTAACTGAACACATTGGAATAAAACATCAATTAACTGAACACCGTGGAATAAAACATCAATTAACTGAACACCGTGGAATAAAACATCAATTAACTGAACACCGTGGAATAAAACATCAATTAACTGAACACCGTGGAATAAAACATCAATTAACTGAACACCGTGGAATAAAACATCAATTAACTGAACACCGTGGAATAAAACATCAATTAACTGAACACCGTGGAATAAAATAACAATTAACTGAACACCGTGGAATAAAACATCAATTAACTGAACACCGTGGAATAAAACATCAATTAACTGAACACCGTGGAATAAAACATCAATTAACTGAACACCGTGGAATAAAACATCAATTAACTGAACACATTGGAATAAAACATCAATTAACTGAACACCGTGGAATAAAACATCAATTAACTGAACAGATTGGAATAAAATATCAATTAACTGAACACCGTGGAATAAAACATCAATTAACTGAACACCGTGGAATAAAATAACAATTAACTAAACACCGTGGGACAAAACATCAATTACATGAACACCGTGGAATAAAACATCAATTAACTGAACACCGTGGAATAAAATAACAATTAACTGAACACCGTGGAATAAAACATCAATTAACTAAACACCGTGGAATAACACATCAATTAACTGAACACCGTGGAATATAACATTAATTAACTAAACACCGTGGAATAACACATCAATTAACTGAACACCGTGGAATAAAACATCAATTAACTGAACACCGATAAAACAACTAAGTTATATTCTAACTTAACCGGGTACAGGTTAGTTAGGTTGATATTAGTCACGCAGTATAAGGTAAATAAGTTAAGGGTTTATTTGTGGTTAAGATTGAATTCAGTCTTTGTGATAGAGCTTACAAAACCTGTTTTACACACTGCGGACTTTGGACTCCATGACGAGAAGGATATCGTGTTACGTGGACACGAATCTCGCACAAACCATTATTTTTTTCATTTCATTTAGTTTCCAGTTCCACACTTTCCTTATTCATGCAATTAAACAAATGTAACTTAAACCTACGACATGCCGATCGGTCTCCCATCCAACAACTAAGATTGCTCGACTTTGAATAACTACGGTACTATAGAGAGTCAACCATTTAGCTACAGAAGTTAGATGGACTTGATAGTTCAACACTGTCCACATCCATGAACATTAAACTCTTTATCGACGAGCTTCGCCTCAAAGCACTCTCGGATTCTGTCAGGTATACTCAGCACGAGCTATGTTGCTCTAGTTATATCGGTGCAACTTCAGGACTAGGACCAAGACTCCAAGGAATATTACGTCTTCACATGCTGCCCAAATGGACTCTACAGGATACCACATCCATCCCACCACTACCACTATATGTACACTGAGTGGTCACTCGTTCACTCCTGACCACGCTCAACGTTGCTTGTAACACTTAGCTGGCGGTGTAGTCATTCCTTGTCATACAAACCACCACACACGCACGCCAGAGAGAGAAAAAAGAAAGGGATTGAAGATGCAATCAAATGATCCATTTTAACTTTAAACATATAATTTCCTCAATTAATAAGTGACAATCAGTCTTTCAGCATTGTGAGAGCACCAGGTTTAGTCTCGAAAATACCAACCTTCTGGTGACGAAGAACATAAACACTGACAAACTCCAACTGACTGACGAGAAACCCAAAACACATATCCGACCTTTAACAGGCAAGGTTTCAGGACCCAAAAAAACATCGCTAATGTTGAAGAAATGAAGAACCAAAACCACAAGGCAACCACGAAGAATCGAAAAACTACAAGGAATCGCAAAACGTGTCATTAGCTGCTAGTATGAACGCCCAAATGCACTGCACACATACACATGCACGAGGTTCAAATAGAGAAATAAAAAGAGAATATGTATGTTTAGTGTGTGTAGAGAGCAGCTGAACGGTTTTCAAGTTGTGACACAGAAAAAAATGACGACATTGTATCAACGAGAAACCAAAGCCAATGACGACATTGTATCAACGATAAACCAAACTCAATTTCGACATTGTATCAGCGATAAACCAAAATCAATTTCGACATTGTATCAACGATAAACCAAAATCAATTACGACATTGTATCAACGATAAACCAAAATCAATCACGACATTGTATCAACGATAAACCGAAATCAATCACGACATTGTATCAACGATAAACCAAAATCAATTACGACATTGTATCAACGATAAACCGAAATCAATCACGACATTGTATCAACGATAAACCAAAATCAATCACGACATTGTATCAACGAGAAACCAAAAATCGATGACAACATTGTATCAACGAGAAACTACAATTAATGATGACATTGAAGCAACTGGGAAAAAAATCAGTGTTACGTAACAAAATAGAAATAGAAATACAGACAACATTCTCGTGATGAATTTCTAGATAGACATGCACGTGACGAACAGCAATATATATATATACAAGACCAGTTTGGAACACATAAACAGCTCCTGCCATTTGTCACCGAATCGATCCCTATAGTCGGAAATTTATCGGATAATACCGCTGGACCGGGATATTATGTTTAGTGTAGTTTTCAATAGGAGAAATACGAGGACTAATCTAGTCATTTGTACATTGAATCCCGGAGTCGCCCAGGGTATCACACCGTCGTCCGGGGGAATACAAACTCGGTTTAAGGGCATTAGAGATGCTAGGGCGTCTCAATGTGTCTGACAGCGATCTATAAGACGATAGAAGTCACGATTACATATGATAGGGACTGGAGACATGTATGTAGTGACGGTGGAATAGAACGAGAAGAGAATATTGTAGATATCCATGTATTCGTTTAAATGTAGATATAGCAGTCTGGTGTATTTACTGAGCGAAAGCTAATTTATTTTAAAATTTCCAAATGAAAAAGGCAACGGTTTGATATGTAACAGCAAAAACATTGAAAACCGGAATCTCATGTACAATACAGACAATTACTATAGACAGAGTGAAAACAGTAACAGTAGAACTGTACACAGGGTGATGACAATAACAGTAGAACTGTACACAGGGTGACGACAATAACAGTAGGACTGTAGACAGTATGACGCCAATAACAGTAGGACTGTACACAGGGTGACGACAATAACAGTAGAACTGTAGACAGGGTGACGACAATAACAGTAGAACTGTACACAGTATGACGCCAATAACAGTAGGACTGTACACAGGGTGACGACAATAACAGTAGAACTGTACACAGGGTGACGACAATAACAGTAGAACTGTACACAGGGTGACGACAATAACAGTAGAACTGTACACAGGGTGACGACAATAACAGTAGAACTGTACACAGGGTGACGACAATAACAGTAGGACTGTACACAAGGTGACGACAATAACGGTAGAACTGTAGACAGGGTGACGACAATAACTGTAGAACTGTACAATAACAGGGTGACTGTACACAAGGTGACGCCAATAACAGTAGAACTGTACACAGGGTGACGACAATAACAGTAGAACTGTACACAGGGTGACGACAATAACAGTAGAAATGTACACAGGGTGACAGCAATAACAGTAGATCTGTACACAGGGTGACGACAATAACGGTAGAACTGTACACAGGGTGACGACAATAACAGTAGAACTGTAAACAGGGTGACGACAATAACTGTAGAAATGTAGACAGGGTGACGACAATAACAGTAGAACTGTAGACAGTATGACGCCAATAACAGTAGGACTGTACACAGGGTGACGACAATAACGGTAGAACTGTACACAGGGTGACGACAATAACAGTAGAACTGTACACAGGGTGACGACAATAACAGTAGAACTGTACACAGGGTGACGACAATAACAGTAGAACTGTACACAGTATGACGACAATAACAGTAGAACTGTAAACAGGGTGACGACAATAACAGTAGAAATGTACACAGGGTGACAGCAATAACAGTAGATCTGTACACAGGGTGACGACAATAACGGTAGAACTGTACACAGGGTGACGACAATAACGGTAGAACTGTACACAGGGTGACGACAATAACGGTAGAACTGTACACAGGGTGACGACAATAACGGTAGAACTGTAGACAGGGTGACGACAATAACTGTAGAAATGTAGACAGGGTGACGACAATAACAGTAGAACTGTAGACAGTATGACGCCAATAACAGTAGGACTGTACACAGGGTGACGACAATAACGGTAGAACTGTACACAGGGTGACGACAATAACAGTAGAACTGTACACAGGGTGACGACAATAACAGTAGAAATGTACACAGGGTGACAGCAATAACAGTAGATCTGTACACAGGGTGACGACAATAACAGTAGAACTGTACACAGTATGACGACAATAACAGTAGAACTGTAAACAGGGTGACGACAATAACAGTAGAACTGTAAACAGGGTGACGACAACAACAGTAGAACTGTACACAGGGTGACGACAATAACAGTAGAACTTTACACAGGGTGACGACAATAACAGTAGTACTGTAGACAGTATAACAGTTATAACAGAATCTTGCACCCGTTTACATTTCATATGGTATCAATTACATTTTTCACGATTTGATGGAATCATGTTTGATGTTTTTTTTTATTCTACCTCGACTTTGGGTCTGGATTAATCTGACGGCTGAGGCAGAACTTTGGGTGCTTTCCATTGAGATAAGGTATTGTTCCGACTGATTCTTCTTTTTTCCTTTCCTTGTTGATCCAACTGTTTTTAAAATCGATCTGTTCTGAACACTAGTAAGCTATAAATACTTTCGGTTTACTGCGGTGCTATATAATGATTTTCTGTCAATGATTATAGCGACATATTAATCTATGTAAACTGTTTATACCATAAACAAACACAAGAAGAATCAAGAAACAGTGTATGTAGTTCTCTGAACTTTAAGCCACAAGGATTTGTTTTACTGTACAAAATAAAAAGAATTATTAGAAATAGACCGCACCCATGGTGTCCACATACCACTCTACGGCGAACGGTTTCCGGTGGATACTCTAGAACACTTCCGGAAATACTTGGTGTCGGGGAGAGTTGGCAGTAAGTTGATACTACTGATATGTTGAAATGACTCCTGCTAAAAGCCATTTATGACTGATGCGAAATTCACGTGTAAATCCCGTGTATCACTTTCAAAGAAAGGAAACTGAAAAATATGGATGATTTATTTATCTTTTACACGAGGGAGGCGTTGCGAAGTGACTAACCCACAGATAAATGACTAGCCTCGGCGATGATATCCGTTAATTTTACATCAACGCTGGCAACAGTATACCGACAGCCACAGACATACACACGTAATAATATATGTCAATAAAAGGGGTTCACGTATGAAATGATGTCAATACAAGATCGCCACGGCGTCATTATCTGGGTCACATGTGTGTCCCTCGTCACGGCGTCATTAATGATCTGGGTCACATGAGAAGCTCTCGTCACGGCATTATTAATGATCTGGGTCACATGAGTAGCTCTCGTCACGGCTTCATTATCTGGGTCACATGTGTGGCTCTCGTCACGGCGTGATTAATGATCTGGGTCACATGTGTGTCCCTCGTCACGGCGTCATTATCTGGGTCACATGTGTGTCCCTCGTCACGGCGTCATTATCTGGGTCACATGTGTGTCCCTCGTCACGGCGTCATTATCTGGGTCATATATGTGGCTTTCGTCACGGCATTATTAGTGATCTGGGTCACATGAGTGGCTCTCGTCACGGCGTCATTATCTGGGTCACATGTGTGGCTCTCGTCACGGCGTCATAATTTATCTGGGTCACACAAGTGGCTCACGCCGCGGCGTCATTATCTTGGTCACATGTGTGGCTCTCGTCACGGCGTCATAATTTATCTGGGTCACACGAGTGGCTCACGTCGCGGCGTCATTATCTTGGTCACATGTGTGTCTTTCGTCACGGCGTCATTAACGATCTGGGTCACATGTGTGGCTCTCGTCACGGCGTCATTAACGATCTGGTCACATGAGTTGCTCTCGTCACGGCATGATTAATGATCTGGGTCACATGAGTGGCTCTCGTCACGGCGTCATTAATGATCTGGTTCACATGTGTGGGTCTCGTCATTACGTCATTATCTGGATCACATGTGTGGCTCTCGTCACGGCGTCATTAATGATCTGGTTCACGTGTGTGGCTCTTGTCATCTAGATCATAGGTGTGGCTATCGTCACAAAATCATAACAGTACCTGTGTCAGAATGAACTACAGGAGCTGGGTCGCAGGCACCTCGTTAATTTTGTTTCTCATTGTTCTTTTTATAAAACTCACTGCTTTTTACGCGAAATATTCTTTAAAACTACTAAAACAGTATTTGAGATAGAAATTACCTTTTGTGATGTATAGTTAGGGAACACGACTTGTCGGTGCAGTGAGAGCTCGTGTGTCCTTTATACCCAACATTGTGGGAACGAGAGATTTTTATCACAGCCTGTGTCAGACAAAATCACTTCAATATTAGTTTATCGGCGGCCATAGTATATGTTATGGGGATTCTGATAGAGAGTGGCACACGAGAACCAATGATGTGGACACCGGGCAATTTCTAAACCGCTATCACACGCGCACTGATATTAAACGACACCAAACTTGATTCCTGGTGACTTTTATTTTTATATCTAATCGACACATTTTATGTGATTGTTTCCCTCTTTAAATCTTTTTTAAAAATACTGGATCCTGAGTAGGATAATTTGATTAATTTTTTTTTTCAAAATTCCCCAACAGGAGATGATTTGATATGACAGACTGAAAAGAGAGTGGGCCTTAGATCGGTAAACAGCGTTGTTCTGCTCGCGTCTTGTCAGATCGCATTAATTAACGAATCCCTTTTAACGAGGTGATGATGACGGAAAGTGCGCGCTTTTTACCTGCTGAAAACCAACGATAACGTCAAGGATATTAAATTCTGCAATAATTACAAGGATCCGTGTTACTTCAAAACGAGACATGCATGAACGGTTTAGGAAGGGAGATAGGTACATGTCTTCTATCTAAACCGGCTGGTACTAGACACTAATGTTTTTGATGAATATTAGCATCAAAGGGGTACAGTTTCAACAGATTCCACGATCATTAAAGAAAATGGCGTGGTTAGCAATTTTGGTGCTTTTAAGACTACTTTGAAATACTAGTCAAAGGACATGGTTAAGGAAATATATCAATTCACTTGTATGAAACAAGTCGATACCTTTTGAATTTATAACGATAGAGAGTGTCTCTCCAAACAGGGTTTCGCTTAGCAAGAAATTTCATTTGGCGTCTGTGCCCTCGTCATTTTTATATATACGTAACACGGGGGAGACCGACTCCAAATGATTCAAATTTTAGCAAATTTTTCTTTCCTAGAAATTACAAGGTTAAGGAAGAATGTTAAAATTTGGTTTTAATCGCGTCCGTCTTGCGTTTCCGGTGCGAGAAATATATACTAAAAATGTTTGAACCTTTTATCATTATAATTATAACCGAAAATAAAATATATCAAACACAGTCTCAGGAATTTTATTATTCTAATTGTTATTCATTCATTCATACACACAAAAACGGAACAAAGTGAAGTGAAATTTCGGAAATGAAACGTATCCTGTCACCTACCTGGGCAACCAAAACATGAGTAAGAATGATTGACATAAATAGATATATAATATTAAATACTTAGTGTTATACAAACAAACACGTCCATGATGATATATTGATAACGTGATGATACGCAGAACAGAAAGATCCGCACGTGAATCGCACAATGTTACACAATGTGCGACCCGAATGATGTTTCCACGCGGATGCACGCACAATATGTGGGCGATAGTTAAGTGCGCACAACAATACCAAATATGTCCGATACTGTAATGGTGAATATAAATTTAGAAATCACGATAGAATCTGGTAATTGTAAATTTATAAATCACAATACAATCATGGTAAATGTGAATCAAGATATCACGACACAATCACGGTAATATAAATTTCGAAATTCCGTGTGAAAAATAACGGATTATGCCGTGAGCCATGTTCCCTAATACGTTAAGATTTATGTAGATCTATAATACACAATATATATGTACGGCAGTCATTAAGTTTCTCAAATCACACAATATATTGTAATATTTAAACGCATATTTGTATTACATTTGACACGTTGTAACACGTGTATGTATCATTTTATTATATACTCTCAGGTTTTTGTGATATATTAACGGTGCAGTGGTATTTGTACAGATGTTAGGCTCATAATGCTACACGCATCACATGCAACAAGAACACTTTGGTGTGTTTTGTTTCCTCATAACCATTTTTTTTAAGTACGGAAATAAAATTGCTGACAGACAGGGCACATCATTAGAACAGTATAAAGGACTCCATTTAAAGCATGAATATGATTCAAAGAGCTACTGACAGCAGTAATATATCGACAGAGTATAAATGATAGGTCATACTAACATTACACATGTATTTAATGAGCCTAATACAGACTTACAATAACCGTTTATTAGAATTGTTATCCTATAATCAGTCTGTACCAAACAATATAGAACTCGATGATTTAATGTGAAGACACGAAATTATGAGTCTAAGCCAGATATTCAAGTAACTAATTGTTACGGGGTAATGACAGATTGTACTGGTGTAACTAATTATACAGTGTATATATTTGACTTAATTAATATATGTACACAATGCATAGAGCAGTATCTTGTTTCACAACGCACTTGGTGCCAAATAAGGACCGCGTTTTGGTTTTAAGATATATTTTATGTAAAAGTGGTATTGTGGTAAAGAGCTTGATATGAACGGAGTATCTCTTGTTAAATGTATATTTTATTACATGTATCACAATTTGCTTTCTGTAACGTATCAAAGCACTCGGATAGTGTGTCGGCAGAACAGCCAACGATGTCATCAGCTTTTCTGGTTCCATAATTTATCCTAGCAATGGGACATAAATACAAGGATTACTATTGGTTGACTGTGCTATGGCCATTGATACTAAATAGCTTGTTATCTATATCATATTCACTTATCGCTAATGTTGTTTGTAGGTCAATAAAACGTATTTGCCGGCGGAGGGAGCAGGCAAGAAATGGTAGCTGTTGTGAGACACGAGGGAGAAATTGGCAGACACGTGTAGCGTTTACAAAATATGCCCAGTGTCAGGGAGTGTAATAAAAATGATAAGTAATGAGACAAAACGCGAAACGTATCGTCTCCACACTGTATCGGCCCTGTACTCTGTTGCTGGCTTTGGAGATGATTCAGAAATGTTATTGCCCTTCAAATAAAATAATTTTTCTTTGTTTAAATCAGAATTAAAAAAATAAACTTGAACGTATTTAACTATAATTAGAAATGTTCATTACTTGGTGAATTGAATCATCTTCTTTCGCTATTTTGATGTTGTCTGCACACTATATAAATCTGTCTCGAGGCTTTCTTCGACATTGAAAAGCCACTGTGAAAAAATCTGTGTAATTCAAAACACGTGTCCATTCATTAGGTGTTAAGGAAATGTGCAGTCTTCTCTCTTGATCTAGTTTGATATCTCCCTCCCCGTGCCTTCAACTCCTCCTACCCTTTTATGCTACAACTTTGTGCCTCCCCTTCCGTTTCTAACCTCGCTGTCACGTCCATCCCGACCCCCGCGCCCCCATCACCAGTATATACACCCATCCATAGCCAGTGACCCCTCGCTAGTCACCAAGCCAAGCAACACATCCCTCAGGTTAACTCTACTCCCCAGCCCCACCCACCCTCTTGCTTCCAGCACCATTACCTTGACTTTCTGCTTTATTTCATATTACCACGCCTGCCTCCCCCTCCCTAGCACTCCCCCCTGCCTCCCCCTCCCTAGCACTCCCCTTGCCTCCCCCTCCCTAGCACCCCTCCTGCCTCCCCCATCCTTAGCCACAGTAATACTGTCGACTCTGCAATGACTCCTACCTCCATGTGCTTTATATTAGATAACGTGTACCGTGGTTCGTTTCACGCTCACACAAACACGAGGATACATGTTGATGTAACTAAATTACGAACTAAACTTGTTACAGAAAGAAAGAGATGAAATGAACTTAAAATGGAATAGAAATTCAGTGTTGTAAGTTCTCCACTTAAAGTGGATAAAATTTGTTTTAAATTGCTAGAGACTACGCTGAATCTATTTTTAATATGATTTTTACAAAGTACCAAATACATGTTAAAATGCAATCGTCTTAGTGTTCTAGGGAAGTAAGACATATGACCTCTCCGGGAGTCTTACTACCACTTTAGCCAGTCTCGAGATAAAAGCCAATTGTTCGTAAGTGTGTGGAGCGAAACGGTTAAATATACACACACTTAAAAAAAAGACAACACATACAAAGACAAAGTATCCTTTTATCGTATTGCGAGGTAATATTATGCAGGGTATACGATTTAAATGTTTACAAATTTTTATCTTATTTATAATTTTAATGATTATATCTGCCCCTCTATCTTTATTTCTATTTTAAGCATTATCTACCTTGCTATATTCAGATAGCGTCGAGCACGAGGAATTGATTGTAAGCAGACTTTCAGACGAAACACCAGTATTTGTATTAATGTGACATTTTAATGTAATCGTTCCAAGTATATACCTCTGATATTTCAACCATCGATATTTTTTATCTGTCTCTTTGTTTGATATGATTCAGCAGAAAGGTGACTGATAATTTTTTTTATGTTAGAAATGTAACATCACAAATCATCAGCATATGACATAAAGACGGTAGTATACGCTTACATCTGTCGAGTTTGACCTCAAAGTGACGAGTTTTAAGTTATTTCTGTGCTCATTAGTCTCGTATCGGGAGAATTAATCCTTATTATTTGTTTGCTGCCAAAGCGTCGTAACAAGCCAGTCACATATGAAACGTAGGAGTTGAACTTCCGGTTACAAACCTTTGCAATTACAAACAGAAAGATGAGAAGGATGGCCGTCTTATCAAAGTGTCATAATCCAAAGTGTGTGACTGCATTAAAAGACTTAAGATTGTAGCATAAAATAAAGCGTAGATTTACACAAAAGATTTATGTGTAAAACAGGAAGTATTGTTCTTAAGGAAGGATGTGTATAATTTTGAATTTGCTCTTTAAGTATTCAGATTTAAAAATGTTACCAGGACAATCACGTGACAGGTAACGGAAGCTGACATGAACATTTCCATGTGACTGGTTTTATAGTCAGCAAATTACACGTGTTAGTTTGTACAAAGGCTATTGTGTAAAATTGAAAAAATATATAACTTGCATTTACTGATACGGTCGTGATGTTCTAAGGTTTTCAAGTATTCTCTTTTCTGTGTTTAAAAAACATACGAAATTATCGACATGCCCAAACTGACAATTTTATCTAAACCTTAAAATCGATCAAACGAGGGTTATATATTAGGTATGATAATGAAGGAGCTATTTAATCCTATACTTTCTATATATCGTGTTAAAAATGAAGTATTTGACATAATACTATACTACAGATACATGTATAGAATTGTGTATCGTCGTATGTAAATAATACTGATGTTATGTCCTGTACCCATATCTATGGAAGATCGTGCCTGTACAACAATAACAAATTAACAAACGCGGTTCCCATCAATCAATACCACATTCATTCCCACGTGTATTTTGACATTACGTTCAAATTGCTTTTCAAACGTCTAGCAGACACGCTAACACAGTAGGGTCTCTTGAGCGCTTGGGATTACGAACACGATTGCCTCCTTACTCAAGTCTTACAGCGATACCATATTGACCCTTGGCGCCCTCCCAGGGGTTCAATATCGGACTTTTAAAACATATCAATTTCCTTTATCCTATAATACTCTTAAATCAAGATTGATCTCTCTAAGAAAACTAAGTTATGTACAAGCGTATCAGATGGGGAGGGGGAGGGAGGATGTACTGATTTAATCGCGCAGGTACATGCGGATATGTTTACTGGGAATACGAGGGGAAAAATAAGGATAAAATATCTTTTGATAATGTAATCATTAAAATACACTCAAGTTCATCGACACGCTACGTATTGTATCTGTCGATAACACAATCAATAAATACTCTCAAGGTCATCGTCTACGCTACGTGTTGTATTTATTGATAACACAATCAGTTATTGATAAGTGATGTATACATATTATTTTATATGTATTTATCAAAACATGGACAAAGTAACTGATTGTTGCGAATTAAATGAACTACTTGTTTAAATGAAAAATCATAAGCTAAAAAGGTTTACGGTTCGTATGTTCAATATACAAGTTGCTTGTAGATATGTGGACACCGACCTCAGCTACAAATAAATATGTGTTAGACCAATACGGAGAAAGGCCGAGATATTATCTAAATGTATTCTGTAGTGGTACAACGACCTTGTAACAGTCACGTGACCTGCTACTGTTCTCGCATTCTAATTCGTTTCCGATATTACATAATTAATATAAATTAGCCAGTTTCATGATGTTGTAACCAATTTATCTACTTGATACCCAATATAATGCTATACGTTTGCTCTTAACTACACTTTGATCTGCGCGTGCTCTTGTTAATTCCGTTTTCTTCTTAAATTCAGCTGTGAACTATTACATATGCTCATGTACCTAACGGAACAATTCGGCCTACGTTACTGAGTTCGCGGGAGGTGAAACTAACCGTCATGAAATTTGTTTGCAGATCCAAAAACTACCTAATGCAAAAGTATAAACTCGTTACTTATAATAGACTGCCATTTTAACACTACATATTTGTCATCTTAGAGATAACATGACATTTGGTAATCTATAATTACCAACTTCGGCAGGGAGGAGAATATAGATTGAGACCTGGTACGGTTACGCCTGTCTCGTTTCCTCGTTGCATTGTAACAGGAAGTTGACCCTGTCGGTGTCTGAATATCTATTTTCCTTCGACAGCTCGTGTTATCTTCGTACACCGGAAGTAGATACATATATTTAGATGTATCTTTGTTTTTATATCTTGGAATTATCATTGTAACAATAGGAACAATGGTATACCATATCGTCTACAGGACTTACGACTTCCGGTGGATAAGTACCTTCTCGGAAGATAAGTGTTAGCGACTTCTCGACAAAGGTTTCCGTGAATATTAGGTGGTCAGTGGTTTAGTCACTATGTTTTTCTAAAAATTGTTCTCAAAATGATAAATCAACATTTTAGAAAACCTGCCTATTGGGTCCTGTTTTCCACTGCAAATTCCCATATTATATAGTTCTCCTTTATGAACATCACATGCGCTGTTAGAAACGAAATTTCCAATAAGATATAGCCATATATATGTCTTTCCCGTGCTGTATATCTAGTGATATCAGTCATTCATATTTTCTCTGCACCAAGATGCTGGTAACGTCAAATTTTCACTAGGCCACAACTCTTTATGTGCTTGTTTTCAAAATCTTGTCAGACTGGACATAAAGGCGATCTAGGTTCCGATAACGGAGGTATAAAATTATGTATTTATGCTGATCTTAACGTAAAAGGATCTGGGTATATGGATTACCTACAGCTAATTCGCGATTTAAAAAAAAAGTCATTAAGTATTGGCCTCTCTTTGGGTCGTTTACCTATATATCCAGGTAAGATCAATCACGCGGCCTCATTAATATGTATATGTGTATATACCTTATGTAATATTTTGTCACCATATATCTCAGGTGATGTAGACAACGATCAAATGACTTTTAAGTCTTGCTTTTTTTTATTATTTATTGTCAAGGACACAAAACTTGTATATATGTAAATAAAATTCAGAGATATAATCACAATAGGCAATAATTCGGATTTGCAAATAAGAACAAGACGAGTATACGTTTACCTGTACACTTATAGCGTTTTACCTACATCTAATATTTTGAAACAGTCCTTCATCTTAATTATGGGGCTCGCATTATCCGGGATTTCAATTTTTGCATCTTCATAATTATGCATCATTAAATCTAAATGGGGGTGGGGGAGGCGGTTGGTTATAATTTAGTGAGGGACGTATAAATTTTAGACATTCATGTATTGGAAATCAAATTCGTGTATATCTGGATAACAACAATGCTGCCCCCGGATGTTATCGTAAAGACGCGATCATAAATGTTGACTCAGTGGTCATTCACACTGCCCACAGGGCAGTCCAGAAGTAACTCTCGGGACAGCTCTCTTAGTGGTTCTCATGAGAGCGATGGCAGGGTGTAGTATGATAAATTACACGTGTCCTTTAAATCACCTGGCCCTTTAAACGGTGAGTCGGGAAAGGCACGATGTGGTTAAAAGTCGATCTGAAGGGTTTATAGCGGTCATTATCCAGCGGTTAATTTTACCGGGCATTGCAAGATTGAACAAGCGAACTGAAAGAGAAAAATCTTAATTAGGTGTTACAGAAAACCTTTCAACGATACGCTGGCTTCACGTCTCTCAGGGAACGGCTATCTATATATTGTATCGTAATAGATATAGTGAAATTAATGAAAAGTACATGTTTTATTAACGGATATGTTTAAACTGTAATATAATCAGTCGTGCATTTATTTGTTTACATGCATTGTAAGGGATGGGTCCTGGACATGGTTATCCTAATCACGGGCGGGATTCAGCTGTGAATTAGCCAGGTGGTAACACGTGTACAGCCAAACATGAGTTGAAACGGTAAATAGATTACAAGAGATGATGTGAATCAACCGTCACCTATAATGTCTGCCAGTTTTGTGTGTTTTTTCCCTAATCTTTAGACCCCCTACCTCGATGTTTTTCCTGAATTGGGTAACAATACCGATAAGAACTTCAAGCTATGCACAGAGACGGATGAATACGAGCAATCAATAGTTTATGGATAAATGAATTTTTCAACATAAATAAACAATTGATTGTGCTTTATCTGACCAGGGGGCGTATAATGATCCTTTACACATCCCTGTCTTAGTAAAAGCCTTGAGTTATACGACTGAAAACAAAAATACATAGGGGCTGTGTGTATATAACATTTAAATACAAACTACAACTAATGTCATGTATGAAGCCCGCGTAGCTCAGTCGGTAGAGCATCAGACTTTTAATCTGAGGGTCTAGGGTTCGAGTCCCTACGTGGGCGATGATATTTTTTTTTTTTTATTATTATTTTTTTAATTTTTCACCCCCATCTCCAAACCCCTAATGACTAGTTCAAAGTTATTATACCATATCAAATATACTTACCGCCATTCGGATCAAGGATAATTCGGAACAAATAAAAATCACAAGTAGAAATCAAGCCTCCGTGACAGCACATCCGATTCTCTGATGTTTGTACGATGGTTTCTGACATTTTTTTCACGGCCATGATTACAATATGCGACAAACAAGTTATCTCTGATTAAATGTGCAAAACGTATTAATATTGGTAAAAAAATAATAAATCCATGATATCATTCCAAGCGTGACCAGTGTCTTTCAGGTCATGCATGCATATGCGTGTAAACATTTTCTCTAAAATTAATCTCCTTCAATTAAACATATACCGAGTAAACCACTCTCAGAAAAATCATATCACATTAAAATATTTCCAAGATTGTACAATTTTGTTCATTAATTGCTGTTGTTTTTTCACATTTTTATTAAAAATACATACGATATATTAACATTTTTAGATAGCTATCTCATAAGACGATTGAATTTTCACGCCTCAGTATGTGAAGGATACGAAACAAAAGCATGCAATTGTTTAAAAGACAGGATATCTTTTAAATGAGTGAAAAGGGAAATATCTTTTTAAGTCGTTATAAATGTAAATTGTTGTTCCTGTAAAAAAAAAAAAAAAAACGTTTACCACGCCAAGGCTGTGATATTAACGGACTATTTTGCCTGTCATGACTGTCATAATAAAGGGATGTTTACGCTGCCATGGCTGTGATATTAAAGGGATGTTTACCACGCCATAGCTGTGATATTGAAGGAACGTTTATCCTATCGTGGCTGCGGTGTTATAGGCAGGTTTACCGTGTCAAGAATGCGATGTTTAAGGAAGAAGTACCCCGTCATGGCTAGGATGCATTTTGTTTTTACTGTAGACGAAACGAAAGAAAAATAAAAAAAAACATTCAAATGTTTACGACAACGTGATGGTTAATTAACTTTTGATTATAATTTGCATCATGCTTCCTTTCGATCGGTCTACACATGTCACAGCGATTATTGTATTCCAAGTTTACTCTAGGGATTTCTGGTCTTCTGTTTAATCAATACAGAGAGTGGTCATCGGCGTTAAATTCTAATATGTTTGTAAAGAGAATTCGTTTCAAGGCATAGATTTGTAGAAAATACTATAAAAATCATTATTTCGTCTTCCAGGCATCCCTGGATCCGCAATAACATTTTTCACCTGCTTGGAGAAAACTAACTAGCATAACCTTTTCAACAGAGTGACCAATATTTTACGGGCACGCGGCATTATCATTGCCTGCGGAGCGATCGGGTAAGTTTTGATGGCTGCAGAGATCGGCGGTCATGTTGACTCAAGGATGTGTCCCTATGATAGCCAGGTCCAATAAGGTCAAAAATAGTGAATTATCATTTGTATACTCGTACTTTTAGATTTACAGAAATAAGCAATGTGCAAACCTTAATTTACATGTAGATGGAACAATAATGACAACACATGACCTTTCTTGTTTATTTGTGATTTCATATCTCTCTCCGTGGGAAACACACAGCTAAAGTACACGTGTTTGTCCACGTGTTTACAGGAAATGCATATCTATCGGTTGTTGACGTTTTATTTACAGTTCAACTTAGAAATGTACTTTAAAGAACGAATCTATGTCTGATAGTTTCTGTTTAACGATGGAAATAAAACATCACATTTTGTTTACACGAAACTTACGTAGGTCATGTTTCATGTGTAAAAAAAACCTGCCGAATGTTTTATATTATATTTCGTCAGACTTCAAATGAATTTCCTTTTTTTTTCTCGGCTAAATCCTGCCCGATACTCGAGATAAGCATTATTACGAACTTATATAAAACATGTCTCCATCCGTGGCGTTATTAACTAAAACACGGAGTAAGATATCAGCGACCAGTGGAAGGAAACCCGTTGTACATCTCATATAAAAAGTGGTGTCTACTGACGCCTCGGTCGTAGTGGTGTCTACTGACGCGCTCGGTCGTAGTGGTGTCTACTGACGCACTCGGTCGTAGTGGTGTCTACTGACGCCTCGGTCGAAGAGGTGTTATGCCGACAAACTCGGTCGAAGTGGTGTAAACTGACGCACTTGATCGGAGTGGAGTATACAGGAGAACTCGGCCGAACGCTACGTCAGAATTTAAGTGATTTCGTCCTGCGTGGCTTTTCGATGGAAGCACGTTATGGGCATTTCCTTCAACTGATTAAACAAGAAATTTTTGTTTGACATTGTTGTCATGGTTACTAGAAGTAAAAGTGATTACGAAAGAACAAGTCAATGAACCTATTTTTGCAAAATACATGTATTATTGATTTTCACTGCGTCATACTTCGATCTACGCGTAGTGCCAAAATGTTTCCGGGCTTGGGTGAAAAACTACGGGACTGCAGCTTGAAAAATACAGGGCAAAATAAAGAAAGATATCAAAACTTACCAACACACACTGCAATATTATCTGTAGTGAGATTCCGCCACGTAAAAGGGACTTCCCCCACCCCACCCCATCCCCATCCTACCTCTGCCTTTCATCCCTGCCTACATTTGGTGGTATGTCATAGTTTAATGTGTACTGTCCAGTAAGTTAAAAAACCAGGCTTGACCGCATGCTGTTTACGAAAGGGGAGGTTTGGAATAAGCAAGGTCGTCACGAGAGGGGACAAATGAATTCAACGTTGATATTATGTGAACAATGTTAACAAATCTATTTGTCCATTGGTGGAATAGCATTAGCAGTCATTGGTGTTTCGGGAAATAAAGTGTATGGCTGTTTATTCCAGAGGCAAAATCAAAATGTCTTAAATATTGTATTTCAACTCTCGACTTTCAAGACAGGTAAGGACAAATGATTACAGGTAAGATCGATAGAGATGTAGGTAGAAATGATACCGAACGACCGCGTGCTGTTGATGAGATACTATGTCAATCAACACAGCTGTGTAAATCGATAGCGCTATATGTCTGCAGGTTGACACATATGTACAAGTATTTACTTGAATTTCAACTACTGGTGTCCATGCGAAGTTAGATATCGATACACCAGGTTTAAAACAAAAACTCTTCGCAATGTTTCACATGCGATCAAAAATATATAGTAACAACCCTTCTCGTTTATGATAACCGCATATGCACAATAGAAGACAGAGAATATGAGAACAGAACTGTAAACTATACATTCATTCACATATGCGAATATAATTAGCTTACAAAACACCAGTGACTATTGTATTACAACCTCTCGTTTGCTTGAATTGTTTTCGTGCATCAAATAGCTCTCCGGTCGGACTATAGTGTGTATCGAACGGCCTTCTCTGGCTGGAAATGATGTGTTTTAACGGTCCTTGATGTCGCATATCGAACGGACGTGGTACCAAATGGCCACGGCCTTGTAACAGATAGAGAATGGGGATATCAACATCTGCGACTCAATCCATCAATGGACCAGAGCTGCATTCACACTGTGGAGTAAAAACAAATCGATGTCAGATTGTTGGCTTGTTCCTGGAGTGGCGTAACCTGTGGGTCTATAATAACCAATGCTGTCTGACTTCCCGCCACCGAGTGTCACCCGGACCACAGTAATCGCTGGCCCTAGACCCCCGGTCCCTCCCCCTGTCAGGACGATGTCATTATGATGCTATCATTGTATAATACATGTAAATATAGATGTCTTTTTCGTGTCTATTCAAACGATAAATGTTATAGAGAAGCCTATGTACTATCGACTTTACCCCAAGCGACCAGCTGCTTTAAACAGATTTACATAAATTACACTTCCGTGAAGCGACCCTTTTTCTCTGCATGGTATTAACATGCTTTGCGTATGTAGTTGACCCACATCGTGACGTAGCGACCACTGATGTCCTTCCACGACCTGTATATTTGACAACCCGGGATTCCCTTTTGACACAACAAGCCCTATATCCAATGAATTATACAGTTCTTTGAAACCTTGTTATGGAACGAGAGGCGATGGACCAAATTGACATTGCTTGGCGTGATCTGCAATAGCCAAATTAGTAGGTGACATCCTGTAGCTGTTTGGCGGTCTAGTTTCTTGAGACTGTAAAGGAATTGTCTGTCTATCTCAAGTTTATTATTGACGGAACTGTACTGTATGTCTGGAAACATACACTTTTATCGTATCTCCGTACTTAAATCTGTCTTAGTCTGTTAGTAAATGGTATTAGACGTACTTCTCAATGCTATCTCTCCTGTCGTACATTTTAGTAGTTCTGTGAAAATCCTCTCCAGCATTGTAATTGACCCGTCTCGCCAACCCATTCCTCTACAATGTAACATTTAGAGAACAAGTTTACTTACTCGGGAAAAAAATAAAAAAAGGAAGTTAACGATAAATTTCTAATCGCTTGTGACACACGAAAATTTTTATGTTTATCTGTCCGAAGAAAATGATGTAACAGATTTAACCGATTTCAACAGGAGGAAACAATGTGTATTTGTGGATTATTGATATTTATTTGTTTGTTTACTGTGATGCGAACAGCACGGGTCATTTTGAGGCAAGGTCTCCATACACTAACTGGTGGCTACTTCACTGAACAACACACTGGAGGTTCGTCGCATATCATGCGAAGCAATAATAGAAAAAGTGTCTGGCCCTGAGAAACAACTGAGACTGTACAGAACGATCCATTCCACAGATACACGTGTAATTCAAATCATCTATATGGACAGAACCGCGTGATTGCTAGTGTCGAAACGAGACTTTGATAATTGCGCGATGACCTTATGAGAATCATTCTTCTGAAGGTCAGCGGTCCATTCGTCATGGATGTCAGAAATTTGCACTAGGTCAGTGGGACAAATACGGTCATTGACCAAATGGTCATGGAGCCTTCATGTTATATTCGCAATTTATCACAAAATGCATCTCACATATCTCATGAGCTATGCCGTCCTAGTAATTCAAGAATACCGAAAACTCCGGACATAGCAAACTGAACGTGCCTGGTTAATCAATGGCGCGCTGATTCTGGATTCTGTGTATCAAATTGTAATGATTTGTCTCACGCACGCCGTCTTACGCAGTCGCACAATGTAAACGTCACTTCCGCCACGTAGTGACTGTCATGCCTGTTGTCACTAGAAACGCTAAAACGTATGGTGTCAATGCCGACATGTCACTTAAGTGTCCAAATTGTGCATCGAATCTTTGCATGTCAGCCTTCAATCAACCACTTTTCAGTGAAAGATGCTCTGTGATGTCAAAAATGTGTGCCAATATTTGGACTATGACTACCGTAATGGCGGGTTAAGACAACTTGGAGAGTGTCGTTTCCCTCTTGCCAACCTTTCGACATTATTTGTCTCCCTTTTGTTGCTCCTGCCAGTTACAGATGTATATCCACAAACAACACTGCAGCATTAATGGATAAAAGCTGAAGCTTCCGAATGGTTATAATTGCCTTCTGTTAATAAGATTATGTACGCGTTATTTCTGATGGGCGCTTCTCTGTCAAGCTGGCAAGGATGTCTTATTTTGGGTAATTTCTGGTCGGTGATATACATGTAATATTCAGTGTGAAAGGACTTAAACTTAAGCCAAATTGAAATACAGTTAAAATGTGGCGCTTCGTCGTTTGTAACTTAACTTTTTCTGTTATTGGATGTTACTGAGCTCACTAGGCACGCCATTTTGTATGAAACAAGACTTTGTCAATCAGCAGCACTCTTGTTAATGCGCAAGTAGCAAAATGCAAACAAAGACAGTTTCTAAACGTAGAACCTGATCGTTACCAAACTTCGTTATTTAGGAGATACTCTGGATGCTGCCGTTGAATGAAGTTGTGGGGTTTCTCTGTCGGCCTTATCACGGATTTAGGTGTAGTTTCCTTGTCATTACACCGCACATTTCCATGCTTTTATTTCTAACTGATTTGCATCAAAATTCTTCAAATCTCTTTTAGGCATGCACTGTGTACAGTCTCTGATCCGAGTTGCCTTTTGAAGTCTGAAATCGACTTTGTTAAGCACCAGTGATTCGGTGTCCGATTCGCCTCCTAACTCCCAGTCCGAATTGCGATCACAATCACATTATATTATTCGACATATACCAAATTTTATCGGTAGACATTGCTTCATATTTCGTTGTTCGGAACCTTCCTGCCCCTTTTAGCAATAACTCTTCTGTTTGTCGCACGTCTGGTCAGACAGATGGACCCCTCCCCCCCCCCCCCCCCCCCCCAGATCCGAATGGGCAACAATCGATACCTACTACAGACACACAAGCTGTCGATCATTCATGATATTTACTGCTGGTCGTGCTGTTCATCCATTTATCGAGCGGCTCGCCATTTCATTCGTTTTTAGATGATTAAATATTGTCCTTTCCCGTTGTCTGATATTATTGTGAGAGAGAAGAAAGTCATATCTACATATTACTTCCGATGGACACCTATACGATAGCCAGTACATTATTGATATTAGGGCAGCAGACGATAAAGACACCTGCTAAACTATAGTGTTTTTGGCTGGTGAGATAGGGACTTGATGCTATATCAGACCAAAGATATATTCCGTTATAACGAACCGCTCCATACAAACGACAACATTAAAGTCGAAAACAAATGCGAATGCTGTCAATAAATGTAACTTAGGGCTTCCGAATGCATAAGGTCGGATTTCAAGGTCAGTATTTTAAAGTGAGGGAACACGGCGGAGAGTTAACCTTTGAACTGGCCTCGACTGCATCCTTGACCTTGTTGTTATTGAGTCAACAATGACTTTATGTACTCAGCCTTGAAATCATGCTAAGTGTACAATTAAACCAGTTTCTTAGTATCAATGGCTTTATTCGAATCGTGACCTTGTGTTAGCCTTGACCTTACGTTAACCGTAAAAATATGTCATTGACCTCTAGCAGCCGATGCCGTTTGCCAGTTGTAACCGGATACCTGCTTCCGAGTCAATGGTCCCAGGAGTTTAGAGACGTCACTACATATCTACTACAACGCTACACTTCTATTAACATAATCCTTCAGTCTACATTATCTTTCTTTATTACTTTCTCATGTTGTCCTTTTCTTCGTTACTGATGTTATCACCAATATAAAAAAAAACGAAGTAAATTGAGTCGATATGGACTGATTGTAGTCGGATTAGAAATACTGACAATGGGTCGGCTGGCGTTATGTGATTAACACTGCTTTCCGTAGTATAATGAGGAAAGTGAAGACCGCTATCTGTCAATGGTACGACCAGTGATAGAAACAGCGATTTGTAACGCTCCTCTCAAATCGGGTCATGTCTTTCTTCTGTTTTTGAGAAGAAAAATCAATTGTTTCCATTAGAAAAGGGGGATTCTTACAAAGGTCCCCTGTCGAGGTCCTAATTTACTCATGTCTAATGAGATCTGATGACGGCCAAGTTGTGGAGAAGATGGGGGAATGGCTAAATCACATATCACTCTGGAAAAGAGAGGTCGTACACACGTCATGGAGGCTCCGTGGAACTCCGGCTGAAGGGAAATAATGTTATTTCTCCACAGTCGGAAACAAACTTGACAGGTGTTGCCCACGATTACCCAGCATTCCTCTAAAGCACAGTCATCTTTATAAATCGTACGAAAACACGGTAGAAACCTTTCGAAATTCAAAAACATGAGTATACAATGCTTTTGTGATCTGGCCAATTTCCATGATTTGCTGTTGGTTATACCTGAAAGAGACAAGGCTGTAGATGTCAGCTTTAATCTTAAGCTTCAGAAACACAGGACTATGGACTCATGGGTTTATCAACAAGGTATGGTTCTGCTCCCAGTTTCTGACTCGTGTCCATAATTATTATATCCACAAACTTGACACTCTCACATTGACAGGAAAGTGACCGGAAGCTATCCTCGTCCATTCATGCTTTCTGTACTTGACCAATGAAAGAAAGAGACAATGACCGGAAGGGATTACTATCGAACGTGATTTTGTAACGAGGAAATGACAAAATAAGACCATGTCCACAGGGTCGTTATTTCCTGCCACGTGTTCTGATAAAGCTTTGAGAAAATAAAACTCTAACACCATTATGACGAAAGAAACTTTGATATAATCAGATTCTGTCTAAAATTATTTTGGGCACAAATCGACAATAAATGGTTTTGAACTTTAAGTTATCCTCACATATTTAATACTGTGACAACACAGTTAACCTCCCTGGGTATACATGCGATGTTTATGTTTACAAGTTAGATTCCGGTAAGCAGTACGAGGTGTCTACCTTCCGGTTTCCGTTACCGTCAAAATTGCATGTTTCAACAATGGTTTGACTGGTGTGACTAATTAATCGACAGTACATGCCAATTATCCCGGATCTCAATGTGATGACTAACAACACAACACCATCGTTATTAATGGTCCTTAATGCGCGTGGATGATTATGACAAATATTATATATATTCTGACAGTCACACGATGTATTTTCGATATGTAAGGAATTCCAGTCAGCAATGCCCCGACTACTGATATCATTTCCTATTTGTCTGAATCATTATAAAAGCTATAAACGAAATCCGGAAACAATGCATTTGTGTATATATTATGTAATACTTAGTGTGAGTGGCATGTTGTGTTATATACTATGTACTGTGTAATGATAAATATTACAGAAATGTGTCATCAAAGAGGTCAACGCCCCCAGAAATTGTAGGACTCCCGTTATAAAGGTCATTTTAATATACTTATGATATCATTGTCGACAGAACTGTAATAACCGACATTTGATGAAGTTCTGTAGAAAAAAAATCGTTTATGATTCTGTGGGCAAGGAAGTGTAAATCTGGCTGATTGCTGTTTCTTTCTTGAAATAGATGGCTATTGTTGTTATGAAAAGACTACATAGCGAGTCACGTGACGTATTACACGTGAAAAATACCAAGAAATGTTTTCGCTCACGCCGGGTCTGTATTGTGTCTGTTATCATGTGTTTGTATATTGTTATAAATGTTGTATGTTGTTGCGTTCCTGTATCTGCTGAGCCAGTTGACTTAAGGTAATAAAGTACTTGATTTTGAACTCATTATGAGCTCAAACTGCCCCCCCCACGTCGAAAGACAAACGAAGAAGAAAAAAAAAGAAAACTCTTTTCGCTGGAACTGATCTGAATGAAGACTCTCTCGTAGACTTGGGTTCGATTCCCAGCTGTAAAGTATCTCAGATCTTTGGGCATTAAGAAAATATCAGTTTATTTATCAAGAGAATTGTTCTAGGCGTGTTTCTGAGTGCTAATGTCTGTTATCAAAACAACAAACAAAGTAAAGTGCTTTACCAATTAAGGTCAACAAAGGATCGATACATCGCCCTCAAGCTTGCTTAAAGTTAATAATCCCGGTAAAAGTGAAATAGTTGTCATGGTAACAATAAACAAATAGCGTGGGTATATTGTATCATCGAAAATGAATGTAATCGGCCGAAATGAATGGTCCACAGAGAGGCGAGCACAAGAATTATTCCGGACTGACAATACCGCAAATCAAATTCCAGTCGTGTGTCGAATATTTGTGTTTCATTGGTGTTTGTTATAAAATGTTATATTACATATGTGAATACACAGTTGATGATTGTAATGTTTTGGTGGAAAACGTGGAATGTGCTTGGTGATGTCATCACTTCATTGTTAGATATTATACTTGAATGAAAAAAGTTGACTGTAAATAGTAAATGTGATTGGTAAATAGTACACGTGATTGGTAAATAGCACAGGTGATTGGTGAATTTTGTGTGTGATTGGTAAATAGTTTACGTGATTGGTGAATTTTGTGTGTGATTGGTAAATAGTACACGTGATTGGTGAATTTTGTGTGTGATTGGTAAATAGTACACGTGATTGGTGAATTTTGTGAGTGATTGGTAAATAGTTCACGTGACTGGTGAATTTAGTGAGTGATTGGTAAATAGTACACGTGATTGGTGAATTTTGTGAGTGATTGGTAAATAGTACACGTGATTGGTAAATAGTACACGTTCACGTAATTGGTGAATTTTGTGTGTAATTGGTAAAAAGAATATAGTATGTTATTGACAAATGTTATGTGTAATTAATGAATGTTGTATTTAATTGTTAATTCACATCAATTTAGTAATTACTACATGTAATTAGTAAGCATAATATTTATTTGGCAGCAGCAGTACAATTAAAACAATACTACAGTTACTCGTGATAAAATGTTTGATATTACTTTGTGGGTATTATTTGTAATTGATAAATATTGATAATTATTACAGATGATTTGTCAATATTTGCGTTTTGTTTAAAATCCTGTTACGTCACTGTTAGTCGTTGTTGGGCATTTTACTTAAACGGAAACCACAAATGATGTCAACCTGTGGTTAAATAAAGGTTTCTAACGAGTTAACGGTACGTCAGCTCAAACTGTATTGATCTAGTCCTACAAATATGTCTTTGTGTGTGCAAGAAGATGTATAAAACACAACAGCTGCTGGAATATCTAGCATCCCTATACAACAATAAGACTGAGAACGTAAACTGGCTGTTCTCTGTAGATCTGCACGTCAAAACTATTAAACTTAAACTTTTTACTAACGATCATTGACAATGTGCCATTTCACATAATCCTACAAGGCTGGTACACATGACGCAGGACTGTATGTTTTTATTTCACCAAGAATCTTTACCGTGTACATCTGGGTAAGAACGTGTTTTTGCATACGTATTCGCAAAACATTCTACAATATACAAAGAATTAAAAAAAAAAAAAACATTGCAAAATGGAATTCCACGAGGACCCGGATGTTTGTCACTGGTGTCGTTGGCAGGGTCTCGCTGTCACCTCACCAGGAAGTGTAAAATCACTATTTCACTAAAATCTTCTTTTTTTGAAGTTTTAGCAATTACCATCTAGCATGGCACTGCTGTGTATGAAAAACACTAGGGAACGAACGAGAAGAGATACTGGAAAGGGCAGTCTGAGCTGTTCCTCCATATATTCTTTAGAAAAAAATGATTACTTTTTTCTTCGTGTTAGACGCCAAACAAGTATGGCTACTGAAGTTTTTTTTGTAAGATTTTACATGGTATCAGTCCTTAGTATATACCTAATTTAATGAATTTTAAAATTTCAAATTATAATATCAGGCGCGACCTCACTGCTGTTATTCCGTAGGCTAAGACAGTGGTTCGATTTCCGGAACGGACGTGAAAAGGTAAGGGGTCACCTGCCCGACCACGTGGGTTTTCCCCGGGTACTCCTGTTACCTTCCACAATAAGGCCCCTCACGCGCTTACATCCGGGCCAACAAGAGTGATTAGTATAAACTGACATAACTTGTTTCGCAATTGTTGTAAAATAAATAAAGTTTATATTTAACACAGCTAAATAGGAAATCCTTTCGGTTCGAGGTGACCCGGATGTGGAACAGCCTACCTAATGAGATAAGGAAGGCATGATCCTTTCCTGCATTCTGAAGACCGTTACATACCTGAGATAACTTTGTATATATTTATACATGTACGATATGTAGATGAAATGTATCTATGAACCATTACCTTCCCTTACTGTCTAAGCTAATATCTCTATTCTTTTATTCTTATTTGTTTTTATGCTCATAAAACTTTTTATTGCCATTTCTAGTATGCTTTAACATAAATGCTGCATTGTTGGCACTTCTCTTTTAATGTATAATATTTATGATCTATGAGCGTTATTTTTGCATGGCCTATAAAGAAATGTGTTATTTGATTATATATCCAGGCATCTGTGAAGCTTGATCTCATTGTGATATTTTGTTGGGTTTTTTTTTATTGTACCAATGTTGTAGGAATAGATCTACTGAGCTGTAGTTACCAGTTCACGAATTTAAATAAAAAAAAAATTGTATCTTGTGTAATTTTGTCGCTCAGAATTACTCTCACACAAGCGGTCTTTTTCAAGCGAATGGATGAAAGCCGTACATGAACGTAGCGATTGCTTTACGTGAAGTAACGACATTGATTTAGGAAGCCTTAAAAGTCATAATTGGAGTTATAGTTAAAATGTAGACGCGGATTCATGGCGCAGTATTACTGAGTATTTTGATTCGACAACCCTAACTGGAAATTAGCATACGACAAGAAACAGAAAGGTCGTCAACTTCTGATTTTTAATGACACACAAAAGTCTGAAAACATGTGTCTGCGAAAATTTGAAAAAAAATCGAGATTAATGATC
This sequence comes from Ylistrum balloti, assembly GCF_031769215.1. Classification (NCBI taxonomy): domain Eukaryota; kingdom Metazoa; phylum Mollusca; class Bivalvia; order Pectinida; family Pectinidae; genus Ylistrum; species Ylistrum balloti. The sequence continues at coordinate 1,743,561 of NW_026781896.1, forward strand.
AAATTTAAGAATAATTGGTCAATATTTGGAGGGTCGGGCTTTATTCATTTAAAAATACTATGTTGTTTTTTCAAGCAATTTCTTTTAATCCTATTTTCATGCTCCGTTTACTCCTAGCTGGCCATTGGGTGAGAACTCCTGTATATTGTAGTAAAAAAAAAACGATGTTAGTGACGTCATCGTGTATCATTACTTATGTCTTAATAAACGTTCTACAGAGACAACAAATATCGACGAAAAATATTTGTGTTTGTTACTGACACCGAGCTATTTCTGAAAGGAACCTAACACTTTGTTTCCAACTGAAGTATAGAAAAGGAAGACATGACGACGAGCTCAGATGGAATGTGACATGTATATATACTGTATTCCGATATGCTGTTTCATATTAAAATGAATTTGTAAAAATTGTTATAGAACAAGAGATATACAGAATTAAGCACACGCTTGAATAAATCTTCGTTTTACTTTAAAACTGAAGAAATACTAGAGTGTTGTGATGGCAAACTCATATATGTTTCTGTTTCTAATTTTTGTCGTCGTTCTAGAATATGTTTTGTACAGAGATATTCTGCTAGCTTTCTAACAGCACTTTCTCCCACTGACTATAAACTGGTCAGGACCAATAACTGTCCTGATATATGGAGTTGGGGTGTCTATCCATTCTTTAGCATTATTTACTGGTAGACTTATACCTACCTATCATTATTTATATCAGTTACTGGGAATGCTATAGTTCACGAAGCTGTACAGACGATAGCGCCGTTATCGGAGCGACTGAGTGCGTGAGATCAGCGTGAGAAGGACCACGATGTGTATAGCCCAAGTGTCCAGCCAGGGGTCAGACATGTAATGCTGGACATATAATGATGATTCTAGCCTTGTCTAAATCCGACACGTGGCATCAATATAAAATCTTTGTAATGCACCGCCTACTTTGTCTGTCGCCGTTCTTACGATAATACGTGATAATACCCGATTATACTACCTCCTCATGCATAATTATGCACGTGATTGCTAGTTATCGTCATTGGTTGAAACCAGCGTGTTGTTTTAACTGTGTACGTCGTGCTGTGTCAGAGGAGATGTTGCGTTTTATGTCAGTTTTCATACCACCGATCACATCTCATTGGCATTCAATCTTAAAAAAGTCTGGCTATGCATGTGGGAGCCAAAAATTTGCTTTGTCCGTGAGTCTACAGTAATGTTAGTGGAAACACCCGGATATACAAGCAACAAAAAACATCAGATATCACACCCATCCGGATGTCAGGGTCAGTTAATCTAACACAGATAAACAAAACGAGTGATAATTTTATCACAGAGAATATACAATGATTAGAAGAATTCGTGACATATTGTATCACAGATAAATAGAACACGTGACACATTTTACCATAGATATTATATATATCCGGATATATAAGGATCAGTAGAACACGTGATTTTACCACAGAACACGTGATTCTACCACAGAACAGATACAGTCGTATGTACAAGGATCGGTAGAACACGTGATTCTGTACAAGGATCGGTAGAACACGTGATTCTACCACAGAACAGATACAATCGTATGTACAAGGATCGGTAGAACACGTGATTCTGTACAAGGATCGGTAGAACACGTGATTCTACCACAGAACAGATACAGTCGTATGTACAAGGATCGGTAGAACACGTGATTCTGTACAAGGATCGGTAGAACACGTGATTCTACCACAGAACAGATACAGTCGTATGTACAAGGATCGGTAGAACACGTGATTCTGTACAAGGATCGGTAGAACACGTGATTCTTCCACAGAACAGATACAGTCGTATGTACAAGGCTCGGTAGAGCATCCTTTCAATAACAAAATAATTTATTTCAGTTGGAAACCACACTATTGGATTGATCTCACACCCCGATCTTAGTTTTCATAGTTTCTAGTACTTTGACTAAATACCGAATTTACAGACACAATACATGTATTATAACTAATTGAATTTGGATTTGACAATACACCATGTTAAATGTATATCTGTGTCCTTGGTCGTGTCCACGGTATTACCAGCAGAACACATTCTACGTCCTACGTCATATCTGTCCGTTGTCCGTGGTTGTATCCGCTATACAGTCAATAGAACACATTCTACGTCCTACGTCATATCTGTCCGTTGTCCGTGGTTGTATCCGCTGTACTGTCAATAGAACACATTCTACGTCCTACGTCATATCTGTCCGTTGTCCGTGGTTAAATCTGTACAGTTAACTGAAGCACTCTTTATATCAAAAGTTACTGATAAATGTCAATGTAGTGACATATTCCATCAATATTTGTAGGATATTTCAACTAGACGTGTTCTCCACACTTTTTATAAAAATTATATCTTGGATTAACACATCAACTGTCAGGGAGAATTCGGGAGCAGTTACATGTAACTGTATCTAGTTCCTATTGTTAAGGAACTGCCTCTGTCTAGTGCCTATTGGCGGGGAACTGGCTGTCTATTGCCTATTGGCGGGGAAATGTCGCTGTCTAGTGCCTATTGGCGGGGAACTGTCTCTGTCTTATGTCTATTGGCAGGGAATTATCTCTGTCTAGTGCCTGTTGGCAGGGAAATGTCTGTCTAGTGCCTATTGGCAGGGAATTGTCTCTGTCTAGTGCCTATTGGCAGGGACTTGTCTGTCTATTGCCAGGGAACTGTCTCTGTCTAGAGCATATTGGCGGCGAACTGTCTTTGTCTAGTGCCTACTGGCGGGGAACTGTCTCTGTCTAATGCCTATTGGCGGGGAACTGTCTCTGTCTAGTGCCTATTGACAGGGAACTACTGTACACTCTGTCTAGTTCCTTTTGACAGGGAACTGTGTACTGCATTTAGTTAATATAGGCAGGAATTTATACCATGTCTAGTTCCTACTGCTAAGGATCTGTATACCGGGTCTAGTTCGTAATGGCAGGGAACTGTTGTTTTTTCAGAAACAACGTGAATTAACCCCGAGGGTCAAGGTCAATGATGTAACCGTGAGCATCTCGTTGGCGTCATCCAGGAAGATGGATCTTTGTAATATCCTACATTGGTAAATATCTGTACGTTCTGATTGCCACCATGATGAGCCAGTAGTCTATAACTGATCATAATATACTACCTCTTCTCGTTATAGAATACAGATTAATCCCCATTACATAACTGCAGCGGTAATTAAATTAACAGAGAGGTTGAGTTATAACACAAGCATCCTGCTTGTTAGAGTCTCTTACATCAAATGATTAATTTAGAAAAAGCTAAAAACCTCACAGAACTAAAATATTAAGTGTATCGGAATGAGTCTGTGTTCTGTGTTGTACATAGAAAGCTATCTTCTACAACGAGGTGTGCACGAGCATTACATGTAACTTATGTACAGTGTATCTTATTTTTGTTGTAAAGGATAGCACTACAATGATAATTTTATTATTTTAACTATGCGTTGTGTGGTAAAAAAATTATCTCGCATCTCGTACCAAACCACCTGTTGTTAGTCCTTAAATGTAACAACGGCAGAAACTTCAATCAAGTCCATTAACGACCGCCCCTCCCCAACCCTCGCCAAAACAAATAAGAAGCGATGACATACACAAAGTGCGTGTCTACTTATTCTTCAAATAAGTTATTTTTATCTGTTTTATTTGTTGTTTTTTTGTTTTCCTTCGTTTTTTAGAAAGAATACAGCAAGATCTAACCTGGAGATATATCTTATATTTTGTTTTCATCAAATTTGGATTTTTAAGAATTTATCAAAAAGCGAAGGATGAGTAACGCTACAAGTTCAGATTGCATGAGCTGAATAAAAAAGGAATCGATTTGTATGGATATCGTGGGAATTTCAGAGTAAATGAGATAACGAATTTCTTGGTTTAGTACAGTTGTCAAACTTTCTCCTGAAATATTTTGAATTGGCGATTGTTTTTTTTTATTATGCGAGTCTCGTGTAGTAATTGTAATGTTTACTAAAATAAATGTACATATTGCTTTTAATTACTATTTTTAGCTCTTTTAGATTCTGTAATGAATAACTATATTCATTTACCTCGAGGCCAAATACTTTAGGTACTGTAATATATAGTCTATTAGCCACTTATACGGATGAATGGACTGTAACGTAAACAATTCGTCGGAGAGATTGACTAATTCGAAACTGATAGCCTTTCAAAAGTGTAGTTTTTATCGTTTAAATTTGTACCAAAATGTAAAAAAAAAAATTCCTATCTCTTCATGGTTATCATTCCATCTGTTTAAATCAACTTACTTTTTTTTCTGAATACCGCGCGCGCCTGATGGAAATGCACCGCCTGCTCTCTAACACCAACGGTGCACAGCAGACAGTGGCAAGTTGGTGTCAAAGGGGTGTTGCTCAGCTCTCCTCTCAGACAATAGCAGTTTGTCTAATACACGTCTACTCCTCTCACATCAAACGGCACGGTCGCACCAAAGCATGGCTTGAATGCTGTTCCAAATATCCAAGCAGCAAAGTGTATTATAAGCTTGATAAACAGTATTTTCGTTTGTTTTTTTTTCATGAATTTTACAGTAATAGTTCCTAGTACATAACGTTTTACATGTGTTTGTTAAATTTGCATATTTATATGTTGACGGGTTTTGTTCTTTTATGCAATATTCTATGTGTCATTGGTTTTAAAAAATCCATTGTCAATTCTTAACATTCTGACTCCCTCCGCGTCATATATGAAGAGTGATGATTTACTGTTTTCTGTTGTAGCCTGGTGATATCTCTCCAAATGGTCCCTGTCTATTTTTTTTTCAATTTCCCCCTGTCTTCATCTGTAAGTGGGAGAAAATCAATGCTTTGTATAAACACAAACAGAAATGTAATAACAGTTGTCCATTTAACAGAGACTTGTTCTCACGCATGGCTGATGACAAGGCAAAGAATATGACACCCACACCTAAATCCCAGTTTGTTTTAGTTCTGATGTGAATCGTCTAAATCGTATTTACATTGGCGAAAATCGTGTAGATTGTTGTGCGCTTGCTTCTCCCCGGGGATATTAAAGCATAGATATATCTCTGTACGATAACACTCGATATAAAAAAAAACTCGAGATAAAGATAGTTTTGCAATGTTGATATCCATCTATCTCAAATTTTCAAGATAAGAAATGATATATAATACATCTGTTGATATAAGAGGTACATTCCGGGTTTTATAACGGTACAATAGACTACAGACAGTACAGGGAATACGCTGAACTGCATACAGTTGGCATTCAGTGGAACTGCCAACTAGGAATAAAGTACATAAAACACGCGTGCGATGGGCTACATGTGCAATTTGTTGGCGTAATTGCTTTATAAAAATTCAACATATTAAGTGGTCTTATCGAGATGAGATCGGTATGATGAAGCAAAAGCATGATGCTGTTTGACGGTTTGACTGGCTGTATACTGTATCAAATTCTAAACTATTTAAAAGGACATGTGATCGAGTCTGTTGTGTGAAACAGTTAGTGTAACACGGCGCCATTTTGTCAGAGCGTTCTTCCTTTACTGGAAATTTAGAAAGATCTTTTGACTGTGCATGGAATATATGTAGCTGCAATAAAAGTTGCAGAACTGGGGAAAAAAAAAAAAAAAAACAGAAAAAGAGGACAAGGAAAAAAAGACATAGACATACATGAAGAAAGCTTACGTACAGCAGCATAGAAACGATACGTAAACTTTGTACTTTCCGCCAGTTACTATGCTCTAAATCGTTCGATAAATATGCAACGAAAGTTTTGACGAAGGCTTGATTACCAAAAAACCGAGAATAACAGAGGAGTTTTTCTCCAACATACGTATCATAAGAATTATGTAGCGGAGATAGCATTGAGTGGAACATTACTGTGCAGCAGTCTCCAGTTAACATTCGATCGAAGCCAAAGACTTGAATACTGAAATTCGTAATCTATCTTTTATAATTCTGACAGCGCTCCAAGGAGAGGGCTTTCTCGGGTTCTATTTTATTCTCGTCTATTAAAGAGTGCGTTATCAGGAGAAACAGCATTCTGAATGCATCGAAGGTGAGAAGGTTCGTCGTGGATTGGCATTCATTATGAACACTGCAATGTAAGCAGGCATTAACTAAGGATCGTCCCGGCTCGTCTTCTAACATCCCGTGGAATGGAAATGTATTAAATCGAAATTAAAACTGCCATTGAAATCGACATATTCTCAATCACAGACAAGCTCCACAATCGATGGTGGGCAAAGTCGACATATTCTCAATCATAGACCAGCTCCACAATCGATGGTGGGCAAAGTCGACATATTCTCAATCATAGACCAGCTCCACAATCGATGGTGGGCAAAGTCGACATATTCTCAATCATAGACCAGCTCCACAATCGATGGTGGGCAAAGTCGACATATTCTCAATCACAGACCAGCTCCACAATCGATGGTGGGCAAAGTCGACATATTCTCAATCACAGACCAGCTCCACAATCGATGGTGGGCAAAGTCGACATATTCTCAATCACAGACCAGCTCCACAATCGATGGTGGGCAAAGTCGACATATTCTCAATCACAGACCAGCTCCACAATCGATGGTGGGCAAAGTCGACATATTCTCAATCACAGACCAGCTCCACAATCGATGGTGGGCAAAGTCGACATATTCTCAATCACAGACCAGCTCCACAATCGATGGTGGGCGAAAGAAAATGATAAGAACACAAAACCAAAAAAAAAAAAAAAAGAAAAAAATCGAATGAATTTGATGACAAAGTCTAAAATCGTCACGATTGTTTTATATAACACTGTTACAATGATCATATAGTGATATGTTAAAAGGATTATATATTATTTATCTGTGTTTTAGTCGGTAGAACTTTTACATAATTTGTATTTAATCTTAGCATGGCGTATCATAGTATGACTTGCAAATAAGTATCAAAGGATCACATCGGTATGAGCTCGAAAACGGATCCTATGTGTTGAAAACAACAGAGAGTACACATGTTGTATATTAGTTGTGGCACTCCTTACACAGAAGTACCACCTGACTCTAACTGGTTCAACACACGTAATAGCCAATTGCTTACATCGTGCTTGTTGAAGAAAATAATAACCATTCCTATTTTTAAAATGGATCGTTTTAATCAACATCAAATTTCGACATGTTTTCAATAAAATAGTGTATTTATGAAATTAGGAATATTATAGAGGCATTCAAATCAGATAAAAGAGTACAAAAGGACATAACACGAATAAAAACCAAGTCTGATGAAGTGCACAAGGGTGCAGTACAGACAGTGTAGAACTAAATGGCCGTTATAGGCAGTGTAGTAAAGATTACTGCTACATAATGTAGGATGAGGTGACATATATTGTAGGATGAGGTAACCGTTATAGACAGTATAAGAAAGGTTGACAATGCCTAAGGTGTAGGAAGACATGGCCGTTATAGACAGGGTAGATAATGTAGGTCGGGATGGCCGTTATAGACAGTGTATGGGAGGTTATTAACGTTACATTAGTGTAGGATGAGATGACCGTTATAGACAGATTAAGTGAGGTTATTAACTTTTAATCAGTGTAGGATAAGATAATCATTGTAGACAATGTTAAAAATATTAATGTTGCATATAGAATTAGATGACAAGACCGCCATACAGATATTAAGTGTGATATGAAATGACCGTTATAGACAATGCATGAAGTAATGGCCATTTGTAGATAGTGCTGGTCGATATGTGCATTATAGACAATGTTGGGCTAGATAACCTTTATAAACTATGTTGGGAACTATGTACATAGCGTAGGACGAAATGACGCTTTAAGTAAAGTAGAACAATATGACCTTTACACATTGTAAACATTGGAGGACGAGATGGTCGTTAGAGACTGGTTCAGGCCGAAATGACGTTTTAACAGCGAAGGACGAGATTTGCCTGTAGGTCCTGTGTACTTGTTGTGAAAACATCACACATTATCAGCACGACTGGTGGCTTCCAACTAAATACTCTTCACTGGTACCAAAATAGATCCACGGGACTGTTCGGTTATATAACTGGAAACATGATTGTAATTCAAACCAGAAGGTGGTTCTGATAGCAACTCGTTGTAAACAAACCTGTAGCGGTTATCAAGTACTGAATATACTCACACGGCGAGACGGACGGATGGACGGACAATGTCCCGACTCTTTCATAGGAAGTGTTTTCTTATTCTCTCTTTAAAAAAAACCAAAAGTAAAGCTTTTTTTCCAAAATTATAATAATCGGTAAGATTAGATATTTAGTGAAGTAGATATAGCGACAACAGAGGTGGTCCTCCCGGTATCACAACACTCTATCAGTCCATCATACTTAGCCTCACACCACAGTCATTCCTCGCCATCAAATTGGGCGTGTCATTCAAGTGTTCTGTGGGCCAAGGTTTAGCCGCCAATCACATAGATGATCTGCGATCACGCGCGGCGCGGTGCTTGGTTACGGAGACTGGCTCCAGTCGCTGAATCAAGACGTGGCGGAAAAAACGAGGCTGGCGTCACAGCTTGTGTAAATCACTACTCAAACCCACAAATCCACATTTGCATATTCAAATGTTTTATAAATGCAGTTAGCGGGGGTAAAATTACACCCCGAGGCGAATCATGGTAAAAGGTACCGTCGCGCTGAACAATGGGGGATATGAGATGGGGGAGGGGGGGAGGGAATGGAGAGCAGGGATGTTATGATTTGATAAAGAGACTCCTCATTAATATTATAGAGCTTGTTATCTCTTAACTTACAATTGAGCACATGATAATGGCCATGTTATCAGTCCCGTTTTGTTCCGCTGGGTAGGCCGAGGAGAGTTAGCCGGTCCCGTACACAGGGAAAGTCTAGTAAGGACACTGTTAAGCAATGACGAAGGTTAACTAATAGCGATTTTGTAACATCAATAACTAATTTTTCTGTTTTGTTCGGAAGGATTGCACGTTTATTTAAGCCGAAAGTGCGGGTCGAACATATGCGAAATTATTTATAATCTTAATCTATTTCACAATTAAAGCCTATATTGAAAATTGATAAATCCTTTATTGAGAAAGGAAGAATTCATCTAATTAAAAATTAGTAGGTGTTTTATTCAAGTAAGTTTAAAAAAAATTAAGTCAACGCTTTGATGATGAACACCATCATCATGTCAGGAGATTGCATTCTCCTGGGTAAGTGGTACTTTCTTTTTTACATATTCAACTTTACGGTAAATGTCCATTATTGTTATCGCCGCTACCTTGGACTTGGGATATGTGATATTAGGTATTGACCAGAGGCCTTGCACTAGACTAGTGTTCTGCATTAGCACTGCACGACCTTCTTTATTAGAAAGGCATTGTCGATATCTCTGATTCTCTTCACTTAGCAGTCGGCAGACCGGCGATGATGTAGGCAGCGATGATGGAGGAATGCAACGAGACAATAAAACAGTAAGCTGTCAAAGGTAGAACAGGAAATTAGAACCGTGTCTGCGGTATGGGGCTCCCAGTCTCACTCAGATGTGTGTACGCTACCAGAAACTTCAATTGTTTCGGCTTCACCAAAAGAAAACACTGGCTTCACACCGTCTCACACACCATTGATCAAATTCTACACATTCATTACCTGTTCCGGCATTATATATACACCATTGTTTAACATGTCGTTGAGTATGATAGTATCCCTTACGTAATAAACATTTTTACACACACCAGGAACATTGACAAATTGATCTACAGGTGGGCAGAAAGCTCTACCAAAACCAGACTTTATTATGGTATTGGGAAACTCTGTAAGGCTTTACACAAAAAATTACCTCGTGGACTGTTCGAATATATGATATTTCTAACTGGGTTGTAGACAGAGAACACAATCTCATCAAACCGGATTACGATAATCCGGAAATTTCACTATTCGAACGGACGCAGCACTTGTACTAAAGATGATACTTCTACTGTATGCAAATAATTTAAGAGTAGATTCAAACAGTCCGGACAAATAAAACTCCATTTTTAACAAACATACAAAATTGATGGATGACTTATGGTTCTGGCCAACTGGTCAGTTGAAATAACTTTGTGTAAAATTCAGACCTACAGTATCGGTGTCAGGTAAGACAGTGTTGCACGTGCTCTGTTACAACGGGTATTCTGTGACCTAGATCGGGGACATTGATCGGGTCTACCGCACGTAGAATAAGTATATTATGTCTACAAATATACGCCCAAACCTAAAATCCCTGGAGAAGCATCTCTGTAACGTTTCCATAGAGCTGTCTTTATGGTAGTTCCCTTGTTATCTATGGTAAAATCCAATAAACGTGCACATACATCACCATAGGATTGGAAGTATTATGAAAATAAATCCTCTCAAATTAAAATTTATTTAGTTTTTCTATGGCTTCGTTAGAAGTATTTTTTAAATATCGTTATGTATTTATAAATAGCTGATGACCTACTTCACTCACGTACTAAAACTATCCCTATCACCTACTCACGCACGACCTCGCGCGCCCTGCATCCCGTCTGGGGTGTATTCACAAGGGCAGTTCCCTTTGCCAACAAAGACATGGGTCACAGCCGATGCCAAATGGAATTTTTTGTTTGAGACAAACATCACAGGTTGTTAGCGTAGACGCCACTTCATTCTCACCAGTGTAGTAATGACGGGATCGTGTAATACTGAGTCAGTTAAAACGAATACATGTACACGCATTCAAAGGTAATTCTAGAATCAAACAAAAAGCTCGGCCAACCGGAGAGACTTTTACATGCTATATGATAGATGTTTATAAGTTGATCCGCAGTATTTACGATAAGAAGGCTACCTGTTTTTGAAGAATGTGAGGAATTGTGTTACCTGATGATATAGATTAAGATATTAACTCTTGAAATATGATTCCGAGCTACCTAATAAACAAATACAGATATCTAATTTTATACTTTTAACTGTTTTAAAACAGACGTTAGTTTGTCTGGTGGTTACGCCATATTGATCGAATTTCTTTTTAGGAACCTGACATAGATTGGATGGGCTTCGTTTAGCATGGCGGATGGCGTCGCAGAAACAGAAGACGCCTATGAGGGACCCCCGGTACTCCTCGTTCTTTGTTGATGGTCCCTGTGTCCTTTTACCATATATTATTCTTTTTTATGGCAGTGTCGGTATTCTCGTCGCTTTTATAAATAAGTGTGATTTCCGAAATTCTATCATAGATTTATTTTCACGTTGTAGTCTTGATCACATGACAGTATCATGACGTCTCTCTGTCTTCATATTGACCCGCACCACGTCAACGAAATTATAATACTGATGATGAAAAAATACGGGATTGATCTCTGATCTTTTGATATAAAGGACTTAAATCGATTATCTGCCACCAAGATTGCGTTCATGCTGAGAATGAATACAACATGACATCCCTTCAATGAACAACGAGAGTTGTAACAGTCCAACTTTCCTTTTATTTTCATTTTTAAATTTATTTAAACTTGTGCCGTGGACGTTTATTCAGTATCAAAATCATGGCAAAAATCCGTTATTACTTCAATAATTGTCTGTACAACTGCTTAACTCACGTGCTCTTCCTTGCTGAGACTGTATAATGTTCATTTTTTTTTAAATTCCAGAAATTCGGATATTTGTGATGAATTACTGCAGTGACTCTTTTCCCTGTCACGACCTCTAGTGCTGTGATCAGGGCAACAAACAGCGACACTTCAGCTATCAGAAAATGATGTGCCCGATTGAAGTACCGTGCTGTCGTATCCAAGCTAATAACATTTCTTTGAGAAAGAACATGGAAGTGGTCCTCAAGTATCTTTGTCGTCTTTGGACACTGCCTTCATATAGCTTTAGCTATTCCGAGACCACATAATCCCGAACAAACAAACCTGTCGCTATGATGACATACAAATGCGTGCCAAGATCAAATCGTTTCGAGTTGATTGTACGTTGCACCATAAATCTTGATGAAATATATTATCGTTATAGACGTCATTTTCAATATGTTCAAGCTCGATGTCTGTAGGATTAAGACAGATTAATTTCAGTATGAATATGATGTCTTTCGACATCGATTTCTGTACGGACCATGTGTCTTTTGAGTGTAATGTTATATTCAACATATTCAAAACGTTTTCCTCTCATGTGTACATTGTTTTACTAGAAACGTCTGTCTTTCCTGTGTACGCCAATTTTGTTGTTCTTGTCCGTATATCGTTGTTCCTCTGGACGTTTGTATATACCGTGTATAACTGTTCCGTGGAACGTTTGTATATACCGTGTATAACTGTTCCTCGGGACGTTTGTATATACCGTGTATACCGCGGAACGTTTGTATATACCGTGTATAACTGTTCCTCGGGACGTTTGTATATACCGTGTATAACTGTTCATCAGAACGTTTGTATATACCGTGTATAACTGTTCCTCGGGACGTTTGTATATACCGTGTATAACTGTTCATCAGAACGTTTGTATATACCGTGTATAACTGTTCCTCGGGACGTTTGTATGTACCGTGTATACCGCGGAACGTTTGTATATACCGTGTATAACTGTTCCGTGGAACGTTTGTATATACCGTGTATAACTGTTCCTCGGGACGTTTGTATATACCGTGTATACCGCGGAACGTTTGTATATACCGTGTATAACTGTTCCGTGGAACGTTTGTATATACCGTGTATAACTGTTCCTCGGGACGTTTGTATATACCGTGTATACCGCGGAACGTTTGTATATACCGTGTATAACTGTTCCTCGGGACGTTTGTATATACCGTGTATACCGCGGAACGTTTGTATATACCGTGTATAACTGTTCCTCGGGACGTTTGTATATACCGTGTATACCGCGGAACGTTTGTATATACCTCGTATAAGTGTTCCGCGGAACGTTTTATTTGTTCCACAGAATTTCTGTACCTCATGTACCTTCGTTACCAAGAACGTTTGTCTTTCTCGTGAATCGTTCCTCTAAGACCATTTTACTTATCGTTTAAATGTCGTGATATACAGAAGTGCTGTTGAACATTTTTCTTTGTTTCTATGTCTTTAATTTTCCCTGCATATCGTATTACGCTTTATATCGTCCTTTCGTGTGCCTCATTGTTCCACATATAACAAATGTCTTCCGTGCATCGGCTTGACAGAACGTTGGCCTATTTGTTGTAACGGGCAAGATATCTATATTTCTGACACCGTCGAGTTTTTCACGACAGTTTACGACCAGGAACTGATGTCCTGCGCTAGACCATCAGAGACGTATACGTTACAAGGTCTGATCTATATCAATACCAATGATAACCTATTTGCAAGTTGGCCTTCCGCATCTATGGATTTCGAGATGCCGAGCTACACGCGAGCGTTCTGCCAAAACGTGCTAATTTCTGAATCGATGCCAAACTGACAGACGTTTCAAGTTTGCGTGGCCTATATGACACTTGGCGAGAATGTAGCATGCTCTTTGTCATCTATTTTATCGTTTTCTTTATCATTAATCCAATTAAGCGTTTATCATCATCTGTTGTCTTCATCATCTCCTAGCAAGGAGCGAGAGTTACTGGCAACTGTAGACGGTTTACTTTGGAGTTAATCGATGGTCGCCCGTGTTTACGACTATTGGGACAGGCGTATTCAGATTTTAACGCTGACGGAACCGATCAACTATACAAAGTCTGGTGATAAATCAAATCATCCATAACACACGATTTAACATGCACGTCCATAACATGTCAGGGCACGGGAAACAGTGTGCATCCCGAGTGACGTAACGGGATTGAATTTTCCTAAAAACAGGAGTAATATGCACTTTGAACTTGGATTCCAAACAAGGAATTTTGGTGGATACTTGACGCTAATTAAATTCAGACAGATGGCAATTAAAATATCATATAGTTTTGTTTGTGTATTTAAGTTTGGTTGTCTGTATACAATGCGTATACACCTACTGAACGAGAGAGAGGGGGGGAGGGGGGAGTAGGAGAGAGAGAGAGAGAGAGAGAGAGAGAGAGAGAGAGAGAGAGAGAGAGAGAGAGAGAGAGAGAGAGAGGGGGGGAGGGGGAAGTAGGAGAGAGAGTAGGAAATTGAGAGAGAGTAGGGGGAGAGAGGGGGAGAGTATGAGAGAGAGAGTAGGGTGTGGAGAGAAAGAAAGAGAGAAAGAGAGTAGCGGGGGGTAGGGGGGTGGGAGAGGGGGAGGGAGAGAGAGAGAGAGTAGGGGGGGGGGGGGGGGGGGGGGTGAGAGGGGGAGGGAGAGAGAGAGAGCCGTAACACAGCGACCACAAGAAATGTAAATCGGTCATAAAAAGTACATTGAACCTTGAAATCATTACAGCATCAAAACGGAGTCGTACTACAAAGTTTTAGTTTTGTGGTGTGTGGGACCAGCAGGCATCTCCTACACCAAATTAAGCGGAGAGATGACTTCGAGGGAGGTATTGTGAGAAGTCATACGTTATCAGATAAAACGAGGAAGGGTTACATCAGACACAGCCGTGTGTACAGGTAGAGAGCACGTCCATTACACGAGCGCCCAAAGTCAACAGCGGGAGCGGTAAACATCGTTATAGGTACAAAAACATGTAATGAAGATAAAAACACTTTCAGGTTTACGTTTATCTGGCAGATGAGCAAGAAAAAACGACCTGGCGATGGTTTGAATTATGGAGATATTAAATTCATATATTACTAACATTTTTATTATGCAAAAAAATATCGATAAAATTTTTTCGTGATTTTTTTAACAATTTAAAATATTTTCGAGTTACTGTCCTCAGCATCATTGTAGTACAAAAAGGTTTGATAATTTAAACGGCAATTCGCAGGTGAAACTAGCGATAGTAAAACTGTAAGTGTTGTGCCCTGGACAAATATCGTGTTTTCAGGCCAACTAAAAACGACGTTACGTTTCCCGTCCGTAACCTGATGAATTTAGTTAGACAAGTACCCAGAATCTCTATATACTTGGTAGTGTTCAACTGTGGACATAACTTCTTAAAAATGTTTTCGATGATTCTGAATTGCATGAAGACAATTCATGGATTTGTCGATCACAATAAATATAGCGAAATCACTTATACCTATCACGCACAAAGATTTCATGACTCGAGAATCGAACCCATAACATGTCGATCAACAACCGAAAACCCGATAATTTGTCAATCTTGTTACAATGGGTGTTGGGTACAATTTCAAATATCAATTTGCTAAAATATTTAAACTTTTCCTCACAATTACAATATTTTTTTCCATCACAAATATAAAGAAATATCACAATGATCTACACTAAGCGGAAACGGCAGTTGACCTCTTCAGGTCAACTGGAGAGAATAGCCCTGCTGTATCTCCCTACATGTCGTAAGAGATGACATATTGTGGAGCACTCCTTGCAGATCGCGTGTGATCTTTTGTACCCTTTCATGACGGTCTAAGGGTACATCGGAAATCCCAAGAATTCGTAGAGGGAGACTACATTGTACATGTAAGAGTGCCCCCCTCTCCCTTGCAGAACCGCAGGGATTTTGCTGGTTTATTCTATTAAGGAAACATTTAAGAGACCAAAATACATTATACTACTACTCAACAGCAACACTTGTGATCTTGATATTTTTTTACTCTTTCTGATACTGCTCTGTCGGTTATGTTTTCCCACACGTGATGCGTTGGTGTCCCTTTTTACATCCTCCTAATCTGACCCTAGAAATTGCCAGACCTTTAAAAATGGTAGTATACCTACTTTTTCAAAATTAATTATCACAATAGTAATGCAGAAGGATATATCCAAGTGTTCATAAAATATGTTCTAAATTTGGATACGATATATATGCCATAAGTGTTGACAAATCAGGTCATTCAAGGGCATTAACTCCCATAAAAAACCCTTTCATTTAAGAAAATAACATAGCATCAGTTTTGCTTCCAGTTTGGTGAAAAAACTTTTTTGAAAATAGTTCCTCGTAAGATATTGGCTTGAACAGACCGAGGAATTTATCAGTTATCATACGAAATCGAAATCCCTTTGTTTATTTACTGTAACTTTCATTAGGAGAAACTACGTACATGTATATGGCATTACTGAGAAGGAAAAAAAAATTGAAAATCTGGATGCGTCATTAAGCAAATAAAGATTAACATCACCAGATTGTGATCGTCAAAATAAAAATAAATAAAAAAAAAAAAAATCAAGTTGACAATACCACGCTCGAGATTTTTTTATGCTCTAACTCCTGTCCTGGGAAACACAAATGATCACCTCCCTCAAGACTTGCCAACGAATGCTTGCTGTGACAAACTCATTTCTCAAATTGCTTTTGCACAAGTGCTAAGCAGTGATCCTGGGAACGGTGGTAAATGAATATTTACATAATTACAACACCACGAAGCACATGGACCCCACTCCTTCCTGCTTGTCGTTGTCTCCTGGGTATTGAGTAATACTGACTGTTCATTGCCTATAATGCTAAGTCACCACTCAAATGAAGACATGTCAGGCTTCCTCTATACTAAATCATGATTGGCTCTCGTGTTCTGTCATGCCAAACCTAAATTACGAAAAAAGGACAAAAACAGAATATCTTCTGTATCCATTTTTTATTTGTTTTGATCACAACACTTTTTTTTCCTCTTTAAAAATCAACAAAAACAAATTGTTTTATAACCGGTGATTGTAATCTGATCTGTTTGCTTCACTCACCAAACAATCATATGTTTTGTGTCCCCGTTTTTCACGGTACTTCTCCCCTCCCTGAGGTGTTGTAACCATGAATACCTACTCAACAACAAAATCAAGCATCTGTATTTTTGTTTATAACAAATCCATTCAGCACAGCCATGCTGAAAACCTCACCAGAAATACTGACATTTAAGCATCAACAGAAGGCTGAAGTCAGTGGAGGACAATAACATGACCGAGAGTGACCAATGTCTTAAGACTTCTAGGACCTTACAATTAAGGGTAGAACAGTTACAGGTAGAACCCAGTCATCAGTACTAATTGTTCTCACTTAAATGACAATCACATTGCCGTCAGACAATTCAAATTTTCTAATTTTGTTTAATTAAAAAAAAATGATCAGATTAACGGAAGGATGAATTTTATTTTTATTGCAGTTGTAAAATCAATAGAAAGCTAATTGTCTGCTGTGTAGAACTGTGAAGCTAACAGGCTGGAATATCAGAGTCATAGAGAAACACCAATACCGGGGTTTATCATACACAGCCTCTACTTACTCCGCAGCAATCCCCATATCTGTTGTCTCTCGGATCTGTAATTAATTCCTAAACTGATAAACAATGTAACCATTATGATTACTCATTACCTCAAATATTTCCCTAAATAAATACGGGTTAAACAGTTGTTAGATAAAACATTACCTCAAATGATATATCAGTGCAGACAGCATTACATATTAACAAGGTGAAATAACATAATGAACAAAGTAACATTATCAAACAGGTAATATAACAAAGCCTTAATTATTTGAATGTTTCATCAATATTAATAAGTATTAAAAAGAAATAGGGAAGGGAAATATGAATATTGTAGAGATCTCCGTGACACCTATTGTAACATTCAGGTGTTACAAAGGGTGACAAAGCTTGTTTCATTCTTTTTGTAAAAGGTCATTTGAATCTAACACAACACCGTCATTGTCATATCACATTGTATAATATCATCTGAAGACATTCTTGGGTTGAAGAAAATCATTTATGCATAAATTTGATAAAAACTAAAATCAATTTACATGCATAATCAAAATACCTGTGAATCAGCGGTAGTATAGAATTGAAATCTAATGTCAGAATTATGTGATGAAGCAAAAAGAACAAATTTATCATGCAAGGATTGCTGAAGTCTGCAAGTTTGTCATCTTAACAAAGGCCCTGTGGTAATCCAGTGTCAAATAACTAGGTTCATCTTACTTACAGACCAATGTCAGGTTCACACAGTGTCAATCTTACGGATGATCAATGTCAAGGTTAAACTGACATAAATGTCAATGTAACTCATTGACCAATGTCAAGGTCACACACTGACTTCTGTCGTTGTAACAAACTGACCAATATCAAGGTAAACGACAAATGTCAATATCATCATGACCATTGTCAAGGTGACCAATGACAAGGTGACCAATGTCAAGGTGAAGGTGACCAATGTCAAGGTCACCATTGTCAAGGTCAACATTGAAAAGGTCACCATTGTCAAGATCACCATTATCAAGGTGACCAATGTCAAGGATAACAATGACAAATGGTCAAGGTGATTAATTAATCTCATTAACAACAGGGGGTTTAAGATGAGTGCAATAGGTAAAGCAAATGATATCAACGGTCAACTGAAGACTTTAGACAATGCATAGTTACTGCAGCTCTTAAACTGATATAGCAAGAAAAGATAAAATATAACATAATACACAAAAAATTGCTAATTAATATACAACACACTATAAATTATGCATGAGACCAAAACTGTGGTGATCTATAAGAAAGCGACATTTGTGTCTGTAATTACATTCAATTTAACATCATTAAAAATAATAAATATAACTAAGTATATACATGTAGATAAACGCTGTCAATGACAGATTCTCTGGTGTCAGTAGATAGAATCAAACTTAATATCAATACAGGTTACAAAGCATTGCTGTGTTAGTGATTGAGCACCAAACATTGGCTTTATATCATCGTGACTAGATAGTACATCATCTTAATTTGAAAAGATTCAACAATGAGGACATAGTGATATCTCTTTTATACATGTGTTCAGAAAAAAAAAAAAAAAAAAAGATTTGAATATTTTTTGATGGAAACACTTCATCATTAGATAAACATATTCACTTTAATGTTTATCATGACAAATGAGTACTTGTTATACAGGAGGAATAATTAACATGCATAGCAGATGTAGATGTCATTTTGTAAATGTCAGTTTGAGGGCAAATACTGATAATCAATTACAGACGATGTTTGATTTTACACCCAACAGAATTTGCACAATATTCCAAAACCTCTATGGTAGATGTTTGGCAGATTATCCGTCTGAAAACGCATAAAAAAATGTTTCATATTTACTTTTGTATGACTCAGTTCAGGTACAGGTAACAGGTACTCTGATAACTCCAGAGAAACCTTTGATAAAAGAATGATTGGAAAACATTTTAAATTTATGTTATCATCATTGCAATATACATATCAAAAATGTGATAGAATAAGGAATTTCTTTTGGGTCAATTCTCAGGTACGCATATACAGCTGGTAGCTTGTTCCTGAAAATTCCTTCATAGAAATAGACAAAAATCACTGTAAACCATCAGCAACGGATGTAAATACAACGCTGGTGTGACATCTCGTCATATAAGACTATTTTGCTCTGTTAAATCATCCAAGAGACCCACCCCTGACTGGAACTGATTAAAGAATTTTACATACATGGCCAAAAAAGCAATCAATATTTTTGAGTAGAAATTTTGTTATGATTACACAACTGGATATGACCTAATCACATATGGACGATCCAGACAGGGCGACATAAATCTGCCACCAAGTCATTGTCTATCACAAAAAGAGCAGTCATCAATGCCTTCACAAGCATGCAGGTTTCCAATCAAGATACGGCTTCACATTACCGTTCTGAGAAATCCGTGAGTGAATTATCAGTATCACCCCTACAGAAGTCTTATCCAATCAACAGAAAATGTCTGTGTATTCCCGCGAGTTGTACAGCCTCTTTATTTCCGATTTCTATTGGGAGAAATAGATCCTCAGGGACATGCTGATTGCAGTGAAACGATTCAAATTCCGATATCTGCATGGCTATGGCATGGCAAAACAGATGATAACTAAGGCGTTTTTTTTCCCTTTAAATCGAAGGAATAATTAATGAAATCCACACTATGTATAGGAATGCTAGAGTGTATTTGTAACATTCTTCTTCCTAAAGTACAGGATGACAGTGCTACAGTTACACTTTAGATTAAGTTACCAAAATGTTTGTGAGAATTGGCGACACTTTTTTGTCATATCTGGCTGACTTAGATTGATAATACGCCTGTTTTCCTAGAAAAGCTGTGTCTTGTTGCTGCGGGTGTAAAGGTGTTGTTACAGAGATATTTTTCCAGCACTGATTAATGCCTTTACACAATCATCTCTGACACTAACACACAACATATAGTGGTCACTGCTAAAATGATGTTAATAAATCAAAGTTCTTAAACGGGTAATCTGTAGTAAAGTATTTCTATACTTATAACAGTAACAAACTTCCAAAAAAAAAAAAAAAAAAAATTAAAATACAGAAATCAAATTTTTAAAAAATTCTTTCATTTGAAGGAAGAAAATTAATTGCCTGATCAAACTTCCTGTCAATAATTACAATTACTGTCAGGTCAATTTCAAAAACAAATTTTGAAACAAAAACCTTGCATCTTTAAGAATAAAGAATATGGTGCCAATGGTTTGAAAGCAAGATGAATTGAAAATTAAAATGTCTGTGTCAATTATCACTGATGAAAGTGAGGAGATGAGTTCTGATGAGTCACCACTACCTTAGTAACCTTTGATTAGCCAGGATCACAAAGACAAAAGTCAAATTTCAAACTTAATAACCTTTGACCATTACAACTCAAGATTTGACTGGAACAACATCTGGAAGGTATCACAGAGACACAAGTCAAATTTTGATCCCGACAACCTCTGGTTGTTGTTACAGAGACACAAGTCAAATTTTGATCCTGACAATGTCTGGTTGTTGTTACAGAGGCACAAGTCAAATTCTGACCCTCACAACCTTCTGCTGACATCACAGAGACATAACTCACAAGGAGTATAAACATATCGCAATCCAATTCCCACAGCTGATCGACAAATGGAAGCTACAAGAAGCCACTCCTAGTAAATACATATAAACAGCCAGTCAGACAAGGTCTTCTGGACACATCATCTCCTTATGTATGACATTTAGTATACCCTTCTGTCTTTGGCAATAGAATGAAAAAAAACACAGTAAGATATTGTCAGGATGGATCTGCCCTGCAACTAGGGTTCAGATACTGTATGCATGTCCTCGGAGTCATGGAAGTGCCGTTTTAAGATTAAATACAGCATCTGAAAACACTTCAATTACTCTAGCAATGACATTTGAGAAAATCATTACACAATAATATATCTCAGAATGTGTATTTTGATATGTTTTTGTTGAACGTATAAATGGCCTGATAAGACATTGAACATATATATCAGTAACCTGATAATCCTGTCAAAATGTAATCATTCTGACACAAGACAGATCTTTGTCAATGACTACCTTAACAAGTCTCAATAGGAAAAAAACATATCTAGAGTAAATGGAAATAAAACATCAAAGGCCAATTCTAAACCATTCCAAGAATGTTTTTTATTACCAGTATCAAAGAATGTTTTTTAATTAACTTTGTAGGATGTCAGGAAAGCCTTTTAAATCTAATGAAATTATATTCCCCTGAGAAGAGAGGTCCAAGACGCCTCTTCAGTACCAAGCGAATATCGTTGAGACATAGGACATGCTGGTGACATTTCTCTGTGCCACTGTTGTGTTATACTGCGAGCCAATATTGGATTGCCATTGGCACGGGATATTGACATATCACATTAAACAAGGCAGATATAGAAAGTCATGTAGCTAATATCCAACATTGGATGTTTCAGTTCTCATAAATTGTAATTTCACTATTGACTTGCAGGTCAACACATGCCAGTTAAAGTATGTAATTGACCAATGAGAATTAGCATGGATCTGTAATCCTGTGGTCAGTGTAAGTAGGTATCATAAGTAATTAAAATGGAAAACAAACTTTATTTAGTTTAAAGTTGAAAATAATCCACTAAAACCTCCTTTAGAAACCAGCTATAAAAATATTTCTAACATCTCTTATATGTGTACTAACTGTGAACATACAGTGGCACAAAATACCAGTTTATGAAAAAAAAAAACCCAAAACACCTGATAGTTAATTGTCAAATGACACAAATAGGGAGAGTAAAAATCTCATTTTTGTCTGCGTTTTGATAATATTTTAAGTGCTTATGAGCATTTGTACTCATCATCATTTGTACCATAATTAAATCAGAACTTTGCTCTAAACGGATATTCTCAATTTAAATCCTAGTTTTTTATATAAAGAATTTGATAATAAAGCGGACTAGGAATACCAGTATGAAATGTGTGTTATAATTAAATTAAATCAGTGATGACATATTATTACTCTGCCCAGTTACAAGCTAACAAGATTTCTGTGTTAATGGTCTGATAAAAGTGTGATGATGACAGCAGGGAAACGACACAGAACACAGCTAGTATTCTTTACCACTGAAACAGATCAGGCAGAGCATAACTCAGTATGTCAGGCTCCAACAAATCCAATTCTACAGAGAAATGAAAAAGAAGGAAAACCATATCTTGTCACAAACGCTCAATTGACCAATCCCAAAGGATACTTGCTATCCTGCTCGGCTAGCTTAACTTGCTACTAAGTGAAATTTTAAAATGGGGAATTTTCCTGACTTATCAAAATAAATCTATGAATCTATTTGCTAGTAGAAATTATATGGAAGTTATCATAAATGTGCAAAACTCTAATATTATTCATTGCAATTTAGAACCAATTTCATTTGAAAACTTGACATAATCTGATTTTCTGGCACTCTAAGCTTGCTCCCTTCCCCAGAGATGGAATTAACTATGAAGAAGAGAGTATCATCTAGCTTATAACTTCATGGAGAGCAAGCAAGTGTGATTTCACTGAATACTCAACATAATGAAATTAAGGCAAAGGAGGCGGTTATTGTGGAGAAGTTTCAAGCATGTGGGTGATACGGATCTGAATCTGTCAGTCCATGTGCAATTATGAGTTCCACATGTGCAATACATTTGCGGAGAATTATTCTGCATGCACGCTGTGGCCGTACTTCCTGGCTGCTTTGACAAAACATGTAACGTTCCAACAGAGGATCTTTTTTATTTTGTCAAGATAAAAAAAAATCTATATAGCAAATAATTTAAAGACAATAAACTGAGTAAATGTTGTAATGATTCACCTACAAAATAGAGAAAAAAAAATAAAAGAAAAAAATCTCTGCATCTTTATCTTAATTTTATATTATCAAAGAGAAATCAGAGAGATGTTTTTGGTGTTTGTTCTCATGATAGGACTTTCTGACACTGGCTGAGTCAACATCTTAATGGAACCTATGAAGAAACTGATATTTGTAAAAGCCTGTGTGTTTCACCTTCTTTTATGTTGATAAGTTGAGCTTACAGTCCAATAGTAAAGGGTGCAGGTATACCAAATAACCATGGCAATGACTCAAATCTTTACCACTGTGTCTAGTCTAACTACTTCTGGCTTTCTTGAAACGGACAAAATATTTAAATAATAAACATAAAAGAGACTTTTCAATTAAAATTTTATCACACAAACAGAGCACAATTCCGTTTTCCAATCCTGATAGCTATTAACCCTCCTTATCTACCATTTAAAGTGGTTTAAAAAACCCATATCTTTCAAAAATAATTCAAAGATGAAAAACACTATCATTACTTATTTCATAAAAAAAAAAATGAAATTATTTTTTAAAATACAAATGGGCACTCATCAAAAACCACAAGTAGCTGTATGCCAAATTAACTTTCAAACCCTACAACTTTCCTAATGAGATAAAGTAAATATATGTATTGCCTTCAACAGTTTGTGATTCTGGGGTCTGATACAAGCTTTAATAGGTTTCAGGCGAGTGTTTCACATCTTTATTTTAATGAAGCCTGGTTAGTTTTTTTTTATACCTGGTATTTTATTTTACTTTTGTTGGGAAATCAATTAAAATATTTAATTGTGGAAACAGGTCCAGAACACATTAAACTGAATGAATAATGAAATTCATTTTTCAACAAGAATGTACCATTATCTTACCTTCACCATTTCTAAATTTTTGTTACTTTGTTCATCAAAAAGTTCACCATGAGGAAAATGATAGAAACACAAACTGGATATCTTGTGATATAAATATATTTATAAAAACTAACTAATATCTCATTTTTGGAATTATTGAGTTTAAGCTACCAAAGGCTTGTACTTCTAGGTTGTGAAGAAGATTGACAAGATAATATGACTGTGGAAGGCAAAACCAAGACCTTCAGAAAATTGTGTATCTTCCCTCAGTCTGCTTGTATTATCACTTAGTTAAACTACCTCACTTTAGTGACAAATGTCTTCTTAAACAAACTGTGAAACAAAGATGCCATGCCCAGAACCATCACAAAAACAACCTAACAATGAAAATCTTAAAAAGAGATGTGAAGTTCATTATAGTGGCTTAATCAGGCTTCATCTTCAGAGGTTTGATACTAGAAACAAATGTCTGGAATGGAGTTTCAGAGATACAGAATACAGATCATTTGTGAGGATCTCTCCAAAATAATGGACTTCAGTGACACCCTGTATGTGATTAAACTTTCCTTTTTAACATGGATCTATTGACATGTTCTGACTATATCATAATGTTCATATAAATATAATGAATATACATACTGTGTTAATTCTCCATACTATATTGCACCAAAATCATATTTTAACATAGTCAGTGATGAAATGCAGTTAATGAATGCAGTGTTCTAAATCCTTGCACAGCTGATATTGAAATACAAATTATAATTATGCAGATTAAAAAAAAAAAACAACAAAACATAGCAAAACAATAAAAATATCAATAAATAGAATATTATGCAAAAAAATCTCTTGCTATCACCCAAGTACAGGTATGTGTTTGGACAGAAGTAAAGCAGATGGGGATATGGTGAGAATTTATAAGGCATCGTCATAAAACTCATATGTATTTATAGGAAAACATATCAAGTTCAAATTCTGTAGAACACGGACAGATGGCATGGTTACATGACCGTTATAAATCTAAACGTGTAAAAATCTCAAGTAGAAAGAGAACAGGAGAAAAGCAGTTTACTTGTCATGGTGACGAATAGAATGGAAAGGCTTGATTAATTTCAACAAACATTCTGTCACTTTTTTGTCTTCTTTAAATGAAGGATTTTCACATGTGAATTTGATTCTGCAGTAGCATTCAATTGAAGCCTTTAACATCGAGTCAGTCTTTCTAAGAGAGGGTGGGACCTCTGACTTTGTGCGAGGATGCCATTACCACGGTGTGAGGTTTGGCAGGAAAATATTTCACAATCATCGATTGTTGCAGCAGACTGACGTTAGCATGTGTATTGATAATTTTTCAGTTCCCTGGGCCTGCCCCTTTGTTACACAAACAGCCGCTAGATTTGAATTCCGGTGGCAAGTCTTCGTGTTGGGCAGCATTTCCGAGATGAAGACACAAAGCTGTTGGTAGCGCTTGTCACAATCAACTCCCTGTGATGTCTCCTCCTTCGGTCACATGCCCCGGCATTTGAATATTAGTGGCGTGTCTGTTTGTGCTTTGTGGCATATACCACAGTTAGCAACATCAATAGAAACAGCAAGCTAATGAAAGTAAGACTTGATGTCCAAGGAAAAAAGGCTAGCTACATGCATGGCCAATCACCTGACAATATCCTGGACGGTGGTAGTGAGAAAATCTTGAATCTGATAGCAAAACTTAACAGAGTTAATCTGAATCAAAGGTCTTAGGTCTGCACTGAAAAGCACTGGATTTGTGGTTAAACGTGTGCAAAAAACCAATGTTGGAAATAGTTAAATAAAAATCTGCACTGATAAATACAGTCGACACCATTTTCTAGGTCATAGGTCAGCACTGCTGTCTGGAGAGGGATGTTGGACACGAACATTTTCTAGGTCATAGGTCAGCACTGCTGTCTTGAGAGGGATGTTGGACACGGACATTTATGTAACTGGCCACCAAGAGAGTTGCTTCCAACACCTGTCAAAGACAAAAGTTCATATATCAACAAAATATATCTAGGTACAAAGGTAACAATTGATAAACCTCCGTCAGAGATCATTTAAAATACCACATAAATCTTTTTATAAAAGATCACTGACAAATACAGTTATTAACAAAAAAGATCATATTCATCACCTGTATAAAAGATCACATCTGTATAAATGATAATTTGTGTCGCTTGTAAAAAAGATTGTATGCATCATCTGTAGAGAAGATCATATGAAATAGCTGTAAAAAATGAATCACATGCACCACCTGTATAAAAGATCGCATGCATTACCTGTAGAGAAGATCATATGAAATAGCTGTATAAAAGATCACATCTGTCACCTGTATATAACAAAGGCCAAAAAGTAAGTCACAATGACCTACTTTTGATATGTGACCCTCTGTCTGGCCAAGGTGAACCAATATCCCAAGTATTAAGCTCCAGTGTTTAGTTGTGAGAATGATAGGGCCCTGACAAGACAACAGAAGGATAGATGGACACAACACCAAATCATATTCTACTTTAGATTCTGATAGGGTGATTCTGAAGTACAGATGTGACAGATTGAGTTGTTAGCAGCTGAAGATCTTATGTTCCTTCCTTGTCTAGCCAGTAGGTAGACAGTAAATCAGTATGTGTTCCTGCCTTGTCTAGACAGTAGGTAGACAGTAAATCAGTATGTGTTCCTGCCTTGTCTAGACAGTAGGTAGACAGTAAATCAGTGTGTGTTCCTGCCTTGTCTAGTCAGTAGGTAGACAGTAAGTCGGTTTGTGTTCCTGCCTTGTCTAGTCAGTAGGTAGACAGTAAGTCGGTTTGTGTTCCTGCCTTGTCTAGTCAGTAGGTAGACAGTAAGTCAGTTTGTGTTCCTGCCTTGTCTAGTCAGTAGGTAGACAGTAAATCAGTGTGTGTTCCTGCCTTGTCTAGTCAGTAGGTAGACAGTAAGTCAGTTTGTGTTCCTGCCTTGTCTAAACAGTAGGTAGACAGTAAATCAGTATGTGTTCCTGCCTTGTCTAAACAGTAGGTAGACAGTAAATCAGTATGTGTTCCTGTCTTGTCTAATCAGTAGGTAGACAGTAAATCAGTATGTGTTCCTGTCTTGTCTAGACAGTAGGTAGACAGTAAATCAGTATGTGTTCCTGCCTTGTCTAGTCAGTAGGTAGACAGTAAGTCAGTTTGTGTTCCTGCCTTGTCTAAACAGTAGGTAGACAGTAAATCAGTATGTGTTCCTGCCTTGTCTAGCCAGTAGGTAGACAGTAAATCAGTATGTGTTCCTACCTTGTCTTGACGGTAGGTAGACAGTAAATCAGTATGTGTTCCTGCCTTGTCTAGTCAGTAGGTAGACAGTTAATTAGTATGTGTTCCTTCCTTGTCTAGTCAGTAGGTAGACAGTAAATCAGTATGTGTTCCTGCCTTGTCTTGACGGTAGGTAGACAGTAAATCAGTATTGTTCCTGTCTTTTCCAGCCAGTAGGTAGACAGTAATTCAGTATGTGTTCCTGCCTTGTCCAGACAGTAGGTAGACAGTAAATCAGTATGTGTTCCTGCCTTGTCTAGTCAGTAGGTAGACAGTAAATCAGTATGTGCTCCTTCCTTGTCTAGTCAGTAAATCAGTGTGTGTTCCTGCCTTGTCTAGTCAGTAGGTAGACAGTAATTCAGTATGTGTTCCTGCCTTGTCTAGACAATAAGTCAGTGTGTGTTCCTGCCTTGTCTAGTCAGTAGGTAGAAAGTGAGTCAGTGTGTGTTCCTGCCTTGTCTAGTCAGTAGGTAGACAGTTAATTAGTATGTGTTCCTGCCTTGTCTAGACAGTAGGTAGACAGTAAATCAGTGTGTGTTCCTGCCTTGTCTAGTCAGTAGGTAGACAGTAAATCAGTGTGTGTTCCTGCCTTGTCTAGTCAGTAGGTAGACAATAAATCAGTGTGTGTTCATGCCTTGTCTAGACAGTAGGTAGACAGTTAATTAGTATGTGTTCCTTCCTTGTCTAGACAGTAGGTAGACAGTTAATTAGTATGTGTTCCTTCCTTGTCTAGACAGTAGGTAGACAGTTAATTAGTATGTGTTCCTTCCTTGTCTAGACAGTAGGTAGACAGTTAATTAGTATGTGTTCCTTCCTTGTCTAGACAGTAGGTAGACAGTTAATTAGTATGTGTTCCTTCCTTGTCTAGACAGTAGGTAGACAGTTAATTAGTATGTGTTCCTTCCTTGTCTAGACAGTAGGTAGACAGTTAATTAGTATGTGTTCCTTCCTTGTCTAGACAGTAGGTAGACAGTTAATTAGTATGTGTTCCTTCCTTGTCTAGACAGTAGGTAGACAGTTAATTAGTATGTGTTCCTTCCTTGTCTAGACAGTAGGTAGACAGATAATTAGTATGTGTTCCTTCCTTGTCTAGACAGTAGGTAGACAGATAATTAGTATGTGTTCCTTCCTTGTCTAGACAGTAGGTAGACAGTTAATTAGTATGTGTTCCTTCCTTGTCTAGACAGTAGGTAGACAGTTAATTAGTATGTGTTCCTTCCTTGTCTAGACAGTAGGTAGACAGATAATTAGTATGTGTTCCTTCCTTGTCTAGACAGTAGGTAGACAGTTAATTAGTATGTGTTCCTTCCTTGTCTAGACAGTAGGTAGACAGTTAATTAGTATGTGTTCCTTCCTTGTCTAGACAGTAGGTAGACAGTTAATTAGTATGTGTTCCTTCCTTGTCTAGACAGTAGGTAGACAGTTAATTAGTATGTGTTCCTTCCTTGTCTAGACAGTAGGTAGACAGTTAATTAGTATGTGTTCCTTCCTTGTCTAGACAGTAGGTAGACAGTTAATTAGTATGTGTTCCTTCCTTGTCTAGACAGTAGGTAGACAGTTAATTAGTATGTGTTCCTTCCTTGTCTAGACAGTAGGTAGACAGTTAATTAGTATGTGTTCCTTCCTTGTCTAGACAGTAGGTAGACACAGTTAATTAGTATGTGTTCCTTCCTTGTCTAGACAGTAGGTAGACAGTTAATTAGTATGTGTTCCTTCCTTGTCTAGACAGTAGGTAGACAGTTAATTAGTATGTGTTCCTTCCTTGTCTAGACAGTAGGTAGACAGTTAATTAGTATGTGTTCCTTCCTTGTCTAGACAGTAGGTAGACAGTTAATTAGTACACACCTGGTGTAAAGTTATTACCTCTTTTACACAAGTTGCCATGCTTCTGTAACAACTTCCTTTGAAATAGGATGACCTTTGTTTTCTCTCCTCTTAATATAATGATATTTATGCCCTGGTGTGTTATCTATAAAACTTATTTAGAATGACTCAGTATCCGTTGTTAGTGTTTTGATTTGTCTACACAAGAAAAGGTCTGACAGGACATGGAATGATGAATATAGATTACCTCATGTCATTAACAGTTCACAAAAACAGGAAACATATCTGGTAAACATCCTTATCACATTTTAATAAACTTTCAAAATAAAGTAAAACACCTTCATTGACATTTACAATCTCGTACAAATACACATTTAATGTGTAACAATGTGCTATTATCACTAGTCTACAGATAACAGGTAACATACTACTAAACATATGTTGAGCACTCACTGACACAGGTAAAGTATCAGTCCCTGTAGGGTATAAGTATTGTGAAGGATTTATCCCTGTGGGGTATAAGTACTGTGAAGGATTGATCCCTGTGGGTTATTAGTACTGTGAAGGATTGATCCCTGTGGGTTATAAGTACTGTGAAGGATTGATCCTTGTGGGTTATTAGTACTGTGAAGGATTGATCCCTGTGGGTTACTGGTACTGTGAAGGATTAATCTCTGTGGGTTATTGGTACTGTAAGGAATTGATCCCTGTGGGTTATTAGTACTGTGAAGAATTGATCCCTGTGGGTTATCGGTACTGTGAGGAATTGATCCCTGTGGGTTATAGGTACTGTGAAGGATTGATCCCTGTGGGTTATTGGTAATGTGAAGGATTGATCCCTGTACATTATTAGTACTGTGAAGGATTGATCCCTGTGGGTTATAAGTACTGTGAAGGATTGATCCCTGTACGTTATTAGTACTGTGAAGGATTGATCCCTGTGGGTTATTGGTAATGTGAAGGATTGATCCCTGTACATTATTAGTACTGTGAAGGATTGATCCCTGTAGGGTAGAAGTATTGTGAAGATTAATCCCTGTGGGTTATTAGTACTGTGAAGGATTGATCCCTGTAGGTTATAAGTACTGTGAAGGATTGATCCCTGTACATTATTAGTACTGTGAAGGATTGATCCTTGTGGGTTATTGGTACTGTGAAGGATTGATCCCTGTACGTTATTAGTATTTTAATGGATTGATCCCTGTACGTTATTAGTACTGTGAAGGATTGATCCCTGTGGGTTTTAAGTACTGTGAAGGATTGATCCCTGTAGGGTATAAGTACTGTGAAGGATTGATCCCTGTGGGTTATAAGTACTGTGAAGGATTGATCCCTGTACGTTATTAGTACTGTGAAGGATTGATCCTTGTGGGTTATTGGTACTGTGAAGGATTGATCCCTGTGGGTTATTGGTAATGTGAAGGATTGATCCCTGTACATTATTAGTACTGTGAAGGATTGATCCCTGTAGGGTAGAAGTATTGTGAAGATTAATCCCTGTGGGTTATTAGTACTGTGAAGGATTGATCCCTGTAGGTTATAAGTACTGTGAAGGATTGATCCCTGTAGGTTATAAGTACTGTGAAGGATTGATCCCTGTAGGTTATAAGTACTGTGAAGGATTGATCCCTGTACATTATTAGTACTGTGAAGGATTGATCCCTGTGGGTTTTAAGTACTGTGAAGGATTGATCCCTGTAGGTTATAAGTACTGTGAAGGATTGATCCCTGTACGTTATTAGTACTGTGAAGGATTGATCCCTGTGGGTTATTGGTAATGTGAAGGATTGAAATGTTCAAAATGATTTTATAAATCTCACTATGTTTTATCTAAAATATTTTTGCCCTTGAAAAATTTGACAATTCACTTGTCCATATTGTCATCATTACTTTATTAATCCTATATTTCTATTAACAAATTACAATTTAAAAGATTCTTGGGTAAGTTTGACAAGAAGCCAACTGGACGCCTATGACATTCATTTACAGCTTCTACCTGTTCTCAAATTCAAGAATTTCCTTTACGAATTAGTATCCGAATAATTAATTTATTTTAATATCATCTAATTTCTCTAATTTCTTTTTAATTCAATAATGAAACATTCACTTTTTACCTAAAACATCCAATTAAACAATCAACTTGTAAGCCAAAAGTTAAATGATAAGCTCTTTCTCTCCTACATAAAAACAAACAGAAAAAATAATGCACAATTAATGAACAACCCATGTTATAGCAAACAAGGTGTACAGTAAGTTTTACCAGCCTAATATTAAACATTAACTGGCACAGTATCTATTACTGTTATCTTAACAGAAAATTAGAAAGAATTGTTGTTACTGGTGTGATAAATGAGAAAAGACTGTTGATTTAAGGGAGGTTATACCTACCTTGTGTTTTGGCATGGAGAATAATAGTTTCTCTGTGCGGTGTTCGTAATGGTGCGGTGCAGACTCTATGAGTTGAGTGACCACCAGCATGAAGTCGTCTTTCCAGCCTCCAAAGGTTATCACAGACCGGAAGTCATAGGAACTGATGGGTTGCTATAGAAACAAAGAAAGAAAATTCATGACATCTCAATTAAGTAACATATTTTTTGTATTGTCTGTTTACTCCTTGTCCAGATAAATCATTTCCCAACTGCATGAGCAGCTCTAGAATAATGCAAGAGCTTTAAGACCAAGTGGATTTAACTACACTACAAATCATTCTCTATCAAAAACAGGTAAAAAGAAAATAGGTTAAAACCAAAGCTATAAAGAAAATTGTGAATTCCCAGACACCGATATATAATGCGAGACCAAAAATAAAATGGAAAGATAGCCTCTAGGAGGTGGAGAATTGGCTGTCTGCTCAGACTTCTTGTTCTCTCACACAGAATGGAACAGGAAAAAACCTGTATCCACTGTCTGAAGGATTGTATAGAAGAGACATAAAGGCCAATAATACCTTTAATATGACTAAAGTATTAGCAACCTTTTACTTATTTCACTAAATAATGAATAAAGACATCCTACAGTTATTTTGTCCTCTTTAAGGACACTTCAGTCAGGCTCTGGGGGTTAAATACACAAATTTTTGACCTTCAAATTTTTTGACCTTCATCAATGAATGAAGATAGAGTATTTAGCTTCACCTCAGATCACTTTAAGTCGATCACAGAACTTATACTGATTTGTTTTGTATCCCAAAAATACTGTTCTTGTACATATATATGGATGTTAGCTAAGGATATTGCAGTACAAACACAGTCTAAAATAACATGGATGGATTGGGTGTTTTAGAGTTTGAAGGCCTGGAAGCGGGCAGTGTGAGTAATCTCGTCCTATACATAGATCACATCAGGCTCTGTAGACAGCACAGAGAGCCATTCAATCAGTCTTTATTAGGCAATTACTGTGTTCATTAGACAATTCCGACAAGTATCCTACATACATTCATTTTTTCTCATTGTTTCCATATCCCATTGGACCAAAATAAGTAGGCAAGTCTGTCAGTAAAAGCACAGCCCCTTGACTAATGTCTAGGTCAGATCCTCGCCCTACTGTTTGTCTGTGTGTCCCCGTCGTCTCATCTACATCTTAACCAGAATGCAGTCATTTAACTTTCATGACAAAATGCACACTATGATGGTTGTCCTGAGATTTTTTCAGCATGGTCATCTCTTAACATAAGACTGAGTACTGAGTAATTACGGAGTACATGCATTACAATGTTATGGGGATGTGATCGTTCGTGAAAGATTACACAGCTATTCCAAGGATGGAGTGCTGTGTTGTGGCCAGAAAAGACATACACTAGAATAATTATTATCTTTTTGATGTCTGAGTGAATGAAGGAGATGGTCATTTTCTAATAAAACACCCATATTGGGAATGAAAAAAATCATTAATCTTTTCTTCTTCTGATGCTAGCAGAAGCTACTGTTGGAGTTAGTGACAGGGTCTAGACAGCTTGGCAGTCTTCTGATATTTATATAAATATATTCCAGTAGACAGGCACAAAAATAGACAGTCCAATAAACACACAGACATGCTACATCATTGATATACTCACTATCTATCTCCCAAAGCGAAATGAAAATTGATGATTTGCAATATTTTCAGGCTATAATGATCAACTAACGTATTATTGTGTGTAGTCTATCACACTCACCGTTAATTACCATTGACTCAAGTCAGTCTATCAATTAGTGTTGTATGTATCTATGAGAACATGCAGTGAAGTCTCATACATCCAGTATTCAATATTGTGATGTTATTCAGTCATTTACAATAAACATTTCCATCGTAATTCCAAACATCAGATAACTTAACATATAATCTGGACATATTAGGAAAAATAACTGACATTACACACTGAAAGTGTTCCCTGAAATCTATTCAGACAATCATATGTATGTCAGTCATCTGTCTGATAGTCGAAAAAGGGAATATGGAATTGTATGGTAACAGTGGCATGGTGTCATCAGACTCCGCACTGATGTCAGACTTCATGTGTTCTGGATATGATGTCAGACTCCGAACTGATGTCAGGCTTCATGTGTTCTGGATATGATGTCAGACTCTGAACTGATGTCAGACTTCATGTGTTCTGGATATGATGTCAGACTCCGAACTGATGTCAGGCTTCATGTGTTCTGGATATGATGTCAGACTCTGAACTGATGTCAGACTTCATGTGTTCTGGATATGATGTCAGACTCTGAACTGATGTCAGACTTCATGTGTTCTGGATATGATGTCAGACTCTGAACTGATGTCAGACTTCATGTGTTCTGGATATGATGTCAGACTCCGAATTGATGTCAAGCTTCATGTGTTCCGGATATGATGTCAGACTCTGAACTGATGTCAGACTTCAAGTGTTCCGTATTTGATGTCAGACTCCGAACTGATGTCAGACTTCATGTGTTCTGGATATGATGTCAGACTCCGAATTGATGTCAGACTTCATGTGTTCTGGATATGATGTCAGACTCCGAATTGATGTCAAGCTTCATGTGTTCCGGATATGATGTCAGACTCTGAACTGATGTCAGACTTCAAGTGTTCCGTATTTGATGTCAGAGAGAGAGAGAGAGAGAGAGAGAGAGAGAGAGAGAGAGAGAGAGAGAGAGAGAGAGAGAGAGAGAGAGAGAGAGAGAGAGAGAGAGAGAGAGAGAGAGAGAGAGAGAGAGAGAGAGAGAGAGAGAGAGAGAGAGAGAGAGAGAGAGAGAGAGAGAGAGAGAGAGAGAGAGAGAGAGAGAGAGAGAGAGAGAGAGAGAGAGAGAGAGAGAGAGAGAGAGAGAGAGAGAGAGAGAGAGAGAGAGAGAGAGAGAGAGAGAGAGAGAGAGAGAGAGAGAGAGAGAGAGAGAGACTCCAAACTGATGTCAGACTCCATGTGTTCCGCATATGATGTCAGACTCCGAACAGATGTCAGACTTCATGTGTTCCGGATATGATGTCGAATAAAGTCTAAAAAAATAAAATTCATCAAAGTGTTTTGTCTAATGTGTAATCAATAAATATGTTTTGTCGTGGGATGTGTAATCTATAAATATGTTTTGTCGTGGGATGTGTAATATACAAATATGTTTTGTCGTGGGATGTGTAATCTATAAATATGTTTTGTCGTGGGATGTGTAATCTATAAATATGTTTTGTCGTGGGATGTGTAATCTGTAAATATGTTTTGTCGTGGGATGTGTAATCTATAAATATGTTTTGTCGTGGGATGTGTAATCTATAAATATGTTTTGTCGTGGGATGTGTAATCTGTAAATATGTTTTGTCGTGGGATGTGTAATCTGTAAATATGTTTTGTCGTGGGATGTGTAATCTATAAATATGTTTGGTCACTGGATGTGTAATCTGTAAATATGTTTTGTCGTGGGATGTGTAATCTGTAAATATGTTTTGTCGTGGGATGTGTAATCTATAAATATGTTTGGTCACTGGATGTGTAATCTATAAATATGTTTTGTCGTGGGATGTGTAATCTGTAAATATGTTTTGTCGTGGGATGTGTAATCTATAAATATGTTTTGTCGTGGGATGTGTAATCTGTAAATATGTTTTGTCGTGGGATGTGTAATCTGTAAATATGTTTTGTCGTGGGATGTGTAATCTGTAAATATGTTTTGTCGTGGGATGTGTAATCTATAAATATGTTTTGTCGTGGGATGTGTAATCTGTAGATATGTTTTGTCGTGGGATGTGTAATCTATAAATATGTTTTGTCGTGGGATGTGTAATCTGTAAATATGTTTTGTCGTGGGATGTGTAATCTATAAATATGTTTTGTCGTGGGATGTGTAATCTGTAAATATGTTTTGTCGTGGGATGTGTAATCTATAAATATGTTTTGTCGTGGGATGTGTAATCTATAAATATGTTTTGTCGTGGGATGTGTAATCTGTAAATATGTTTTGTCGTGGGATGTGTAATCTATAAATATGTTTTGTCGTGGGATGTGTAATCTATACATATGTTTTGTCGTGGGATGTGTAATCTATAAATATGTTTTGTCATTAGATGTATAACTTTTAAAATGAGAGGAATTATGCAGTCAATACATCATCTGTTACATGACAAAGTACCTCAGTATATACGATCCCTGTATCATATACGATACAGCTTAACACTCTCACTACACATCAATTATGATGATAACACTTCAGACACAGCAGCATTGTAAGAATTAAGTCCATTTCTCCAGAGAAATGAATAATTAATTACAATCAATAGCACAAACAACTGTGATAAGACAAGTCCTATCATTATCTGGGGCTAGGTGTGATACTAGAAATTCCAATTAGTGTAAAAAAAAATGGCACAGAAACTTAAAATACTTCTGGTCATGTTTAGTGTGAGAGTTGTGAGCTGTAGTTCTATATAGTTAGTGGTAGTTGTGAGAATTTATACTACATTGTGGTAGGTGTTTTGTGATCTTCTGTAAGGGAGTTGTGAGTGATTAAGTTCTGGTTTGTGTTAAATCCATCATCAGACGCAGGTTGTCAGTTCACAGTGAAAGTCTGACATTTTATTTCAATTATACATATTCTGAACGCTGAAAGGCAATACACATCTGAACTTCGACCTTTTACCATGTGCTTTTTTACACTTAACAGATTTTCCTCATGCTATTTCGCAGGTGATTCTTACTGATGGTGTAACCACCCAGCGGCCAGAAATTAAGATACACTTTATCGGTATGTATATTTAGAAAAATTAAACGAAGTCCTGAAGAGTTTACAGTAACTGATGAATTGAGACAATTAGCTAGCAGCTAACCATATCTATACAAGTAAGACAATGAAAAGTCAGCTGTAGATAGAGGAACATTAACTATTTATAGCTGCTTATCATTCACCGAGATCCAGATTACATAACTTCTCTCTATAATCATGTAGGCATCCTCTGTATAAGTCTCAATAGATAGGCTAATACTGTTATCATTTCCTTGTTTCACCCTTATTTTTGTGACACTCTATCTATAGCTTAATTTGGTGTAAAAATCAGTCAATATTTATTGTACATCTCTCTCTTTTTTCCCACGCAAGTTTCCATATGGCCAAAAAGAAAAAAAAAAAAAACTGAATAAAAAAATTACATTCCATGTTCAATGATTTAATCTCTTATCTCAAATATTCTTCATTTAAACAACATTAAAAACTAAAATAAGTGTTTATCTATTCTTCTGGATTTCAAAAGTATAATAAAATTGTACATTCTGAAAGGAAATGGACACAATTCTGTTGTGTAAACATGTTCAAGTTGAACAAAAAGTCCACTTGCCAAAAAGAATTACAAACTTTGAATAAGATTAGCTTCCCCTTTGTCTTGGAGTAGTTATGTGGAGGAAAATGTTTACAAATAACATTCCTCAAATGGTTTAAAAATCACCTTTATTTTGATCGAAACATTTATTGAAGTGTTTGTAAGACCTTCTGAATTGATAAAAAACCCTCGCACGATGAATCTGGCATATATAAATCTATAGCTGTGATCAAGTGTCAAATACTCAATAACTCTGGTAAATATGTCAATCCACTCCACCTAGTCTATCGTCTGACAAAACGATATTTTTATCAGTTAATCATGATTTAAATAAATAGCTACTTGTCGAGAGGAACTGGCTGGTATATCAGTGAATGTTCTTTATTACTGGGATGGTCATTCGTGTCCTGGCAAGCTGAGAGAATTCCACAAATCCTCAAAGATGAACACTTATTATTGAACCAAGTACATAATAACAGTAATTTTTACTTTAGATTTCCTCATCCACTAACTATAATAGGTCACTGTTAAGTATCTAATGAAATCCAGTGTGGATTGCTTGATTTCATGGTTCACTGAGTAGACCCCTGTATAAGTTTAATTGTCTGTTCCAATTACTAAGTAATGACAAAAATCTTGGCAGTCCATAGTCATATGTGAAAGAGAGTGTAGAATGTTACCAGCTCACTCACTTGTCACTGTTGGGGAGTGTAGAAAGTTACCAGCTCACCCTCTTGTCACTGTAGGGGAGTGTGGAATGTTACCAGCTCACCCTCTTGTCACTGTTGGGGAGTGTAGAAAGTTACCAGCTCACTCTCTTGTCACTGTTGGGGAGTGTAGAAAGTTACCAGCTCACCCTCTTGTCACTGTAGGGGAGTGTAGAATGTTACCAGCTCACCCTCTTGTCACTGTAGGGGAGTGTAGAAAGTTACCAGCTCACCCTCTTGTCACTGTAGGGGAGTGTAGAAAGTTACCAGCTCACTCTCTGGTCACTGTAAGAGAGTGTAGAAAGTTACCAGCTTATTCTCTGGTCACTGTAAGAGAGTGTAGAATGTTACCAGCTCACTCTCTGGTCACTGTGGGGGAGTGTAGAAAGTTACCAGCTTATTCTCTGGTCACTGTAAGAGAGTGTAGAATGTTACCAGCTCACCCTCTTGTCACTGTAGGGGAGTGTAGAATGTTACCAGCTCACTCTCTGGTCACTGTAAGAGAGTGTAGAATGTTACCAGCTCACCCTCTTGTCACTGTAGGGGAGTGTAGAATGTTACCAGCTCACTCTCTGGTCACTGTAAGAGAGTGTAGAATGTTACCAGCTCACTCTCTGGTCACCGTAAGAGAGTGTAGAAAGTTACCAGCTCACCCTCTTGTCACTGTAAGAGAGGGGAGCTTATTCTCTGGTCACTGTAAGAGAGTGTAGAATGTTACCAGTCACTTATTCTCTGGTCACTGTAACTGTAGGGGAGTGTAGAATGTTACCAGCTCACCCTCTTGTCACTGTAGGGGAGTGTAGAATGTTACCAGCTCATCCTCTTGTCAGTGTAGGGGAGTGTAGAATTTTACCAGATCACTTTCTACTTACTATGGATGAGTGTAGAATAATGACAGATCTCTAGGCACTATAAGAAAAATCCAAATGATATGTAAGCTCAATAAACATCTTTAGGGATAGCAGTAACAATTACAATCTCAATCATACTAGTTCTCTCCAGATACTCTGGACTACACAAACTGTTTGGATCCTCCCCAAGTCATATGTCACAACAAATATCCAGTCTAATTTAACACTGGCATCTCTTAAGTTCAAGGTTACTGTATTTATGTTGGTATAAAACAATTCAGATTATCATTAGGAATGGCAACACGGTTAAATAAAAGTCATCCAAGAACTATTGTAAAGAAGACAAGTCCATAACATCGTAAAAGAAATAACATCATAAACAAATAGGATCATCTGCAGACAAAGATACTTTAAAGCAATAGTTCACCGACAGAATTACAGTATTATAACTTTTGTCTGCAGATAAAAGGATTATGTAAAAATAAATGTACAGACTGCAGCACAAAAACTTATCTCATGATTGCTTGTTTAGTGTTTTCCATCCAGGCAACAGTCAAGGCGATATAAAAAGTGTCCACATACGAGGCCACTCAAGTAGCACTCGGAGGATGTAAAACATGTCATTATTGTTCTATTATTCTAACTATATCCTAACCTCTAGAGGTGTCTATAGGGAGACAAAGAAAAGATATACTCATAGGTGTGTGACTAATTCATCTGATAAGAAATTGCTGCAAAATTAAGCTGATAGATTTTCTCTGAAGCCTGGTCAATTTATCAGCATCTTACAACAAATACTTAAAAAAATCCATCTAACATCTGTTGATATAATTTAAGTGAACATCAATCTAGATTGCTTTCTAAACACGTCAGAAGTAATAGAGAGAAATAAAATGTTATATTCTTTAACATTTCTTCTTTATTTACGCGAGTGAAAACTCATTTACTTATAGCTATAGTTATGGTTTCTTGGGCTACCGTGTGTGAACAATTACACGACAGGAGCCAAGCAAGTTGCCTTTTATTTTCATCAGCTTTATAGTGCATTTGCGGTTTATTCCTTTTAAATGTTCCCCTATGAATATCTTTTTTTTTCCAGTGCATCAGTCTTTCATTACTGAATTTGTTGAGTCACTTATAACATATTCCCAAAAGGATTAAAGTTGTGCCGTTTGTGACAATGTCAGGGGCTGAAATGACCAGTGTTTTATTATTTAACAATGACCCCTGAGTCAAGTGTAATTGCCCTCCTGTCTTAATAAAATCAGAGTCTTGTAGTCCAAACACCAGTCAATATACCAATGTGTGATAATGTAACAACTCTCTCTCAACTAAATAACAAAGTGAGATTGAGAATTTTCTCATCTAACCACTCAGTGTTAGGTTCTATTTACTTCAAATCAAGAACGCCGTTTTAATTGCCTCCCTCTTTTAATCCCACAACATAAATGTATCACCTTTCCAAAGAAAATAACATCGGACCTGCTAGGAGGGCATTACCCTCCCCTCCCCTTCTCAATCCGCCTTCCACAGGATATGGTCATCTAAAATGAGTCTAATTAATCAAATTCACAGCGATCAATATGATTTCTTGGCTGACCAGTGGTCAACACAATACAATCCCCTATTTTGTTAGCCTGGCCAATCTATCTGTAGTGGACACTTGCCTCTCACAATAAACTAAATCTGCAGATTGAATTGTTACGGTAAATGTTCAAAAATTTGGATTCTTTTATTTTTTTTTCTTATGACAATATGTTGGACATTCATCATAAATGCTGTATTCACATAATTATTCAACAGCTCAGTAAGCTACGGATTTTTACATAATTATTGAAAGTTTTTGCTTATTTATATCTATCTGTATCTATAATGTTTGAAAGGTTGTTTTATGTACAGTGAAGATGTGAAAAACAATGTACTTATGTTCCTTCAAATGCATGCATCACTTTAAATTAATGCAAGATATCTAAATTTAGGACAAAATATAAAAAGAATTGATGACATGGTGAATAAAACGAGGTGTGTTTATTTACAACTTGGCACAACATACAAGAAAAGATTTTTTGAAATCATATCACTGAAGTAATATCTTTTTTCATTCACAAAAACTAAGTTTCAAAAACCAATTACAAACATTGCCAAAAATATCACATGAGCTAAAGAAAGTTTGTCTGTCCCCCACCTCTCCCTCCAGCCTACACAAGAGAAAAAAACATTTCATTTATCAAGCTAAACATATTTCCTAGAGAGTCAGTAGTTTGTTAAACATTCAATTACTAAGGCTATCAATAATTACAGATCTCTACCACAAATGACAAAATGCTACAAATCCCTGGTCCTAATTGTTAAAGGGGCCAGCTGCAATTTATTTTGCTGGACACAGTCCATTCACACACTGATTGGATCTCCTTGTGAAATGACCACAGCACAAATGGACCATAACTATCCACCATCAGGACAGCTGACCACTAGTTAGATGGTGGCATTCAACCAATTAATGGGCAGCTTGCTGGGCTATTTCATCCTCTCATCATTGTCACATGCAAAGCTGATTACAGCATTAAGGGACACTGCATACAGACAATTTGATTTTCTGTACAACTGAATATTTTGTTTAATAAACATTTCCACCATGGCTTTTGACTATTGTTGACTGTTGAAAAATTGTATGATTGTCCAAGCGTTTTTTAATTTTCTTTTAACAAGTTTTACAGCAATAACATCAATAAATTATAAGGTATTTTGATGGCTAATCCTTGACTGTTAATGTTCAGCTCCTCAAACAGCCCAGTAAGTACCCTGGTCCTGATTATGACCTCCTTTAAAGGTTTGGGCTGAGAGAAGAGCAGACTGACAAGTAATACTGACATTATCAAGTCAAATCTATTAAAATAACATGAATGAATGAAAAGTAACTTATATTATTGACAAGTGGTCTTGATAATTAACGGTCATCATTGGAAAAGTGACATATTGTTTCCCAGCTAGTGATTTTCCTTGGGAGCTTGTAAATAAAGTGACCTTTTAAAGGCAGAACTAGACATTAGATATATAGACAAGTGGTAGATCTAGGTAGCATTGAAAGACAGTGAATCATTATAGACAGGCAGGAGTATAATTTAAAATATTAACTGATATTCAAATGGAGAAGTTCAACCCATATTTATGGTGTTATACTAACCTGTGGTGGTTCTGATACATGCACCAAGTAAATCCCTTTGTAAAGTTGTGATATAGCTAGGTGTTGGTTATAGACAGGTGGTCATTATAGACAGGTGTTAGTTATAGACAGGTGTTGGTTATAGACAGGTATTGGTTAAAGACAGGTGTTAGTTACAGACAGGTGTTGATTATAGACAGGTGTTGGTTACAGACAGGTGTTAGTAATAGACAGGTATTGGTTAAAGACAGGTGTCAGTTACAGACAGGTGTTGGTTATAGACAGGTGTTAGTTATAGAGAGGTGTATGTTATAGACAGGTGTTGTTATAGACAGGTGTTAGTTAGAGAGAGGTGTATGTTATAGACAGGTGGTGGTTATTGACAGGTGGTGGTTATAAACAGGTGGTGGTATTAGACAGGTGTTGGTTATAGACATGTATGGGTTATAGACCAGTGTTATTTATAGACAGGTATTGGTTATAGACAGGTGTTAGTTATAGACAGGTGTTGGTTATAGACAGGTGTTAGTTATAGACAGGTGTTAGTTATAGACAGGTATTGGTTAAAGACACGTGTTAGTTACAGACAGGTGTTGGTTATAGACAGGTGTTAGTTATAGACAGGTGTTAGTTATAGACAGGTGTTAGTTACAGACAGGTGTTGGTTATAGACAGGTGTTAGTTATAGACAGGTGTTAGTTACAGACAGGTGTTAGTTACAGACAGGTGTTGGTTATAGACAGGTGTTAGTAATAGACAGGTGTTAGTTATAGACAGGTGTTAGTTATAGACAGGTGTTGGTTATAGACAGGTGTTAGTTATAGACAGGTGTTAGTTACAGACAGGTGTTAGTTATAGACAGGTGTTAGTTATAGACAGGTGTTAGTTATAGACAGGAGTTGGTTATAGACAGGTGTTAGTTATAGACAGGTGTTGGTTATAGACAGGTGTTGGTTATAGACAGGTGTTAGTTATAGACAGGTGTTAGTTATAGACAGGTGTTGGTTATAGACAGGTGTTAGTTATAGACAGGTGTTAGTTATAGACAGGTGTTGGTTATAGACAGGTGTTAGTTATAGACAGGTGTAGGTGTTAGTTACAGACAGGTGTTGGTTATAGACAGGTGTTAGTTATAGACAGGTGTTGGTTATAGACAGGTGTTGGTTAAAGACAGGTGTTAGTTATAGACAGGTGTTAGTTACAGACAGGTGTTGGTTATAGACAGTTGTTGGTTATAGACAGATGTTGGTTATAGACAGGTGTTGGTTATAGACAGGTGTTGGTTATAGACAGGTGTTGGTTACAGACAGGTGTTAGTAACAGACAGGTGTTAGTTATAGAAGTTATAGACAGGTGTTGGTTATAGACAGGTGTTAGTTATAGACAGGTGTTAGTTATAGACAGGTATTGGTTATAGACAGGTGTTAGTTATAGACAGGTGTTAGTTATAGACAGGTGTTAGTTATAGACAGGTGTTCATTGCAGACAAGTTTCCTGTAAGGTTATTATTGTATTAGCTATATAAGGTATGTCTGCTGTGTTAGAATCATCTGCCTGTTAAGCTGCTATCAGGGTAAAAGACACCTATTTTCTGCTTGGACAGCTTCACAGTTGGTTGCCAATATATCGTTTTGTTATTACATGCTAATCACCTCCTCACACACTTAATTATAAATAACACAGCCTGAGGGATCGCCAGTCAATCACAATCAAGTCCATAGCCTAGACTGTGTATTTGTATCAATGTAGCCAGTTCTTATTATTACCATCTTAACCTATGTGTACATAACAAAAAATGATTTGATTATTGACAAATTCACAACACATGTTTACAATCCTAGTAAGATCAATAGATAAACTATATACTGTGAATCTGTTGTTGGTCTCTCTTGATGATGATTAAACCCCGAGACACCTGGCACCACTACCTTCAGTAGTACAGTAAAACGCCATCTCTGTAACCTTTGAACTGGAGATAAACCTGACTCTTTCATTGTACTTTATATCTGAACATGAAGGTCAAGATGTCTCTACCTGTTTATATTCAACCTTCAT
Source organism: Ylistrum balloti (assembly GCF_031769215.1). Lineage (NCBI taxonomy): Eukaryota > Metazoa > Mollusca > Bivalvia > Pectinida > Pectinidae > Ylistrum > Ylistrum balloti. Next base: position 1,787,124 of record NW_026781896.1, read on the forward strand.
GATATAGTTAATCTATACTTGTATAATAACTAACCAGTACAATAACTTAATAGATAAGCTGTATAGTTACACGGTTTAATCCTATGTTAACTCTAAACCTATCATCCCTGACCTGTGTAAGATTTATTAAATCTGTGATAGATCAAGTATAAAGCTATACCTGGCTGCATATGTCTAATACAATTGTTTATTTTCTTTGTTTATATTGCCCTTGAACTGCCAGTTATTTTGAGTTAGATTCTCCTTGTAGTAGCTGGTGTCTACCTAACTGAACAATATACAGGAGGCCCGTCACATCCAGAGCTATTAAGGTTAAGTGTCTTTCCCAAGGACACAACCATGATAACACAAACCAAACTGTCACAGGTAGGTAGTGCGAGGCATTCATCACACCTCAGGTCTCTCTAACGGCAACTCCCATGTCTGTCACCTATTATCTTCACCAAACTTGTTTCAATTTCTGTACTGACATCTACATACATTTCTTATGATGTTGAAATGCCATCTTTCTCTATTCATGATGTTCATGATACTTCTGTAGGCCAATAAGACTTACAAAATAAAGAAAGAACTTCCATACCTAAGGCATGCTCTTGTCATGTTTTAATTTCAAAGTGTTTTCTTTCCTACCTCACTTTTTATCAAAAACTGAAATATAGACGATTTAAATTGATAATTAAAGCAAACACAGACTTGTATATACATATACTAAATAAGACAATGATACAATGTAAGAAACCTTAGGGACTACTAGTTGTAAAGTCAAAATGATATGGTTCAATGAAGTTTCCGACTAAAATATTGATGGGTTAAATAGAGAGACAGGTTGTACCAGAAGGATAGTGAGGAATGTTTTGTTTTATATGACTGGTATCTAGTTAAGTTATAGACCATACAGATAAATAATTCAAGCTACTATAGGACAATAAAATTCCATTCTAATAAAGTCTGCTAAGGCTTTTTGATATTTTGGAGTGGGAGATGAATCAAACTGTCGTCTGTTCACTAACAGGTCATCATTTAATATTAGTAGGGAATATCTATTACCATATAAAGCCTTAGGGATTTTCCCCCTAAACCATACCACATAAAGCCTTAGGGATTTTCCCCCTAACCCATACCACATAAAGCCTTAGGGTTTTCCCCCCTAACCCATACCATATAAAGCCTTAGGGTTTTCCCCCCTAACCCATACCACATAAAGCCTTAGGGTTTTCCCCCCTAAACCATACCATATAAAGCCTTAGGGTTTTCCCCCCTAAACCATACCACATAAAGCCTTAGGGAGTCTCCCCCTAAACCATACCACATAAAGCCTTAGGGATTCTCCCCCTTAAACAAGACACACAAATAACACCTTCTTAGATGTTATCTCTCAGCGGAATCCAGTTCCAACTGTTAGTACAAAAAATATGGCTTAAACCAAAAAAAGATGCACACAGAGAGTGGGCTTATTGCAAAACAATGAGAAGCAATTTTTAATACTGAACCCCAATAGATACTGGTATGTTTATTATCAGGCGAGGACTCCTGTTACTTTCTGGTATAAGTGGAGGAGGGATTTGTAATTAACAATACATTTGCAGGAATTTACTATCCCACATCAGCCTATTGTTGGCTACATACTTTGTTAATGTCATAGTTATGTTTAAGTACTGAAACCACATGTGCTATGTTTGGGTAAAATAGTACTGGATCTACATGTAATAAGTTTGGGTAAAATAAGTACTGGAGCTACATGTAATAAGTTTGGGTAAAATAAGTACTGGAGCTACATGTAATAAGTTTGGGTAAAATAAGTACTGGAGCTACATGTAATAAGTTTGGGTAAAATAAGTACTGGAGCTACATGTAATAAGTTTGGGTAAAATAAGTACTGGATCTACATGTAATAAGTTTGGGTAAAATAAGTACTGGAGCTACATGTAATAAGTTTGGGTAAAATAAGTACTGGAGCTACATGTAATAAGTTTGGGTAAAATAAGTACTGGATCTACATGTATTAAGTTTGGGTAAAATAAGTACTGGATCTACATGTAATAAGTTTGGGTAAAATAAGTACTGGAGCTACATGTAATAAGTTTGGGTAAATAAGTACTGGATCTACATGTAATAAGTTTAGGTAAATAAGTACTGGATCTACATGTAATAAGTTTGGGTAAGATAAGTAATGGATCTACATGTAATAAGTTTAGGTAAATAAGTACTGGATCTACATGTAATAAGTTTGGGTAAGATAAGTACTGGATCTACATGTATTAAGTTTGGGTAAAATAAGTACTGGAGCTACATGTAATAAGTTTGGGTAAAATAAGTACTGGAGCTACATGTAATAAGTTTGGGTAAGATAAGTGATGATTTGAACAAACTTGGGTATATATGTTTGAGGTAAACTATACTGTATATCATGGAAAGAACAGCTCTGTGGAGAAGGGATATGAAAGTTACACATGTAATTTTAAGAGAACAGCTCTGTTGGGAAGGGATATAAAAGTTACACATGTAATTTTAAGAGAACAGCTCTGTTGGGAAGTGATATAAAAGTTACACATGTAATTTTAAGAGAACAGCTCTGTTGGGAAGTGATATAAAAGTTACACATGTAATTTTAAGAGAACAGCTCTGTTGAGAAGGGATATAAAAGTTACACATGTAATTTTAAGAGAACAGCTCTGTTGGGAAGGGATATAAAAGTTACACATGTAATTTTAAGAGAACAGCTCTGTTGGGAAGTGATATAAAAGTTACACATGTAATTTTAAGAGAACAGCTCTGTTGGGAAGTGATATAAAAGTTACACATGTAATTTTAAGAGAACAGCTCTGTTGGGAAGTGATATAAAAGTTACACATGTAATTTTAAGAGAACAGCTCTGTTGGGAAGGGATATAAAAGTTACACATGTAATTTTAAGAGAACAGCTCTGTTGAGAAGTGATATAAAAGTTACACATGTAATTTTAAGAGAACAGCTCTGTTGGGAAGTGATATAAAAGTTACACATGTAATTTTAAGAGAACAGCTCTGTTGGGAAGTGATATAAAAAGAGAACAGCTCTGTTGGGAAGTGATATAAAAGTTACACATGTAATTTTAAGAGAACAGCTCTGTTGGGAAGTGATATAAAAGTTACACATGTAATTTTAAGAGAACAGCTCTGTTGGGAAGTGATATAAAAGTTACACATGTAATTTTAAGAGAACAGCTCTGTTGGGAAGTGATATAAAAGTTACACATGTAATTTTAAGAGAACAGCTCTGTTGGGAAGTGATATAAAAGTTACACATGTAATTTTAAGAGAACAGCTCTGTTGGGAAGTGATATAAAAGTTACACATGTAATTTTAAGAGAACAGCTCTGTTGGGAAGTGATATAAAAGTTACACATGTAATTTTAAGAGAACAGCTCTGTTGGGAAGTGATATAAAAGTTACACATGTAATTTTAAGAGAACAGCTCTGTTGGGAAGTGATATAAAAGTTACACATGTAATTTTAAGAGAACAGCTCTGTTGGGAAGAGATATAAAAGTTACACATGTAATTTTAAGAGAACAGCTCTGTTGGGAAGAGATATAAAAGTTACACATGTAATTTTAAGAGAACAGCTCTGTTGGGAAGTGATATAAAAGTTACACATGTAATTTTAAGAGAACAGCTCTGTTGGGAAGTGATATAAAAGTTACACATGTAATTTTAAGAGAACAGCTCTGTTGGGAAGTGATATAAAAGTTACACATGTAATTTTAAGAGAACAGCTCTGTTGGGAAGTGATATAAAAGTTACACATGTAATTTTAAGAGAACAGCTCTGTTGGGAAGTGATATAAAAGTTACACATGTAATTTTAAGAGAACAGCTCTGTTGGGAAGTGATATAAAAGTTACACATGTAATTTTAAGAGAACAGCTCTGTTGGGAAGTGATATAAAAGTTACACATGTAATTTTAAGAGAACAGCTCTGTTGGGAAGAGATATAAAAGTTACACATGTAATTTTAAGAGAACAGCTCTGTTGGGAAGTGATATATATATGATTGGTACATGTGTAATTTGCATCACCATTTCTTACCTTGGAGAAATTCTTATTGTGTTAAACTGAAGCTATGTAATCTAATGATAATCCTATTGGGTACAATGACACATCCATTAATGCTAAAACTCAGAGTCAGAAGACAAATGTGTGCAATCATCATTCGGCAGTATTTTTTACATTTGTTTCCGTTACTTACAATTGGCTGGAGACAATCCATACAAATACTTAACAAATACTACCGTCTTATTGGAAACTCTTTATGAAGTATGCTCACTTAACAAAATATTAAGTGTGCAGCAGAGATATTCTGTATCGTATCATTTAACACCTATCACAATATCATGTGACAATCGCATTACATTTACAAAGATCAGGAGAATCTCCAGCGGATGGCTACAGTTCCTCACTGTAATTGTTATTTATGGTCCTTCGCCGCACTTAAACACTGGCAGACTATATAATTTGATTTTGACATGACTTTATAGAAAATGATTCTCACAGAATTAACTTTGTCGTTTATTGTGTAAATGTGACTATCCTGACACTGTTAATAATGGTGAGCTGACATATGGACCGTGTTGGTCCGTTAGGTACAACATCTATAAGACTAATTAATCTCACGCGACTTTCATAGTATTGACTTTTTTCACAGTATCGACTGAATGAAGCCCACTGTTGGAGCATGCAGTCAGATTTCGGGAGCAAATTACAGTCGGGATCAATAAGTAATTAGGGAGTTGAAAGACAGCAGGGACTTTCTGGCAGTTCAGCACTCAACCTGAAGCCATAATGTATAAATGTTGTGTTTTATGCTACATTTGAAGAAAACTTAAGGTCACTTGGTACTGCTAAATGGAAACAAAATACGCTGTTGTGAAATTTCTTTGTAGAACACATGTGGATCAGTTTTGGCTCATTATGCAGTTTCTGCTGGGGGATAAAAATCTGAAAGTTTGTAATGTGAAGTTAAAATACGTCATTGTAACCTCTCCTTACTAACATATCTTACAATGTATTCTGTATACACCAAATATTGAAACAGATAAAAAGAAATTATTCAAGTGCAAATAGTGCAAAGAATTTCAAACAAAATATCAGCTCCTTCTGATCAAAAACACTAACTCCTACATCAACCAAAAAAACTTCACCGTTTCTACCAACCCCCTCAAGTATAAGTTTACTGTAATACCAGGTACTTCAGAACAGACTTAGGACATGAAAGAACATTGTAAATGTTGTGTAAAATACTACAGACACCTCAGAACTATGTTATTTTTGTGATAATAAGAGAACTGGCTACATAACAACTTGACTACCAAATAACTTTCCTGAAAACACTCTCCTGTAGTGTTATTATTCTGTAAATTAATTTTATTACCCTGTTGTCAAGGCTGACATTTTACTGTTACCAATGTGATCCCAGATCTAAAGATAATTAATTATAGGTCCGATTTCAACCTCATTATCCAGAGTAATGAAATACATAAAAACATAAATACTGGCATTTAGCAGTTGTGTTTCCAATGCCAGTACATTCAGAGCTCTAGTACTGGTTAATGAGTTATTGGATCGGAGTGTGGATAAGGGGAGGTAACTCAGACCAATACCTCCCATACCACAATAACAGCTGGGTTTATTTACATAGAGGAAGGGCAGATGGTGTGGCGAACAGCTATCTCATTGTGCTTGTCTGCACGTGCTGCAAGTGGTGACTGTGCATCTAGCAGGCATTTGTTTGTAAAAAAAAAAGCATTGATTAGGACAACATCGCTGATAACTATCTATAATTGAAAGGCAAACAAGAATTAGAAACAATGACAATACCTTTTTATCACTCAGCTGTTTTTCTAATCAACTGGAAATATATTTGAAATAATCTACAACTACTATGTCATTCAAGATACTTGTTCAAAAAAGAAACACAACATCACTGGTGATTATTGTTTGAAGTGTATACATTTTGGATGAATAGTACATTAGGAAATAATACTGATGATTTATCAAAATCCTATTGTGCTTGAACAACAATTTAAACCTAGTGATTGCACTAGCAAATCAATGATTGACCTAGCCACTATTATACAACTGTTGATACAGTAAGACTTCCTGCCATAGACTCTGATGATACAATAACTGATGGTCTGATATAACAACGCAATAAAATATCAATCTCCTACAATAATTCTTTTTTTTAATTCACACACAAACTGACCATCTCATTTCAGTTGGTCCGATAAAGATGAAACGATCATGATATGTATCATATTTGACAACTTATTCTTAATAACGAAAACTGGAAACAGTTTGTTTGGTGTCTTGTGATTATATAAGTTGATTCTTTTTTTCATAAAGTAAATACGGTATAATATTTTGTCCTGGAAATTGAAAATGTTATTCATGTCGTCTTCCAAACTAGAAACATTGTGTATGTTGTCTTGGAAACTCTCAACGTTTATTAAGTTATCTTGGAAACTGGAAACATTGGTCATGTTGTCTTGGAAATTCGAAACACTTTTTTTTATATTGTCTTAGAAACTGAAATTCTGTTTTCTGTAGTCTTGGAAACAAGTAAGAAATTCTTATCTTTTCTGTATCAAATAAATTCCTTTACTATGAAAGGAGATGAATTGGTTGTAAGTGTGTAGTTTATCTTCGACCCCAGTCAAACCAAAAGCTCTTCAATTACCTATTTGAATTTCTCTTGGGTTGAAATAAATATATATAATTATTTTCATCTTGTTTCTCCTGAAACATAATGCTACATGTTGCCCGGTAAATTAGATAAGACAAAGAACCCCTTATGTTATTACCAGGGTATGCTTCCTAGGAAATAGAAGGACAGTACACTGATAGCCAAACACACATGGCCCCTTGAGTCCCTGCTCATCTATGATCCGACACAAAACAGAATTAATCACTGGTGCTTTTGTTCCAGAGTTAATATCACAAAAAAGGTCACATTGGTTTATTTGACAGTTTAACGGCACTGCCACTCTGACTATAACGGCACTGCCACTCTTGACTATAATGGCTCAGCCACTCTCAACGTAATTATTGATTTCAGAGCCTTTCATTGGTCACATTAACTTTTGAATCTTCCGACTATTGAAGTATTGCCTCAGGAAAACAGGTTTTGCTACACAAGAAAAACAAAGATAATATCTTATGGACAATAAATACACGATTTCAACAACCAGTCATTACCAAATTAAAAAGAAATGATTTTTATTCTGTACATTGTAGTGATTAGATATTGAAGTAATTCAGTTTGATTTCAAGAATATATTTAACAAATTAACAGGGCAAATTCGGATCATCCCCAGAAAGTCAATTTAGACAACAGTATCCACTGCATTCACGTAAAACATCAAATTTTTATTACTTCATTTTTCAAATTGGAAACCACTTAACTACAAGAACCAGTTATCATAAACAATTTTTAAACTGTTTTCATATCTTGACATATCTCACAAATTGAAATCTAAGAATTGGTAGCTTCTAGCACCATAAAAGCTGAAAAATTTGTGTCAAGAATAAAAAAAAAAAAAAAGAAAAAAAGAAAGCTATTTATAACAAACGTATGGACTCTGATAATTCACTTTTCTATTGAGTTCGAAACTAATTTAAAACTCTTTTCCTTCTGGTTTTCTTCCACCATATCTTAGATAATGACAATAGATTATTTCATACCAATGTAAAAGAGATAAATATATCCAAGAAAACATAAACCAATATTTTATTGACTAATAGTATCTTAATCTTTTTTTCTTTTTTTAAAAATTCAAATTCTTGGATCACCATGTAATGATGTACTTTTGATTGTGTTTTTCCTTCAGGAAGATCAAAATACATTTGATAAATGAGCAATCAAAACAACAGTGTATGCCTAATAATGGCCGACACAAGTCAGGGAGAGTAATTCATGATTACAATGTGAGGACAATTATTTAGAGAACGGCCGTATTTCACAATTTTTTTTATGTGACTATCAAATTTTACTGCAATCAAACATCTTTGCATGACCAGTTTCATCCCTGAGGCTACACCAGTGTCTGCTATCTCCCCAATTGATTCTCTGACAAAAAACTTCCATGAATTATTAATAACACCCGAATTAAAACTGGAACTTTGCGGATGTTGTTGAGAAAACTCTTACGGTAATTGGAAAATTAATTTGTCATATAGCCGAGGGCAGGCGGACTAATTCTGATGACGGACGCCTGCAATAAGGGAGCACTGCTACTCGATTGACAATAAATAGCCAAAGTGTCGTGCAACCTTTCAGAACAATACTCTGAGGGACAATGCTGAAGTGCTGTAGGATTGCTTATACACATACCCTGTGGTTGAGAAAGGATGTAGAGTCATAACCATAATGTCACCTACAGTGACACAGTAACAATGTTATCTAAAGTGACACAGTAACAATGTTATCTAAAGAAACACAGTAACAATGTTATCTAAAGTGACACAGTAACAATGTTATCTAAAGTGACACAGTAACAATGTTATCTAAAGTGACACAGTAACAATGTTATCTAAAGTGACACAGTAACAATGTTATCTAGTGACATAGTAACAATGTTATCTAAAGTAACACAATAACAATGTTATTTAAAGTAACACAGTAACAATGTTATCTAAAGTGACACAGTAACAATGTAAAGTGATACAGTAACAATGTTATCTAAAGTGACACAGTAACAATGTTATCTAAAGTGACACAGTAACAATGTTGTCTAAAGTGACACAGTAACAATGTTGTCTAAAGTGACACAGTAACAATGTTGTCTAAAGTAACACAGTAACAACACAATAACAATGTTATAACAATGTGTCTAAAGTGACACAGTAACAATGTTGTCTAAAGTAACACAGTAACAACACAATAACAATGTTATATAAAGTGACACAGTAACAACACAGTAACAATGTTGTCTAAAGTAACACAGTAACAATGTTGTCTAAAGTGACACAGTAACAATGTTATCTAAAGTGACACAGTATCAATGTTGTCTAAAGTGACACAGTAACAATGTAAAGTGATACAGTAACAATGTTGTCTAAAGTAACACAGTAACAACACAATAACAATGTTATCTAAAGTGACTCAGTAACAACACAGTAACAATGTTAGTTTTTACCTCCAGTTATAAATGAGGTTTTTAATAATCAGCTATAAGGATTTACGACATATTTCAAAAGGCCGAAGTTTCTCTGTAATGGAGACTAAAATTACTGTAAAGGTCTTTTGTAAGTTAATTCTAGAATACACTGGTTGAGATTATCATATACGAAATCCTATATTATTGAAATGGTACATATCTCATATATGACTAGATAAAAGCTGCATATTTTTTTTTTAATTGAAGTGACTAATACCTTATTCAATTTCAATAATGGTGCATTTAATTTCTAAGTGCTGTACTGTTTAGCGTTGTCATGTATTGGATAACTAAGGTACAATATCAGTGTTATCAGTGGAGACAGAGACAAGATAAATGACAGAGAGGAGAAAGGGAGACAGATCAACTGCCGACTGTGGGAGCTAACACTGAACAGTCGACATCTCCCAAACAGCAAAACCGAGAGTGATTTGCACCGCCAGAGATCAATAACCTGATCTGTACAGCTAGACAATAAGGCTATTAGCTCGCTTTTAATAAGTCATAATTAATAGTCGATTGTGTCGTGGCAAGGTCAATAAAATTACACAGGAGTATGATAAAGACATGATACTGGATATTAAACTGACAGATCTTACCAACAATTTATGTACTTGAATATATGTAACACTGTATCATTCCATTAACCTTGGATTCTCCAACAATAAAACCTACTTCACACTGCAGCAACAATCATAACTTCTAACAAAAATAAACCCAATTTTTTTATTTTGTGAGAATGACATTTTGAGATAATGACAGTACTGTACTTATGTGAATGGATACCAAACAATCATATTATCAATATAATATCTTTCTGTCCTGATCATGTTATTATAATACAATGACAAACTGTCTACTATATCCACACAAACAGTTTATCTCCCTTAAAGCAAGATGCACACGAGACATTTTAATAAGTGTTTTTGTATTTATTGTGAGCGCCTCACCCAGCTGCTGAGATTAATAAACTACCGGGATACCTTCAATCAGACAACAAAGGTGCTAAAAACTTCAATTATCTTAATTACGTGGGCTACAAAATATGATATTTACTACTGTTATTGGGCAGCAAATGACATGCCCTGATCATACCGTCATAGCAATGAATATTGCAGGCAAGGCTATTCCTGCGGGGAAATGACAAAAGAGTTCAGTAGACGAATGGGCGCCCAGACATAATGTATCTCAGTATGAACTCTAACTGCTCAATCATGCATGTCCTATGACGATAAAATTCAAGCAAAACCAGATCTACAAACCACAAATTAAATATGTTTAAAACGTTAAAAAACAGATATTTACTAAGTTGCCACAAAGATGCCAGACTAATACCACTCATTATACTGATAGATAATACAACATGATAAGACATGATAAATATGATTTATCAGCTACAGAAAATATCCACATGAACGTCATTTGTTAAATTTTCTATTTTACCCTAAATATTTTATACGGGTCATGTCTATAACCATTACATGGGTTTAGGATACAAGGTGGTATACAAAGGCTTCCTAAAAGTTAAGATTGAAAATTAACACTTTACATCTGAAACGTGATATCCAGGATTAAAAATAAATTGGAGATTTAAAAAAAAAATTGTTTTTTTCTGTTTTTAGATTAAGAACACTATCGATTATCTATTAATGTTGAATCTCATTGTTCTTCATTACAGTGATTTGGTAATTCTACCAATCAAATGTAAAAGATGAGAAAAATGTGACAGTGTGTATCTGTTACGGTTAAACACAGCGATGATGACCAGTATAGAGAAATGTCAGAGTAGATAGACACTTCATTTGGCGATGCATCTTTACAGATTATGGGTCGGATCAATATTTACGGCATGCAGACTCCGAAAAGTGATGATATGTGTTTCAGCCACACTGTGGAAATGGCAGTCGCTGGAGTTGGAGCAATTTCAGAGACTTTCTCGTCAGTGTAGATCTAGCGACAACAATTGGCCTGGGCGGCTCGCCCATATCTTTCATTGATCGTTAGAACAGCCTAGCATTACCTCCATCCCGACTAGGTACCATGTACTGTGGCTTAATACTTCACATAAACTACTTCATGAAATATTTATGAAGTACCATGGGGGCTTGTGCCTTCCAAGAAAATAACAAGCTATGTAAAATGTGTATGATTTTTCAAGACAAAAAAAAAAAATTATGAATAAATGATCTGATCAGGCAGACTGATAGCTTTGCGTGAAATTTGTCGTCATATCATGAACAAAACTAGGTAAACTTTCAAACATTGTGACTCTTTTCCGTTTCTAGATTGCATATTTATTACAACATAAATGTAGAGTTACAAAGTCATAAAATCCCTTAATAGCTTTCAAACCCAGCATTTTATCATTTCTAGATACGAGATACACAGTTCTCCATGGAGCTAAATGTCACACTTCTAAAAATGGGCACAAAGTTATAGTCTACAGGACAGTTGGAGGGTTATCAGATTTTGTATGCAGCTCATTTTTATCATTCATGTACAGTTTGAAATACCAGTTAACAATGACATTGAAATGAGTCAAAAGTTCAAGTGCGGTTACCCAAAACAATAAGTATGTAGTTATTAAATATTTGGTAAATCCATACTCTGATTATAAAGTTGTAAAAAGTAGACGAGAAGAAAAAGAAATCCTTAGCTAATAAAAGAAAAAAACATCTGTATTTATCAAATATAAAAAACAAAAACTACAAATGTGATGAAATATTAAACCAGATGGCATATATATTACATTCAAAGTGGTATACAGTCTGAGTTCAATGTAGCAAATCAAATCGTCTGTAAATAATTCACTGTCACAGAATAATACACTAAGTTGAACGCCTTGCATCTAATGTAATTTATATATATATATATATATATCTATAGGATCTTACATCAAGATTTCTTTTGATATGCAAACTAAGAAGATTTTATTAAGCGAACCTTTGACGAGCTAAAAAAAAAAAAATTATGACTGGTTTCACAAATCACATATGAAAAGAAACAAATTGATAAGATCATTTTTAATCACATGATCACTTTTATCAAGCACGATAGAAAACGAGCATTTCTATGTCAAACTTGAATGATTCATTGTCTCCATTGTTACAATGTTGTTATATTATAAAAATTGAGGTCATGATATTACATACATTTGTATGTGTGATATGGAAAAAATATGACATGGGTTTATTCACTGTGTGATAAAGCCTGTTATAGAACTTAATGTCTTGACTTTGCAAGACATAACCATTGATACAGGTGTGTGATAGATATCGCTATCATTGCTGTCTAGTCTACATTTCTCTCTAACTCGGTTACAATGATGCCAAACAAAGATGACAATTAGGTAAGACTGAGAGCCTGATTTTGTCTCAATGTCTACTTACATGACCCAGACTATCTACAAGGTCGTCGCAGTCAATCATTGCTCTGACTCATAAGAACAAAGCTATACAGTAATTATGTCTATATAGCAGAGATACAAGGGAGATTTCTAGCAAAGTCTGCTCTCACTTTCTGTTGTATTTATCTATAGGAACAATTTTCAAATTAGCAATAAATATTGCCTTAATGTGATAATTTTATGATGCCTTTCTGATACAGCATTGGTCTATCTGTTTCCCAGACCTCTGTCATGTAGACACATTAACACACTGATGTTGTGGCGAATGTGTTGGTATCACCAATAACTGCTCTTATATCTGGGTCGGCCATTCAATGTTAATTCAGTTGATCCAGTCTCTTGGTAAATTTAACAGTTCCCCACAGAGCTGGTACTGGCTTATCACAACATCACCACTATTCTTAGATTATGTCCATTTTATTGTCTTTTTGATCTATATTGTTTTGATCAGACGAAACATCAAATCAGGTGAAATTTTCCACCTGTAGAATACACTTAAGGATGCACTGTCATCCCTCTCTCAGACAGCTGAGCGACCAAAACTCTTAGACGATCCCCATACGCCAGGCTAAATGATGGTGTACTTTTAGTATGGTGTGTAAAATAAAATGTCTTGATATATTCCAGCTACCTCACAGTCTAGTTACATATGGATCAAAATTCAAGAATATTTCCGAGATGTCTTTAACATTTACAGAAGTAGAATTATGAACCTCAGCATTCAAATCTCAGGGAAGTAAAGTACACTTACCATGGTGGAATGCTCTAGTACAGAGATGCCTTCCTCCTGGACAGCTAGCCACACCTCATCCTCAGGGGTAGGAGACGTCTTTAACTGTAAAACAGATCATACACAATTTACAGTCACACCTCATTCTCTCTGTGAGGTAAAGGAATTTGGAATATTTGCATGGTTTTTTTTTTTATATTTTTTTATTTGTTTTGGGTTTTTGTTACCATTTTTATAGAAATATGATTTTCTTGTACTTACTTTTGTGAAGAAAAGTTTGGCACCACAGAATGGCCACTTCCTGACCACAGCAAGGTAGACTCGGACACAGTCCTGAGGAGACCGGCCTCTCAGAGACACCCATCTTTCCAACAGTTTGGACACTGTTGATCTGGAACAAAGTTCATATCAAAAGTATATAACGAAGAATGTATAAGGTTGATACCATTAGTAATTTAAGGTCAAGGTCATTACCATGCATAAATATAGCTTGTAGCTGGTGTCATGCTCATTGTCACCAGTAGTAGTTAAGGACTGGTCAAGGTCAGTACTACAATTAGCTAGGGAAAGCAGTTTAAACTTACCGGTAGTTATTAACTAGGCTAAAGGTTATTACTTGTAATACTACCTATGGGTCAAGGTCATTACAAATACAATATTTCACCAGGTATATAAGGCCCTTGATGAAAGAAAACAAGAGGCCCATGGGCCTTAATGGTCATCTGACATAAAATACAAGATTTCAAATTTTGAACTTATTTCACCTGGATTTAAGAATCAAGGGCACTCAGCCACCACCTTGAAAGTGGGTTAAGGTTATTCTTTTTAACAAACTTCATAAACCTTCATCCCAGGATGCTACAGGCCAAATATTATCACCCCGGATGTTCTGGTTATTCAGAAGATGTTTGAAGTAACAAACTTTGGTTAGTGCCATGTCATGATCATTTCATGCAAGTTTTGGCTCAATCGCACTTGAACTTGAGAAGAAGTCGAAAATGTGTTTTCAAGATGGCGGCCATGATGGCCATGTTGGATTTCGGACCAACCCGAAATTAATAAACTTTGGTCAGGGTTATGTCACGATCATTTCAGTTAAGTTTCAGCTCAATGAAACATGAAGAACTTGAGAAGAAGTTGAAAATGTTTATGACAGAAGCCGGACAAAAGGCGATCGCAAAAGGTCATCAGACCCTGCGGGTCAGATGACCTAATTACCCAAACTTCTTATTTTTCACATTTTGAAATACCATAAAAAGATTTATGGATAGGCTTACTCAAACTGATGGGCACAGACTGATCATGGACAGAGTGATCTTAAAAAGTTTTACTAAATATATTATACCACTTTATGAAAAGCTGTCTTATCCAGTTTTCAGCAATAATTGGACTTTGTCAAGGAAGAAGTGAAGTTTCAACTGTGTTATGTACATAATCTTTACATGTGTTAAACAATTTTTTTCTCTATTTTTTTGAGCTTTAGCAGTTGATTGGCATGAAGAGTTGATGAATTTCATTCATAAACAAAAAAACATGAAATGTTGGTGATAACTTTTTACAGTGAAGTATGCTCTTCTTTCTCCATTTCAATTATTACCTGTGTGATGCTGCAGAGGAAGATAATCATTATTGTTTCAGTAATTAAGTAATTATCGTGTAAAAATAGCTTGTCTGACATTTACTCTGTTAGCAGCCAACAGCAAGCATCTCTAAAACTGAAGCAGAAAATAACAGAAAGCATCCCTGAAACTAGGGTAGTCAAAAATATCTACAGGGGATTGCAGTGCCGTGTTTTGTCTTTGCAGTTATTATATATGTGACGATTCAGCATGGTAGAATCATATTTGATAAACAATAATGTTTATGATAATTTCATTTCAAAATTGTGAAAGGAAAAATTCAATTCAGTGCTTTAACTTAAACTACATCCATCATGACAGATAAAGCTTACTGAAAAATTCTAATTGTGATCACAAGAAAACAAGCAGAACTAAATAAAAAGAAAGCCAGACTGAGAAAAATAATATACAATTCATCATGATTTCAGACACAATAGAACTTATGCAGAAGAGAATTGTTCAGACATTTTTCAAGGTCAATATCAGAGCCAGGCATATACCACTGATCTAATTTACAATCACCTCAGGGACAAATGCAATAATTCTGGTTACAAGTCTCGGGGAGGGGGGGTCTTTCTCTGATTTCCCTGGAAATATTGATTGGGAGCAAAAAAAAAAAAAAAAAGGTCAAGGTCATCATCAGCAGTATAGAAAAGAAGGGTCAAGGTGATTGATGAATATCATTGGCTGTAGTTGTAAGGGATAACAAATGATGACACTAAAGTACCAAGGAATTCATATCAGTTACTAGATTTGATTGTGAGATCAATTAAAATGTGACTGAAAAGAGATCATTGGTATATAACATGTTTTATGCATACCATTTACATAGCCTCAGGCAACCCCCTACCTTTGTTCATCCTCAGAGGCTTGGCTGTACTTCCGGGGATAGAACCGGTCAAGGACTGTAGTCAGCTGTTGGGCAAGGTTGGGTTGGTAGGGAGGGGCAGCCCCGCCCACCTGACTAGACTCATTAGACAGCTTTACATCTCCAAACTCTATCTGTAAAATATCAATTCATCAACATCAATTATCTATTCTGACATAACAAAACAGTATTATAAGAATGGTGATGAAACAGTGGACCAGGAAGCAGTGAGCCTTAAATATAACTGTTTGCAATAGTGTTTACTTGTTGACAGCTGTTTCTTTTATACATAATCATCTCCTTAATAGCTCAATGGGTGGTCGTCGCTCTTTAGTGCACATCTGTGTTCTCATTATTTAGAATGTACAAGCTCAATTGTTGTGTTGGTACAAACCACATAACCACCTACTGAAGAACTAGAAAATGTCTGTAGGATGTGAATGCCCTTGCTTCCACAAATAAAATGAACAATGTCTGACAAATTTCTGTAAATAATAATGGTGACCTTGACCTTGTAACCCTGAAACTCATCTTAAGTATGTCAAAGGACCTTTGCATATAGTTTGACAGAAAGCCCCTAAGAACTGAAGTTGCTAGAACAATGACACCAATTCCAACAGTATGGAATGTGATGCAACACATGAGATAAGTTAACATAGGTAACACTACATGCCCCCTGACCAAACTGTTGCTTTCAGCCTCAGACAATAGTTTAGTCCTCTGGTTCAACATAACACATGTTGACCTCAAACCCAATCAATTGATTTATAATATTTTGTACAAATACATGTATTATCCTGTATTGGTACTCCTCTTTCACAAATTGACATTAAATATTTCCAACTCCCAACTTAAATAATTCCAACTAAATGACAAAAAAGGCAAGTGAAGCATTCAGTATAAGCTTTGACTATGTTTATTTTCCCAGAAGTGAAATGTTACTGATAAAGTCATTCATGACCAGAGAATTATGGCAAGGAGCCATATGGGCCTGGTCATAGATACCAATTTAAAGTGAATTAATTTTAACAACAGTTTAATGTTCTCTAAATAGCTAGGATAACATATTACAGTGCTCAGGTGACACAAATTGTTGTATCAAAAGGTTTCCCATTCATATTGACACTCCAGAAGTATGAATGTCATGTCAATATGATGAAACCATGTCATCATTGTAAAGCTTACCATGTCCCATGTCATAGTTATACAACCTACAATGTCCCATGTCATAGTGATAAAGTCTACAATGTCCCATGTCATAGTTATACAACCTACAATGTCCCATGTCATAGTGATAAAGTCTACAATGTCCCATGTCATAGTTATACAACCTACATGTCATAGTTATCCTACAATGTCCTTACAATGTCCTATATCATAGTTATACAACCTACAATGTCCCATGTCATAGTTATAAACCTTACAATGTCCCATGTCATAGTTATACAACCTACAATGTCCCATGTCATAGTTATACAACCTACCATGTCATAGTTATAAAACCTACCATGTCCCATGTCATAGTTATACAACTTACAATGTCCTATATCATAGTTATACAACCTACAATGTCCCATGTCATAGTTATAAACCTTACAATGTCCCATGTCATAGTTATACAACCTACAATGTCCCATGTCATAGTTATATATCCTACAATGTCCCCATGTCATAGTTATACAACCTTACCATGTCCCATGTCATAGTTATAAAGTCTACCATGTCCCATGTCATACTTATACAACCTACCATGTCCCATGTCATAGTTATACAACTTACAATGTCCCTTATCATAGTTATACAACCTACAATGTCCCATGTCATAGTTATTAAGTCTACCATGTTCCATATCATAGTTTTACAACCTACAATGTCCCATATCATAGTTATACAACCTACAATGTCCCATATCATAGTTTTACAACCTAAATGTCCCATGTCATAGTTTTACAAACTACAATGTCCCATGTCATAGTTATACAACCTTCAATGTCTCATGTCATAGTTATAAACCTTACAATGTCCCATATCATAGTTATAAAGTCTACAATGTCCCATATCATAGTTTTACAACCTACAATGTCCCATGTCATAGTTATACAACCTACAATGTCCCATGTCATAGTTATAAAGCCTACAAATGAATTATTCAAAGCCAAGCAAATTTTAAAGACAAACAGATATAGACACTGCCAAACCATGTTTTCAGAATTCAATTTGATGTTGTTTTATCAATATTTACTCTCATCATGATAATATTATACAGTTTACAGTATCTTGCATCATTTATGACCAACTTAGTCAAATCTCATTTTACATGCAATGATATTTATGTTCCAATTTAAATTCTGTTCACATATTCAATATCTTAAGCAATCTTCGAATATGTATCATTTTATGGTTATGAATGTCTTTCATCAAAATCACAACACAATACATTCAAGGTAAATGCCACGATTAACAAAAGGTCAAAATGCAGATTGTCCTTGGTGGAAACCTACATATACTAATATATTACTACATTACAGACATATAAAACTGAATACATCATGACTAGACAAATAAAATTGTCAGAAATATGATCTATAGCATCACTTAAACCATGGCCATAATTAAATTCCTATAGCTTAATCAGACTGCATTTCTAAGTTAATACTGTCAAATTGACACAAATTTTCTATCTTCTTCAATCCTTGTAATCTAATTCAAAATTAAAAAAAAAAACTTCTTGAAAAGAAAGAAATTGATTTTTTTAATTTACAACAAGAAGATTAATCATTTTTATCAATTAATTATCTTTCCCAATTCCATATTGATTTTGAAATTGAGAATTAGAGGCCTTCTTTAAATACCTGATGTGTTTAAAGTCACAAGAAACAAAACCATATTTCAATCCCATTTCCATGTATATATGTAAGATCTACAACACTTGTCAATTTATGATCAGCAGTATTTTTTTTATTAATGCTGTACATTACTGAATAATCATAATATAATTACATTAATGTGATCAAAAAGTTGTACTTGTTCAGTCTGTTTTCAATTTTACAGTAATATACTGTATGATGATAATACATTACAAATAAATTCTTTCTATAATTAACTGTCAGAGAAAACAAAAAAATTTGTTTACGCTCCAAAATCAAATAAGAAACGACAGCAGATGCTTTGAGAGACAAGTATTACTAAAATCTCCCGTAAACACACAGTCCACACTGCATGAAAAAGTGAACATTATGTTAGATCTTTATCATCATGAAACGTCGAAAGCTGATTGTGTGGAAAAACATGTCTACATGTGTATGTAAGACTGCAATATTTACTGCTGCAGTCAAGGGGCTCAGACATCTCAAAGGTACGTATCTAAACACAAAGACAGGTGAGGAGAGTCCAGACACCAACGCAGTGCTGTGGTTGTGTAACATGTAACGCAAAAAAACTACAATCCCACAGACCGTATGAACGCAATGCAATAAACATAGATGTGGTAAATTTATGGTATTACCTTCTATGTTGAGATAGGTGCCCATCTATTATCAAGACTATCACATGATTTTTTTGCCTGTTTTTCAACAACATTCAGCCAAATATACCCAGCAGCTAGCAATCTTAAAATACCAGTTTTGATCAAGCTTGTTTTGATGGTCAAATCTCATATCGCAAACATACTAAATTTTCCTCTTTAGGAAATTTTAAAGCATTATTGTTTTTTGGCAAATAAGTGGATTATTTCCAGTATCAAAGGAATTAATTTGTAAGTAAGTATTCATAAACTACAGGAAGTGTAATAATATTTTAACACAATACTTTCAGTGCAAAAAATGCAGTAATAAGATACCACTAAAATGTGTGTGTTTACAGTATAGCAGTACATTAGTGATGTACTGTAAAACCTTACACCCGGTACAGTTTCATAGATGTAATGGTAGAGCTGCTGTATCACCATTTTGTAGTGTGCTCCCTTCTGATATCTGCCGAAGCAACTTCCTGCTGTGGGTGAAAGTAAGGCACAGTTCCTCGTAGTTAGACATTGCAAGTTAGGCACTGGAGAAACACCATTGTTAGTCGGCTAGCAATCTCTAATCAATGTATCACAAGATCCTTTTATCAACATTGCAACATCAACTACAGTAATTGAAATTCAGAAGTCTGTTTCATCTCCATGATGATCCATATTTCAAAGATGGAGAGTGACTATAAAGTGCTGCAAATAAAGAGCTTGCAAGTCTCTGGATAACAGATATTCCATGTAAAATTAATTAAAATTCAAAAGAATTGAAAGTGAAATGTAAGAAATGCATTTACACTTACAGCCTTACAGACCACTTGGGACCGTGAAAACCGGAGAAGATCCAAAGGCTTACTATGTAAAATTAATTACCATTCAACAGAATTAGGTGGTTCAGACAAGCTAAGGAGTGTAATGTCTTATCTCTGTTAGTCCCCAGATACAGACACCGACACGAATCTCAAAGTTATAACTGAAAATTTTAATTACCAATAAAATAATTTGTACAAAAATTGTGATTAAGTGTTGTTTGACTTTTACATATGTATTCCACCGAGATGAAATAAAGGAGTTTAAATGCTGATAACTGTTAGAAAAATATTCTCACGATTATAGAAAAAAAACCCATTGGAAACTTGCCTGACCAGGTATTATATAATCTGATGGGCTTCATTTAAATCTTTTGGGAAATAAGATTTTGATTAGAATCTAAAATCACAATGAATCAAGAGTATTGATCTGGAAGTAATTGAACTGTGTAACACAACATGAGGGATCAGAAATGGGGTCAAGGTCATTCCAGTAAACTTGAAACTTTCTAAGATATGAGACTGTAAGTGAATTTTTGTGTCAATCCTCAGCAATATTAGCTATGTAGATTTAATGTATATTTGATCAGTAGTAGACTAAATTTCTTTGGATACACAAATGGTGAAGAACACATTTGGGTGGTGACTTTTAATGTGTGGTAATCATTCAAGACCAGACACATTTCAGTTTTAAAACACACCTGGTCTTCAAGGTAGATATTAATGAAGCTATACAAAAGTCTGTTACAAAACTCTCCACATTCTCTGGATTGCCTACAGCAACAATCTACAATGTACTGACGGTGTTTTTGCATGTTTTAATTTTCCTTGTCTGTGCTTGCATGGTTAGATAAGCTATATATTACTTGTCATGTTAAACTCACATCAGATACTTGTTAAGACTGTTCCTGTTAGGACTTGCTAGGCCTACACAGACATATGGACCTCTCATGCTCCTTATCTTTTACTTCCACCACAAATGATGTGTCACAGCTTGTGAAACATAATTTTACATGCAATCAAAATAAAAAAAAAAATTGAAAACAAGTCTGATTTGATTTGCAGTTGGTTGCACAGCTATCTACAAGCTGGCTAAACATAACAATCAGATAGTTTTTAAGTAGACAGTTAGGACCAAGGGATATCTTTTTAATGCCCAAATAAGGACAAATCAATGCAACGTTACAGAAGATGTTGGTGATTGCAGCCAGGTCTGATTTGTCACTGTTAGGACAGAACAATTACACGCCAGTCATGCATGGTTCAGCACACGAACAATACACACATGACAGGCAACATAGCCCCGCATTTTGTAAGATATTTAAATTACAGTGTATCTGTGCTGTGATTGGACAAAGAAGAAAACTTTGGAGCATGCACCTGTTGTGTTGATGGACAAGCATAACAATAATATCATGTATAAAATGGCCCAGCTGTTTTATGTAAAACTGAAAGAAACAATTTTTCATTTGTTTTTATTAAACTTCTATAAATATCACTGAACCAATTACAGGGTATAGCATGGAGATTCCAAGTAATAAATTCAAAAAATTGTCAAATGTTGAAATCACTAAAAAAATTTATAGAATCATTAAACAAAGAAATTATTACAATTTAGAAATTTTGAAAAAGAAGTAATATCTCTTCAGCCTTAACTTTAATTATTGAAGTACCAATAATTTTAACCATAATATTACCCTATGATACTGTGTAAAGTATGATGTAGCATAATGTGCTATTGCAATTAAAAGTAGCATGCACTTTTAAGTATAATGTATATTAGGTACAAGTATAGCCTTTTAAAGTATTATGATTTAGCTAGGAAGCCTATCTATAGCCGTAAGTACAATGTGTTAGGTAGCCTATATCCTTAAGCATAATGCATTAGGCAGCTTAAAGCCTTAAGTAGAATGCACCAGGTAGCCTATAGCCTTAGGTATAATGTGTTAGGTAGCCTAAAGGCTTAAGCATAATGTGTAAGGAAGCCTTTAGTCTTCAGTATAATGTATTTAGGGAATATTATGCTTGTTTCGAATCTTAAACTGTTGTAATTATCATAATATTAATGAAAATCAACAAAAACTAACACCTCCACAATTTTGATCAAAACAGTCCCTTGCATTGCTTTTAAGCCAATCAAAACGCTCCTTTAAGCCACTGATGATGTAAAAGCTCTGCCTACTTTCCAGTCAAGTAAGAGATAGATTCAGGTCAGGATGTAGGTCATGGCATATGAAAAGGCATAAACAATTTATATACATTGATTATCTGTCTAAATTGTTGTTTTATTGACTCCAAGTGTACATACCTAAAATTTGTCATGTCTTTTCCTGAATGGAAAGTGATCGATAAAACAACAGACATCATAAATGGAGAGGCATCAACAAGAGATTATGACAGAAGACTCATCCAAAGGTGTCAGTGTGTTACTTTTATATGGAGATTATAATCATTCTCTGACTAAAGATAGCTGGATAATTCCCTGACCAAAGACAACAGGATATTTCCCTGACCAAAGACAACAGGATAATTCCCTGACCAAAGACAACAGGATATTTCCCTGACCAAAGACAACAGGATAATTCCCTGACCAAAGACAACAGGACGATTCCCTGACCAAAGACAGTTCATTCATCAACTGAAGAAAGCAAAATCAAAGCAAGCTGTGTTTCAACTTAACTCAAAAAAGAAGAAAAATTACTACTTGACCAAAGAATACAGGAACATAACTCCTTGACCAAAGAACACAGGAGCATAACTCATTGACCAAAGAATACAGGAGCATAACTCATTGACCAAAGAATACAGGAGCATAACTCATTGACCAAAGAATACAGGAACATAACTCCTTGACCAAAGAATACAGGAGCATAACTCCTTGACCAAAGAATACAGGAACATAACTCCTTGACCAAAGAAAGCGATAAAATTACTCTATGGTCAAAGATAGCATGAGAATTACTTGTTAGCCAAAGAAAGCGAGAGAATTATTCACTTGTTGACCAAATCAATACTCAGACAACATTAACAATGGACCTCTTAAAATGGATCTCTGACAATGGCTTTCTAACCATGGCCCACTAACCATGGACCTCTAGCAATGGACCTCTGACAATGGACTATGGACCTCTAACAATGGACCTCTGACAACGGACCTCTGACTATGGACCTCTGACAATGGACCTCTGACAATGGACCTCTGACTATCTTTTTACTTTTAGAAACAATTCAGCTGTTCCAAACTGCTTCCTTTTCATAGATTCCAAATAATTTCCATGCATATAAAAAGAAGAAACCTTTTTTTTTTGTTTTTGTTTTGTTTTTTGCATTCACTTGTCCAAAGCTTAATAAAGGAAATAAAATCACTGGTGATGATGAAGGATTTATGTTTTTGTACTGAAAGGTATAGTGATAAATTAATTGCAATTATGTTACAATACAGGTAAGTCATATATGATCACGATTACGTAACACAGGTAGTGAAGAAATAATCATGTTTGTAGCTAGTGGTAGCACCCAGACTTTCTGATATTGACATTCCCATAAAACAAGTGGTGCCGATCCCAGCTATATCAATTATTAATACGGCATATAGGCTGCAGTGAATTGTTCATTGGCGGAGCACCACACTATAACATTTCCGTCACTTAATAATCTCCGACATGACGTGCAAGCTTTGGCTTTCCTTCTGCCAATATCTATCAACAAAATTAAAAACAACAAACAAATTGAGTTCTACGAATATCAATCTGCATTTCCTTCGTTACCAAACAAAATAAAAATCCTTTAGGAAAGATTCTTGATAGCTGATGATACAAATGACAAAGAAAGCAACAACACCTTACAGAAAATGAATGTTTCAATTTTATAGCTTCGACAGCTTCATTTCAAAAGAGAACATAAGTGTGTTCCATAAAAACCTCTATGTATAGGAAACCATATCCAAGATTGTAGCACAACTTGTCCAATCATCATTGGTCAACTAATTCTTCCTGAAACTAAATGCCACTTTATAAATTATAAAGTATCTAAAGCCTCAACACTCATCGTTTAACAAATCAATTCCATTTAAAATACAGTCATGCCAAATTTTCTCTTGTCAGGAGCAATTTATGACTTATTGAAATCCATTCTAGTCAATTATCTCCAAACTCATCAGGAAATTGGTTGTGTACATGGGAGCTCATGGATGCTGTATATGCTGGGCGACTGTATTCAGCGCTAAGTCAGTGCCACTAACGCTGAAAACTAAAATCTTAAACAGATTTTAAATGGTGATAATAGTAATATTGAATATTACAAAGAAGCCGTAAATCTGTTTAACAGATAAAAGTCATGTTTATAGAAAGTTTCAAGGAACAAAATCAATTTCCCTTTAAGAGCAGAACTGTGGTATTGTCTTGTGTTTACGGAGGTTCAAGACTGCCAATTTATTAACGGAAAATATGTATTTTCCTCCAAACCTCGATTGAAATAGTTCTTTTTTGAATATTAACCAAGTTGATAACTTTGTCTTAAACACAGTCTGTTACCGTTGTTCCATCAGAATGGCACTCTTTTCACTCTAATATTTCCCTTAAATCTTGATTTACTTTTTATAACCACATCAATTATTCTGCAGCCTGCGGTGACACGCTAGGCAAGACTTTACGATGTAACGGGGACTGTGTAACCATATCCAATCTTACAATGTTCAGCGTGCATTTCAGATTCTCTGTTTCATCCAAAGCTTTTGTCAGAAATGTGTCTACAATGGCAGACCTATTAAAACCAATGCACAGCATTGGTGTATATACAGACAGGGGCATCTCTCAATCATACGTCATTACAGCTTTCTCTCGCCTCACACAACAGAAACTCAGCTCCTGTTACATATTAGTGAGTAAGATATTCACTTCTGTTTAATGTCATCAAAACCCCAAGGCGCCATCAGTTTTATCTTGCTGATCACAGAGAGCCCAAACACCATCGAAGGCTGTGATGGAAGTTGATTGGTGAACCTGTTGGATTAGTTCCTTTCATAAAATTGCAACATTAAATCGATTTGTGAAAACTTCATTTCACTGGGGAAACCATTTTTCTGAAGATTTATCTGCTAATAACCATCATTTTCATCGTAATAACTTCCAGTATAATGACAGTTGTACAGATTTATGTGAAAGTAACCATGGTAATCAAAGGTACAATGTTGTAGAGAAAACTTGGACACATAACCTCAAAGTGACACATAGGACCTGTAATAAACACATGTAACACACATACATTAAGACAAAAGCTGTGTTAAAATGTTTACTAGCTCATTCAAGTTTGCTTAGTTTTACTTTTAAAGCAAAGCTTTCTTGATTTGTGTTTCATGACATTTTTTGAATCCATACATGTTTAACCTCCAACTAGAAGGTTAGAACATAGTACATAAAAGTTGTCAAACCAAGATCCAAAAAGAAAAAGAGCAAAAAGTTTAAAGAATTTTTCTAGTATATGATGAGGTTTGGCTTGTTTCCCAAAGTCATCATATTTGTTAGATCTACAAGATTACAAGACTATTCTGATATATCACAGGCAGTAAGACCAGCCTTCTTACAGGTAGTGAGAGACCAGCCTTCTTACAGGCAGAGAGAGACTAGCCTTCTTACAGGCAGTGAGAGACCAGCCTTCTTACAGGCAGTGAGAGACTAGCCTTCTTACAGGCAGTGAGACCAGCCTTCCTACAGGTAGTGAGACCAGCCTTCTTACAGGCAGTGAGACCAGCCTTCCTACAGGTAGTGAGACCAGCCTTCTTACAGGCAGTGAGACCAGCCTTCCTACAGGCAGTGAGACCAGCCTTCTTACAAGTCATTTCTTTGTTGATATAAATCAAAGCCCTTATTTTCTTAAACATCACTTAGAAACGCAGTGATAACAAGCATATCTTAGCTAATCAGCAGAGCTGTTTATAAGAGAGAACATGAAATCAATAAATAACATATCTATGGTTAGAGATCTAAAGTTAATTAAAACCATGTTTGCATTACAATGTTTCAACAGCCTATTTAGAGAAGTGTCCAAAAATCGCAGAATGTTCATAGATCTTATAACCATGTCAATATATCGCATCATACCAACATGTCCTTTCACGACGAAAGCCATCATAAAAAAGTGCAGATCGGCTTTTATCTGATATTCCAGCAGAAACATGAGAAACATCTATACGAAGGGAGGTAACTCCTACTCACAGTCACATCAGTTTACTCTTTATTTCACCAATAATAAGACATGATATTACTTTAAAATAGATATGAAAGTGATACAAAGGAGTAATGTTACTCATAGAGTAACACTGAGTCAGACTTTTTCACTGTGTGTGCGTAAATATTCACTGACCCACAAAAAAACCCTGTAGCTTCAAGAGAGAGAATCTAAGAGCAGATTTCTCATGAGGCTATATGTCTTACAGGCATTGTAACAGCTACAGGAGCCTCAAGGGCCAGGAATTCATGTGTTTTCACCAACTTAGTTTACATTCATCAGAAGGTGGTACTACTTTGTACCTCATGAACTGGTTGAGTAGCGATGTGTTTCTTATGTATAACGGCATATTTAACTTTCAATTAAACCCTCAGAAAAATCTCAAAAATGTCCAAAGTTGACTTGGTATAAAATACATATATATAATGATCTAAGTACATGAATAAAGTACACAGAGCAACATCTGATGAATTTAAAGCTACTGATTTTAAGACGGACATGCTAGTGAATGTGGAAAATTTCTTTGAGAAACCAAGAAATCTCAAGTGGTATAATTGAAGAAGTACTGTTATTTTTTATAACACAAACAAGCTGCATCTTTAAATAGCCAAACACAAGTGATTAGCGATGTGAACACTTTACCTGAAGAAGTTTGAATCCATTTTCTGAAGTTCTAAACATTATCTATTAAATTGTCAGCTAGCTTTTTCATTCTTTATCGCAATATTTCAAGTTTTTATACAGAACATTCATCACCCAGTTCTGTCAAGTGTGCACTTATACACAAAATAAAATTTGATATGTTGATCTCTAGCAAGGAAGATGTATCATCATGGGGATGATGAAAAATACACAAAAATGATTTCCTATTCCTTGTCAATGTGACAGATACTTCAAACATCAACACATTTTTGTAGAGAGAACCAATGGATCTTGTTTTAAACATAACAGCTATACATGTACCACTCAGGATAATGATAATGTTCACAATGTGCTGAAACATTTAGTATTTGTACCCATGATCTAGCCTGGAAAACACACCAAGATAATGATGTAACCCATGTAAACACATGTATCTCTATAGACACATGCATCTCTTTAGACACCTGAATCTCTTAAGACACCTGTATCTCTGTAGACACCTGTATGTTTGTAGATGCCTGTTTCTTTGTACAGTTGTCATACAATGCTACACCATATGCGATGTCGGAACAATGTCTTCACAATAAGAAAAGTGGATGAAATAAGCTATCACACAGACGTGTGCACGTTAAGCAGTTCTATCACACAAATCTGAGATTTTATCCTGGTTGATATAAACTTAGCAATGATTTATAGATGTGTGGGATAAGGTTTATTTATTCAACTAAGCATACTTTCTAATAAAGACATAGATTTATAGGTTGAACACATGAAGATCTAACACATACAGACTGAATAACTATACAGTCAAACTTCGGTATTTCGAACTTCAATATTTAGAATTTCTCGGTATTTCGAACTTTTTAAAGAGTCCTGAATTTTTTTACTATATAACTATAGTAATTTTACCATACTTATTTTGAACTTTTACATATCAAATTTCTCGCTATTTCGAACTTTTTTCTAGTCCGATTGCAATAAAAACATAGGAACATACACGTTTTATTTCCAAGTTTTGAAAATTTACCTGTACGAAAACTGACATGTAACACTTCGGCAGTTTTCACACCTTCAGAACATGCCGCGCTACCGGCGTGTATGCTCTGAGTCGGGCAACGTTGTTTACAAGAGTGATTAATTAAAAAAACATAACACGGACCAATCTGTGATGTTTACTTCAGTTTGGACATTGTACAAGATTTCTTATATCAGCATGGAGTCGGTAACGACACCGACAGTGTTAGTGTGAAACTCGGTGATATTAGTGCTACTTTAGAAAAACATTTTGTGCGTGGGGTTGACAGAAGACAAACAACGATGCAAGACTTCTTCATAACACAACTCGAGAAAAGTAGTTATTTAAAACAGACTTCAGCGCTTCGATTCAATCATTTAAATGGTTAACGATATTGCTGGAATACAGTAATCATTATTACCCAAGCTTGTGTCGTTTCGTTATAAAACGGTAAATCCGTAAAATGTAAAAACGTGTTGCAGTTAACCTCATGTAGAGACACCGTGTGAGATTTAAAACATCTAATCGTATGTATTGTTTAATTGTTTGTTGCTATTACTTAATAAATATTTACACTGTATATCTGTCTTTATTCAGTTTGTCAAGGTAGTTAAACCAATCGTTCAAATGAAAGGAGTGTTATCTTCATGATCAGCCGTAATCCTGTTACGTCTGACCACGAAGGTAATAGACGTCCACCCACTGCAGCTTCTCGGACCATGGAAATAAATGAATGGGATGAAGAATAAATATCGCAACTAAAAAGGGATCATATCAAACAATATATTGTAGAGAAATATATGATCGGTACACTTAATAATAATTCAAATACATACATCTCAAAAATCGGTGAAGGACATGGATTTTATACATGTATATGTAATGCGTAATGCACATATACATCCGAGTAAAATTTTCATTCTATGAAATTTAAATCAATATTCACATATCGAAGTCCCGCTATATCGAATTTTTTGACTTGGTCCCTTGAAGTTTGAAATACCGAAGTTTGACTGTATATACAGTCTAACCTGTCATGACGGCCACCTTGGTTAGACGGCCACCTTAGTTAGACGGCCACCTGCTTGTAACGGTCCTTTTCAGACCCTCCCAATCGTTTTTACTCATTAATGATACCTAATTTAACAGCCACCTGTCTAACGTGGCCAGCGTCCACCCTTTTCGTCCCCAAACTCGCGATCGAACCTTGTTTAAAAAGCCATTTTGACTACAAGTCATTTGACAAGCTTTCTTGACTGTGAGTCACGTTTTCTCGCCACATGAACATTCTTACAAACGTGTACATGCCTTCCTTTCAATTTTGTTCTTGTGTACTTATAGTTGTGTCATAAAACAAAGATTGGTCTGTCTTCAAATTACTTGTTAACAAGATAATAAATAATAACAGATGATGTTTTATATCCTATTATTAAACGGTATTCAAATATCAATGTGCAAATTGCCGCAACTTGGGTTTGAAAATAAGGAACCTCAATTAAGAGGCCACCTCTCTATAAAGGCCACTTTCATAATTTCCCAACAGTGGCCGTTTAATATAGGTTAGACTACTTGTAATTTAGAATGTCTTGTTTACAAAGTGTTATACATGACCAGCCGTAGTGTAAAGACATTCATTACATATACATTATATATGTTAACATTAAATGAACACCACATTTTGTCTAGGCAATGAATCATCTAACATCTCATACAATCTCATACCACCAGAAAGGAAATTTTACCTGGGTTTTTCACTGGTGAAAAGACCTATTGTTATTGTTAAGTTTCTAAGTGTTCTTATTATTTTTCTTCTGAAATTTGTGGACTCCAGTTCTTTTAATTGGTAGGAGAGTCTATTTAGTACTTTGAAGGGATGTGCCTAAAATAGTATATGTAACATTTTAAAGTAAGTCATACATCCAATATGGTGGTCATGATGCCATATGTTAAAACTATAAATTAGCCATGTTTCATAAATCGTTGATTGGATAGAGTTTTTGCAATTACTGTATTTTCCAGGTTATAAGCTGCACTGGTATAAAAGCCATAGGGCCAGTTTTTAGCGATTTTGATCCACATTTAAACTGCACTGGAATATAAGCTGCACCCTTTCTTATGATCAGTATTGTTGATGTTTGATATCCCAGTAACTGATAACAGAAGGCAATTTATCAAGATCATCATTATAACATTGAAGAAAGTTTACTGATGAATTTTTCACAAAAAATCCTAATTTTATGGATGTTTTTAAATTATGCTGGGCATTTAAAATACATAAAATATTGAACTTGTTTGAGGCCTCCAATGATTGCCAACCCACAGGTAGGGCCAAACTTACGGACAATATTACAACCTCTCCAACAGTGTCTGTTTTGTCAAATGTTACTTTTGTCTATAACATGTTGATAAAGTTCCAATAATCCTGTAAAATGTTTATGTAAGCTGCATCAAAGCTGCAAACATTGTAAACAAATATTGCGGCTGTCCTGGAATTTGACCTCTTCACCTCATGACCTAGTGATGAATTTTTTGTAATATTGTGTTGAGATATATGTTTAGCAACATGTCCTTCTCTCATTTTCCCTTGATCTTTTGGCAAAACTATAAACATATCATTGCTTATATTTGGTTTGTTAAGGGAAAGGTTTCTCAACACGTTCTCTACCATTGTGTGAATTTTTCACCGTCACTGGAAAAACAAAATTTTATAGCTAATTGCAATTTCTCATTAATAGCTAAATGTATTGAATTCATCTTTGGATATGTTATGTAAGATAAATAGACATTTCTGAGGAAACCTTTTTATTTTAAAATCTCAACTTCCAGTTTTTGGTAGGGGTCAAAGTTTAAATTGGAAATTTTATGAAACCAATTTTTTAAAAATTCTCTAAATCTACAATGCCTTGAGGCTTGATATTCAAAAATGAAGTTTTCTGTTTAATTTTCAGTCTGTGATATTTGCAAGCCATTTTTTACCAAGCTACACAGAAGTTGGCTCATTCATAATGACACTTTTGTGTTTTGATTGTGACACATGATTATGTGCTTACTAGTCTGACGCTCAACCAATGCTAAAGAGAAGTTCTTTAGCCGAGTGGTATATTGGCACATTCATAATGACACTTTTGTGCTGTGATTGTGACATCTGTATGGATATCTATGTAAGAGAGGTCATTATTCATTTTAATGCCTCTGCTTGATTATGTATCAACCAATCCAGTTCTCTTCCGAGTGGTATATTCAATTTACAAGGGTTACATCTATACCTACAGACCTACCTGTGCCATGAGAGGCAGTCATTTACTGACAGAGAATCAATGATTACACTTACCTGTGCCATGAGAGAAGCCAGCTCCAATGCCAAGTCTTTATTGAGAGGAAATCGGCCGTGGATAATCTCATCATTCACCTGATACGTCAGAAGTAATTTCTCTTTTTCCGTTTCTGCAGAACTGGACGACTTGAAATACAACCTGAAAAAACAACAAATAAATCAGGTTGTGGCATCAGATATCACAAATAAATCAGGTTGTGGCATCAGATATCACAAATAAATCAGGTTGTGGCAACAGGTATCACAAATAATTCAGGTTGTAGCTATATAATCAAGTTGTGGCAACATATATCACAAATAAATCAGGTTGTGGCAACAGGTATCACAAATAAATCAGGTTGTGGCAACAGGTATCACAAATAATTCAGGTTGTAGCTATATAATCAAGTTGTGGCAACATATATCACAAATAAATCAGGTTGTGGCAACAGATATCACAAATAAATCAGGTTGTGGCAACAGGTATAACAAATAATTCAGGTTGTGGCTGTATAATCAGGTTGTGGCAACAGATATCACAAATAAATCAGGTTGTGGCATCAGATATCACAAATTAATCAGGTTGTGGCATCAGATATTACAAATAAATCAGGTTGTGACATCAGATATCACAAATAAATCAGGTTGTGGCATCAGATATCACAAATTAATCAGGTTGTGGCATCAGATATCACAAATAAATCAGGTTGTGGCATCAGATATCACAAATAAATCAGGTTGTGGCATCAGATATCGAACATGAAGAAGTGTTGTTAAACCTGTCTCTAGGAAATTGTTATATCAAGTGACTTTACTCAAAACTTAGCCTGAGGTAACTACTGTCACAGAATTACACAGGTCACTAAACTATATCTCTTCAGTCCCATTACCGATAATGTACTATCCCATAATAAGCCCACCCAAGTTTACAAGAGTATACTCTATGGGCTTATTACAGGATGTGAACATTACCGTATTTGACACATTAAGCATCTCTGTTCCTGTATAACAAAACATCCTGAACATTTTGCTATTCACCAGTGTGCACATTCGATATGGTTTTTTCAGTCAGCCATTTGATAAGCAACTTTCTGCTCCTGCCTCCTCCCCAACAACTGAAAAGTGCTGATAATCATTATTGAAAATTACATAAACAGCTTTACAACCATGATTATGAAACAGTTCTCATCTCTTCAAAACAGTCATATCTTATTAAGTGCCCTGCCAAGCTTTTAAAAAATTTCTAGTGTAATCAGTGCTTGATAGGTATAATATGGTAATTATATCTAATATATTATTATTGTTATGGTTCCTACCAATGTGACTTCTCAATCTATTTTTTTTGTTACAGATTTCATTCTCAAAGTGACAGGAATTAAACCAGACAGTCATTTCATATGTTTGATGATAAAGCAAATTTGCTATAGATCAAAATATTGTAAGCTGACTGGAAACACCCAAAACACCAAATTGATAAACTGGCAGTCAAGTAAAGAAGGCGTAGTGGGTACAAACCTTCCATATTTCAAAAATATTTTTAAACGAAAGACATACAGAGCGCTTATGTACAAACTGTCATGGCTTCTAGCATGCTAGCTGAACTGGAAATAAGAATATTATCTCTTATCATTCTGCAGCTTGAAACTAGGCTAAAAATGATTCAACTGAGTCATACACAAATCTAAAGAGAAAGCTGTATCACCATTATATAGTAGTGCAAGCTAAATCTGCACCTATCAATATCACACATTTCTTCGATAACAAGTGAACTATAATCACATTTTTTCATCTCTTTAAATTCTGATTTTGTTATACTGCAAATCTAAAAGAAATAATCAAATAAAATATAGTATTAGGGTTCTGTAGTCTGGAGACATGGTTTTACATCAGCACTGTTGTAATGTTCAGTTGTGCCAACCATTCGGTCTAATATAATAATGTATCTGTATAGATCCAATCTGATAATGCGAGGGTTTTAGTGGTGTATTGAGAAAACGTCTCAGAATAACGTGTAGGGTTTCCTTAAATAAACTTAGAAATCTGAATCATATGACAAACACTTCCCCGGAAAGGAGATCGGCATTAGAAATCTGATAAATACATCAACACAAGCAATATCAACATGGAATTTCCTATTGGAAATTCAAACAGGTTTCTTTAGCACACTGAAGTATGTTATTCAATTTTTTCTCCATTAAGTCTTTTCTAAGCATGCAGATATGATTGCCTAATAGTTGTGAGACTTGAGACGCTAACAGACAAATAATGAACTGAGCTACAGTAACACTTTCCATACACAGTACTCAGATCTAAACACCATATACAGGTTTAAGGTAAGCTTGCCTTTCTTCAATTTCTTCAATTTTTTAGAATTGATCATTTCTAGGAGGCATGTATTTGGTTGAATTTCTTTGTAAACTTTTTCTGTCAAAATAAAGTCAAACCTCGTTAGTCAATTTAAGCAAGTTTGAACGTTTATTGTGAAATTTGGCCAGAAAAGACAGTATACTTCAAATTAAACGGGGTCTTCGAGTTATATAAGTTTGAAATAATGAGGTTCAAAAGTTGTGGAAACAATGCTGAATCATAAGGTAATGAACTGTTAGCTGATATAAAACAACCTTCAGCTGATATATCTTTAAATTGAAAAGTTAAATTGGAGGTAATTATAAGATAAATTACAGCTGCTAATGGTGATATCCTCACAAAACAAGGTATATGTTCTCTGGTGGGAGCTGCCATAGATTATACATATACATAATCACACAACTTCCTGATGCTTAGTTTAACTTAAGAGAGGTCCAATAAAATTGTGAAGAATTGATACCTTGAGAATAGAATGAAATGACAAAACCACATAACTTTTTAGGGCTTTGGTCCAAAGCACCTTCAGTTAGCTTTAAGCACTTTTGGGAAGACTAAAAAATACATTTAAACCTACAAATTATGGTATGATGTGATGAATCTTACAAATGATGATAGTCGACCATTCAGAGCTTATATAATTATGAAAATGTCAAAGCCTAAAAAGATCATAGTATTTGCCAACTAATATTACATATATATATTCATAATTACATCTTCCTGGTACAAGGTACAAACATTTGAGGGCAAAGTGAACAAAAAGTCATGCTGTGTTGAAGTAAATCCAAAGTTTAATTCAATTATTAATTGGCTGATTGGTTACACAGGCTTTTTACCTCCTTTACTGTGTTGTCTCGCAGACAATAGATGATATAATGTTGGTGTGGTGTTATATAGACAACGTTCTGTTGATGTGTATAGTATTATTACATAGACAATTTTTCTGTACAGTTTTAATATTATAACAATACACATTTTACCACAGTAAACTTTAACTCTGGTACCAAGAAAATTACTTGTATAGCCAAATCTTTTTTCAACTTTTAAAACATTTTCTTTTGAAAGTAAGAGACAAAATACCAAGAAAAAGAACCAAATGAAAGTATAAATAGTCCATCCTTACATCAAAAGCCTTTCAGAAACCATTCACACGATTTGCCTTGGTCATGGTATTCCAACAGTTATGAAACCTCACAAGACTAACTGAGATGTTCTGGATAAAACACCCAAAGAGAACTGTGATGCATCACATATCAAAGAAATGGGCAGCAGATTTGTGATAAGACTTCAAGAACACCAGAAAGATGTGGAATCCAAAGAAGGCAAAAAACTTGCCCAGATCAGTAATTAGTAAACATCTGATTTTTCTATAATCTTTTTACCATCTCGTCAAACTATTTTCTACCTTAGTGATCATAGGATTATAGGACAGCTAAAATAATTGGTTGATTCCTTCTCCTACACTATGTACATCAGTGCTAGTATACCCTTCGCACCGGTCATTTGTCCAATGAAAGTGACCATGTAGTCAATGTAATGTCACACTCTAATATTCTACTGATCACGGCATAACAACTTCTATTCTACCAATGTATATCTTGGCAACTACACTCAGTTTCAATGAATGAAAATAAATATTTTGGTATCATCAAATTCAGCCATGAGAAAATCAAATAAAAGTAGGATGCATCATAGCAATGTTTACACCAAGTCTATATATCTATATATAGAAAAAACTTGATTTGACGAAATGCGAGTAAATTATAAATAAAAATGATTTTTGACAAAAGAAGAAAGACGTTACATTTTGCACTAGTGCTTTCACTGTATTAGATCTTCAGGTCTTTCTTCTTTTGTCAAAAATCATTTTTATCTATATATATATATATATATATATAAAATTCAGTCCAGGTTTTTGAATTTCCAAACCCTAGACTTCTGAAAGCTCTGCTCAGAAGCCTGTGGTACCTGACAGCCACACCTTTGTGCCTGTAATATGCTTTCCATCCAAATATTGATGATACATTTAAAGATGAATTTGCTGTAAATAAAACTGTTCTGTACAATTGATATCCATCTTCATCACCTTGTTGATTGCCAATCTATTTGCTAAATATAAAAATCTATTGAGCCCTTAGGATATTAAATACAACCATCAAATGTTACCAATTTGTATACATCCATATCATTTATGACAGTGATGACCATGCTACAACGGAAAAGCTGTTTATAGATGTGGATTTCTACATTCCAACAATCAATCCATGTTTTAGAAATTTGCCGTAATGTCAGTCAACTTCAGTGATGGCCAATTAGTAGCTGACAGAATGAAATTAAAGATAACAGACTGTCTTGTAAAAAATCAGCATTCGCTGCATATGGAAGAATATGAGCAGTGTTTTGACGGGGACTTTCTGACAAGGAAGTAACATAGGAAGCTGTGCTGTTCACTGATGATGCTTAAATCTGCACTGATGACAGAACTCCATAGTTATTGGCTGGCTTGTTGGGACTATCAAATTCACATCATATAAAGCATTACAAAACCTACACATAAACACACTGGATAAATTCAGAATCAAACAATATTCCGGAGGTACATGTTGTAAAAACATACTGACAGAACTTTTAAAGACGTAGAGATGATATAATAATGCAAATATAAAATTGATTAAGAAAAAAAAATCTTTGATTGTCAGGCACTTAATAAGATGATCTCCTGGGAGAGGAAATAGAAAATCCCTTCAACAGGAAATATTTGATCAGATGATACTCATCAGTTATGAATATAGAAATTTTATATCAGATATGTATATATATATGTTAAAACCATTTTCCTGATGACTGAATTGTATTATTACAACCAAATGATGTTTGCTGATTTTCTTCCTTCAGATATTTTCAGATCACTGTATCACATGTGTTTCAGAGCCTGAGTGGTTAAGATTAAGTTTAAGGTTCAGGAGTCAGTGTGTAACACTCCTTCATCCAAAAATGTATCTGCATACAAAATATGTCCAACTCTAAACCTGAGTTTACCCGAAAGGTGATGTTGATGAAGAATTATTGCTTACATGTTAAAAGGCATTAGAACTGAAACTGTGAACTAAGAAAAATGTTTGTGTTGCATGATGGGATGGTCAGCCTCTAACTGAGATTCTTATCTGTTATATCCTCCTGTTGTGTACAGTCTCTTCATTTGATACAAATCAGCTTTGATTTGCTATATCTGAAATCTATAGATATAGAATTTTGTTGAAATTGACATGCAAGTTATCCTTCACTCATTTGTTTCATTTTGATCATCCTCGTTCATAAGGTTAATCTAATTTTCCAATTAACTATGTAATAAATGTGACCTTGATGCCAAACCCTTTGACCTTGACTTTTGAACAGGTACTTTTTTTATATGTTTTGATCAATTTTGCTTCATAGTGTTAAATCACAGATATGTCTACCTGTAAAATATCCAAGTTTGACTTTGATGTTTGAAGTTATTACTTTGACCTTAAGTCAGATAATTTTGATTCTGATCAACATTGCTCTTTAATGTCATATTAAATTACTAACCTGTAAAATACCATGAATTTGACCTTGATCTTTGACTTGGTGACCTTGACTTGAAGTCGAATGACTTTTCATTATTTCTGGTCAACTTTGCTTCATAATGACACAACAAAAATTTTACCAGTGAAGTCAGTAAAAGTTGACCTAATTAAAGCTTTGATGTCTTGACCTTGACCTGTACTTGGGCAAATTCTCATTTGATTTCAGTCAAGTTTGCTTCATACTGCCATAAGAGGATATTTACCTTTAACATTGATATATGTATTTACATGTATATGATACACTTTCTAATGTATATTCATATTTCTGTTTAATCCATGACCTCCACCTATAACCTCTGAACATAACAGCAATATCCAACACAAACGCTTTCAGTCAAGAAACTGTAGATAAGTCTGAATCAGCCAAACAGATGTGGAAATAATGTATCATGATTTTCTGTTTAAAGTAACGGTGAATTTGACCTTTGACCTCTGCACCTGACATGAGATCCTTAAGCCAACACTTTCTTTGAGGAAGCACTGGATGATATTTGAGTGCATTTGGCCAACCAGAACAGGAGATATTGTTAAGAAACAAAAATAAACTGGATGTACAGACACACAACCTGATTACTGCAGGACACCTGCATCTTTGATGTGGGGCCCTTATAAAAACAAATTAAGATATTTTTAAGGTTCTAGCAAAATGATAATTAATGCAACTGAATCACAGTGACCTACTTTTGGTATCTGGCATTATGACATTAGATGTTTGGAGAGAATAAGGATAACAGACAAATGGAATAGATACGGAAGTGAAGACAGAAGCCCAGTAGTATCAATGAAAAATTAACCATTATGTCAAACCAAAGTTGACAAATGTTTTCTTTTTTGCCATTTAATATTCTGAAAGAAACATTTCTATTTCATTTTCTACTTTCCTGGTTCCTTTCAATATTTCTATGGGGAAAAGCAGTATATCAAGGTTTTTCTGTTAACTTATACACAATAGCAGTACATCAAGGTTTTTCTGTTAACTTATACACAATAGCAGTACATCAAGGTTTTTCTGTTAACTTATACACAATAGTAGTATACCAAGGTTTTTCTGCTAATGCACAATAGCTGTATAATTATCAAGGTTACTACATTAGCAGAATTTCAAGGTTTTTTTTACTATCTTCCATACAACAGCAGTACAAATATTTCAAGTTTTTTTCTACTTATTCAAGAATTTCTGCTAACTAACACACAATAGCAGTACATCAAAGTCTGTCTGCTAAAAAATCTATTACAGAGCAGTAAATCAAGGTTTTACTGCTATTTTATAGACAATTAAACTACTATTATATTAAAATCCTGTTAACTACCTACATTACTAATATAACATATATCTTAGCTAAATAGTCTACAACAGCAGTATTCACTTTTGCAGATTACTAAGTTTTACTGATGCTTTTTATAAAGATATAATGCTGAAAAATCAATAGATGGTTTTACTTAACAACCAGCAGCCATTATGACAAGCTTTATTTTACAAAACATGGCAATACAAAGAGATTACATAGCTTTTCTTGAGGTTCTGTGCGGCCAAATAAGAACCTCATCCTGATTGGATGTATTCCATAATATGGCCAAAGTCCCAAAATATATAGTTTATTCCGAAACATCTCTCAACTGATCATTTTTATTCATAAAATGAGATAAAAAAGTATTCCCAAATGAGTGGAAAAAACCCTGGATTATATGAAACAATTTGTGGCAATATCGACTTAATATTTTGATAGAGAAATGTTAGTAATCAAGACATTTCATATGATATGGTTCAACAAATAATGTAATTTTTATAGCCTTTAATGCATATGTTGTATCCATTATGACATTGATTTTCGATAGACAAAAAGAATTGCTGTAAATTAATCTCTTTGTAAGAAAAAGCATAAGCAAACAACATCACACTGTGGCCAAAAAAATAAACTTGAATCAAGAAAGTATTTGCATGACAGATGAACGAACAGATGTCTCCGTCCTGTTGCAGGCATGCAGATAAAATTAGAGAGAATTAAACACGAAAGCAGAAAAAATGAAAAAACACGCGAATGATCTTTTCACAGTGCTATTTCACAGTCATGGAATTACAAACACGGGCCTGGGGTCGTTGCTGGTAAACAAAATCCATGTGCAGCCACATAACGGTAGTCAGATTGCCCTGCATAACGCTTGAAACCAGCACCAGTTCTATCAATAACACACATTTCTTGTTAGACTATAAAAGTCACATATTATATAACACACCAGGCCTGATAATATCACTGTATAACATCAATCTTTTATAATGCAGCAGTGGGCAAAGGGAAGTTACTCTCATCTAAAAGCCAGAATGTGTTCCCAAGCACCTGTCTGTTAGTGTCCAGCTGTTAGGACAATATTTACAAGTGTTTTCTGTTCTTTGGGTAGAGAATTACACCATGAAACTGTAAGGTAAATTTGCCTTAACTCACCTGTTTTTGTAGAGAAGTCGAATGGTACGCCCATTGTCTTGTTTCCCTGAGATAAATTCCTTGTGGCTTTGTTCCCATTTTGATATAACATCACAGATCTGAAAGGAATTATAGAAATATTTCTGCATCAAAATAAAGGAATTTTTCATTTGCCTAAATAATATAAGGTTTATCCATTTGTTTGCATTTCTTGGGGAACTTGTGCAAGAGAGGTAACTCTTAAGGACATTAATATTTGCAGCATCAGAAAGGCTAATAATATATCCCAATTCCATGTAGTACAGTCTGAAGGAAACATGTTAAAACAAAATCAAGGTACTATCATTCACCTTGATGGAGAGCTGGAGACAGTGTTTTTGTAAAAGCAGGTCACTGTCTCTTAACTGACCTAGATAGAGGTCTGAAGAAAGAGTTACCATATAAATGAAGTCAAGGTCACATCAGTGACCATAATTGGGGACTGGTGAGAATTTTTATAAATAAAGTGAAGGTTACAACACTGACCTTGATGGAGGATTGGAGACAGTGTTCTGTGTCAGAGCTGCAGGGGTCGTCTGTACACAAGGAGAATCCGGACTGACACACATCTCGTACACTGATGGCTTTGCTTAGGGTCAGCAGAAACTCTTGGACTGTAGTTGACCCATCAAAGCTGACCACCTATGTAAAACAGAGAGTGAATATTCTTTAGCAGTTAATTCTATGAAGTCTGATTGCTCCGATATATTTTCAATAGTTAATCCATCCTTCAGTATATTGATGTAAATGTAAGAGAAAATCACATATGATCATTAACCTGACACATGATTGGAAAATACCTGTTATTACACAATTCTGGATGAACAGAATATGTATTTCAGTTGGTCATGGAAAAACACTATAAAGTTGTACTATCCTGCTGCATTTGATCAATATTTTAAGCCAAGAGATTTTATTGTTAGTGTTGTCATGGACTACACAGGAGACTGTTCACCCAGTAAATAAATGTTCAATATCTTCTGTCCATTTCATATATATAACACACTTCATTTTTACATACAATCAGATCAGGAGGAACAAGTGGTCCTTAATAACACAGTATGAGGTCATTGTTTGGTTGCATGAACCTCATTCTTACCTGGTATGTGTTGTGGAGGAAGTGAACAGGAATACTGATTGGTTGAGAGTGATGGAAGGGGTGTCGGAGCAGGATGGACATCACTTCCATACGTGATGGACGTACCTCACGAACACCCTTCACAACTGTCCGCTCTAATGCTCGCTGACAGAATATTGCATATTTCCCAATTTCTGACCTGTTCACATAAAGAAGCATTGTTTTTATTACCAAGTGGATTTATAACATAAACATATACAGGAAAGATTTATTTTGACAAAGAAATCCATTTCACAATCGAAGATGAGCTCAACAGTATATGTATCAATTGAACATACCCAGATTTCAATGGTTTCTGTTTTGACAAAAAAAATAAAAAAGCAATCATAGAGTAGGATAAGAGTGTACTCAATAGCAGAAGGGAGTAAAGTAGATGTACTGTTTTTTTTATATGGGGTGGGGAGGGAGTATATAAAAGATACTAACTTTTCATCTGAGGAACAGAAGGCAGGGAGGGAGTACACTAGAGGAGGCAGGGAGGGAGTAAAGAAGATGTAACTCTGATTTGAGGTAGGGTAGGCAGGGAGGGAGTAAAGAAGATGTAACTCTGATTTGAGGTAGGGTAGGCAGGGAGGGAGTAAAGAAGATGTAACTCTGATTTGAGGTAGGGTAGGCAGGGAGGGAGTAAAGAAGATGTAACTCTGATTTGAGGTAGGGTAGGCAGGGAGGGAGTAAAGAAGATGTAACTCTGATTTGAGGTAGGGTAGGCAGGGAGGGAGTAAAGAAGATGTAACTCTGATTTGAGGTAGGGTAGGCAGGGAGGGAGTAAAGAAGATGTAACTCTGATTTGAGGTAGGGTAGGCAGGGAGGGAGTAAAGAAGATGTAACTCTGATTTGAGGTAAGGTAGGCAGGGAGGGAGTAAAGAAGATGTAACTCTGATTTGAGGTAAGGTAGGCAGGGAGGGAGTAAAGAAGATGTAACTCTGATTTGAGGTAAGGTAGGCAGGGAGGGAGTAAAGAAGATGTAACTCTGATTTGAGGTAGGGTAGGCAGGGAGGGAGTAAAGAAGATGTAACGCTGATTTGAGGTAGGGTAGGCAGTGAGGGAGTAAAGAAGATGTAACTCTGATTTGAGGTAGGGTAGGCAGGGAGGGAGGGAGTAAAGAAGATGTAACTCTGATTTGAGGTAGGGTAGGCAGGGAGGGAGTAAAGAAGATGTAACTCTGATTTGAGGTAGGGTAGGCAGGGAGGGAGTAAAGAAGATGTAACTCTGATTTGAGGTAAGGTAGGCAGGGAGGGAGTAAAGAAGATGTAACTCTGATTTGAGGTAAGGTAGGCAGGGAGGGAGTAAAGAAGATGTAACTCTGATTTGAGGTAGGGTAGGCAGGGAGGGAGTAAAGAAGATGTAACTCTGATTTGAGGTAAGGTAGGCAGGGAGGGAGTAAAGAAGATGTAACTCTGATTTGAGGTAAGGTAGGCAGGGAGGGAGTAAAGAAGATGTAACTCTGATTTGAGGTAAGGTAGGCAGGGAGGGAGTAAAGAAGATGTAACTCTGATTTGAGGTAAGGTAGGCAGGGAGGGAGTAAAGAAGATGTAACTCTGATTTGAGGTAAGGTAGGCAGGGAGGGAGTAAAGAAGATGTAACTCTGATTTGAGGTAAGGTAGGCAGGGAGGGAGTAAAGAAGATGTAACTCTGATTTGAGGTAGGGTAGGCAGGGAGGGAGTAAAGAAGATGTAACTCTGATTTGAGGTAAGGTAGGCAG
Source organism: Ylistrum balloti (assembly GCF_031769215.1). Lineage (NCBI taxonomy): Eukaryota > Metazoa > Mollusca > Bivalvia > Pectinida > Pectinidae > Ylistrum > Ylistrum balloti. Next base: position 1,829,723 of record NW_026781896.1, read on the forward strand.
GGAGGGAGTAAAGAAGATGTAACTCTGATTTGAGGTAAGGTAGGCAGGGAGGGAGTAAAGAAGATGTAACTCTGATTTGAGGTAAGGTAGGCAGGGAGGGAGTAAAGAAGATGTAACTCTGATTTGAGGTAAGGTAGGCAGGGAGGGAGTAAAGAAGATGTAACTCTGATTTGAGGTAGGGTAGGCAGGGAGGGAGTAAAGAAGATGTAATCTGATTTGAGGTAGGGTAGGCAGGGAGGGAGTAAAGAAGATGTAACTCTGATTTGAGGTAAGGTAGGCAGGGAGGAGTAAAGAAGATGTAACTCTGATTTGAGGTAAGGTAGGCAGGGAGGGAGTACAGAAGATGTAACTCTGATTTGAGGTAAGGTAGGCAGGGAGGGAGTAAAGAAGATGTAACTCTGATTTGAGGTAAGGTAGGCAGGGAGGGAGTAAAGAAGATGTAACTCTGATTTGAGGTAGGGTAGGCAGGGAGGGAGTAAAGAAGATGTAACGCTGATTTGAGGTAGGGTAGGCAGGGAGGGAGTAAAGAAGATGTAACTCTGATTTGAGGTAGGGTAGGCAGGGAGGGAGGGAGTAAAGAAGATGTAACTCTGATTTGAGGTAGGGTAGGCAGGGAGGGAGTAAAGAAGATGTAACTCTGATTTGAGGTAGGGTAGGCAGGGAGGGAGTAAAGAAGATGTAACTCTGATTTGAGGTAGGGTAGGCAGGGAGGGAGTAAAGAAGATGTAACTCTGATTTGAGGTAGGGTAGGCAGGGAGGGAGTAAAGAAGATTTAACTCTGATTTGAGGTAGGGTAGGCAGGGAGGGAGTAAAGAAGATGTAACTCTGATTTGAGGTAGGGTAGGCAGGGAGGGAGTAAAGAAGATGTAACTCTGATTTGAGGTAGGGTAGGCAGGGAGGGAGTAAAGAAGATGTAACTCTGATTTGAGGTAGGGTAGGCAGGGAGGGAGTAAAGAAGATGTAACTCTGATTTGAGGTAGGGTAGGCAGGGAGGGAGTAAAGAAGATGTAACTCTGATTTGAGGTAGGGTAGGCAGGGAGGGAGTAAAGAAGATGTAACTCTGATTTGAGGTAGGGTAGGCAGGGAGGGAGTAAAGAAGATGTAACTCTGATTTGAGGTAGGGTAGGCAGGGAGGGAGTAAAGAAGATGTAACTCTGATTTGAGGTAGGGTAGGCAGGGAGGGAGTAAAGAAGATGTAACTCTGATTTGAGGTAGGGTAGGCAGGGAGGGAGTAAAGAAGATGTAACTCTGATTTGAGGTAAGGTAGGCAGGGAGGGAGAAAAGAAGATGTAACTCTGATTTGAGGTAGGGTAGGCAGGGAGGGAGTAAAGATGTAACTCTGATTTAAGGTTGGGTAGGCAGGGAGGGAGTTAATGAAAATGACTAACTTTTGGTCTGCGTTACGTTGCAGGTGGACCTTAAGATGCCACATGATGCTCTGTTTAGGCAGGAAGAGTGAGACACACATAGCAAGGAGCTGCCAGCCCTGCAGGAACACATGATGAGCAGGGTTAAGTTTTGAGTCTGAGAGATCCACCACAGAGTTCGTGGGTGAGGTAGGTGTTGCGTGGCACAGGTACCAGGAATGCTTGCCACACAGTAGTAAATTCTGAAACAGACAAATATGGACATTTATTGCATACATGTATAGATTTCATATTGTGTTCCGTCTGTTTATTGCCTCATTTCATTTAATATCAGGAAGTCCAAAACGAAAATCAACTTTGATTATGTCATCAATATTTTTTTACATCTATAACATCTCGATATCTATCACTCTCGGAAACATCATCATGAACCAACTAATCATTATGAACTTTAAGCCTACGTAAACAATGGTATTTTTCTCTTTGTTAATTCAAGGCAAGGAAGAGGTATATCAAGTACATCATCTAAAAGAAAGTTTTTTTACAATGTTTGAAATGTTTTATATAAGATTTTTAAATTCAAATCTGCGGTATCTCCAACATAGAAACATTTGTTTTCTGGTTGTGTCAGTTTCACAGCTAAATGATTTAACTATTTATCATTTAAAGGAATTCCAAGCATTTTCCATTACCATCTTACAGTCATATATCTGCCAGGGAAAAGGTTAAGGATCAAATATTTACCTGGGTATTTCAAATGTACCGAACAATATTCACAATTTAGAAATTAACATCTATTTAAAAAGCAGTATATTTTTTATTAAATTTAAAATAGGAATTTTTATAGGAGGTTCGTAATTGCCAATTGCCACTTTTTACACAATTAAAGAAATGTCAACATGTTCTCATAAACATTTTGTAATCAATATTGATGCTTATTCAATATTGTAATTTTCGAGGTTAATGCGACAGTTAGTCAATGCTCTGCTCCATCATCACCCCGTGTCCCCCTGTGTACCAACCCTGTGTAAGAGGCCTGATGTAGTGGCACACACTCAACATCAATTAGCCTTCATCCTCTGGTGGCTTCTCATGTGTAAGATGTAGTAATTAAAATGAATATGGTAATTCTACAAATGGAAATGTCACATTTGCTCTGCACATTCTGCCTCTCATAGGAAAGAAAAGTGTGAAGATAGCGTGATTTCTCCACGTCCAATAACGGATGAAAATGCATGGTCACAAAGTCTGGCTAGGGCAATGATCTCCTTGTACAAATCAATGTGAAAGTTGACTGATAAGTGTTGACTGCTGACTAGCATGAAAGGCTCTTGCCTAATCTGATACAACTATACTTTATAAACCAGCAGACGATCAGCCTATATGTTGTACACCCACTTAATGTACTGTATAGCATTAGTAGGCTTTTTATCTTCCACTTAACATTAAACAACTCGTTGTGGGAAAAAGAATGCTGCTAACCATAGTGATTGATGTTTGATGTGGCGTTTCATTGGACAAGACATACCATTCAGTCAGAACATTTTCACATTATTGTATAAGTTGTCACAGTGTAATGCCACAGAGCAGACAATCACCTTAGTGTAGAACTGATGGTTACAGCTATCAGACAAATTCTGGGCACACAGTCAAAGTGTTAACTTTTTAAATTATAAGATGTTATCACAACCTCACAATGATGATCACAACTTTCAAACAGGAACACCTTGACTGTCAAAAGATGACCACAATCTGATACTGACCAGACAATCTGATACTGACCAGACAATCTGATACTGACCAGACAATCTGACCTGACAATCTCATGCTGACCAGACAATCTGATACTGACCAGACAATCTGAAACTGACCAAACAATCTGACCAGACAATCTGATACTGACCAGACAATCTGATGCTGACCAGACAATCTGATACTGACCAGACAATCTGATACTGACCAGACAATCTGATACTGACCAGACAATCTGATACTGACCAGACAATCGGATACTGACCAGACAATCTGATACTGACCAGACAATCTGATACTGACCAGACAATCTGATACTGACCAGACAATCTGATACTGACTAGACAATCGGATACTGACCAGACAATCTGATACTGACCAGACAATCTGATACTGACCAGACAATCTGATGCTGACTAGACAATCGGATACTGACTAGACAATCGGATACTGACCAGACAATCTGATACTGACCAGACAATCGGATACTGACCAGACATTAAGGTAATTCAGAAATGGATCATGAGCAGACAGTTGTAACATTGTGACACTGGGCAGACAACCACACCATTCTGACAATGAACAGATGATCACATCATTCTGACAATGAACAGATGATCACACCATTCTGACATTGAACAGATGATCACACCATTCTGACAATGAACAGATGATCACACCATTCTGACAATGAACAGATGATCACACCATTCTGACATTGAACAGATGATCACACCATTCTGACATTGAACAGATGATCACACCATTCTGACAATGAACAGATGATCACACCATTCTGACAATGAGAAGATGATCACACCATTCTGACAATGAACAGATGATCACACCATTCTGACATTGAACAGATGATCATACCATTCTGACATTGAACAGATAATCACACCATTCTGACAATGAACAGATGATCACACCATTCTGACAATGAACAGATGATCACACCATTCTGACATTGAACAGATGATCACACCATTCTGACATTGAACAGATGATCACACCATTCTGACAATGAGCAGATAATCACACCATTCTGACAATGAGAAGATGATCACACCATTCTGACAATGAACAGATGATCACATCATTCTGACAATGAACAGGTGATCATACCTTTCTGACAATGAGAAGATAATCACACCATTCTGACAATGAGCAGATGATCATACCTTTCTGACAATGAACAGATGATCACATCATTCTGACAATGAACAGGTGATCATACCTTTCTGACAATGAGAAGATAATCACACCATTCTGACAATGAGCAGATGATCATACCTTTCTGACAATGAACAGGTGATCATACCTTTCTGACAATGAGCAGATGATCATACCTTTCTGACAATGAGCAGATGATCATACCTTTCTGACAATGAACAGGTGATCATACCTTTCTGACAATGAGCAGGTGATCATACCTTTCTGACAATGAACAGGTGATCATACCTTTCTGACGATGAACAGGTGATCATACCTTTCTGACAATGAGCATATGATCATACCTTTCTGACAATAAGCAGAGGGTGACGTCAGCAGATGATCAAATAATAAGATGAAAGTAAATAAAGTATATTTCAACTTACAAAATACAGTATTTGACAACAACCAAGGGAGTGAGCTGCACAACAACAGACTACAATAGATATAGAAGAACTGTCAGGCATGACCAAATCAACATATACATACCTGCATGGTAGTTTTGTGTTGTACAGGGTGGGGAGTGGTCTGTTTGATGAGCTGGCAGTACAGTTCGTTCTGTAACTGTGGGTGACGAACACAGAGTTCAAGTATACTCTGGGCAAGTTCAACATGGAAATCCAGCTGAGAGGTATCAATCTGGGAGTAAATGAACTGCACTATCCACTGAAATGAATACAAACTTTTTAAAAAAAGGAATGGCATACCATATTTTCTGGGTTCTAAGCCGCAGAGCCAATTTTTAACAATTTTTGTGCTATTTGATCCAAACATTAGCCACACCAGAATATAAGCTGCAGCCTTTCTTAGGATGTGGTAACTGTTTTGTTGACCAGAATTTGTTGATATAACAGACAACGGAAGACAATTTATCAAGATGGTCCGCGAAACATTTTATATAAGTTTGCAAATGAATTATACACAGATAATCCTTTATATTATTGATTTGTTTCAAAAACATAAAATAGCAAATATTGAATTTGTATAGCTTGGGAGCCTGCAAAGATTGTCTATGCACAGATATATGGCCTGTCATTACAGATGCTTTACTTAACAATATCTCCAATAGTGTCTATACTGTTAAATATTAGCAAATCTCTTCCATGCTAACAAAACTCTTCTAGTCTTATATCATTTATTGTAACTAACATGAAGCAAATTTTATTGTCAACAAACATGACGGTCGTATTTGACCTATAACCTGATGACCTATCTATCCCAGGATGCAACAGGCTATTGTAAACTTCCGCTATGACTTCAAAAGCAACCATGAAAATTCAGAAGATATCATTGTGACTCGTATTAAGAGGTATGACTAATTAAATCCACAAGAATCTTAGTTTTATTTCAATTTTAAAACAATCCTGTATATGATTGCAAATGATATTCTAGACCATCTGTTTCAGTCACAATCACACGATGGACAGGTACTCGTAAAAAGACTCTGTACCTTCTCATACTGGAAGGCTTCAATTCTTTTTTCCTATCCACATATATGCCGATTATATGCAATATATTGCAAAATATTCAATTAAAAGATTTCAAGTTTTAAATCTGACATCAAAATCATTTCAAATCTAAGTCAAAATGAAGCTGAAAATCACACTAACAACATCTGAAATAATTTATTCATAAATTTGAAATGTTCCTGGACTAACATAACTTTGAGTAATTCCTGATTCTAAATCTTGTTTGCTTTTAAATGACAAAACAACAATTTACTTTAAACATTTCCGCTGCCTTGCGTTGTAGATCTTCTGAAGGTAGAGTAGTTAGAGGTCTTGTGATTGGTTCCTTGCAATGAAGCATCATGGGATGTTTCCAATATACTGAATCTGTAATTAAAGACAACAAGAAGAGAGTAAATAAGATCAATATTATGCATGCAGGAGTTGTATTTTCAATTTTATTCAATTTCAATATCTTATTTTTAGCAGAAAAACTTTTCATTTAGACTTATGAAACTTAAAAGTTTAATTAATCTAAAACCACTTAATGTATATATTTGTTCAACTGGTTTCCAAAGAATGAAAAATAAATAAATCAACAAATCTTTAATTTTATTTTCTCTCAGTCTAAATTTTTTTTTCTATTTTTTTTTTTCTCGAAAACTTTTCTATGACCTACTAGTTTCGCCTTCGACCTCCATGACTTTTGCAATGAGTTGTTCATACTCTGTGCCCACATTGCCCATTCCCCCTCCTGCCGCCACTGTCAAGTGGTACAGCCACGAATCCTAGAGTACGAAACAAAAAGACATTTTATCATCATATTCATTTCAGGGATTACACAACTTGATAGGTAAAGACTTGACACCCTGCATGTTAACAATGACATTTAACAAAATCAACATGATAAAATATTTAGTAATGATAAAGGTCAGAGTATGTAAAAATAAAGTATTTCTAATAGATGGAGCAAAAACATGTTAACTAAACTTCAGCCATGACATTTATCAGAATGAGACCTAACTGTAATGAAGATTACAACACATAGTATTCTGTGGTGTCACCTTATCGGGCTCTCTGAGCCTTGACATTGTCCACATCAATTAAAGGACTATTTTTACAGGAGAAATCAAAATACATGTATCTATTAGACAATTTTCATAAGAATTGGTTCACTTTGATTTGGCAATAAGTTTATATCCAGATTCTGGTGATGGGCTAAAAAAGTAAACAAACAACAGTTAATGTCACATTCTACATAATATCACATTTAATTTTATATAACAAACGAGACATGACATTTAAATGGTTTTACTCTACCAAAAGAGTTGAGTCAGGTATGACATCGGGAGTACAAGTTTACCTTTTCGTGCTTACTAGGCACTATAAGGTAGGTTGGTCCCTGGTTGGGTGGCCATACAGCCACCACATGTTTGGGTGTCATGGTGACCTCACATTCTTCATCCGAGTCACCAGAATTATCTACATCCTCTATCTTGGCACTTTGTAGGTTGATTTGACCGATAGGTGTCTGCAACATATGATGTGAATAAAAAGCTGTGTATGAATACTTGTTTAAATCTGAAATATAATCTATTTAACATATCAGAATCCAGTATTTCCTGAAAAACTTGTGATAAAAGATGATTATTTTATTCAATCTTTCCGTACTCGTTTAAATTTTGTTGTAACAACTGTAAGGTTAGTCTTTTGTAAGGGACACTTTTGTGAGCACATGGCTGGTAGAGCTCGATTTGGTCAAAGGATGATTTACAACTTCTGACTATATATCATTTCCTATTGGCATAGCAGTGCCTGACATATTTCCATAGACATCGCAATGCTTGATGTCATTTCCTACTGACATATTTCCATAGACATCGCAATGCTTGATGTCATTTCTTACTGACATATTTCCATAGACATCGCAATGCTTGATGTCATTTCCTATTGGCATAGCAGTGCCTGACATATTTCCATAGACATTGCAATGCTTGATGTCATTTCCTATTGGCATAGCAGCACCTGCCATATTTCCATAGACATCGCAATGTTTGATGTCATTTCCTACTGGCATACAACGCCTGACATATTTCCATAGACATCGCAATGTTTGATGTCATTTCCTACTGGCAAAGCAGTGCCTGACATATTTCCATAGACATAGCAATGCTTGATGTCATTTCCTACTGGCATAGCAATGCCTGACATATTTCCATAGAAATTGCAATGTTTGATGTCATTTCCTATTGGCATATTTCCATAGACATCGCAATGCTTGATGTCATTTCCTATTGGCAAAGCAGTGCCAGACATATTTCCATAGACATCACAATGTTTGGTATCATTTCCTACTGGCATATTTCCATAGACATTGCAATGCTTGATGTCATTTCCTATTGGCATATTTCCATAGACATCGCAATGCTTGATGTCATTTCCTATTGGCATATTTCCATAGACATTGCAATGCTTGATGTCATTTCCTATTGGCACAGCAGTGCCAGACATATTTCCATAGACATCGCAATCCTTGATGTCATTTCCTATTGGCACAGCAGTGCCAGACATATTTCCATAGACATCGCAATCCTTGATGTCATTTCCTATTGGCACAGCAGTGCCTGACATATTCCATAGACATTGCAATGTTTGGTATCATTTCCTATTGCATAGCAGTGCCTGACATATTCCATAGACATTGCAATGCTTGATGTCATTTCCTATTGGCATAGCAGTGCCTGACATATTTCCACAGACATTGCAATGCTTGATGTCATTTCCTATTGGCATAGCAGTGCCTGACATATTTCCATAGACATTGCAATGCTTAATGCCACTTCCTGTTGGCATAGCAGTGTCTGACATTCCCCTTTGACATAGCAATGTGACATTTCCTTTTGACAGTCTTTCTGTAGTACAATGTACTGTATTAGTATTTTTCCTAGTAATTCTAGTATTTCCCATACTTATTCTAGTATTTCCCATACTGTTTCCCATACTGATTCTAGTATTTCCCATACTGTTTCCCATACTGATTCTAGTATTTCCCATACTGTTTCCCATACTGATTCTAGTATTTCCAATACTGTTTCCCATACTGATTCTAGTATTTCCCATACTGATTCTAGTATTTCCCATACTTATTCTAGTATTTCCCATACTGTTTCCCATACTGATTCTAGTATTTCCCATACTGTTTCCCATACTGGTTCTAGTATTTCCCATACTGTTTCCCATACATATTCTAGTATTTCCCATACTGTTTCCCATACTTATTCTAGTATTTCCCATACTGTTTCCCATACTGATTCTAGTGTTTCCCATACTGTTTCCCATACTGATTCTAGTGTTTCCCATACTGTTTCCCATACTGATTCTAGTATTTCCCCTACTGTTTCCCATACTGATTCTAGTATTTCCCCTACTGTTTCCCATACTGATTCTACTATTTCCCATACTGTTTCCCATACTGATTCTAGTATTTCCCATACTGCTTCCCATACTGATTCTAGTATTTCCCATACTGTTTCCCATACTGATTCTAGTATTTCCCATACTGTTTCCCATACTGATTCTAGTATTTCCCATACTGATTCTAGTATTTCCCATACTTATTCTAGTATTTCCCATACTGTTTCCCATACTGATTCTAGTATTTCCCATACTGATGTAAGTATTTCCTATACTGATTCTTACTCTTAAGTTTTCACATAGAAAAGGCCACTTAAGTCTGCCTTATAGCTTTATACGTATAAAGATGTACCCACCTTTTCCTTGGCCGTCTTGTAGTAGAGAAAGTAGTGCCCCAGGAGGACACACCAACACTTGCGGGTGGCCCCATGTTTCACCTGATAAGTATAACATTCTTATTTATACTAGTATCACCACAAATTCATTTTAAGAGGTAATGAAATATTCTTGAGTGAAATAAAACTCCAATACGAAGCCTTTCAAATCTCAGTAAGATAAATGTTATTTTCTTTCCTTAGATAACTAGAATGGACATACTTCTCAGGATGCAGGACAATTGATCTTTATCTTATATTTATACAATATGTATTTACAACTCGACATATTTTGATTATAACACAGTGTAACATAAAACATAATGACTGCAGAGTGATCTGTATTGTTATCATACCTTGGTCAGCCAGCCCCTGACCACTGCCTTAGTTTCCATGTGGTCAAGCAGGAAACTGGTAGCCTGACGTTTCAGGAACTTTCGTAAAACTGCCAGGCAACACGAAAAGGAGATAGATGTTATATAAAATCTTAACAAATTAATAGATCATTCCCAGACAAATACTGAAGCCAGTCAGAACTCTCAGAATCATTCAAAATTGTACAAGATATTTGACAAAGAATGGTATACAGCATATCTGATATCAGCCTCACGTCAGTCAATTTTAAAGTGCTTTAATATGATAGCAGACACATTTTTAAACCCCTTTAACAGAGCTCAGACCCATGCTAAAACGTTTTCCTAAAACATACAAGCTATAAAGCCTTGCAGACAGAGTCCAATCTCTAAAGCATTGACAGAGGTCAATATCTGGAGATTGATAATGGACAGAATCAAAACAATCAGAAAACGAGTTTAACGCTACAGATTACATCTGAAAACCTCTGGTGGACTCCTTAGAAATTCTGGGCAACTGAGGTAATTTAATACCCTGAAATTTGAGATAAATAGTGCGCCAACAATTAATTTTCAGCCATTAGGAGAACAGCATTGGATTTTTGTTGTCCTTACTTTTGATCCACTTCTCAGTTTCAGCCTGGGTATCTGCTGTGAAGTAGTGTGTCCTCTTGGAGTTGGTTATCTGGAAGAAAAAAAAAAATCTGAATTCCAGCAGCCAAAAAAAAAAAAAATAAACTTAATTTACTTTTCCTCTAAAAGTATAGCTCTCATCCTTACATATGTCTCAAATTTCTTTAGTGTAAAGATAAAAGTTGGAATCATTTCAAATTCTTTCTGACTATTTTCTAAGATTGAAATTGTCTCCCCTGACTTGAGAAAACTTGACAAAAATGTTGCATATGTTGACTTACTTCGAAAGTGAGTTCTCCCTTGACATGAGAGATGCGGGTCTGCTCATCAAGTTTGAGAGTTCCTTGGGGCTTACGTAACACATCATGCTGTAACACAGGATTGTTCCGAACAATCAATCAGCTACAAAATCGATGCCTGAGTATCTTAGCCTTCACATTATCAAGATCTACACCACGATAAACAGTTAAAATTCCACAGTAATTTTAGCTCTTCCTGCAATGCACTTCATGTTACCAAGCAATCTTTATTTCTTGTGGATTTCCACCACAATGATTATTTTTCAGAAACGGGATCAAAAAAGTCTGATACCATTGACAAAAAAGCCTGATACCATTGACAGAGAAGTCTGATACCATTGACAGAGAAGTCTGATACCATTGACAGAGAAGTCTGATACCATTGACAGAGAAGTCTGATACCATTGACAGAAAAGTCTGATACCATTGACAGAAAGTCTGATACCATTGACAAAAAAGCCTGATACCATTGACAGAAAGTCTGATACCATTGACAAAAAAGCCTGATACCATTGACAGAAAAGCCAGATACCATTGACAGAAAGTCTGATACCATTGACAGAAAGTCTGATACCACTGAATTAGGGCACTAATAAGTAAGCTGTTTTCTTTTAATCAAATTTGATATGGAATACAACTGAGGTTGGTTCTTTTTCAAGACCATTATTTTAAATACAAATATACCTGTGACTTGTAGTAGAAGAGCTCTCCATTCCTCAAGACAAACCACCTTCTCTTCCACATCTTTACTTTACCGCCCAGTTTGGACAGGTAACCAAACTTCTCTAGAGTATCCTGTAAGTCAATAACACACTACTTTACTCTTTTGTTAATCAGCAATTTATGCTTCTAGTGGTAGTTTTTGAAATTTTGTAGATGACGTTATACCGACTATTTCTTGGAAATCATCTTCCAGTCACAGCTAGGATTTTTGTTAAACCACAAATGAATAGAATTTTTTTTCTTGTTTGAAGTCCCTTTGCAAACATATATATAAATGGTATCTAAGTTATCCATTGTTAATGGTAAAGCTGCCAAACGTACATCTTGTTGATTTTACTGGTGTACTTACATGTTTTTGATTGTCTGTGGCATACTTGAGGAGTTTCTGTTCTGGCTCGGAGTTTTCAGAGTCACTTTTACTGGAGGTCTCATCTGGAGGGTCTGCATAGTCACATGATATTTCTGAGGCTGCGGAATGGCAGGACACACCTGGACAGGAAGTAGGTAAACAGGAAGTAGTGAAAAAACAAGTGAGACAGGAAGTAGGTAAACAGGAAGTAGTGAAAAAACAAGTGAGACAGGAAGTAGGTAAACAAGAAGTAGTGAAACAACAAGTGAGACAGGAAGTAGAGAAAAATAAATCTAACTTGAAATCAATTCCACGTGTCACAATGAACAGTGAAATAGATATTATATCTGGTTCTTAATCTGGATGGTATCCAATAAAATCCTGCAAACTTGTTCAAGATATAGCTTATTTAGATTATGAAATTTTCATTGAAAAATGTGAACAAAAAAATACTATTTCTCACAGTGACAAATTTAAAATCACAAACTAACTAACCCAATGAAAAGTCATAATTCATATTTATTCTAGACAGAAAATGCAGGCTAGCGCAATCAGTGATTAAAAAAAACTGTGATATATCAATTTCATACGTATGACTTTGAAATGATATATTTACCCCTCTTAGTGGCCCCTGAGCTACTTTGCTGCTGTTTAGATATGTTTCTGTCAGTGATTGGGCTTGCTGCTGAGGTACTGAGATCTGGTTGTTCAGTGGTTCCCGTGGGGAGTGGTCCCTCTTCATTGTCAGAGGATTCCGAAGATGATTCCCCTGTAAATGGCGTGCTGCGAATCTGAGCTGCTTTCTGGGTACAGATGTAAGAAGAAAACTTGTCAATGCTTCAGTCACCAACAATGAGGATTACTATGACTTACAGAAGTATATAACAAATAGTAACAAGAGTCCAAAGGGGCCTGCATCGCTCACCTCACTTATATAGCTATTCAGCCATTTAATAAAGAAATTTCAATATAACAATTTCTGATATTAACTCCCTATTTGGTCTCACCCTTGTGGTCAAACAGAGGTCAGATTCACTATTCAGGAAAATTGCTTCAGACCAAACTTGTATGGAAGAAGGACTTTTAAGAAATTATCTTTTTCCAACTTGGGCCACCCCTCTCACCCCATGCATGGTTAATACTGTACTTAGTTCCATTCAGCCTAAAACAATTCAGAGCAAATTTGGGCAATATATAATTATTCTTATAGGAGGACTAAGATCTTAATGAGCTTGCAAAACTTCCCCTTTAGGGCCCAGCCCCTAAGGTCCCTGGGAACTGAAAACCAATTCTTACACAAGCTTTGTTCTTTTTCACCCGAAGAATATTCTAACCAAAATTGTGTGATATCTCATCATTTGTAATGGAGACTTTTAATGAATTTGCTTTATTTCCCCATGTAGGCCCCACCCTTTCCACCCAAGATGGCAAAGACCCAAAGTTTAAATAAAATTGATTCCTCTTCATCCAACAATTCTACAAACCATATTTAGGCTAAATCTAATATTTCTTAAGAAAGAATAGGAGTTTACAGAATTTGCTCTATTACCCCTGTTGGGCCCCTCTCTCTCAGGCCCCAGGGACTTGAGACCTACCATATATAAAAAAAAAGTTCCCTTTCCCTAGGAAAACTTCTGACAAAATTTTGTCAAAATCTTGCAAGTCCTTTATGACCAGAAGTGATTTTTTATGAAAAATTTGACAGATGACAGACGATATGGTATGACATAAGCTCACTTAGCTTCGGGCCAGATGAGCTAAAAATTGCTTTCTTTCAAGAAAACATTTTCAACTAGTTATCTTTCACATTCTTCAAGTAAAACAGCAAATAAAACAGTCCTCCACATGTCCCACCCTTTTCTTCTCATCTATCATTTCTCCTATGTTGGCAATGTTTATTATTTTTCTGCTTCTTTGTCTTCACTTTCATTTCTCCAAACTTTAGATTCTATGATATGCAAGTATGCAATGGAGAAAGTTTTTGCCTAATTGAATATCATGAATGTGTTTCTTGTTTGTAAGCATGTATCTATATGAGTACCTCTGTGTGCATGGCAATATTAGATGTGTGTAGTGTGTTTATATGTGAACCACTGGAAAAATGTAAATCACTTTGTGGTTGATATTGTGGATTGATTTGTATCATGTGATACAATGTGAATTCAAAATAAAAAATCAAAGGAAACAAAAAAAAAAAAAAAAAAAATGTAAAGAAGAAAACTTGACAACAAAGCCAGAAATGTATTTTACAACAATGTATATCAGATTTTTTTGTGTAGGACTAATTTTGCCAATTTGAAAAAGAAATGTTTCGTCCTTTTATGTCACCAGTAAATTTGCTACAAATAAAGATTAATTAATAACAATTAAAGGGAACACATTCAGATATCAATATATTAATTTCCAGTTTATATCTGAAAATTTTTTATGAACAGCTGACATTTCAATAAAATAAATACCTTATATATACATAAAAATTATCAATAAATCCTTCACATTAATCTGATATCAAATCTCATTTATAATCTATATATGAACTCAGACTCCATGCGGTATATGGATCCTATGTAACATTAACTGCTATTACATATACAATACCCAGAAATTCAATATATATGACTTATATACTGACCCCTTTCAGTGTGGCAAACACTGGCACACTGAGGTCCTGGTAAAGTTGATCCAACGCAGTTACCTCATGACCTGGACTTCGGGAAGCTGAAAGTCAAACATCCTCAAATAATTCATCTTAGCATTATTAATTGATGGCTGCTTTTTTCTGACTTATTTTAGAAAGATGGAATCAATTGAGTAAATTAAGCAATTAAACAAATAAAAAACAAAGGTTGTTGCAATCTTGTACCTGAAGTCACTTACTGAATGTCACTGTGACCTTGTATCTGAAGTCACTTGTACTGAATGTCACTGTGACCAAGTATCTGTAGTCATTTGTACTGAATGTCACTGTGACCTTGTATCTGTAGTCACTTGTACTGAATGTCACTGTGACCTTGTATCTGTAGTCACTTGTACTGAATGTCACTGTGACCTTGTATCTGTAGTCACTTGTACTGAATGTCACTGTGACCTTGTATCTGTAGTCACTTGTACTGAATGTCACTGTGACCTTGTATCTGTAGTCACTTGTACTGAATGTCACTGTGACCTTGTATCTGTAGTCACTTGTACTGAATGTTATCATGACCTTGTATCTGTAGTCTTGTACTAAAGGTCACTTAGACTATATATCTACAATTACTTGAATTGAATGTCACTGTGACTTTATATCTAATGATGCATTTATGCCCTGGAGTTCACTGTAACCTCGTGTCTGTAGTAACTTCAACTGAGGGACAGTGTTTTATATTTTGTCACTTCTACTGAAGGTAACTGTCCTGATAATTGTTATCATGTGTACAGAACTAGATCTTTCATACTGTATTATTAACATACAATGTTCTTCGCTTTAAAACAATGCTACAAAGAGGTGCTTAAAAACTCACTCTAGAATCAGACTATCAGAAGATTGAAAACTAAACTAAAGACTGGAAATGTTTCAAAGTACACTGCACAAAACATTATTTGTAGACAAAGCAATTTTCTGTGGTATCTATAGAGAACTATAGATTGTATAACTGTCAGCTACATCCTCCAAAATCTCCTACTAATATTGATAATATTGATAAATCATCATTTTTTTAGCATGACTCAAGGCTTTCATCCTGTAATTCATCACAGTTGTGGCTAGGTAAACTGTAATCCTGATACAGCTATCAGAGATGTGTTGGTAGAGCTGTGTTATGTGCAATGTTTTTTCATCTACACATAAATTCAGATAAGTTTTGTCTTAAAATGCAACAATTTGACATGTTCTTAGCCTTAAGTTACAAAATTGTATCAGTAGTACATATATTTTACATACAGTTCACCAAATTATAGGGCTAGTATACTTACCTATTATATTGTGGTCTGGAGGTTGCTGACGAGACTTCTTAGGAACTGCATAGTTTCGTTTTTCCTGAAATAAAGTTATATTGTCTCCAATCATATTGTGATATTCTTAAACATTGTATCATCTACAATACATCGTTGTATTTTAAAAACATTAAATCACTTTCCATTTTGTGATATTTTAAAACATTGTATTATCTACAATTTTTCGTGCTATTTTAAAATATTGAATCACTTATCATATTGTAATATTTGACAATGTTGTATTATCTTTCATGTTGTGAAATTTTAAAGGGACAATTTAGTGGAGTTTGAATTTTTTCTGACAAAATGGAAAAACCCTGCATTCAATTATATCTCTGATCTGCATTATGAACAGAATATGCTGAAATATTGGAAAAATCCTACAGTTTTCGCGGCAATTAAAACCAAATAAATGGAATTTTTTTGTGTGTTAGTCCTACAGGTAGTGTTTTTGTTATGTAACACTACCACCTACTTGAACCAAAGAAACATGTACTGGTGCTGAAGAGAGATGGACGATCACAATCATCTAATTTTGTTCTAGTGCCTGGACAGTACTATAGTACTTGGTAAATATAAAGTCATTGGCACAAGTGAGTGACTCATTTTACACACTTAAATCATAAATTTTTTGTCATCAACCTATCTTCAGATTCTTCCTACTTCACTGTTTACCTGTGGTTTTGAGCTGTGGACCTCACCAAACTATTGCATACACATTATGCTTCTACACAACTGAAAATCTGTTTTTGTTGAAATTCATTGACCCAAAACAAAACAATGTATCATGTAGGATTCTGATAATGACACACATAGAGTAGTTCTGATGCCTGCGATAAAGATTGCATAAGTGAAATCATGCACACCATGTTGTTATGCATTGGGGCCTGATTGATGCTATTTTGGACATAAAAGGTTAAATTTTTCACTTGCTTTCCCTTAAATAAAAACTGGCTACAATGGGCAGTGTTATTTAAACTTTTATGTTAACTTTCATAAGGAGTGATATATTATCAGTACAAGGCCAATTTCAAACTTGTAAGTTGACTAAATTGTCCCTTTAGAATATTGTCCCATATACCACAAGAATAATCTATTTCACTACCGATGAAAGTTGATATTTTTTGTGGCCAGTTTAGATCAAGAATAGCCGAGGTCCTTAAACCATGTCGCAAAACGAGTTTGAATATCCAGACTATACATACTTAGATGAGACAACTACTAGAGATACTTACCCAAAGTGTGTGGGAAGCAGCTCGTCTTGTTGTCACGGGAGACGACCTGGTTTTACTTGAGGTTGTATCCCGAACAGCACCAATCACCTGAGGTTCTAATACAGGAGGAGGTGGAACAAAATGTCCCCTCCCTCTTTGTGTTTCCTGAGCAAGAAAGAACTGTGGTCCCTCCTTTGGAGCTAGAAGTTGAAGAGGAGGTGGTTTGTCACGCTCCTTCCTCACCCGCGGGAATGTTGCAATGGCAGACACATTGGAGGTATGATGGTGGCCAAACACCCCAGTCATGGAGGGAGAAGCTTGTGGAAGGAGTGGAGTTAATGGCGTCAAAGGGGTCATAAGAGTGCTAGGGGTCAAGGTTATAGGAGTAACATCCTCCACAATTATCTTATCTTCAACTTCCTCTTCCTCCTCCTCATCCTCCAGACGAAGGGTATCATCATCCCCATTTAAGATATCACCATTTTGTAAATTCCTGAGACGAGACAACACTTCTTCACTTCCAGTACTAGAACTAACCAAGGAATCAAAGATATGTGGGTCATGAAATTGTTTTCGTTCAATTTTGATCTGTGGAGGTAGAGATTTTTTAGGTTCATATGTACTTTCATGATTCTGATCCACTTCCTGGTAAAGGGGATCATGCTCAATGTCTGCCATACTATCGTCACTATTATTATCGGAGAGATTTTCTGTTAAACCATCTGGACTACTATCAGGTGTGTCAGAAGGTGGACTAATACTAACATCAGTCCTATCCTCCATTAGTTCTTGTTCCATTTTAAAAGCTTCCAGTATTGAAGGTGAAGGTCGTCTGGGAATTTCTGGAGGTAGAACAGCAGGGGAGGCTGATCGTGAACTGAAACTTGATCCTGGCTGTGAACTTACAAAGTCTAAGGTGGGTCTTGAACTGTATGTCTGAGAAAATGGTTGTAAATTCACAACTTCTGAGACAGTTTCTGACCACCCTGTTCCTGAGAATGGACGGATGACCCCTACGACTTCGGACATTGGACGAGAACCAAAGTTGTGAGATGCTGGCCTTGAACTTGTTTCGGAGACTGGCCTTGATCCAAGAAGTCCTGAGAGATTGGTCATCTCTGAGGCTGTCCTTGATCCCATGTCTTGTGATGGGGGTCGGGATGTCTCAACGACTGATGAGGACGGTCTAGAGAAGGAATCCTGAAACACATTATAGATCTACCAATATAATTTACTAAATATATTCATTAAAGCTGAAGATATTCCTAAATTTATGTATTCATATATTCATTTGACCATTTTCAACAGACTGATAATGAAATAACCTTAGCTGAAACCCTGAAATATACATAGACATTAAAAAAAGGTTAAAAAATAAATATAATATGAGTCCTTTCATGATAAGCTAGCTGTTGAGATTTAGATTACTTTTCAATATCTGAAGAACTGACTTCCTGTACAATAACAGACATTTTATTCCAATGTAAAACATCACTTTCAGTGATTGGTATCAAAATGTTTCATTTCAAATGAAAAATGCAAAACCATTCAAGCTGCTATTGGTGAACCTACTGATAGATAAGAACTAGTATCATGTTTATCGTTTATATATGGAAACAAATATTGAAGCATGAGGTGTCTTTTTACCTGACCACTCATTCGATAAATTTCTTTAGCTGCAAAGGCAGGGAGGGCCTGTAGTCGTTCCCGAAGGATCTCTACCTGGTCCTGAAGCATCTCATTTTCTGTCTGGAGGGCCTGGTTCTGTTGTTCCAGCTGTAACAACACAAATCAGAACTAAACATGATCTCATATAATTATAAATGTAGCACTATTTCAATACAATATCGATTAAACAATAAGAACCCACCAAAGTACCAGGTTATACATATAGATATATACATACCAGTTATATATATAGACCTGAGCTAAACTACAAGAGATCTCACAGGGATCTTGGAACCCACCATCATTTGATCTTTCTTTGCTCTTTGAAAGTTGGATCTTTTCCCTAATTTCTCTTCTCTTCTCTGCATTTGCTCTTAATGATAAGAAATTTGAACATTCCTTTGCAGAGATTGCGATGATAATTTCCAAATCTAAAATGGTCGCCTGGAAACCATTTTGTTTTTCTGATAAAGCCTAAAATCAAATGGCACAAGTAGAGACCAAAGGGAATATACGCATGAAATTGGAGAGAGGTCCATCCAGTGCCTCTTCAGAAATAGGGATAGCAATCTTTAATAGGCAAAATCCAAGATAGTTGTCTCACAGAACAGACAGTTTGTTTTTCTGATCAGACCCGAAATCAAATGGACACAACTAGGGTCCAAGGGGAACCTACATAGGAAATTTAAGAAAGATCCATCTGGTGCTTCTCAAGAAAAAGTGATAAAAAACTTTCAAAGTCAAAATCCAAAATGGCCATCTGTCAGCCATTTTGTTTTCCTGATCAGCCCCAAAATCAGATAGGCAAAATTTGAGATCAAGAGGAATATACATATGAAATTTGAGAGAGATCCATCCAGCACTTTTTAAGAAATAGCAATAACAAAGATTGTTTACGGACAGACCACTGACCACAGACATGAGGCAATTTATATAGCCCATCATATATATGGCTAAAAATGAGAAAAAAAGAATTTCTGCTTAGAATTGACAATGACCATTTCAAAATCTTATGAACTGTGAAATAGTATGATCAAAATCCACATATTGTCATTTTTTCCTACATTTCAAACATTTTCTTTTGAGATAGTATATCAGTGTTAGTAGTAATGATACACAGTACCCTTATAATACTGGACACAGTGTATTAGGAATTAAGTATCACCAGCTAGAACTACATATTTGTTTGAAATCTCAATCTCAGTGCAGTATGTAAAACTAATGTCTGTATCTTCTGATATTCTCTCGTTATTTCATACTTCAATCAACCAAAGTGACCTAGACGTCACCTTTCTACAGCAGAGATAATCAAACTCATACAACGGCATACAGAGACTGTGTGTGTATTGGCAGGGTAAAGAATCATTAAGGAGAAGAAAGGGAGTTAATAAGGGTATGATATCAATCTTTTGTATACATGGAAGCATACCTAAACCCTAAGTGGCAGTAAAACATGAGTTAGAGCATTATACTGTAACTCAATCCACTCCATTTTGTAGATTTTGGTGATAATTTCAGGTCATTTGGTAGAACTTCAAGTTCCAGAATTAATTTTAAAGAGATTTATCAACGTCTGTCAATTCTTAGGTCAATCAATATCACACATTTTAGACAGAGTAATTATGACTAAGCGATTTTGAGAGAATCATTGATCACAGTGGACATAAAAGAACCATTGGGGACACATCCTCACTAGAGTAACAGTGGCATGGAAAATCAGAATCTACAAACCGTATTTGATCTAATAAACAGAATATGTGCTTACAAAATGACTGCACTTAATAAAACTATTCCATGTGACAGATGTTGATACACGAAATTTTGATACAGGAAAACATCATTTTGAATTTGAAAACCAGAAAATATCTGAGATACCAATACATGCAGATATTGGTAATGTTGGACACATTCTATAAACAGTAATGGTGACTGTAATTGACCTTTGAACTCTAAACACAAATTTATCCATGGTTTAGTCTAAGTTTCCATTTGGATAATGTTTTACAAAATTCATTAAGTATACACAATCAGTGATAATAATGATTTAGGATGGAATATGGTATATGTCGTGACAAGGAATGTGGCAGGCAAGGTTAACACTATAGCATAAGATAAAATTACACAAATCTCCACTAATATTTTGTAAATATATATATATGAAACCTATTACCACACTTTAAGAAATATAACTATGACAATTGAAGTTTCATGAACAAAATACCAGAAAGAATTCTTTTTGAAAGTTTCTTGGTTGCTTTTTTAAAGTATATACGATGCAATGCTGTTTTATTATTATTCTGCGGAGTTAACCACTTCCTTATACAGGAGAAGTCAGGACAGGTTTACCTAATATACACTTAAAGCTGTAGACAGCACCAAAATCCTGTACAATATAAACCCAATGTCACCAATTGATGTACAATTGCATTCAACTGTAAAAAATTGTAATGAAAACAGGAAATTTCTTCTGAACCTTTTTACAAATGTTATGTACCAAATGTAATTCTAATAAAGAAACAAATAAAAGGTGTTTCCTGTTATGTTCTCAGATCTGACAAAAAATCAGGGTTAGGGAGTGTATTGTAGGTCAACTTCCAGCTATTGACAAATTCACCTGGATTTGTGGCTTACAGCTAACGACATTAGCTGACAATGACCTGTGTGCCCCTGTCTAGACAATACTCTAAAATCAATGTACCTTTAGAAGTGTGTTACTCGGTAAACGCCTGATTCATCATTTTTCAATAATGCATGTCTGGAAGTACTCAGTTTTCATGTTTAATCAAAACTTCTAAATGTCGTAGTAAACAATGGCTGCAGAAAAGATCAGCTTTATTGCATTTTCCAAGCACAACATTTAAATTTTCTGTTATAACATAAACATCTAAATATTTGAGTAATCTTTTGTTAGGGTTTGTCTTATATTTGACTGAAAAGTTATCCCTTTCTTGTCAAATATGACCTTCAGTTTATTTTGTTTTCAATATGCTGGTAAAGGTGAAGGTCAGAGTTAGCAGTATCAATATAGCAATCCATGATCACCTGCTGTCTCAGGTCATAGACATCCCAAATTACTGGAAAAAGACCTTAAAGGGAAACCCATGACAATAAAGAGTCAGGATAATTGAAATGATATTTCTTTATCTGTAGCATAATTTTGAATATTTTAGAATGTGAAAAAGGATTTGATTTTATGTTGTATTTATTCAAAATTACAAGTAGATACAGGATATGTGATTACCTATCGTCTATGGAGCTCTGCTAGAATATTCTTGTATCTGCCTAGGATTCCTCTACCGATATACGTTCCAACCAGTACCACACACAAGACATTGGACTCTTCCACTCTTTTGTACTATCCCATTTGATTACAGATTAGGTCAAAGGTCAATAAAGTATTTTCTTGATTTGAGTGAGTCTTATATAACCAATATAAGTTGACCTGACCAAATTAGGTGAATTGACAACACTGGGTTGGACAAACCTTATACCCTACAGCACTTTCTGCTTAATGGTAAGTACATTTTAAAAGCATTTTAAAACCAAAGGCAATAAGCATCATATCAGCTGGACTGTACATACCTGTGATAATTTATTTGTAACCCAGTCTTTGATTTTACCAGCTTTGTTCTCAACTTGTTTCGCATCTTGTTGTCGCTGTCGTTTCTAAAAACAATAAATTTACCACATAATGTAAGTAGGTTCTTACAAACACTAATACAAGAAGCCTAGGGTCTCAATTCATATCATGTTTTTCTCCAAAAATTTTCACATTTCAAAATTTTAGATGTATGTCTTTCAAACATCATTTAGAAAAGTTACAAAAAGTATTTATTCTTATAAAATTGAACATCTAGTGATGAGATGTTCCTACACAGACTTAGGAGAATTTTGTCACAAATGGGAATAACATTAGACTGGCTTCTGCATAATTGATTACTATAAAACAACAACACAAACTGGCATTTTATGTCAGATATTATCTTATTTATATCATAACATAAAAATAACATAAAAGAGAAACATTCACTGAAGATGACAGAGAGTATAACATGAAGACAACTTTACCAGCTAGTCAACAATGAATGTGCCTTCTGAAATATCACTTCTTGTTTACTTTATTGACAGTACTTTTACATTTCAAAGTAATTTCTGTTAACTCATAACATCAAAATGACATGTTGGGAAAAAGGTTTCTACAAAGTCAATAAGCTATAAGCTATACTATACAGGACAACTACAGAATATATGTACATCAGATATACCTGGTACATACAGGTCAGGACCAGTACCAAATACCTGTACATCAGATATACCTGGTACATACAGGACGAGTACCAAATACCTGTACATCAGATATACCTGGTACATACAGGTCAGGACCAGTACCAAATACCTGTACATCAGATATACCTGGTACATACAGGTCAGGACTAGTACCAAATATCTGTACATCAGATATACCTGGTACATACAGGTCAGGACCAGTACCAAATACCTGTACATCAGATATACCTGGTACATACAGGACGAGTACCAAATACCTGTACATCAGATATACCTGGTAGATACAGGTCAGGACCAGTACCAAATACCTGTACATCAGATATACCTGGTCCATACAGGACCAGTACCAAATACCTGTACATCAGATATACCTGGTACATACAGGACCAGTACCAAATACCTGTACATCAGATATACCTGGTACATACACGACCAGTACCAAATACCTGTGCATCAGATATACCTGGTACATACAGGTCAGGACCAAATACCTGTACATCAGATATACCTGGTACATACAGGTCAGGACCAAATACCTGTACATCAAATATACCTGGTACATACAGGTCAGGACCAGTACCAAATACCTGTACATCAGATATACCTGGTAGATACAGGTCAGGACCAGCACCAAATGCATGTACATCAGATATACCTGGTACATACAGGACCAGGACCAAATACCTGTACATCAGATATACCTGGTACATACAGGTCAGTACCAGTACCAAATATCTGTACATCAGATATACCTGGTACATACAGGTCAGGACCAGTACCAAATACCTGTACATCAGATATGCCTGGTACATACAGGTCAGGACTAGTACCAAATACCTGTACATCAGATATACCTGGTACATACAGGACCAGGACCAAATACCTGTACATCAAATATACCTGGTACATACAGGTCAGTACCAGTACCAAATATCTGTACATCAGATATACCTGGTACATACAGGTCAGGACCAGTACCAAATACCTGTACATCAGATATGCCTGGTACATACAGGTCAGGACTAGTACCAAATATCTGTACATCAGATATACCTGGTACATACAGGTCAGGACTAGTACCAAATACCTGTACATCAGATATACCTGGTACATACAGGTCAGGACCAGTACCAAATACCTGTACATCAGATATACCTGGTACATACAGGACCAGGACCAAATACCTGTACATCAGATATACCTGGTACATACAGGTCAGTACCAGTACCAAATACATGTACATCAGATATACCTGGTACATACAGGTCAGGACTAGTACCAAATACCTGTACATCAGGTATACCTGGTACATACAGGTCAGGACCAGTACCAAATACCTGTACATCAGATATACCTGGTACATACAGGACCAGGACCAAATACCTGTACATCAGATATACCTGGTACATACAGGTCAGGACCAGTACCAAATACATGTACATCAGATATACCTGGTACATACAGGTCAGGACTAGTACCAAATACCTGTACATCAGGTATACCTGGTACATACAGGTCAGGACCAGCACCAAATACCTGTACATCAGGTACATTTGGAATCCCACAGGATGTCCATTCATATATTATAGATATACATCACACATCTATTGTAAGCAATATCCTGTACTTTTACAACTATGTTTGTTTCCTGTTTGAGTCCTTGGTCTCAAACACAACATAATTGTTTAACAAGCACCAGGGGAGACACAGAGAGGAAGATATTCTCAGCAGAAATCTGAGCTTTAGTTGGTTGTTATCCTACTGGGTGGTAAGACCTATCTATAACATACAGTTATGATGAACAACGATAAACTCTGCAGCAGTGCACCTGTGTCTACAGGTGTATCCGCTTACACCTGTACAAATACTCTATTTTCTTTATTCTGAAGTTATGAAATTTTGAATATTTTTATATATCATATAATCCTTTGTTCATTTTATTTTTAAGATAAATCTGTATATTTCTACATCAACAAGTTATTAGGTTTCAGACCTTTATGATACATGCATTCTAACCCGTTACTGGAATTATGACACTTGTCTAGGTAAAAGATGGACACCTATGTTGATAAATGTTTGTTAATAAAAATTTCAAGATAAGATATCAAGGATAAACAATGGCATTCCTGAGACATGGGTTATAATCACAAGTATAGAACTGTTCAAACAGCCTTGACCTCTTGTATACCAATATATCACTGTTCAAACAGCCTTGACCTCTTGTATTCCAATTCATCTTTGCTCAAACAGCCTTGACCTCTTGTATTCCAATAAATCACTGTTCAATCAGCACTGACCTCTTGTATTGCAAAACAGCCTTGACCTCCTATGTTCCAATTCATCACTATTCAAACAGTACTGACCTCTTGTAGTCCAGTCTCCGATACAGTATTGATCAAACAACCTTGACCTTTAAAACTCCAATACAGTACTGGTCAAACAGCCTTGACCTCTTAAACTCTAATACAGAATTGATAAAACAGTCTTGACCTCATGCATCCAAATAAAGTACTGATCAAATGGCCTTGACCTTATGCACTCCAATACAGTATTTATCAATTAGCCTTGACCTTTGAACTACATCACAATATTGATCAAACAGAGATGACCTCTCAAACTTGACAAAAGTATCGATCACATAGCCTTGAACTCTTGCACTCCAATACAATAATGAGCAAAAGTCATGACCTTTCAAATTCCAATAAACTATTGGTCAAACAGGCTTAGCTTCTTCAACCCTAACACAATAATGTTAAAAAAATTCTTGACCTCTTTCATTCTACCTATGTAAATTTGATAAAAGTTTAAGAAAGATCTGCACAATCATAAACTTTGCTTGTATTTTCACTATCAGTGTAAGTGTGTGTTACAGCTGTCATCATTAACAGAAGCAACTATAAAAGAAACTGCAAACAAATATTTGTACTTGAAACAGAATCTATCTGTTGTTGATTCCGCTTACACAGCTACATCAAGGTCTTTATAAAACACTGTTTAGCTCATCATTAGTCATCCATTATACAACATGATACTCTAACAGCATTAAAACTCCATCAGTTCTACAGAACCTAACCAAGTGTTAAATGAATTGTCAAACATCACTGTGAATTTATACAGACCTGTTCGTCTAATTGTTCTTGCAAAGATTTGATGATTTTATTTTTCTCATGACATTCCCTTTGAAGGTCGTGCACTCTGGTTTCAAGGTCACGGGGCTGCCAGTGGATTGCTGCAAGCTGCTGCTCCATCATGCGAAGCTAGAAGAGACAAAATATACCTCATAGTTTGAGATCTTCAAAGACATCATAATATGTTAACACAATTGTCTTAAAATTTATGATATAAGGGAATCCTGATAGGTATTTCAGAATGGTAAATATGTGAATAGGCATGTTTCACGATCCCACTATTTGACTTTTTGAACCCGGAGTAAGGAGAGTTCCATTCTAAAACGAGGCGCAGGGTGTCAAAACTTCCCATTCAACATGGCTTCAAATGTAAATCTGCACGATATTGATATAGAAGACATCGGTAAATTGAGCGTTTTGGTTTTGAAAGACATATTGCAAGAGTATCGTGAAGGGTTAAAAGGTAATAAGGAAATGCTGGTTGCAAGATATATCACTCTGAAGTCCCGTTTATTTGATGAGCCGATATGTGTGAATTCTGAAAAAAGATGGCCACGACCCTTTTCCCGATTTCAGAAGTTGGAAGGACATCACTTATGACATGCTTTACGCATCAGCTAAAGGTCTTGTGTGGTCCAATGATTTGAGAAGACTATGTGAGAGTAATTTTCATCAACTTTATGACTATTTAGTTGTGAGGACAAAACAGTAAGACAACATGGAAATGGAGGGTTCGTGTTAGTTGTTATCCCTCTGATGGCACGGTGGTTTCCCCCCATGGGTTTTCCTCCACCGTTGAAACAACATTTGTTCCCTCAGCAGCATCGTAATAAAAGCTCTACAGAGCTTATGTTAGTTGTTAACCTGTACACTACAGTAAATAAAGGTTATTATTATTATCTGTCATTTTGACAAACCCCTCATCACACCGAGATCACACACTCGGTTAGGCATGCACTCTTCGTTATCTATAACCAGATATGATATTTTCTACTTAAACTCAACTATTTTGATCTTACAATACCAATGCAGTGAACACTTATACTAATCTTCACAGTATGCTATCCGCTTAACGGCTTTAAGATGTACAACGTCAACTTAGGCTACTGTTGGATGAGAGCTGTCAAACAGGTTGTCAACACCTCGCACCTCATTTTAATTTTTTAACCGGAGAGTTTTTTCAAATACGAAGTTAGAATGTGAAACGGGTCTATTGATGTTACTGTCACTTGATTTTTAAAGATTACCAGGTAAAGAAACAGTTCTATTTCATTCAGTTTTATATGACTTGTACCTGCCAAGTCTACCTTTTCTGAGAGTGACTATTTTTGGCTTCATTATATTAATCTATCAGTTCTAAAGCTTCGTGAAATCAAATAAAATTCAGACCTTGAAATCAAGAAGAGGTGATAGATGTTGAAGCTACAGAATCAAATTTCACTGTTGTACATTGCATTGCAATGCAAATGAATGCATGTATATATCATTTCAAAGCTAATTTTGGTCAAATGTGAAAACAATAGAGATTATTTTACAAGTTTAAATGTTACTGGAACATGATAACGGGTGAATTTTCAACTACTATTAAATTCTATTCTGATGTAAATCGTAGTGTCCGAAATTGTTATTATTATGCAATATTTAGGAACTGAGATCTGTATAACAGATATACAGAATGCCAGCTTTTGAAAATGTTTTGTTTACTGTAAATTAAAGACCTCACTATTGAAACCAATTAACAGC
Source organism: Ylistrum balloti (assembly GCF_031769215.1). Lineage (NCBI taxonomy): Eukaryota > Metazoa > Mollusca > Bivalvia > Pectinida > Pectinidae > Ylistrum > Ylistrum balloti. The sequence goes on from NW_026781896.1 coordinate 1,857,665, forward strand.
AGGTTCACCCACAGAAATATTGTTATAGAACTATTGTGCTCAAGGTTATGTAGTTAATATGTAATCTGTTCCATACAAGTGCTTTACATAACATACAAGCACTGGTATTAAGGATAAGACAAAGGTAGCAGGGTACACTGTGGTATTTTATACCTGTAGAACGTATCAATAAATGATATAGATTTTACTGTGTTTTTAAAATCTACTGCTTCATACCTCTAATTTACACTAGAAAAAACTATATACTTCATCATATTTGAACATGAAATTGATTTTGTGCTTTTACTTCAGCTATTTACAGAAATATTAACTGATTACATAACGACATGTACATAAGACTTGAGTACTCCTCATCAATGTCCATGGTTTACTGTATAATGACACAGGAAGAAGATTTATGGAAGTTTGGGTAATATTACTCTAGTGACACATGAAACAAACTACACTTGTATGTACCACACAACAATATAGTGTAGAAGGAATTAAAATTGATCAGGATGTACCATTAGCTATGGCCATCAGATCTAGACACTGACAGGTACAACAACCAGCATCCTATAATGTCAAGTTATTTAAGGCAACAGACATGTTTTCTTAATCCTAATACACAGATATATGGATCAAAGATATTGACTTAGGGCTAATTATCATATCTTACATTTATTATTGATTATGTTGTCCATTAGCATGACAATAAATCAACCTATTGTATAAACCTTGTCCTTAAAACACAATGTCTGCTCTCTCTCCATATATATCTGATGCTTTTATAAACAATGTATTCTTTACAGATATCATCTATACATGTTATGTGTTATCTATATACGCTGTGCCTAATATAAACAATGTATACTATACAGATATCATCTATACATGTTATGTGTTATCTATATACGCTGTGCCTAATATAAACAATGTATACTATACAGATATCATCTGTACATGTTATGTGTTATCTATATACGCTGTGCCTAATATAAACAATGTATACTATACAGATATCATCTATACATGTTATGTGTTATCTATATACGCTGTGCCTAATATAAACAATGTATTCTATACAGATATCATCTGTACATGTTATGTGTTATCTATATACGCTGTGCCTAATATAAACACTGTATTCTATACAGATATCATCTGTACATGTTATGTGTCCTTTATAAACACTATGTTCTAATAACAATGTATTTTATACAGATATTGTCTATAAATGTAATGAGTTCTCTGTATATAAAAGCCCTTTATAAACATGTTCTCTGTATACAATGTGCCCTATATAAACATGTTCTCTGTATACAATGTGCCCTATATAAACATGTTCTCTGTATACAATGTGCCCTATATAAACATGTTCTCTGTATACAATGTGCCCTATATAAACGGGTCCTCTGTATACAATGTGCCCTATATAAACATGTTCTCTGTATACAATGTGCCCTATATAAACATGTTCTCTGTATACAATGTGCCCTATATAAACGGGTCCTCTGTATACAATGTGCCCTATATAAACATGTTCTCTGTATACAATGTGCCCTATATAAACAGGTACTCTGTATACATAGTGCCCTATATAAACATGTTTTCTGTATACAATGTGCCCTATATAAACATGTTCTCTGTATACAATGTGCCCTATATAAACGGGTCCTCTGTATACAATGTGCCCTATATAAACATGTTTTCTGTATACAATGTGCCCTATATAAACATGTTCTCTGTATACCATGTGCCCTATATAAACATGTTTTCTGTATACATGTGCCCTATATAAACATGTTCTCTGTATACAAAGTGCCCTATATAAACATGTTCTCTGTATACAATGTGCCCTATATAAACATGGTATATCTATATAAACATGTTGTATACAATGTGCCCTATACAATGTGATTGTTTTCCTATATAAACATGTTCTCTATATACAATGTGCCCTATATAAACATATCTGTGTAATGACTGTTCTCTATAAACACTGTCCTATATCAATGTATTGTGTACAATGTGCCCTATATCTTTATGTGTAATGACTGTTCTCTATAAACACTGTCCTATATAAACATGTTTTCTGTATACAATGTGACCTATATAAACATGTTCTCTGTATATCTTTATGTGTAATGTGCTGTCCTATATATATAAACATGTCCTATATAAACAATTTTCTGTACAGATATCATTATCTCTAATGACTGTTCTCTATAAACACCTTGTCGTATATAAACACTGTCCTGTATAAACAATGTATTCTGTACAGATATGTTTATGTGTAATGACTGTTCTCTATAAACACTGTCCTATATAAACAATGTATTGTGTACAGATATGTTTATGTGTAATGACTGTTCTCTATAAACACTGTGTCCTATATAAACAATGTATTCTGTACAGATATCATTATCTCTAATGACTGTTCGCTATAAACACCTTGTCGTATATAAACACTGTGTCCTATATAAACAATGTATTCTGTACAGATATCTTTATGCGTAATGACTGTTCTCTATAAACACTGTCCTATATAAACAATGTATTCCGTACAGATATCTTTATGTGTAATGACTGTTCTCTATAAACACTGTCCTATATATACACTGTATTCTGTACAGATATCTTTATGTGTAATGACTGTTCTCTATAAACACTGTCCTATATAAACAATGTATTCTGTACAGATATGTTTATGTGTAATGACTGTTCTCTATATACACTGTCCTATATATACACTGTATTCTGTACAGATATCTTTATGTGTAATGACTGTTCTCTATAAACACTGTCCTATATATACACTGTATTCTGTACAGATATCTTTATGTGTAATGACTGTTCTCTATAAACACTGTGTCCTATATAAACAATGTATTCTGTACAGATATGTTTATGTGTAATGACTGTTCTCTATATACACTGTCCTATATATACACTGTATTCTGTACAGATATCTTTATGCGTAATGACTGTTCTCTATAAACACCTTGTCGTATATAAACACTGTGTCCTATATAAACAATGTATTCTGTACAGATATCTTTATGTGTAATGACTGTTCTCTATAAACACTGTCCTATATAAACAATGTATTGTGTACAGATATCTTTATGTGTAATGACTGTTCTCTATAAACACTGTCCTATATATACACTGTAAAAAGATATCTTTATGCGTAATGACTGTTCTCTATATACACTGTCCTATATAAACAATGTATTCTGTACAGATATCATTATCTGTAATGACTGTTCTTTATAAACACTGTGTCCTATATAAACAATGTATTCTGTACAGATATCTTTATGTGTAATGACTGTTCTCTATAAACACTGTCCTATATATACACTGTATTCTGTACTGATATCATAATCACACATATTATGCCCTCTATTTACATTGTGTCCTATATAAACCTCTTTTTTAATCTATTCAGATATCATCAATATATCCAATGTGCCCTCTATATACACTGTATATATAAAGATATCACTGATGCATTTGTCATATAATGTGTTCACTAAACACTGTGCCCTTATATGCATTGCATGTGATATTAGTGTCATCTCTACCAGACAAATTTGTCTTCATTTCTATAAATAGTTGTCTTCATATGACACATATGCCCTATTCACATATTTGCTCTCTATATTTACATACATGTGTCCAATATATTTTTGCCTTCTACACAGGTGACCATGTACATATTTGCCATATAATACACATATGTGTGACATGACTTTTCTATGTTACTCTCAACACTATAAACACAGATGTTCTTTATACAGATATGTCCTCAGAGCTTAATACACATGTGTCATTACTAGATGTCATTAAACAGGACTTGTTAGTGTATATACAGATCAATATAAACCATAAACCTTTAGCAATTCCCAGGTATAACCAACATACTAAATACAGCTTATTTGTAATGTTCATAATTTCCTACATCATGTTATATTCCCATAAAGCAGTGCATATTTAACTACAACAGCCAAGCATAGTCAGCTTTACTTTTTAGGACATCTGTACAAATCATACAACAATTAAAGTTAAGCTATCAATGTCATTGCAGACGTTTACACATTTATTTTACCTTGAATACATAAAGTACATGAATATTATTTGAATATTCAATATACTTTGATAGGCACACTTGCAATAGCCATTTATATGGCTTTCACAAATTACCATCTCCTTTGCTATAAATAGATCATAATGATCACACAAAAATTTCATTGGAAAAGACAAGATAAAGAAATGGTTCTACAAGAAAATGCTTTCATTCTAATGAGACTGGCCATCTTTAACTAATTTCTTGTACATACAATTTATTTTTGCAGGATTTCAGTATTTACCTGGACCAAAGATATCTTTAGTGGTCAGTGCATGCTACCGAGGTGTCATCTACATCAACGTATTATATCACTTATAATTTTACAACACAATCCAACTACCTTAATCAATAAAATCGTTAATTAAACATAAGACAATGTCCACCTGTAATCTCACGTAAGTAACCTACAAAGAGTTATAAACTCACTTGATATATATATATATATATATATATAGATAAACATATATGATCCAATGATTGCCTATTATTTTTTACCTTGTTGATTCTGATTAGGAACGCCTGTTGAGTGTTGTAGGCAAACATCTTCTGTTGCGGGACGGATGACGGCATACCTGGTCAGATCAATGCCAGGTGTTACATACAGGTAGACATGCTACAAAGCCAGTGTATATAGACTCCATTATCTAGTTTCCAGTACTATAATGCACCGTCGTTGGTCAGCTGATCTGGTTGGAGCTGACAGATGCGTACCTCCCACCTCGGGAGTTAGAAGTTTTAAAGCTCCACATCATTACAGATGTATCTGTTAGACTGAGCAGGTTATTAATCAGTTGAAATAGATGTTACCAACAAAAAATCCCCCAACGTTTTCCACACTTCAACCATGAACCAAAGACTGCACCGGTGTACTGTTATAAGTACAATTAGGCCAAATGCATGGTATTTATGGGTTTTCAGTATTCAATCCTGAGCACTAGCTGTCCATCGTACCTGGGATATCTGTATGAACAACTTCACTTGTACACACATATGGCCATATATACAGCTGTTTTCAAGATAATCAAACATGAACACAGTCTGATATTTTGCTGGACAAAAAAATGCAGAAATGCTGTTATATAATGCAGACTTTGCACACCGTCTGATAAACTGGAATGTAAATTCCACAAAAAAGGTTTGAAATCCTGTAACATGAAGTACTAGAAATCCAATGATTCTACCTGATGATGAACAGACCATGTGGTTATGATATCCATATATTTTATGTCACACATTTTAAAACACAATGGATTGAGTCATATTGTCATCAACACACCTGTCCTTCAAACAATTTCCAATTTCATGAATAAGTGATTATACAGTGCACTTAAAATGGTGCATTGGTGAGGTCTGTCAAACTGTCAATATTCATCACTGTATCAAATATCTGCCCTTGTTTAATATAATTACACCTGCACTAAGACCAACCCCCTGTCAGTATTGATATAATTGCTGCAACAATTAGGCAAGCTTGGAGGCTGATATGGCGCCATTGATTTACAGCAGTAAATATTGACACAGACAAATCCCTGCAATCCATATGCAAAAAAATCCCTGTGTGCAGACAGTGTTAGAAACAAGACAATTAATATTAATATATGTAGGGTAAGTGTCAAGTACTTCCTTGTAAGTCATAGTTCAAAGATCAATGAACTTTGAAATTGACGAAAAACAAAGGAAAACTTGTTAGGAATTCCTTTGAGATTACACAAAAGAATGTGTAACAAGTTAAATCACATGTTTTTTTTTTCTTTTTTTTCCTTTTTCATTTGGTTTCTGTTTTCTCTATATGTTAAGCTTAAGGGAAAGCTGTGTTTATATTTCAGTTGATGTATCTCTGATTCTTAAATCAATACTTGAGTTAAGCTTCAACTATGAAATGCAGTGCCTTGCTTGTTAAAAATAAAATTGTTCATATAAGATATTACATTGCTCAATCACTCATGATCAGATTACTGATGAGAATTTTGTAAAACTCATGATGCTGGAATCACCTCGAGAATCTGATACTTCTTTGTTTTGTACAATATGTACAATCTTCTTTTAAGGCCTTAACTTGATCACTGCCTGTCATCCCTTTGGGAGCTTGATACAGATAACACAACAAGACTACACAGACACTTCTGACCAGCCAACACATGATTAAAAATAAAAAAAAACATAGCTAGGAATCAATGTCTGTCTACCAACTACCTATATAATCCGTACCACAGGGATAGAAATAAATACAGGGCATCCTTTTTAAAACATCTGGCCAAACAAGAGAGCTTCAAAGTGACCCTGCCAGTAGGGTTCACAAGACATTAATCATATAAAGGCTCCCAGACAACCAAATAAGTCACTCAGATTCACCTGATTATCCAATATCCTCTGACACCATGATCGCCTTTCAAAATTCCACCGCACAAAGGCCTACACACTTCGTGCCTCATTCCAGTTGGCAGGTTTTTTCCCCCCCTAAACATATTCCTTTTAAAATCTTTTGTAAAACTTACACACTATTAACCAAGCAGCTGAAGAATTAACACCAAGAAATTTAAAACTGTCTGATTACTGTTGAAAAGTTTTATTGGGGGTTATTAAACAACTTTTTTGTAATTAAAAAGCATGCGAATTCAGACAGCCCTTCTACAACAATCAGTGGAGTGTGAATTCCAAACTAATGGCACTTTGTGTTGAAATGAATGGATACCTAAGTTTTTATGTGTATAAACACACATTTTTATGTCATTAAAGTAAGGGTGTGTAAACATAGCCTGATAAATTAGACTCTACTATATAACCACTACATTTGTCACATACAAACATTTCAGATTCAGGTCTTAAATTCTGATGTAAAATTGATAAGAGGAGAAATCTTTTCATTTTTTCCATATGCCATCCTTTACACAGATAGCTATTAATTACACCAGCATTAGCTTTTTTATTCACTTAACTGGTTCAATTCAAGTGTACCCTAATATGAACAGACGTTGTTATTTAGAAAATTAGATATATATCCCAGAGTGGAAATTCTTCATTCAGATATAGTGTGACACCCTTAAGCTGGACAGATATATCCCAGTGTGTAGAATTTTTGTCCTAATCTAGGCAGAAACACCAAACCTGGACAGATATACCCCAGTGTGGAGAACTTTTGTCCCAATCTAGGCAGAAACACTAAACCTGGACAGATATATCCCAGTGTGATGAATTTTTGTCCCAATCTTGGCAGAAACACTAAACCTGGACAGATATACCGCAGTGTGATGAAGTTTTGTCCCAATCTTGGCAGAAACACTAAACCTGGACAGACATATCCCAGTGTGGGGATTCTTTGTCCTAATCTAGGCAGTAACACTAAACCTGGACAGATATACACCAGTGTGGGGATTCTTTGTCCCAATCTAGGCAGAAACACTAAACCAGGACAGATATACCCCAGTGTGATGAATTTTGTCCCAATCTAGGCAGAAACACCAAACCTGGACAGATATATCCCTGTGTGATGAAATTTTGTCCCAATCTAGACAGAAACACTAAACTTGGACAGATATATCCCAGTGTGGGGATTCTTTGTCCCAATCTAGGCAGAAACAACAAACCTGGACAGATATATCCCAGTGTGGGGATTCTTTGTCCCAATCTCGGCAGAAACACCAAACCTGGACAGATATATCCCAGTGTGTGGATTCTTTGTCCTAATCTAGACAGAAACACTAAACCTGGACATATATACCCCAGTGTGGGGATTCTTTGTCCCAATCTAGGCAGAAACACTAAACCTGGACAGATATATCCCTGTGTGGGGATTCTTTGTCCCAATCTAGGCAGAAACACTAAACCTGGACAGGTATATCCTAGTGTGGGGATTCTTTGTCCCAATCTAGGCAGAATCACCAAACCTGGACAGATATATCCCAGTGTGGGGATTCTTTGTCCCAATCTAGGCAGAAACACTAAACCTGGACAGATATATCCCAGTGTGGGGATTCTTTGTCCCAATCTAGGCAGAAACACTAAACCTGGACAGATATATCCCTGTGTGGGGATTCTTTGTCCCAATCTAGGCAGAAACACCAAACCTGGACAGATATATCCTAGTGTGGGGATTCTTTGTCCCAATCTAGGCAGAATCACCAAACCTGGACAGATATATCCCAGTGTGATGATTCTTTGTCCTAATCTAGGCAGAAACACTAAACATGGACAGATATATCCCAGTGTGGGGATTCTTTGTCCCAATCTAGGCAGAAACACTAAACCTGGACAGATATATCCCTGTGTGGGGATTCTTTGTCCCAATCTAGGCAGAAACACCAAACCTGGACAGATATACCCCAGTGTGGGGATTCTTTGTCCCAATCTAGGCAGAAACACTAAACCTGGACAGATATATCCCTGTGTGGGGATTCTTTGTCCCAATCTAGGCAGAAACACCAAACCTGGACAGATATACCCCAGTGTGGGGATTCTTTGTCCCAATCTAGGGTTACACAACTAATCTAGACAATCATATGCAAGTGTGGGTATTCTTCATCCAATGAAAGGGTTATACATTTAACATGGTCAGAAACATTCCAGTATGGGGATTCTTAGTCTCAGTCTAGATTGACAAACTTAACCTGGACACAGACATTCAAGTGTGGGGATTCTTTGTCTCGTCTAGATTGACAAACTTAACCTGGACACAGACATTCAAGTGTGGGGATTCTTTGTACCAATCTTGGTTGACATACTAACCTGGACAGTGACATTCTATTATGGGAATTCTTTGTCTCAATCTAGATTGACAAACTTAACATGGACAGTAACATTCTATTGTAGGAATTCTTTGTCTCAATCTAGGTTGACACAGTAAACCTGGACAAATATATTCATGTCCCCATGTAAGGATTGATACTTCACCCAATTTATGTAGACATATCCAAGTTTAAGGTGTTTGTGTTCTAATACAAAATGAAACACTCAACCACAACATATATATTTATGATAAACATGTCCATAAGTGTGGTGGCTCTTAGTCATGTTCTGAGAGGATATTTTTTATATAGAAATCAGAAAAGGGACATAACTCCCATAAAGTTTGCCATTGCTCCTTTTACTCCTATAAGCTGACTCTACATGTTGCAGGAACTTTTTGTTCAGCTTGATGATACCATGGTAGACAAAACCTTTAAACATTTGATTTCCTGGTCTAAAGGATCACACAATTTTGATAACCAATCTTCCCCTATTTGGCCTCACCTCTGCAGTGCCCCTAGAGGTCTTATTTTCAAATTTTCAAATTACGTCATAATAGTACCCCTCTGATTTCACTGAGGACCACATACTTTCCTTTTATAAAACATTGATTCTCTTTCAGATTATGCTCTAAATCAAATTTTGGTCAAATAAGCTTTTATCCATGATACAGATAGAAACAAGTTTTAAAAGTGTACCCAATTATTCTTTCAATTTGGTGAGCTGAAAACAGTCACAAATAAATCATGGCAGTTCCAATCAAATGTGTACAAAGTTTCATAAAACTGGTCATAAATTAAGTCAGAAATTTTAATATTTAATCATCTAGGATCTAATTGATTACTGAAGTATGGGGACCATCAGAACATCTATTTTCTGTAAAATATTCTGTGTCTTTGGAAATATGCTTTTTTTCTTGCAGCTGACGGCATGACAGAGGGCTTGATAGCACAACACGAGACTTGACAGACAAAATTAATTAAAACAGAATAAAAACACAGACTTTACAAGTAATGGGACAATCTGATACAATTCTCATTCAACAAAGACTTGTAAATGACGACTGTACAAACAATAACAGATCTACCAAACATGCCTTTAAAACCTATCACCACCCTTGTAACCTCCTGATTAATATCAGCAGTACAGGTAAAATGTGATAGTTACCAAAAAAGATTAACTGATCATACAACGAAATGTTGTATATTTGATGCTGGTGCTGATAGCTATTGCTTGGGGACATGCACCTTTGACCTCCACTGTCTGACCTTTAACCCATAAGTTCATCAACCTTTTATGTTACACTACATAATTGACCAAAGCTTCAGTGAATCCTTTTGGATATAACCACTAATATCCCAATGGCTTTCTGTACTCTAGTCTGGCCTGAAGATAAATATAGTCTGGAGTACAGTTATTAACGAAACTATATTATTCCTGTTCAGATCAACTATCATGATGTTCATTTTGTTTCATTCCCAAACATTTCTGAACATTTAAGGTACAAACAAGAGATCACAAAGGGATCTTTGTGCCCCCAGCCATGATTTGATTTCTTATTTGTTCATTAAAAGGTGGATATATATCCTTCTTTTCTCCTCTGTTTTTGCTCTTACTGACATAAAATTTGAACATTCCTTTGCAGAAATAGTAATAATATTATCTTTAACTACCAAATTCAAGATGGTTGCCTCTTTAAGCCATTTTGTTTTTCTAATCAGTATTTTTAGTCTCAGAATCAAATGTCACAACTAGTATAGGGATCAAGGGAAACCTGCATAAGGGATTTGAAAGAGATCCATCTTGAATTTTCAAGAAATAGCAAAATTACAAACATTCAAACTTTCAAAGTCTGATGCTTCAAAAGACATCATCGCCATCTAAAACACTAACAGAAGACTAAAATGTACATCAGAATTTATACATTTGAAACTCATTATATTGAACATTTGTTTGTCAAAATTTAAGCCAAACTTAACATTAAACATTAGAACTCTGTTATATGGAACACCCAGATAATATGTGGTTTTCCCATGGTCCCACCAACTTCGAGATAACAAAGTCTATTTGTACTAGAATGAACAAATATTGAAACACATTCTATTTTAAACAATCAGTAATCTTGGATTCTGACCTGCCATTGGTTTCAAAATTGAAGAATTATATACTACTAAAGACCTAATTGTTGCATTCTATAGTTCAACAAGATAGTTGACATGGTGACAGTGACCTTTTCAATGTTGTTACAGCTCAATTAGAATTAATATTCCCAATGTGTAGATAGTCATCATCCTAAGGAATACAGAGTACAGTTCAAAAAACAGAATTTAAGATGTAAGCCCAATTACATCAATGTTGCTGAAATATAAAAGGGCTACTGCATTAACAGATACTAATTTTTCTAACATTCTTTTTGACATACGACAAAGCAAACATTCTACTCGACTTATGACAACGCCAACATTCCACTCGACCTATAGGTATTGCTGATGAATTATGTCCATTATTTCTCAGCTGCTACTCTTCCTCAGGGTGTCTGTATCTCCCTGTAACTATATCTATGGCGTGATATGTGACCTCACTGATCTCAGATTCACTGGGTAAATCTACCATTATATACTAGTGTCTCCCATCACACTACGACAGGGTTTATATATCATGCTGTTGTTACTTGTACTTAATAGTCGAGATAACTGAAGATTGACATGCTACATACATATTTGTCATAAAAAAACACATAATTTCAAAGAAAACATTACAAACTGTTGCATATGAAACATGTCCCTACTGTTACAAATTGCAGCTAGCTTAAAATTTTGTTTTTTTTTTTCCCATTGATTCTAAACACAGAATCTTAAATATCTGATTCACTGTCTTGGACACAGAACATCATCATAAGGTCAAATTTCATTGTCCTTGCCACAAGACAAGATCATGTTTCATTGTTCTCGAAACAAAAAACCATAAGGTCATGCTCGATTATCCATGACAGAGAAAATTTAAAAGGTAATTGTTTCATGATCCTTGGCACAAAATAGGTTCATAGGGTCTTGCTCCACTGTCTTCGGCATTAACAATATGATGTTTCATTGTTCTTGACATAGAGCAAATATACCAGATTATGTTTCATAGTCCTTGCGACACTGAACAAGTCTACCAGGCATGTCAAGATCCATTGTCCTTGACAAATTCATATGGTTATGTTTAATTTTTTCCTGGACACAGAAATTATCTACAAAGTCATGCTTTGTTGTCCCAGATACATAGATAGTCTACACTGTCATGTAACATGGCCTTGACACAAAAATTGTCTTCCATACAATATTTATTGTCTAATTGTCTTAATTGATACAGACTGCAAGGTTATGTGACGTTGTCCTTGACACAGAAGAATTCTATAAAAGGATGTTCTTGACACTTAACAGATCTAGGATGTTTTATTGTCACGGAAACAAATGAAATCCACAGTCATTTTTATTGCTCTTGCAACAAACAGCATATTACAGGTCATCGTCCCTTGTCTTTTATTGAATTATGTCATTACTTCACTATTAGGAAGAGAAAATCAGAACTTTCTTCAAATACCAACTGGTGAAATTATATTCCTGAATTGTCAGTGGATCAGATTTTTAGAAAGACTGGTGTCAAAGTTTTAATTAGGCTACTTTGAATGAAAAAAAGACTCAGAATATTGAAATAGAATACTAGAACTTTGTTTTTAACTGAATCTGTCACCATCTTCCTCCTAAAACAATTGCAGGGTCCTAATCATGTCAACAGGTCTTCTAAAACAAACCATGGCCTATGTCAAAACAATTTCACCACCACAATGCCATTGCAGTTTTCACACAATAGTACAGTGTTGGCGCTGACATAGCGTTTCTGGGGGTCCTTATGTTATGTAAATTATAACCCTTTCTAAGCCCTCAGTGAATCGCTGTCTGACACGAGTCTTTCATCCAATGTATTAACACTCCATTGTATACACAAATAATTTCCCTTTCTCTGGGATTACCTCCCTTTTGCACTTTTAGAATTACCGTAATTATCATACCACTCCCTCCCCATGTCACTACACTTTGTTGGTAATTCTGTCATTAAGTATACAGTGTTCCTACTTAACACTCTAGCTTTCAATGATTATACAAGTGAGTCATTACTATTCGTGTTGTGTTCTTGATGTCAAGCTCAAAAACCATTTCCATACATCCCTGGATTGCACTTTTAAAGTTAATATCATGTGTTCTACACTATCTTTAGACAAAAGGAAAATGCTTGCATGTTAATTTTATTATACTGTTTTATCTCTAGAACCATAATGAAATACTGTGAATTCTTAGCATATCTGTACCCTGCACTTTCTGTAACATAACTTTTCATTGCAGAAGCTAATGTCCCTGTTTCTTCATTCCAGTGGAGCAGTGCCTAGGCCTGTTATTTTGATTACAGACAAACACTTGACATGCTGAAGTATACATACATACTTAATATTATTAGACACAAAATATTCAAACAATTCTGCAAAAACCATCTTTTTAGGATGGAAGAATTTCAATTAACTCATTTTGATCTTAAAGGACAAGCATGTCATCAAATAAGAGAGGACCATTCTGCAAAAACCAATCATCTTTTTAGGATGGAAGAATTTCAATTAACTCATTTTGATCTTTAAGGACAGATATGTTATTGAATAAGAAAGGACCATTGCACTACATTACACTTTACATATTCATTTCATCTCTCTCATTGCATCAGTAACTATATTCAAAATTTGAGTACCAATGACTGTGTTACATACATCTATAAACATGATAAAACTTTTTCCCACTTAGATGTTCTGATAACAAAATAATTTTGGATATTTCATTTAATTCTATTAAAATAGATACACAAAATCTCACCAAAATGACTATATAACACCTTAATATTAATCACATGATAAATAAACCACAGAGGGGCCATATGTATCAAAGGACAGGTCTTCATAGAAATAACAAAAATATTGTAAGAGAAAGTACTGCAGTATTCAACCTCAAAAATATTTGATAAAATGGACATTTGAGATCATTCTATATGATGTAATGTTTTCAGATGTAGCTACAAAGAAGAAGATATTAAGAGCAATCTAAATGACCTCTAGCAATGATACCTAATAGCCATATTGGTTTCATTTTCCACTTATAACAGATGGAAAAACCACAAATTCCAAGGATAACTGAAGGTATGAATCCTTAGTTAAAAATACAGAGAAAATGAACACATAACTATTATTAAAAGGTAATTTGATGACTATTCTAAATGTTTTTAAAAACAAAAACAATGCTGCATGACAATGATCCAAGCTGGCTTTGTGTAAAAAAAATGTGAAAGGATCTGTTTATAACATTTGTTTCCCTTTCATGTCTGTATCAGACATGTACATTTGTTGATGTCTAAATATCAGAACATGCGTGCAGTACCTTGCTATGAACCTGTTCCACGACAGGACATACAATGTACCATACCTGTTAAAACATAAGAGGTTTTGTTTCATGAAAACAATTAAAGAAGGATTTAGAAATATTCATAACAATGGAAGACCAGTTGAAAAAGACCACACAAGAACTGGGATTAATCCCCAAAAACAATATGCAAGACCTAGCATAATCTAGTTTTACATTGCAGCATGTTTCATTCATGTTTCAGAAATATTGAGACTTAATCTGATCCAATCAAAATCGGTTATGTAATAGCAAGTCTTAGGTGTGATTGGTTGTATGATATTGTCACTTTGCCATAATACTTTATAGGGCTGGGTTTGTTACGGAGAATGAATGAATTCAAAAACAACTCTATTGATGGTGAGATACAATCAGGGTGCACACTGCCACTATGTCGTACTAATGCTATGGTCATCATTCCTTTGTTATATAACTGAGTCTCGGAGTTTTATTTCAAAGTATCCAGTTATTCCCCTTTGATATTCTTGGCTTGGAACAACATCTGCAATTTATATATAAATATGAAGTTTGCGATCACAGATATTGATAAAATTCCATAAATATTTTCGTTGGCAGACTTGCAATACGACAAACGTGACCAACCAATCTATAGATTTGTGTACTTTAAAACAACACTATTATATATAATGAAGTTATAGTGAGCAGCATACATGACTTCAGACTTAATTAAACCTCAAGCATTTAAATTCTGGATCTTGAGACTGAATCATCATTGTGCTCATTTTAGTAACATCACAAAACTCTTAAAGTGCCCCTCCATTATTGTTTGACTGAACTGATCGCAAAGTTACGGAGGGGACTCAACTTTCTGTAGTTCATTAAAGTGTACATGGAGAAGCCCCAAGTTCAGACTTTGACCTTTGAAGGGCAAAGCAAACTAAATATGCAACTCAGAGTGGTTAACATTTAAGCAAAGTTTCAAACCTCTATTACGACTGGTTACAAAGTAATGAAGATACAACTGTCTGCAGCTCAATATCAGAACCGCATTAAAAACCTGACATTTGAGATTTTGATCGTAAGAGGACAAAAGCAAATATAAGGGTCCCATGAAAAACCCTAAATATGAGGCCTTAACCTTTGGAGGACAAATAAGGACAAATATTAAGTGGACATAAATGTGTTCTAGACTCATGAAAATAAAAACAAAAATGCAAAAAAAAAAAAAAAAAATGCTAGAAAAAACAAGTGTATATAAATGGAAATCCATTTAAATGATGCCCTTGAACTTTGACACTGTCCTAGAGGTCAACACTGCAGTAACATTATATTTTAATTGGTAATTCTAAATCAGTGTCAAGGCCATCGTTACACTTCCAAATAAGGATATTACATTCATAATTTATATTAAATTAGTGTCATATACTCTATATATCACCAAGAACCATACTTCTAATACTCAATTCTGAGACACGAGACATATTGCTCCAGAAAATGCACAAAAGCGCTTTAGGTTTCTACAGAAATAGAGAACCTGTCCTGACCCAAACACCTTCTGTCTGGCCTAATGTCTATCTGTTTCCTTTAAGGTCACATTATTTGTGTACATAAATCAAAACAGCATTGCACCATGAATGATATATACAAGTGTACAATTAAAATGAAACCCTATCTCATCAGAGTCACACCAGTCAGTGTTACTCAGATCTCTTCCATCTATTTTTCACTGGTGGGTTTACTGATAAGTAAGTAGCCAGTTATCAATAAATATATAGTAAGATTAGTGGGTTATTGATATAGTGTTGGAATACCACAAGTGGATGTCACTTCTAGTGATCCAGATCACACATATACTGTATAACATTTCATCAAATAAATAATGCTTGTCTGAAGTGATGGTAAATAATTTTCAAACTGTATTAGCTGATAATGCAGTATATATATATATATACAGACTAAACATTAAAAAAGACAAAAGCAGCTTTGAGTATCAACCTCTACTTAAGAAACAATCACTCTTTTTATATATATATTAAAAAACCTACTTCAACTACTATAAAGATCCTATTGCTATCCAAGGCCAGGTGAACTAAAAAGCAAAAGACATTTATCTTTCAATATTATTTAAAAATCAGCCTCGTGTCTTAAAACATTAAGACTTGTTTGATGATTTAAAATGGAAAGCCCCCTCAAGAGTAAATTATATCCCAACATAAAGACTTCAACACCACTCATACGGGGTACATGTATTGACTTGTGTTACAATACGTATGGGGGGTATCTATGGTGTTGCATTGAGAGATGTAAAAACAGAGCTATTTTAGCAGTGCTAACTCAGGACATCTCACCTAATGCTAGCAACAAGCTTACGGATAATGATGGTTATATTTTCAAACAGTGGTAGACAACAGGTATCAGAGAAAATGTCATTCTTGAGTATATATAGATCTGTCCCTCCCCAAAACTAGAATCTGTATAATTGTAGAATTCTTTGGAATAAATGAACTATTCAACATTTCAATAGTCCAAATATTATCCAACTGGACATAGAGCATCAACAGACAATAATAATACATAGAGGCAAAGAAAATACTGCATACAAAATTCTATATTCCCTCTGTCATACTCTGGAATAAAGCTAAGCGTGTCACAATCCTGTCAGAGTTGTCTCCCTTCTACACCAAGATACAGGACAGGCTTGAAAATAAGTTGGCCATGAAACCAACTACTAGCACATTAAGAAATTTGTGTATTTTTTTTACTTGATAGATGTATCTTTTGGCTAGACCAAACGGAAATGTTCTAGATTTCTTTGTGTACAGATGTTCTTAAAATACATTCACATGTTCTCATGAACATGTATTTATAATCTAGAGTTAATACAATCAATCGGTAAGATTAACTTGTACCCTGACAAATATCAATAAAAACCATAAAAAAAACAATGCTTTCTTATCAAATTGTACCAGTGACCTGAGTCGATGGTGTAAAAACATGCACTGAACAGATGATGTGGACGACTATACAGGAGCTATCAATATCAGTCAGCCTACATCAAAACATTCAAAATTGTGATCTGTTTTCTGGCAGTAAGATTATCCAGTGCTTTTGCATGATGTCAGAAATTACCCCGACAAGATTTTTCTCTGACACAGTCATGCTACTGCATCAATTGATGGATAGCAATTTTTTTTTTTTTGTGACTAAGAAATTGACTGTTGTGTGTAACTACATGTGTATATTAACTTGTTGGACTCTCCAGGGGTCCGAGAATAGTGCTGGCCATCACCATGAAACATGTCAGTAAATCTATCGGGACCTTCCTTACGGATGTTTTGTGTACAGTCAGGATCATCAAATAAAAACACTGTTGGAAATTCTTCTATACCACACGCTCATTAAGTGATCAATAAAAAAAATTGCCTACATAGTCGACCTGTTGTCTGTGTCAGTTTTTTGTTTGCTTCCAAGTTTCAACCTAATACTGAATAATAATGAATTACTATGAAGACATTGTAACTAACCAGACAGCCTCAGGTGGGCCTTAATGGTCACATCTGCTTTAAGGAGCAGGACTTCTCACTAAATAATTGTCAAAACTTATAATTATTGGTACCTAGTAGATGCCAGAATATTTATATCAGTCCTTCAATTTATATCAGTCCTTTTATCATATCTCTCCACTCAACAAATTATCTGACTGAAAAGGGAGGCTTTTTTTCTTCTTTTGATTAATTTCAGCAGGAATATAAGATTCTTTCCTATGCTTGTATTTAGGATAGGGATATTTTACCTAAGGGTCACAAAATATGGTGAAACCCAAGGGTTTTACCATATTTGTTACCCAAGGGTGGAATTTTCTATCCTTATCTGTAAACACATATTTTAAAGAGCTTTTTTTCTCTCATATAACCACAGAATTTTTGAGAAAAAAAAATGAGTTTTTAAACCTGAGGTTTTCATAAAAAGCAAACTAATTTGATATTCTTAAAGTCATACCCATATTTTGCAATCAGAAAGTTTGCTTTCAGATTCTCATCCTTTTTTACTGTATGTTACTGAATGCATACATCATTCGTAGGTGAAAAAAGTGACCTGTGTGTGATAACATTGCATCTAGTGTGGGAAGGTAAACATCTGCGATAAGAAATTGTTGCATCAAGCATTTTTACAGAAATCTACAAGGAACAATTTTTTCTAAATCAACCTATAATTTTATCCTCAATATCACAGATTTGATTATTTTAAGAAATATATTGATGTATCCTTTTACTGTTTTATCACTTTTTCAATATAATTTGACGCTAACAAGTTGCTGTCGTTCTTGATCACCATAATATGACGACATTTCGGCACTTGAACGTATGTAGTTATACTTACATTGATTTGGTAATTTTCATGTGAGAACTAGATTCAATATGAGTTTCAGACTGTTTCTGTGATACAAGTTTGTAGGTGTTAACACTGTTTTCTTATTGTGAAGATGAAGGTATACACATTGTGGAGGTAACTGTTGAACTTGCTGAGGAGGAAGAGGTGGTATCCGGGCTGATAAATCCAAATCAGTGTTTTTAGTGTTTGACAACGTGTTAGAAATCATATACAAATATACGTCTGTCTGTCATTCAGTATCCTGTAATTGTTCAGTGACTGTGTGCTTTTTATGGCTGATGACATAAACCTGCAGAGTATTGGGTACATGATGGTCGTTGATTTTTTGCACAAGAGAATTTCCGATGCTTATATTTGTAATTAGTTTCTGACCAGGTAGGTTACCTTAGACTTGCCATCACTATCACCATATTGTTGAGCTTACATTTTCTCACAGAGAATACCATTTATCTTTAACGTTGGGATTTTTGTCATTTGTAACTGCCACCAAATATAGCGGGTCATTAACAATTCAGAAGTCTTGTTGACATTATGCTTCATAGAAACATACAGGACCACTGGGCATCCCTCAAGAGTATTGAGGGTGGTGTAAATTTAAGGAGTGCAGGGACAGGTATTTGGTACATCATCATCAGTTTTAGTTTTTTGTTCAATGCTTGTAGTATTCCATAAAATCCAGACCTACTTAAGAGCCATGTTTTAACATGACATCTCCCCAGCACATTGCTCAATGCTCAGTTGATCCACTCCTCTCTCCAAAATGTTATATACTCTGGAACCATAACCTATTTAAAACAGAATTTGGATTGTTGCTTCCAAGTAAATTTGTATCGTGCAGACTTTCTGTATCATCGTCACATAATGGTGAAGTTCTATATGTCTTTGAACTTTTTCCCTATGATTTCAAATCACACTGTTTTGCCTTTAAAGTATCTCTCTTTTACTGAATTTAACACTGCTATCTATTATGCTTGTTCCATTTTTTCCCCCTGTACAAATGTTTGTTGTGACATAAAAGCGTGCCTCTGAAAGATGAGGGCTCATATTCTGCTCCATCTAGTTGCAGATGCAGTGTAAAGCATGATTTCCTCCAAGATACACAACGATAAATTCTTTCAACAGTTTTACATGTGAGGCAGTCTTCTTCAATGTTTTTTCATTTTCATGGTCCTCTATGAAGGTTTACACTTCCAACTTTTAAAATCTAGATTGAACTTTGTTTGTTGCCATGACGATGACAGATGGCAGCTGTCAAATCCATGTAATCAAGCATACCACCCTGTAAGATTTGTCTCCCCTGAACGCTGATTACTCCGTACACGGAAAACCGAAGTAAGATGGGATTTTCTTATATAGTTATCTTACATTGGCAAACTCATTTCAACAAGACGGGATATAAGAGAACATTCTATTATCTAGTTAAATGAAATGTAGATGTATGGTGCAATTTCTGTAGGGTGACATCTTTAAATTGGAGCAAATTGATGCATATTAAGACTGAATCAACCAAACTTTCAGAATCTATACCAAAACTACAAAGAAAATAACAACAAGTCCACAGAATCAAAATCTAAACTCAAAGCTTCAGAATAAGACCAGTGGCCACAGGATTATGAAACGGTCTTATATCAAAGTTTTTACAAAGCCAATCAGTGATAGTGTCATGAAAAGAGACGTAATATGTGATTGGCTAAGCAAATACTGAAGTTTACAATTGTTTCATGATCCCTTGACCATGTGTTCTGGAGGAGTAAGTGTCTTCTGCTTCATCAATGACACCCATCATGTAAATCTATCTTAGTTTGTCTTTGTAATCTATGTCAATCCAAAAGACGAAATTTGCCAACCACCAATCTAAACTTAGGGGAAACAATATCAAAGTGACAATAGAAAATGTCAGGTAAGATTCTAACCTGTTGTTCCTTATATCTAGATAGACAATTTACTATTAATGAACCAACTTGTAACCTATCCTGTTTATATCAACCACCTGTAGTACCTTATCACTTCAGACCTTTAATCTATTGATTC